>NC_138772.1:198296605-198916605 GCF_965119305.1 Pelophylax lessonae
CGAATAAGACAACATACTTTATGGGTACTCCTGCTTATAAGGTTTATTTGCTCCAATAGCCACTTTTACCCATCTGCAGTTCTCTTTCTGATGCATTTTACAATTGAGCCTCATGTGATCTGTATAGATGGATTAAATGTGGCTGGTTCAGCTGGGACAACAGAATATTGATTCATTTATAGCTGTTCCTGCTAGAGAGAAGAAAATCTAACTATCAGCTTCTCATGAATAGGAATGTTGGAACTTCTTGTATTCAGTGTATTTGGACAGAGGAGGAGTTGGCTGGTCAAAAAAAAAAAAAAAAAAAAAAAGTTATCTATCTCTGACCAGCTTTAGGCTTTACCAGCTGCTGTCTGAAGCAAATGTGATATCAGGACTGGGGAGGAGGAACTATAGTTTCTGGCTGGAATGAGCCTTGAACACTTCCGCAAAGTGTTAAAAGGCATATAAAATATCTGATGTGTTTACAGGGAACTTAACAGAAAATCATGTTTGCATTGTAAGGGATTTACCATAACCTGTTCATATTAGTAGACTGACCCTGGAAATCATAAAGACTGGCACAGACAGATTTTGCAAAAGTGTCTCTCATGCATTTTAAAAGAAGAATGCACAAAATTCATATTCCTGTCTAGAACGTCTACTTTTGTGAATTTGGCGCAATACATTAACAAGAGGATCAGCCCCAAGGATATTGCCTGGACTAAGCCTGAGTGACCCTTATACAGTATTGTCTAGGAGTCCGATCCGTCTGGTATCCTAGGGGAGTGGATATTCACAATATCACATCACAGTGCAGGCATGATTTTGCACAGATCCCTCAGCACTTAAGTACTTTCCGTGGACTTTCTTTCACTGGCTACTTGCTGAAGCACTTTCTTGGGACTTTATATGAAATTTTATGTGGAACTTTTCACTATATATTTAATATTGTTAATATATTTATGGCATAATTTATGATTGAAATTACTGCACAGGTTGCACTGTGCACTTTACCAATTTATGATCTTGGATGAACTTTACTCAGTCATTGATTATATATGTATTATTTTCACTATCAGTTACAACCTTTTTGCGCTGGTTTATTTGCACTGTCACATTAACCAGAGGGATTAGTGGCACAGCATCTTTCTTGAATACAATACTGCATTTTATTCTTATATAAGGCTGACTCCACCCTGACCTCCTTTTCAAACACATCGTTTTATAGTTGTAGTTTGACAGAAGTAGAGTCACCTTTTTATTTTTGGTAGGGTTTGATTTATTTGATTTATTTTGGTAGGAGCTTATTTGTTCATCTCTGTTTCAACAATAATAACCTAAAAAGAGGTTAGTACTATCCAAAACGAAAATAAAATGTTTTGGCTATACATACACTTTAGGCTGCATTACACTTGAGCATATCGATTTACTGGCGTTTTTTATTTGAAAGTTTTTGAGTGTTTTTAGAAGAGTATTACAAGAATTTTATAAGCGTATTACAATTGTTTTGCAGCTTCAGGCATTTTTGTTTAGCTAATAGAACTAGGGGGCACTAGGGGAAGGAGAGGGGGAGGAAAGCTTATGTACTTTTTTAAGCGACAGGTGTTTTGGTTCAGGTGAAAGAATGCTCATATGGTAACAGGGGCTATTGAAATGAATAGGATTTGGCTTGCTGAGCATATTAGAGCTACAGGCTTCCAACAGAAAATCGCTCAGGTGCTAATCGGCATTCTGTTTCCTAAAACATCAAAGGAATAAACTGTACTGTTATTATGCATAAAAACCCAAAGCGAGAAAATAGCGGCGTTTAAAATGCAAACATTACCAAAAATTATGTACTTTTTATTCGTTCTTTACCTATTCCAATTTCTGCTAGTTTTTTTACGTGACTGAATACAAAACTTTAAAAATTCATTTGGAATGGTAAAAAACCTAGGGTAGCATTCTCAATATTACCCACTAATATATCACTAGAGGGTATGGGGTTTACCAGATATCAAAAACTACTGTTATGCTACCCTACTAGACCAAATTAAATTCTGGGTCTCCTCCCCAGAAGATAAACGATAGTTAAGCATTCTAAGAGAGGCTACCAAAGTTCACAATCTTTATTTCTTAATAATTGCTAGCATTAATCTTCATAAAATGAATATACCCAATCTTTTAAGTATCAGATCTTCAATAACAACGTGGAACATTTGACTGATATTACTAAAGTTTCAAGTCCATCAGGAGTAATAAACTATTTTAAAATCAAGACTAAATCCAAAAAAAACTGCTGCCCCTTATTGTGAGACAAACCACACATATAACAATATTTTACATGAAGAAGGCGCTGTTTAAATATTTACTTCTAGTGTTAAAGTGCAACACTAATACCTATGTTACAAACATACGTATATCTTGTGCACACATACATGTATAACAATCATAAATGCAAATCCTCGATATTGCTAGACTAGTACAAAAAATAAATATTATTAAAATAAATGAATTGATATAAAAACACTTGCAATACATATATATCGTAAAAATAATTAAAGTGCTATGTGCATAAGTGCAAAAAATAAAATGTCCAATATTCAAATGTGCAATAGTAGTTGATAAATCCGATGGTTAAGTGATGAAAATGGCTGTTAGGGCCCCCACACCATATAGGAGAGTAGTGGAATACTTTTCACCCAGTGGGTAGCGATAAACAATTTATACTCACCAGAAAACGTCAGGCCCCAAGGACCTATATCGCTTCACTTAGACAGGTGCTTAGTCTAAATTCACCCCCTGTGATCTTTCCCACAATCCAAGGACATAGGCAATATATGGACACAAAAATAGATATATAGTGTAATTCCGTTTTATCGAAGACAATAAAAGAGTAAAAAATGTGCTTACATTACAAAATGCCCACCCAGCACTGGTAAGATCCGTCAATAGAATAAGAAAATAACATCCCCCTTGGTATCCCCTTTGCTCCTGTCACTTTCCTCTGAGCAGTCCATGTCTGCAGCCGGCGTGAATTTCACAAAAGCTGTAAGTGACGTCGCTGGATAACCAGAAGTTTCAACTGGTAAACAGACAACAATGCATTTTGCGAAATTCGCGTCTTCAGGAAGCCTAATTTACCCTCCGAACACAAGGGTAGATATAGCCCCAGACTAAACATGATTGGATAAAGACCTATAGCGAAAAAGACATCTATGGGAAACATATTCCTCCAAATATAAGGATGTAATTCCTGATTCTCTTGGCAGCGCTTTTATAATAAATACAATACAAACATTACACACAACTACTTAAAGTCATACAAACTTATATAAAATACTATAAAAAAATGAAATAAAAAATTATAACTCTATATAGGACATATCCCTCCCTCACTGGATGAATTCATGTGGTATGTCACAAATGTATACATAAAAGCAATATTTTCCTTTTCCTTCTTTTCACTTTTTCCTCTCTTCTATTTATGTTAGATTCACTAGACCACCCCGAGACCACTGATCATAGTAAGAAAATAAAAAAATGCATATTCCATAAAATTGACTATTTAAAATACAAAATCATTAAACTATGCCCACTGTCATCTTAAAAAAAAAAAAAACCCTATAAACTAATAAATGAATCCCAACCCAAATATACTATATAATAAAGATTTTAAAAATCATTAATATAGCAATTTAAATCTATGTCCAGATTTAACCCCTCTGGACTAAGTGTATGGAGATGATAAATCCATTGTGTTTCGTTCTGAGATATCTGTTTACGCATGTCGGTCCCCCTCCAGAGTTTATAGACTCTATTGATACCACAAAACCACAACAAGGAAGGATCTCTGTCATGGAATTGACTGAAAAGGTTGGAAAGACTATGTTGTCTAAACCCTTTCTGGATATGGGCAACATGTTCCCCCATTTGTGTGGCCAAGGTACGCGTGGTACACCCCATATAACTTAGGCCGCACGGGTAAACACATAAATATGTGACAAATCTTGTCCCGCACGTAATACATTTCTCAATCTTAAATTCTTTGCCTTTGGAGGAGGAGAAACACACTTCCATTTTATTTTTATATTTACTAGTTTTACAAGCTCTGCACCTACCACATTTATAAAAGCCATTTCTTTCCAGAAATGTATTTTTTCTTTTGGGTGGATCAGGTAAATTTTTTTCTATTATTTTCCTTAGGCTAGGAGCTCGTTTATAGATAAATCTAGGACGATTTGGGAGTATTTCTTTAAGGGTATTATCCCTCAAAAGAATGGACCAATATTTATTTATATACTTTTCCAATTGTTTATACTGTAAATTATTTCCTGTAACAAAGACTAGTTCATGTTTTTTATTTCCTCTAACTTTAGGTTTGAGTAGCTCTTCTCTATTTGTTATTGCTATTTTATCTCTAACCTCCACTAGATGCTTTTCTTTATATCTTTTTTTCTATGAATTTTTGAATAGGTTTATCAGTTTGAACCATATAATCCTGGTCATCACTAGAGTTCCTTTCTTATGCGAATGAACTGTCCTTTTGGAATCGCTTTGACCCAAGTCGGGCAACTTCTTGTAGAAATGTATCTATTACAATCTACATCTTTGAAAAATGTCCTAGTATGCAATTTATTCTGATTGCGATAAATCTCAAGATCTAAAAATTGGATGATGTTTTTATCCACATTTCCTGTAAGTTTAAAACCATAACAATTGTGATTCGTGTTTTCCAAAAAATGGATAAGTTCCTGCTGTTTTCCTTCCCATGCTATCAAAATATCATCTATGTACCACCTGTAATATTTGAGTTGTACTGTATTTTTTACAAAAAATTGCTCTTCTTCCCATTTAGCTAAAAATAGGTTGGCGACACTTGGGGCATCAAGGGAAGGACGGGGGGTTGTACCCAACTGTACCCCACTCATCTTGTTCCTTCTAATTATGAGGTGCCCATCCATTCAATCTTACACATTAGCAGGCTGTCTCTATCAATAAGACTTCATACTGATGTGAGCTATTTGCCTTACTTTAATAGAACTACCCTACTTTCCAATAGCGCTTCACACATCTGTAATCCATCCCTGGACCTTTCTTCAGGCGTTTATTAATAGTATAAGAAAATATGGGCAATAACAAGGCTATATATAAAAATTACTACCTGTTTTAAAAACTTAGTGCATAATCAATAAAAAGCCCCAAACTTTTGCTCTTGTCAACAAAAATATCTCTGTCCTCTCTCTCGCTATTCCTCTTATATATATATATCACACTACATCATGTGTTAAACTATTAAAGGTCAAGGTAAAGTATTCTGAATCCAATAGGATGGTCCAAAATGCTTTTATATGCATGTATCTGAAAAGGCCTGGTCCAGTAAAAATTTTAGGGTCTCCTTATACTCTAAGACTTTTTTTTCCTTTTTCCTATTTTTCATAGGTACTGTCATTCCCTAAAAGTCTCCTAGATTCTTATCCATACGTACACCTCCCTGTCTTAATTGCCATTGGCATTATTTACAAGGTTCAGTACTAGCGATGGCCTTGCGGTTCGCCCGTCGGTCGGTTCGCCCGTCGGTCGGTTCGCGGCAAATTTTGCTTGTTCGCTACCCGCCAAATTTCCAAACACATTGCGTCATTTGCGGCGACCATATTTGTTTACATTGGGGAGAACTTTGACCCGTGACACAGCCGTCAGGTGGAACGAGACAGCCAATTGAAACATTCCAGCACATGGACAGTCCCCCTACCCTATAAATAGACCGATCTGGCGGCCATTTCACATTCCACTTTCTGCCAGTGTAGGGAGAGGTCTGCTGTGCTCGTCAGGGAGAGTTTGCTAAACACATATAGAGTTGTGAAGATCCACAAAAGTCCTTTCCAGGGCTGGTATTTTTTGGTATAGGTCTACTAGTATCTTTTGAGCTTAGGGAGAGGTATCCAGTGGTTGCTTTAGGGGCAGTTAGAGATCGGCTGCAGTCACAAATCGCTCTGTCAATGTCCACAAAAGTCCTTTTCAGGGCTGGTATTTCGGTATAGGTCTAGTATTTTTTGAGCTTAGGGAGAGGTATCCTGTGGTTGCTTTAGGGGCAGTTAGAGATCGGCTGCAGTCACATACAAATCACTCTGTCAATGTCCACCAAAGTCATTGAAAATGCTCCAATGTCGTTTTAGGGTCTATTACAGTCTCTTTACTATAGGGCCAGGTATCCTGTGGTTGCTTTAGGGGCAGTTAGAGATCGGCTGCAGTCACACAGAAATCGCTTTGTCAATGTCCACAAAAGCCATTTAAAATGCTCCAATGTAATTTTAGGTCTACTAGTATCTTTTGAGCTTAGGGAGAGGTATCCAGTGGTTGCTTTAGGGGCAGTTAGAGATCGGCTGCAGTCACAAATCTCTCTGTCAATGTCCACAAATGTCCTTTTCAGGGCTGGTATTTCGGTATAGGTCTAGTATTTTTTGAGCTTAGGGAGAGGTATCCTGTGGTTGCTTTAGGGGCAGTTAGAGATTGGCTGCAGTCACACACAAATCACTCTGTCAATGTCCACCAAAGTCATTGAAAATGCTCCAATGTCGTTTTAGGGTCTATTACAGTCTCTTTACTATAGGGCCAGGTATCCTGTGGTTGCTTTAGGGGCAGTTAGAGATCGACTGCAGTCACACAGAAATCGCTTTGTCAATGTCCACAAAAGCCATTTAAAATGCTCCAATGTAATTTTAGGGTCTATTACAGTCTCTTTACTATAGGGCCAGGTATCCCGTGGTTGCTTTAGGGGCAGTTAGAGATCGGCTGCAGTCACACAGAAATCGTTTTGTCAATGTCCACAAAAGTCATTTAAAATACTCCAATGTTGTTATAGGGTCTATTACAGTCTCTTTACTATAGGGCCAGGTATCCTGTGGTTGCTTTAGGGGCAGTTAGAGATCGGCAGCAGTCACACAGAAATCAATTTGTCAATGTCCACAAAAGTCATTTAAACTGCTCCAATGTCATTTTAGGGCCTATTACAGTCTCTTTACTATAGGGCCCGGTATCCTGTGGTTGCTTTAGGGGCAGTTAGAGATCGACTGCAGTCACACAGAGATCGCTTTGTCAATGTCCACAAAAGTCATTTAAAATGCTCCGATGTTGTTATAGGGTCTATTACAGTCTCTTTACTATAGGGGCAGGTATCCAGTGGTTGCTTTAGGGGCAGTTAGAGATCGGCTGCAGTCACACACAAATTGCTCTGTTAATGTCCACAAAAGTCATGTAAAGCGCTGCAAATTTTTTGGTATTGCTGTGCAGTTCACTAAAAAGGGGGGGGGGGCAGGGGGGTAATCCACAGATCCACAGTATAATATACTTTGTAGAAAGCATATTACAGTGGATTAGTACTATTATTGTGCACTGTGCAGCATTGTGACAGGTGTGGTGGTGATACTAAGCGTTTCTGCAGCAACACTACACACAGTGACAAAAGCATTTATAATGTATCATAACTGGTGTGATAGACCAATCCCCCCCCCCCATGCCACATATTGAAGTGGGGTGTTATCTGAGTAAACTTTTTCAAGTGTATTTGTGTCATGCAACAATATTGCCTAGTTTGCTGAGTGAAGTCTGGTACACACAGCGCCAAACTCACTGGCCAATTTTTTGAACTGGTGTGACAGTTACTGGCCAATTATTTGTAGAACTGGTGTAATAAACCTGTGCCCCCCCCCCCCTGGCCACATATTGAAGTGGGGTGTTATTTAACAGTATACTTTTCTAAGATTGTATTTTAGTCCTGCAAACATTTGGCCTCTTTTGCTGTGTTAACTCTGCTACACACAGTGACAACAGTTACTGGCCAATTATTTGTAGAACTGGCGGACTGACGGACCGGCAGATAGGGAGGAGAGGCAGGCAGAACTTGCATTGCAGAAGAGGTAGAAAGCAGACTGCAAATGTATCAGGAGCGAGCCATCAACCATGTACAGTCACATCTGGCACTCCCAGGACGCACATGGCTCCGCAGTGTGGGCTTTTATTAATGTGTCCGTTGCTGACACCAGTGTTGCCATCTGCAGCCTTTGCAGTCAACGCATAAGTCACGGTAAGCCCAACACTCACCTAGGGACAACTGCCTTAAGAAGGCACATGAAATCCCATCACCAAGCCCAGTGGGAGCAAAACTGTCAGAACCCACAAAGCCACACTCCATGCTCTCACCGTCCAGCCTCTTCACCTTCTCCTCCCCCTTCTCCTTCTCCTGTCTCCTCACAGTTGTCCAACACTACACCTTCCATGATGCCGTCGTCACGTTTTTCTGGAAAAAGGCAGGCTTCTGTGGCTCAAATGTTGGAGCGTAAAAAAAGGTCTCCGATGGGTGTCCGACTACATTGGGTTAATGGCTGATGTAGACGCTCTGAGGAGTGATGAACCCCTGGACTACTGGGTGGGCAGGCTTGACCTCTGGCCAGAGCTTGAACAATTTGCAATGGAACTGTTGGCTTGCCCCCCATCCAGTGTCCTGTCCGAAAGGACGTTCAGCGCAGCAGCGGGGATCGTGACCGATAAGCGCACTCGCCTAGCTCATGACAGTGTAGACTAGTACTACCTCACATTTATAAAAATTAATGAGGCATGGATCTCTGAGGAATTCAACACATGTGAACAATAGACCAGGTTTCATCGAAATTCCTCATGCCAGGCCACAAATATCCGAAAGACCGCCATCCACCCACAACAATTCCTGGTCCTTGGCTTCACTAAATACAGGATTTTCCCCTGTTGGTGGGATTTTTTAGGCACTCATGTCTACACAAGTTTTGTTCAAAAGTATTTAATATTTTATTGAAATAACAAAATTAACAAAGTAATAAAAGGCAAGTAAAGTAGAAATACATCACATATGCACTTGAATAAGGCACCAATTGCAGGGTGAGGACTCCAGACCCGACTAGTTTCGGAGTTATACAACTACTCCTTCTTCAAGGGGACAAAATAGGAGACCCTGAATGGTGGTCTGTAGGTAATTGATCAAACAAAAGTCAATCAAATGCGAATAATGATACAGATATTCATACAGTACATAAGTTTGTATAAAAAGATTTGAAGTATAATCACAACTTACATTCTGTGCGGTGATGGGTAAAACTATATACCTGCCGGTATATGTTAAAAACAGGTGCTCTTTGCGCTCTGCCAAAAACACGGGTTGATTGTGTGGTTGATGAAATCCAATAAATGAAGCCCTCATAGGCTTGTGTTGTAGGGAAAGATTATGCCCATATATGTGGAAACTCCCAGGAAGACATCAAGTCAGAGCAACTGGATCCCAATAATTGGCCGATCGGCTACAGAAGAGAAATATAGGATCATAAAAGTATGTTGGTCTCATAATATAGGCTGGCCATATTGTTTGAAAAGGGGACAATAAGAAAGGCTCAGAGATGGAATGATAAGTTTCATCTCAGTGCCAGAGTGACAACATATATTTTGGAAAGAAAGCTAACAATCCCATTCCTATATAGGTGGGGAGGAGAGAAAGCCAATAGGGGATTGGTGAATACCCATGATTATCCCTTAAGAACAATTGTATGTTCGTTTCCCCTAATCAACGAATGAGGGCCGGATAAAGCACAGTTACCCCCATCATCTATAAAAAGATTTGGTGAGGTATCAATAAAATTTTTTTATTTTTTTTTATTTTTATTTCATCAACCACACAATCAACCCGTGTTTTTGGCAGAGCGCAAAGAGCACCTGTTTTTAACATATACCGGCAGGTATATAGTTTTACCCATCACCGCACAGAATGTAAGTTGTGATTATACTTCAAATCTTTTTATACAAACTTATGTACTGTATGAATATCTGTATCATTATTCGCATTTGATTGACTTTTGTTTGATCAATTACCTACAGACCACCATTCAGGGTCTCCTATTTTGTCCCCTTGAAGAAGGAGTAGTTGTATAACTCCGAAACTAGTCGGGTCTGGAGTCCTCACCCTGCAATTGGTGCCTTATTCAAGTGCATATGTGATGTATTTCTACTTTACTTGCCTTTTATTACTTTGTTAATTTTGTTATTTCAATAAAATATTAAATACTTTTGAACAAAACTTGTGTAGACATGAGTGCCTAAAAAATCCCACCAACAGGGGAAAATCCTTCTTTTTTGAGACTATATTGGGATGTGGCACCACCTTTAGCACCCAACACAGGTCATCCCCCATTTGACTTATCCAGGTAGCAAATACCATTCCCCGCTTAACCTGTGTTGTGTCCTTTTCTGTTCCCCCGCGAAGGTGATTTTGTCCCCTTCCCCTTCGCGGATAAACAGAAGTAAAAAACTCTTTTTATATATTATTATTTTCAACAATACTTGTTTGAACCATTAATCATAACTTGTTAATGTGAACAGATAACCAGTGTTACCACATTTGGTCTTGCAGATATTGGTAGTCATCTTCCAATTTTGATTGTATCGAATTTATCGTCTCTCCAATACTTATTTTTAGGAACCCCCATTTTCCTCCTGGTTGGTTTCAGTCATCATGGCCGAGTACACGGGAGATGAATGGGAAAACCTTATGTCTCATTATCTCAGGGACTTTGGACAAAGGGAGTATGCAGATGCGGACCTGTCCGCTCTCTTCTTCCAATTGTCCAAAGCCCTTGAGAAAAAATCAGCCAATTTTTGGCATGTAAAATCTTTTCAGGACTATCTTAAAAATAAAACAAACCCCACAGGCCTTAGAATTCAACTGTTTCCACTATTAGAGGACTTAAGCCCGGAATTTAAGACCAACTGGGAACAAGCCCTGACTGATTGCTCAGCCACCCTTATGACATAACTAATCAACGAATACACTCGTCGATCTGCAATCCTAGACAAAGAAATTAACAGTCTATGTGACAAAATGAAAAAATACAAAACACATAAACTCTTTGATGAAAAGGAAAAACAACTCAAACAACATCTAGAAATTCACAATCGCAACATTTTGATAAAAAAACAAAATAAATTAAATAGAGACACCATGGCCTTTGAACAGAAAAAGGCATATAAGTGGAACACCAATAAAATATTATACAATGGGCCACCTAAAAAACAATATCAGACGAATACATCTCACCCTTCATCCAAAAATACATCACATGTTCCAAAAAATTCAATTAAACAAAAAATTAAGGAAGGAGGAAAACGAGCATTCCAAGATGAAACAGTAACTGGACAGACAATGAAAAAATCTAATATCCAACAAGAACGAACCCCCAACCTTTCACTTTTCAAGTCACACACTTCCCATTCAGATAATATCACTCAACCACCACCAGATGTCACCTCTCCTCTCACTAATATACCTACACCCAATATATCCCAAATACCTCTCTCACTTGTATCCACTACTAATCTCCAAGATACCACTTTTTTAGAACTGGTTCATCAGAGAGCCCCGACTTTCACACCAATGACACAATAAAAACCCCCACACCTCACCTTTCTATGGGCCCCACCACCAATTCGGCACAAATGGACTTGTCAGTCATTAACTTGTCTGACTATGAGCTATCCTCAGATGAAATCGAGGTTTTATCCAAAGGTCTCAGCTTTTGTCCAAATACCTCCCTTAAAAAATTTGACTTTATTAAAGATCTTCACCTTTTCGCTCGTAAGTTGAATTTCAAGGCCGCATATGACAAAACTAACATATCCAATGTACCCAAGTCCAAAAAGGACTCCATTTTAGATACTCTGATATCTTTATTGGAAGAGAACGATGATTTGATCGACAAAATTGATTTGCCATCACTCCTTGAGGGTGTAGACCCCAAACAACCAAATCCGATTCACAAGACCGAATCTTTGAGGAAAAAATCCGACAAATTTCCTATTTCCACTAATGCCAACGTTTCCGCCTTTGTTAAGCTTGTAACAAAAGAGGTCGAAAAAATTAATATTCGGCCATCCAAAACATCAAATATCACGACCAGCCAAAGATTGGCTATCAATAAATTATCACAAAATCATTTAATCACAATTAAACAGGCTGACAAGGGCGGAAACGTTGTCATTATGAACAATTCACAATATACAGCCATGTGTTACAAAATTCTTAGAAATCAGAATTGGTACCGCAAAATTACGTCAAACATAGTGATCAAGTATCAACAAGAATTTTATCAATTAATTGATACAGCATATTTGAATAACGTGATTCCGAAGCATACATGGGAATTTATACGTATACCATTCCCTGTCACTCCAACGTTTTATTCACTTCCTAAAATTCATAAAAATGCGACTGATCCACCCGGACGGCCAATTATATCAGGTCGGGGCTCCATCTCCGACAGTGCCAGTAAACTGGTAGATGCTTTCCTCAAACCCTTGGTAACGGCCTTACCCTCACACATCCGTGACACGATACACTTTTTGCAACAAATTGAGGACATACAAATCCCACAAGATAGTTTACTCGTCACCGTTGACGTCGAGGCCTTGTACAGCTCTATCCCCCATGAACGGGGGATGGCAGCTGTACAACACGCCATAACATCTAACTATACCCTCGACGCCTACGGAGAATTCATCCTGTCTATCTTACAATATATTTTACATCACAATGTATTTACCTTTAATGGCTCCCACTACCTCCAGATACAGGGCGTAGCGATGGGCACTTGTTGTGCCCCATCCTATGCCAATCTGTATCTGGGGGAGTGGGAGCAATTCTTTCTTACAAATGAAACTACCTCTATGTATACGGACCACATCAGTATGTGGTTACGATACATAGACGACATCTTTATGATTTGGCAGGGTTCATCTGAACTTCTTGATAATTGTATAGACAGGATGAATCGAAATTACTTTAACCTAACCTTTACCATGAATGCAAGTAAGGACGTGGTCACATTCTTGGATGTGGAAGTAACGAGGGGGGAGGATGGTGCTCTCCACAGTGACCTTTTTCGGAAGCCCACTGCGGGGAACACCATCCTCCATGCATCCAGCTTCCATCCTCGGTCTCTGGTACACTCCATACCATATGGGGAATATCTGAGAGCCAGACGTAATTGCAAAGATCTAGAAGGCTTCCGCAAAGCAGCGGATGATCTTAGAACTAGACTCCTGGCCAGGGGGTACACAAAAACAATCCTGAAAAAAGCTTACAAAAAAGCAATTTCCAGTGAAAGGAGTAAACTACTGTCCCCCAAAGAGAAGAAAGAGGATGATCCAGTTTTAAGAATAATAACAACATATTCGGAACAACATTTAACAATTAAAAAAATAGTATCCAAATACTGGCATGTGCTTGCCTTGGACCCCATTGTGGGAAAATACGTCCCAGAACAACCCCATTTTACCTATCGCAAGGTACCGTCGCTTAAAGACAAACTTGTTCAGAGCGAATTTAAAGATCAAGAAAAACATGACCCGTGCAAATATAAGGGCACTTATATTTGTGGCAGTTGCAGATACTGTGGTTTTATGCTGACATCTAAAAATCCCACCCTGCCGAATGGCCAGGTATTTAGGCCCAAACATTTCGCTAACTGCCGCACCCACGGAGTGGTATACTTACTGCTCTGTGAGTGCGGCTGTTTCTACGTCGGCAAGACCAAGTTAGATTTCTTTAAACGTGCCAACAGACACATAAAGAGTATTAAGACCTGTGACCCTGATCTCCCCCTCGGACGACATGCGGCACTTGTTCATCCAGGGAAATGTCCCAAAATCAAATTTTTGATTTTAGATAGGATCCACCCTAGTTCCAGAGGAGGAGACTGGAACAAGGTCCTCCTGCAAATGGAACTACGGTGGATCTATCTCCTCAAAGCTACTGAACCCCCAGGGTTAAACGAGATGGTATCTTTTAAACCTTTCCTAGAAGGTTTCAGTTAGGGAGGAATGGAGAAATAAGCCCTCCTTTGCTGACAAACTTCCATATTATTTCCAAATATGAACCATCTTGTTATCCTAATCTGTCATCAATAGGGGTCAATATTGGCAATACCATTATTTTCTCAAATGCATTTTATGTTCAATGCTTGCATATAATTCCATTTCTGGTTTCTGTTCTTTCAACAGATGCTCCTGCGCTCATCCAGAACCTTTATGGGTTGAAGTCAAAATGATAAGAAAAATCTTTGTATTTTTGTCTCTTTATTCATGCCTTTCGTTCTTCCCTTGCATTTTTACAAGGACGGTGAAAGATCGGTGATGATAGCCTCAATGGGGCTATAATATACTATTTTCCTTCAAAACATACTTCTTCGTTATAATGAGACAATTTTTTATTCAATGCCTGTCAGTCTCTGTCCGCCCAGGACAGAAAAATGTGGTATTTGTCGCCAGTGAATCTCTATCAAGCAGACAACCCGGCACGGAAAGCGGCCGCCACCTAGTGGCGAGCCGCATTTTGCGTCTTCTGTCATGTTAAGGTCTCGCATCGCGAGACCCACAGACGGTGACGCATACCATACCCCGCCTGCGTTCCACGCTGACGGGTTAGGTGACGTGCCGGTGGAACGCAGGAGCCGGCCGAACTTCCGCTGTATCGCTCTCCGGGCCAATGGAGCGAAGGAACGCCCGGCCCCTCCGCACCAGGGACCCCATCAGGCAATCAGCACAGGGAGAAGTGAACCAAGCCAGTTAAGTATACACAGCTGTGAAGTCCAATTGACTCCACACATATACCCTCTTCTCAGCAGTGAATTCATTGTTTGCTTGCTGAGAACACTGTGAGGACCTGATCTAATCCAGTCTGTCTAAACACCGTGCAAAAGGTAACTTTTTTATTGATACCTCACCAAATCTTTTTATAGATGATGGGGGTAACTGTGCTTTATCCGGCCCTCATTCGTTGATTAGGGGAAACGAACATACAATTGTTCTTAAGGGATAATCATGGGTATTCACCAATCCCCTATTGGCTTTCTCTCCTCCCCACCTATATAGGAATGGGATTGTTAGCTTTCTTTCCAAAATATATGTTGTCACTCTGGCACTGAGATGAAACTTATCATTCCATCTCTGAGCCTTTCTTATTGTCCCCTTTTCAAACAATATGGCCAGCTTATATTATGAGACCAACATACTTTTATGATCCTATATTTCTCTTCTGTAGCCGATCGGCCAATTATTGGGATCCAGTTGCTCTGACTTGATGTCTTCCTGGGAGTTTCCACATATATGGGCATAATCTTTCCCTACAACACAAGCCTATGAGGGCTTCATTTATTGGATTTCATCAACCACACAATCAACCCGTGTTTTTGGCAGAGCGCAAAGAGCACCTGTTTTTAACATATACCGGCAGGTATATAGTTTTACCCATCACCGCACAGAATGTAAGTTGTGATTATACTTCAAATCTTTTTATACAAACTTATGTACTGTATGAATATCTGTATCATTATTCGCATTTGATTGACTTTTGTTTGATCAATTACCTACAGACCACCATTCAGGGTCTCCTATTTTGTCCCCTTGAAGAAGGAGTAGTTGTATAACTCCGAAACTAGTCGGGTCTGGAGTCCTCACCCTGCAATTGGTGCCTTATTCAAGTGCCTATGTGATGTATTTCTACTTTACTTGCCTTTTATTACTTTGTTAATTTTGTTATTTCAATAAAATATTAAATACTTTTGAACAAAGCTTGTGTAGACATGAGTGCCTAAAAAATCCCACCAACAGGGGAAAATCCTTCTTTTTTGAGACTATATTGGGATGTGGCACCACCTTTAGCACCCAACACAGGTCATCCCCCATTTCACTAAATACAGCGGCATAAAAGACATTTCATGTCCATTGAATGGCTAATTTTTGCAGCCTATACAGGCCGACACTTACTGTTCTGTGTACCCTGAATGCCTACTGTACCTCTAGCCATCATATACTACATTCTTTGCTGTCAGTTCAACCCATGTGAGCTCATTTTTGCGGCCTAAACAGCCGCCACCTATTTGTGTATACTGTGAACGCCTACTGTACCTCTAGCCATCATATACTACGTTCTTTACTGTCAGTTCAACCCATGTGAGCTCATGTTTTCAGCCTAAACAGCCCGCCACCAACTTGTATATACAGTGAACGCCTACTGTACCTCTAGCAATCATATACTACGTTCTTTGCTGTCAGTTCAAACCATGTGAGCTCATTTTTGGAGCCTATACAGGCCGACACTTATGGTTCTGTGTACTGTGAACACCTACCATACCTCTAGCCATCAAAAACTACGTTTTTTGCTGTCAGTTAAAACCATGTGAGCTAATTTTTGGAGCCTATACAGGCAGACACTTACTTCTGTATACTGTGTGAATGCCTAATGTACCTTCAGCCACAGAATACTATGTACTTAGCTGTCAGGTAAACCCATGTGGGCTAATGTTTGGGGCCTGGAATGGGCGACACTTACTTCTGTATCCTGTGAATGCCTAATGTACCTTCAGCCACAGAATACTACATTCTTAGCTGTCAGGTAAACGCATGTGGGTTAATTTTTGGGGCCTGGAATGGCCGACACTTACTTCTTTATCCTGTGAATGCCTAATTTTTCAGACTGGAAATGAAAAACAATGGGTCTGTAAAGGTTCTGCCAAATTGTGGAATGGATGTGGACCCATTTTACAGATGTGTGAATGGACCCTATATGTATTAGACAATGTATTTACAATGTATTTACCGGCTGCTGTCAGTTCTGGCTGATTTATGAAAAAAAAATATATATTTTTTTGCTGTAAAAAAAAAATAAAAACATTTAGGGCAATTTTTTCAATTGCAATACTTCTGTTATGACATTGTCCATGTGCTGGGACTATTTGTGCACAGCTAGTACATCTTTTGTGGCTGCAAATATGACCTAAAGTTTTTTTTCGCCTCCCATTAAAGTCAATGGGGCCCGCCGCGAACTCGCGGTTCACGGACTTTTGAGAAAATTTGCGGCTGGCGTTCGAGAACCGCCCCGGCCGATGTTCGTCCATCACTATTCAGTACAGCTTCTGTATTCCTTCTTGGTGACTTTCTTCCCAGAGTTTTTCCAAGGTATTCAATGCCAGCATCTCATCACAAGATGCAGCTCCTGCCTCTTCCCTCTTCTATGTTTGTATCTATAGAATTATCTTCACCCTTCGTAGCATAGTATCTTTTACATTTATTTAAATCAATTGACAATTCATATTGACTAAGGAGGTAAGATGAGACATAATTAAGACCTTTATGTAAGAGATCCAATTCAAATTCAATAAAATCAGAACAAGTAAGATTACAAATGTTAGTAGTCAAATTACCATGATTTACATTTTTCCTCCTTTGACCCCCTCTTCCCTCTTTTTGTTCTTGTTGTGTGGGCCACAGTGGGGGCAAACTACCGCTAAAAAAGGCAACTCTGGATGAGATAATTATTTGGGTCTAGCTCCTTGATCTTGTATCACCTTTGCTTCCCACTGTCTGTTTTCTGTGTCATAGAAAGACCTACTGTACATTCAATGTTCTCCTTCTCAGGAGTCATAAAA
Organism: Pelophylax lessonae; assembly: GCF_965119305.1. Classification (NCBI taxonomy): domain Eukaryota; kingdom Metazoa; phylum Chordata; class Amphibia; order Anura; family Ranidae; genus Pelophylax; species Pelophylax lessonae. The sequence goes on from NC_138772.1 coordinate 198,314,065, forward strand.
CAGCCCTCCTTTTAACTACATGGAGGACACCCACCCAACCTCCCCCAAGAGTGCTTTATATTGTCCACAAGAGTAAACCCCTTTCCCAGCTTTTGCCTGCATCCTTTCCAGTAGCCTTTTGCTGCTACCTAAACTACCTTGATGATGTTTTCTGTTAAATCCTTCTTATTTTTATACTTCCTCTTATTGTTTTGCCATATTTGTTATCCACTGTTATCCATTCTTCTAAAGGACTGCCCTTTTGTGTTTTTTTTTCTCCTTTCTACCCATGTATGGCCAACTCCACATTTCTTACACGCCTACTAGTTCCTTCCCTATTCATATTGTATTTTAACATTTGACTTAGGTCATCATCAAGAAAGTTGCAGGATTTTGTAATTTTCAAACAGCTCAGTGCTTCTTTTCAGTAGCCTTGTTCTGCTACCTAAAAACTATCTTGCAGGTGTTTTCAACTAACTCCATTTTAGTTGTTTTTTCATTGTTGACATTATTTTTATTGTTATTAGGAGGCTTGTTGTTGGTATATTTCCTCTTTTTTTTTGCAATATTTGTTCCCCCAATGTTATACATTCCAACTAATTCCTTCCCAATTCTTATTACATGTAAATATTGTTTCCTTGTACATAATACACCCTGACTCTTTCAATTTTTTTCTAATTTTTTAGATCAGTTTAATAAATAACCACTTGGTGGTTATTATCATTGGTGTTCTTATCCTATATGCCAAAAGTGAGTAAGTGAGAATATTGTAATAATTTATTGTGTACCTCCCCACTTTCTATATGCACTCAAGTACAATTCCTTCTGGAGGCATCCCACTGAGACATTTCCTCCTCCAAAAGACTTTTCAGTCAGTAAAAAGTAGATATGATATATTTTTGACTAAATTATTCCTGCTGAGGATTATAACCTCTAGAAACGTTGTTGTGGCCAAGGGATGGATTATAGATTGTGTTGGGAGAGCTATTAGAGTGGATTAGTCTTTTGGAGTAAGTTAAACAGCTCATGTCAGAATGAAATGGTATTGACACCACAGAGACAGTCCTAGGGTGTGTAAGATTACATCGATGGGCATCTCTCAATTAGTAGCAAGCAGTAAAGAGGGGTGCAGTTAGACAGGTTTCTCAGTCTCTTGATGGCCTAGGGGGAGTGAATTAGTTTAAAAGTGAGTGTACCAATACTACAGCATGTATCTAATAAAGTCATGACATGCCTGCATGTGGAACCAGACAATGTGCTGGTAGTATGGTGGCTCCGCAGTGAGTGAGTAAATCCTGTGCAAGGGGTATATGCTTTATGAAAGCTCATTGAGAACAACATTTGATACATCAAGTGGCATGCTAAACTGGATAAACTTTATTTATTAGTTAACCACATCATATCTGACATTAGAACTAACTAGGGCTTTGTGTAGAACGCATAGCGATCCACATCTGAGGGAACATGGAAGACATGTTTTTGAGCATTCAGCTAGACAATGTAAACACTTCACGTTTGTTTTAGGTATTCTCCAGGTTGTGCCAAAGCTCTGGTGTCTGTCTTGTTCTGTCAATAATCAGTATATCAATTTCTTGGCCTGGTACTGCTGCTCTCACCCTCTGAGGCCCTGCCCTTTCTAGGCTGGACAGGGGGATTGGAGTGTAGATTGATGGACTGTCACTGAGTCTGGACTATTTAAGAGTAGGCATCTGTGCCCCTCGAAATGCATCACAGCTATGGTTTATGGATAATAACTTGACCAAATTTACTAAGGCAGCTATAATTAGGGTATTGTTCCAGGCCAGGAGACTTATTCTACAATATTAGGAGTCAGACCAGCCCCTGACCAACAGGGAGTTGATTAACCATATAGGATATACCCTTGGCCTAGAAAAGAAGAAGCTATGGGGAGGTTGGCTGGTGATACCAGGCTTAGCGCTTATTGATCTTGTCATAGACAGAATTTTGTGTTGCTACCCTGTTTTTGATATACCTTGTCCAATACTGTGCTTGCTGTAAAATACTTCTGTTGACATTTGTAATAGCTTAGCTGCATATCGGGATCTCTTCAATGTGTACTACATTACGGATGATGATGGCATGGCTGTGACCACTACATGTACTGCCTTTGCATATCATTCCTATACTTTAGAACATTGTTGGTGTAATAGACAATGTCTGTTCACATTTGTTCTGCTCAATAAACTTTTTCTCTGATTAAAAAAAAAAAAAAAAAAGGTGGTGTATGAGGCCAGTGCACGTTCTTTCTTTGTGATTCTATTACCATTTCAGAATTTTCCACATCCAAAGAGAGCTACAAGGCTGCGAACGATCTTATGGTATCATGTGAACTGGACTGGCAAATGAGAACAATATAAAATTTTGTGCATAACAGGAGGGCTGACGTTCCCCCACCTATCCTTGTATTTCCAAGTGGCGTCAGTGCTATGAGTGTTAGATTGGTACCATGGTAAATCTACTAAGTTGTGGACCATCTTAGAAAACAACCTGATTTCTCAAGACCTCTCCCCCTACAATGGACAGATCCTACTCACAGACCCTCGAGAGACTTACTGCCACTTGCGACTATTGCTACTTTATGGGTATGGGACAATTACTTAAGTAGAGGCCTACCTTTTCAAGAGCTAGCCCTATGACCCCGCTGTTTGAGAATGCCTTCTTCCCCCAACTTTCCACTGTCCCAAATTCCTATCTTGGCAAGAGGGGGACACTTCCTTGTAATGTCAAACACTTTCTGGTGGGAAACGTGTTCCTCTTTCGTGCATCCTCCCTTTTTATCACAGCCCTTAGAGTGCTTGGCATGAATACATCCAACTAATACATTTCCTTGACAAAATAACATTGTATTACTGTACTGACTAGACCTCATATTTGAGGCGTTACTCTCCAGATACGACAGGCTGGACCACTTGCTTTCCCAGATAAATCAAATTCTTTTGAAGGAATCTTATCTGAATCCTCTCCTGTTTATGGCGAAATGAGAGAAGGAACTAGACAGAGTACCAGAGGAAATAGACTGGGACAAAATACTGCCATTTCCTTTTTAAATTATCTTGATCATCCCACACCCAAGAACACAATTACAGGATTGTGGCCAGGTGGTATATATGTCCTACTATCATACAAAAAATTAACCCCTTCATTTCAGACTCTTGTTTAAGATGTTTACAGACTCCTTGCACCATGATTCATGTTTTGGGTATCTGCCCCAGAATCGGTCCACTCTGGGATGAGATACTTCAATTATATAACAGGCTCAGGGGATGCATAATGCTGGGGCTATGGCAGGAGTAGCTGTGGACAAGGAGGCAGAAAAAGCCTCTCTGGCAGCTGCAGTGAACTGCGCACTAGTGTCAGCTTGGGTCATAGAGGCTGAGGAGGATGAAGAGGGTTTAGTAAACCAGTCCTCCACCTCCTCTGCACATTGTGGCTGGATAGCATGGGCAACATCACTAAACAGAGACAAATGTGCCACGCCTGGGAATGGACCACATCCACCTTTGCCTGTGGACACAGATGCTGCTGGCCCCCTCATAGTGGCATGGGAGCATCTGCCTCTCCTTGTTGACCTCCCAGACATGATGGGGGGGGAACTAATTATCCAAATGTATTAGAAACTGGAAAATGTGTGATTGGATGCACTTTATTGATTAAAAAGTGGTGTTGGGTACACTTTAAATTGAGGACTGACACTGACAGAAATATAAAAACACCAGCATCGCAGTCAGATAAACTGCAGCAGACAATTTAAACAAAAATGGAAAGTCATTATCACTTTGTCCAATCAGGGCTCTAACCTAATTGACAAAGTCTTCCACCTGACCAGCAGTCAGGTATAAGGCTTCATCGAATTGGGGCCCCCAGAATGTACTGTGAAGCGAGCAGTGCATTGTGGGGCGCTCGGCGCGAACATTCCGCCAAAAGACCTGCAAATTCGGGTGTTCCCTGAACAGGCGAACAGGTGATGTTCGGGCTGAACTTTTGCTCGGCCTGAACTGTTCTCCCAACACTACTCTTCTAGCTTTGGGCCCTTCATTCATGAACTGCTCAGCCATGCAGATACTCCCAGGACCTATCAGGTGTAGGTATCCTACCTGGTTTTTGTCCACCCTTCCATTAACCATTTCCACTCACCCCCTTTTTTTTCTTTCTCTTCCCCCTTCTGTCTCCTATGCTCTGTACTCTTTTCTATGGCATTTAGAGTGTTTTATTAAGGTTTCCTTGTTAAATGTTTCTTTTGGTATGCAGGGGTATGCCATCCTGCATGCAGAGGACTAAGAACTGTGTCAAGGTCAATATGTAATTTCTAATCGAGTACCTAAGCTACTTGGATGTGATAGCTCTTACTGTAATCGTATTCAAGGATGTTGCTTTTGTTTTTCAATGTACGATGGGCTAATATATATGGCTACTTTATTTTGTCCTATGACAAATGGTTTTGAGTTATATTTGTCCTTCTTTAACCATATGCGTTTGTTGAAACCCAATATGTACTCAAATGTCTCTACAATACTAACTTTGAAAATTCAATAAATCACATTCAACATAAAAATTTTACAGCTAAAAAATATCTTTCAGCGTTCAAGCACTGGTAGAGTGTTTGTATTACTTGTATTAATGGTGTGCATAGCAAAAAAAGAGGCATAAATAGCCATGTACCAATCAGTGTGAGAGAAAGGAAAGCCTCTTGATCACCAGCCAGGACCAGTGCAAACCAGAAACAGTGCCAACAGTATTAAAATCTATCCATACACTGTCATTCACCCCTCTACAGTATATGTCTGCCTCATGTCTAGGGATGAGCTTAGAGTTCAAGTTGAACATTGGCTGTTCACTCGTTCGTCGAATGATGAACAAATGGGCTTCTTTGCCGGAACTTTGAGTTCCCGCATTATCATGGACTCTAGCCTCTGATTTCCAATAAATCACCTGCTGGCTGGGGGATTCAAACCCACAGATCCTCACATTGCAAGCCTGGTATATATAGGCACTTCAGTTTATATCAGTTTATGTCAGTATTGCTGAAAAAAACAGCGTGGGGTCCCCCTCTTACTCCATACCAGGCCCCTTGGGTCTGATATGGATTTTAAGGGGAACCCTGCACCAATATTAAAAAGAAAACACAGTGGGGTTCCCCCTAAAATCCAATCCATACCAGACGCTTATCTGAGCACACAGCCTGGTTGGTCAGGATGGGGGTAGGGGCGAGTGAGCGCCCCCCCCCCCCCCCTCCTGAACCATACCAGGCCACATGCCCTCAACATGGGGGGGGGGGTGGGTGATTTGGGGCAGGGAGGGCTCTGCCCTCCACCCAAAACCACCTTGCCCCCCATGTTGATGGGGACAGGGGTCCATTCCCAACAACCATGAGCTGTGGTTGTGGGGGTCTGCAGTGGGAGGCTTATCGGAATCTGGAATCCCCCTTTAACAAGGGGACCCCCAGATCCCACCCCCCTATGTGAATGGATATCGGGTACATCGTACCCCTATTCATTCACTGAAGAAGTGTACAAATAAAAGAAAAACGCCAGTTTTGGAAGAGTCTTTTATTAAAAAATATAAAAATCGTGTCCCCCGATGATCAGTTGCCCGTTCGCCCGAAAAATAGAAAAAAAAAAAGAAGAAGCTCCTGCTTCTACGGATGCTTCCCGCGCTCTGTGCTGTTTTGATTGTGACAACTCTTTTATAGAGACCTGACATCACGAGTCGCCCCACAATGCACTGCTCAGGTACAGTAAATAAATTACATGACGTCAGTAATTTATTCACTGCACCTGAGCAGTGCACTGTGGGGCGGCTCGTGACATCAGGTTCCTATAAAGGAGCTGTCAAAATCAAAACAGCTCAGAGCACAGGAAGCGTCCGTAGAAGCAGGAGCTTCTTCTTCTTTTTTTTTCGGGCAGACGGGCGACTGATCATTGGGGGACACTGTTTTTTTTATTTTTTAATAAAAGTCTTTTCCAAAACTGTCTTTTGTCTTTATTTTTTTGTACACTTTTTTGGTGAATGGGTAGGGGTACCCGATATCCATTCACATGGGGGGGGAGGCGGGATCTGGGGGTCCCCTTGGTAAAGGGGGCTTCCAGATTCCGATAGGCCTCCCCCCAGCAGACCCCTACAACCACAGCCCACGGTTGTCTGGAAGAGACCCCTGTCCACAACAACATAGGGGCAAGGCGCTTTGAGGTGGGGGGGGCAAAGCACCCATCCCCCCATGTTGAGGTCATGTGGTCTGGTATGGTTCAGGAGGAGGAGGGCGCTCGCTCGGCCCCAACCCCATCCTGGCCAGCCAGGCTGTGTGCTCGGATAAGGGTCTGGTATGGATTGTAGGGGGAACTACCACGGCGTGTTTTTTTTAAATTTTGGCGCAGGGTTCCCATTGAAACCCATACCAGACCCGAGGGGTCTGGTATGGATTTCGGGGGAGACCCGACATCGGTTTTTTCATTTTTTTAAATCTGTATTGCCAGGAGCCAACAATACATTACAGCCGCGAGCAAGTTTAAATTACATTTTTTCCTTTATAAATGTCAGTATTGCTGCAGCAGGCTAGAAACATTGCACAAATGCACCACTTTACAGGCACATTAAGGGGGCCCTCCAGGCACGATATTTAAAGGAATTTTTCATTTTTATTGTTTCACTTTAAGAATTATTAAAATCACTGCTCTTGTAAAAACGATTGTTTTAAAAACATTTTTTTGCATTGATTCATGTCCCCCAGGGCAGTACCCAGGTCCTCATACACTTTTTTGAACCAATAACTTGCATTTAAGCCTTTAAAATTAGGACTTTTGATTTTTCATGTTCGTGTCCCATAGACTTTAATAGAGTTTGCATGTTTGCAAGAATGTTTCCCCTGTTCGGTGCAAAACAAACAGGGGGGTGTTCGGCTCATCACTACTCATGTCTACCTCATCCTGTTTCTGATCTGATCTGCATATTAACCCCTCTCCTCCCTTTTCCATTAGCCTGGCTCAGATTCATTTCAATTTGGGAAAAAAGGGATTTTTTCATTTTTTAGGTAGTTTTGGCTGCGACACCTGATTTTTTATAAAATAAAAATATTGCGCTTAACCATAAAAGAGCTGCTACACACAACAACTGACAAAAAACATTGTGATATATAGGAGATAAAAAAGTGTAGCGCTAATACATAGTGAATAAGAGACCCACAAAGGAATATTAAATGGTTAAGACAGTAATCAAATAAGAAATACTCATAAAGGTGACAAAATGGTGTAACCAGTCTGATAAAAAGTCCAAATATAAGACAAATATATTTTGATTAAACTTAAAATCCCCAGTGTAAGAGTGACATGACTGTCCAAATGCAGTGATGATCAGGTGGAAAAGGAATCCCAACACCAACTGAAAGATGGAGATGTAGTTTGCTCACCAGATCTGTAGGACACAGAGTGCCATATAGCACCTGGGTCAAAATCGCTTGAAATATATTAGGAAAGTAGATCCAGATATTCAGCAGGTCATGGTTGTCCAAGTAATGGTATATAGAATGGCATTATCTTCTGATGAAAGCATATTTGCAGAAACGCGTTAAGGCCACGCTACTGACAGCCTACCATTACATATTCCATGCCTCTTTACATGCGATGTTTGTAAGTGTAAATTTTATTTACTTGCGTATTAAATTTTTTTTGCAGTATTACACTATTTTTTGCTTCTCCTCCTTCCCTGGTTCCATGCACCATCATTTGGTTGACCGAGAGGCTTTGAGTGTTTTATCTGCTATATACCATCACTTGGACACCCATGACCTGCCGAATTGGGTAAATAATGGGGATCAACAGGGGAAAGGGATTTACACACGACACTCATCTTCCTTGCCTCTATTTGATGCATTGATGTAGACTTGTCCTGTAATAAAACCCCTGCAAAATATCGCATTAACATATTTCAATCATAGCACCTAAATGCATTTCTTGAACATGGATCTTATTATCTTATTGACATTTTACATTTTTAAAAATAAAATATTTATATGAGTGATTTATTTTGGAACAGAGGTTTGCCAAAAAAATTAATAAAATGTATCACCCATTACAATTAAATATGAAAAGTGTATTAACAAAGGTTTAGCAGTAGACGTCTTCCTCTTGTTGCATTGTGTTACTGTTTTTGAATTTTGCAAATTTCAACCACAAAAATACAGATATTCATGTCAACTCATCTGCATCCAAAAAAAGCAGAAAAATGAATTACAGTGTGTTGTATACTTTGCAGTCCATAATATTATGGGTATTTATAACCACAAAAGGCTTACAAACTCAGTAGTGATGTCCAAGGCATTAAACCATGTTTATTACTTTGCTGCTTTTGTTTTATAACAGTATGTAATATGCTAGTTCTGCATAAAGTAAAATAAGAGTACAAATCTTTCTCTTTGGGTATGCCTGTGTCTCATTTGGGTATTGATGCTGAAAAGCTGAAACTATTCCTGTTTCAGCAATAGTTTAATAGCACTTGTAAGTAAATACTAGCAGTAAGCTTTTTCTACACTGTGTAAGAAGATGAATAATAAAGGGGTTGCTTAAATACTAGGAAATAAATGTTGTTCTGCACCACTCTAATATGCTATATATACACTGCTCAAAAGAGCTAAAGGAACACTTTTTAAAACACATCAGATCTCAATGGGGAAAAATATCATGCTGGATATCTCTACTGATATGGACTGGGTAATGTGTTAGGATCGAAAGGATGCCACATCGTTTGATGGAAATGAAAATGATCAACCTACAGAGGGCTGAATTCAAAGACAAAAGACACCCCAACAATAAAAGTGAAAAAAATTATGCAGCAGGCTAGTCCATTTTGCTGAAATTTCATTGCAGCAACTCAAAATGGTACTCAGTAGTTTGTATGGCCCCCACGTGCTTGTGAGCATGCCTGACAATGTTGGGGCATGGAATGACAGTCAAAGTGTCATTTTCTAGCCTGTAGAGGTCTGTACGTCTCTCCATGGATATGCCTTCCCAGACCATCACTGACCCACCACCAAATCGGTCATGCTGAACGATGTTACAAGCAGCATAACATTCTTCATGGCTTCTCCAGACCCTTTCACGTCTGTCACTTGTGTTCAGGGTGAACCTGCTCTCATCTGTGAAAAGCACAGGGCGCCAGTGGTGGACCTGCCAAATCTGGTGTTTTATGGCAAATGTCAATCGAGCTCCACGGTTCCGGGCAGTAAGCACAGGGCCCACTAGAGGACATCGGGCCCTCAGGCCACCCTCATGTAGTCTGTTTCTGATTGTTTGGTCAGAGACATTCACACCAGTGGCCTGCTAGAGGTTATTTTGTAGGGCTCTGGCATGCTCATCCTGTTCCTCCCTGCACAAAGGAGCAGATACCTGTCGTGCTGATGGGTTGAGGACCTTATACGGCCCTGTCCAGCTCTCCCAGCTCTCCTAGAGTAACTGCCTGTCTCCTGGAATCTCCTCCATGCTCTTGAGACAGTGCTGGAAGACACAGCAAACCTTCTTACAATGGCATGTATTGATGTGCCAACCTGGAGGAGTTGGATTGCCTGTGGAACCTCTATAGGGTCCAGGTATTGCCTCATGTTACCAGTAGCCACACTGACCCTAGCCAAATGCAAAACTAGTCTGAAAAGATGAGTAGGAAAAAAAAATGTCATGGCCTCCCCCTGTAAAACCATTGCGGTTTTGGAGGTTGTCTCCTTGCTGCCCATCTAGTGCACCTGTTGGTTATATTATTAAGTAGCTGAAACTGAATAACAACTCCCTCTGCTACTTAACTGACCAGATTGATATCCTAGGAGTTTAACTGACTTGATGGTATACTCCTATTAAAAAGTGTCCCTTTCATTTTTTAGAGCAGTGTGTAAGTGTTAAAGTAACAATAGAAACATTTTTAAACATTTTAGTTTACTTTAAAAACTGCAGCAGAGATATGTCTTAAATGTTTAGTAAATGAGTAAGCGTAAAAGAGTAATTGCCATTTACAGCATCCATATAGTACCCATTGAACAAAAAAAGTAGACAAGAGCTGATAGCCAAAATCCACCCATATTTTATCATAATAAAGTGTATTCATAATATAACAAAAATATCAAGTATTCAGGATTGTAAGCAGCACATATATATTTTTTGTCCAAAAAATGATTAGAACATTAGTTAAATGATCCACAGTATAGTAAGAGGTATTTTCAATAAATATAACAAATACAACTCAGCAATAAAACTTTTATTTATATCCTTCTTGCAATATTTTAGATTGTCTTTCAGATGTTATTCATGCATACAATATCCTTATGTTAAATTTTATTTATTTTTTCCACAGTAAATGATCTATCCCTGATTGGGTTTGCAATTGTATACAAAGCAAAGCATGTAAGAATAACTTGAGTATCCTAAAATACAAAGGCATCAATACAAAGTTAAGGCAGAATGTCAGTGTTTGTTGGAATCTGATGCATTAAAGCACACACATAATGATAACTTACAGTTTAGCAATGTGAATCACTGTGTATGAAACATCAGATGTATTTGTATTGTTTGGATAAATTGCACAAAATACTCAACTTTCTTTAAACATAAACCTTAAATGTCACTCTTAAGTCTTTGGGTGAGTCTCTATGTGTTAGTGGTCAATGACTCATGGAACGTAAGTGTGCAATTGTTTTAAGACTCTAAGACATTTGTGTGGTACTGTACTTGAAGCTAAACTAGATGGTCCCCAGAACAATATACTGCATTTGATAGGGAAGCTTCAGTTCAAATTTTGTACATAGTAAAGCAACCTGGTAATTGAGCATTCTGTTTAACAAATTATTTTCTCAATTCTGTTGATTACTCATTTGGGTTTTGGAATTACTTGTGGGGATGCTCAAGTTTAATTAACAACATTTTAAGGGACATCAGTTGTAAAATCTGAATGCTTAGCTCCATTAATTTCCACTGTCATTACTTGGGGTTGAAAAACTCCCGGAAGTCTCAGTTTGCAGGATGCAGAGAGAGAGCGAATGGCGATCGGGAGTGCGGTTGTCCATAGGAGTTATTGACGTCTTGGTTTTTATCAATGTGCCTCATATTCATCTTTCAAATGTGAGTGTATTAATCTACAGCTTTATTTATTTTTATCTACAATAAACGGTGTTATGCAAGGGCGGCTTGGCGCGCTCTTCTTTTTTCTTTGTACAGTTGATTGTCCACCACCCAGTGGAGGGTTAGGTGAGCTGCAACGCCCCATCATTTACATCTCTGTGTGTGCCTCTCTAAAGGGATCACCAGCCTGGACATTTAAGTTTAGGATCAGCGCATGAATTGGTAATTTGTTTTAGAGTTTGTAAAAATCTTTTATACCTTATACCCATGTTCAAATTTTAAAAATCAAAAAGAAACTGTGCTCGTGAATACATGAAAAAATAGAACAGAAAAATTAGTTTGAGCTGCAACTCTACCGTGAGATATTTTACACAGTGTAACCTAAATTATAGCATAGAGAGTCACGCTACATAAATTCAGATATACAAAGTTATATACAATATAAAATGTTAATAAGTCCACGTGCAAAGAAATATCCTCTTTAGGGTGTTCATATGATCACATCGGAGTGGTAAACATCCATCACCAAAATAGAAAGATGTCCAGTCGCGAAGACACCACCTCTTATGGAAAAAATATGAGCTTACCAACTGTATGTGACCCTCTAATTTAAAGAAAGGTCATCAAGGCTTAGAACCAGGAAACCCAGCCTCAGTTCATCAAAGAGTGGTTCCAGAAGTTCTACCCATACAGCAGATAGTTAATTGATAACTCTCAACCCAGCAACATCCCGTAAAGATTGCCACAAGGACATGAAAAGAAAAGCTCTTGAGTAAAGGCAGAGCACACAGCCAGTCCATCAGGCCCATGGATTCCAGAGCAAGACAAGAGACAAGCAGTGACCAGACTGAAGGGTTTAAAGTGAGTGAGCCTCCAGTATGCTAACTGCTGTATTGTATATCACTTTGTATACGTGAATTCATGTAACGTGACTATCTATGCTATAACCTATGTTCATTTGACAATTGAAGTGAACATATTCCCAATTACTTTGGAAATATAAAAAATATTTTTCACAATTAGCTCACATAAAATGTATATTTCAATTCTGTTCACGTATACTGTACATCTATATGTATTGTGCATACTATTAAATCCAGAAACAGGACAACTATTTCTTTCAGTTAAATACTTTGTGCTCTAGGTTACTGCATTATACAACTAGCACCACATTCCTTTCACTGTTTTCTAAATATGCCTGTCAGGAGGAGTTGAAGTTAGTTGTAGGTTCATCAATAGTATTAATACGAAAAAAAAAAATAAGTGTAGTGCTTCTAAAATAAAATTAAATCATAAAGTGTTACAACCATAATAAAGTGGAAACCTCAAAAATGCTTGTGGAATTGTATGTGAAATGACAAATATATCAAAAAATTATTTAAAACATGATATAGAATGGTAAAAACATAAACAAAATGCTCATAAAATTTCAAAGTAATCCCACTTAAAAAACATAGTAAATACAATCATAAAAAAAGTGCAATGTCTATAAACCAACATGCAAGTTTACATTTCCATTAGTGATAATCTTCTCATGCAGGAATCAACCAGAGGAGCTCTCCCTTTCCCCCTGGTGCACCACAAACTGCTCACCTGAGTTCACAAACCCTTTAGGTACTGGAGGTTTAAAAGAGCTTAGTTGGTGCAAGGGTTAAATTCATCCACTCACTTTGGTCCTAGCCATCAGCTTAGTAGACACAAGTAGTTTAAACTCAGCAGTTCACTCCGAACACAACAAGTAAATGAGAAAGATAACTCACATAGTGCTCACTGCAAGCTTTATTAAAAAGTGCTTCGGGGAAATAACAAACACTACCATGAAACACAAGGTCAGAGGCTTAATAAAGAGAGATCAGTCTTCTGTAAATAACAATGGTCATATGCTTAGCACAGCGCTGTGAACTGAAGCTCAATCTCGCTCAGTGTTGATCACTAGCGGCCTCCTTTCTTCAGCAGGATAATGTCATTGGGTTGGCTCCACCTAAAGCATTGCATCCTTATGAGACTTCATCAGAGGATAAGAGGTCCGATGTGCCATTTAAAAGACAGGTCTAAGCGAAGCCTTGTTTAGCTGTATACAGCTATTTGCTGTGTTAGAATTTAGATTAATTTAACCCTTGCATCAACTAAGCTCTTTAGACCCTCAATAACCTAAGGGGCCTGTGCATTCAGGTGAGCATTTTGTGGTGCACTAGGTGGAGAGGTAGAGCACTCTAGCTGTTTCCTGCATCAGAAGTTTATCACTACGAGCACTTGGAAATTTAAACTTGCGCATGTTGGTTTAGGGACATTGCACTGTTTTCTTTATTGCATTTACTATATCATTTGAAGTGGAATTGCTTTGAATTTTTTATGGTCACTTTGTTTATATTTTGACCATTTGATTTTATGTTTTAAATAATTTTTTGATATATTTGTCATTTCACATACAATTATTTCTTGGAGATTATACATGTATGTTCGCAGGCATGGACATATGTATTTTTTGAGGTTTTCACTGTATTATCATTATAATACTTTATGATTTAGTCTTATTTTAGAAGTGCTGTGCTTATTTTTTGGGTATGTGTGTTTAAATTAGTGTGAAATGCTTTCAAAGTGGTAGCTGGTTGCTAGGGGAAGTAAGGGCATTAGTACATAGTTCCACAGACAGTTTTGTTTTTTTGTTTTTGGTATCATTCCTAGTATTGCTTTATAAATTATTCAGATCGCAAAAAATCAGGGCACTGAAGCTATAGTATATAATAAAAACATATGTGTAAAGTTACCTTTTAATTTTAGCATGACAAAAATACTGTTATCCTTTCTAAATGTAAGCTGTTTTTAACTACATACTGTATAATAGGACACTTATGGAAGCCTGCTAATTTCAGCAGCCATCACTCATTAACTGTGTCAGTGCCGTTTGACAGCTGCTCGGAGGGGTAAATACAGATGGATCTTTTATGCCTAGTTTTAAGTCAAAGAATCGCGTGGAGGTAGTCATGCTCTCATTCTTGGTGTAAGTTTCTTGCACTGGGTAACAATCCTTGTCTGTATATGCTCCAACCCAGGTTTCAGCTGCAGGCAAAACAAAGTGAACAAATGAGAAAACTGTTATCTGCACACTTCCAAAAGTAACATTTATAAATTCTAAATTCCAACAAGTATATAACATATTAATGGAAATCCAAAGACAAAACATGAACTTTCCTGTTATGGAATCAGCACAATAATATGCATCCAAACACTATGTACTTTTATTATATAATAAATATGCTTGCTTTCTTTCACAAATGATTCTGTAGCAGAGTGCCAACTCATCATGTGCAGATGTAGATGCAGTTGCAGGCCCCTTTAATTCCTTTTCCCACAACTCCCTGGTTTCCCCAATATTCACAGGTAAGCTCTCTGTTGAGAGAGCTTGACTTTAAGGAACTCTTTGTATTGTTCTGAGAAGCAGACCTAAGGCCTATGCTTGAGGCCTGAAGCAGCCCTGTGTCTAGAGAGTAAGCCAGGAGGCTGAAGCAGGGCCGTCTTTAACACAGGGCAAAAGGGGCAGCTGCCCTGGGCCCAGTCATTGTTGTTGGGCCTAAAGCAGCTGCACCTTCAGTCCACGCCCCTTGCAAATGCTTAATAAGTGGATTGGCGGGGGGGGGAGCCCAAGAAAATGTTTGCCCGGGGTCCAATCAATATTAAAGATGGCCCTGGGCTGAAGTATTCTGATTGTGCAAGTGTTAAGATAATAGTGGAGCCTCCTGGGTGGGCAACTGATGTATTTGTGAATGTTTCCCTTCTTATAAATAAAAGTGGGCTATAATGCCCTTAAATATACAGTTTTGGACTGGTGCAACTCATTGAGAACATATCTACCCCTTGGAGTCTAATCACCCCAATCTTACAACACATACCAGGGCCAATTTAGACAGGATACAATTAACCTACCAGCATGTCTTTGGAGTGTGAGAGGAAACTGGAGTACCCGGAGGAAACCCACAGATGCACAGAGAGAAAATGCATGTAAAGTCATGGTTGGGATTCAAACCAACAACTCTAATGCTGCTAGGTGAAAGTGCTAAACAACTTGCCACTGTTCTGCACAAAACATTATTTTTCTAAGGACTATATGAAAAAACTTTGATTGCCTTATTAGATACTTGATTTTTTTTATTTTTGACCATAGATACTCTTTAAAATAATACTTCAGTCTGCGTATAGGACAGTGCACTGCTTTCCTGTTCCCATATAATACTGGCCAGAATAGGTGCAAATCAGCTGCACAGATAATGTTGTGTGGATAAACCAATATTTATTATAAGTAGGAGGAATAATTCACTTATCTATTGTGAAGTCATTGTATGTTTTTATTTTTTCAGGTTGTGTAAATGATCAAATCAAAGTCAGACTTGACCACATGTGTAAAATAAAAGTTGTGAAAACTATGCCTTGGTTCTGGCCCAGGTGATGCATTTTGACCACACGCAAACATTTGCCCATCTTTTATCACAATGCTGGTAACAATATCAGAACAATTTTGTCCTTGGCTGATGTGCAACATAAAGGAAAGTGGGAGGCAGGGAGTAAAGGTTTGGTTTTACTTATACATAACTCAGTATTATCCAGAATGTCGGATGCAGGGCTTTTGTCAGCGGGAACGTGGGGGAACGCAGCTCCGGCACCTCCTGAACCTCCGGCACCTCCCGCACTGAATTTATTTCATGGCAAGGAGTGCTGGGGTGTTCTGATGGGTTTATTGATGCTGGCTGCAAGGGGATCTATCTATTGTTGTTGGTGGGGGAACAATTTTTGTGTAGGGGGATCTATTTTTGTGAAGGGGGGGTTATTGTGGCTAGGGGATCTATTGTTTCTGGGGTGGGGTCTATCAAATTCCATACAAATTACTTAGTAGCACAAAATGATACTTTGTTCTGTATTCTTTAAAAAGGGTGGTACAGGGAGGTGGGTAGCAGGTGCAATCAAGGGATGGTGCTCAGAGGTGGGTAGGGGGCAGAGATAGATGAAGGATGACTCAGAAGGGGGAAGTTCCTGCACCTATTATCTTAGAAAAATATCCCTGGTCAGATGTGATACCTAAATCAGTTAAATTGCTTGCAACCAGTAATGAGGTGAACTGTTAAGATCTATTCTGTTGATATTCTACTAAATCTGGCTCCTATTATCCAGTCAACAGAACACATTATTTGCTGCTAGAACTAAACTGATAGTGTAATATGTTGGCCCCCCCATCCCAACCAACTAGAATGTTATATTTATTGTGTTTGATTATATGACATTATTGATTTTAAAATAAGGCGATGACATTACTGTGATGCATAATGCATGGCGTTCCAGTTAGTCCATTTAGTTCCCTCACATACAAATCTCCAGTGAAGGAAATTCAACTGTAAAAGATAACTTGTGCTGATGTCAAAAAGTTTGAAATCATGTTCTGAGGTTTCAGAACGCAGTGATGACTAAAGCTGGATACACACTATCCAACTTTTGTGGATAGATTTCCTTCAGATTTACCTTTTCTATGTAGTGCAAGGGCCTGCCAGATTGCATACAAATTGAAAGTGTTTAGGTTTGACCTCATATTATATGGTTTTGGTAAATCTAAAGGAAAAAGTCTTCAGAAAATCTTATAGTGTGTATGGCCCATAAGGCCTGGGAATTGAAATGTTGAATGCAACCAGGCAATAGGCTGGGTTCTCACTGGTTTGACATAAAAGTCCCACGATTTCCGATCTGACTTTGCCCTGCAACATTGGTCAGACATCAGTCAAACATCAGTCAGACTTTAATGAACAGGATCCGACTTGAGATGAGTGCAACTTGGGTCTGGTAGGAATTTGTTTTTTTTTTCAATACATTTTGCAATGCTAAAATTACATCCGAGCACAAGTCGCATGTCACAAGTCGGATCAGTTAGGATGACTTGGATACAACTTCAATGATATCTATTGGGCTGAATTCAGACCAAAGTCAGACCAAAGTAGTGCAGGAACCTTTTCCAAAGTCGAAACGACACAAGTCAGACCAGTTAAAATGGCTCTCATAGGGAATTATTGATTTATACACATCATGCGACGTGCTCTCAAAGCCGGAGCATATGTTGCACCAGTGTGAACCGGGCCTAACAGCACTACTGGTTTCTATTTAAGGCTGGGTTCACACTCCTCCGACATGAAAGTCCCACGACTTCCGATCCGACTTTGCCCTGCAACATCGGTCAGACATTAATGAACAGGATCCGACTTGAGATGAGTGCAACTTGGGTCTGATATGGATTCGTTTTTTTTTTTTTTCATTTCATTTTGCAGTACTAACATTGCCTCTGAGCACAAGTCGCATGTCACAAGTTGGATCAGTTAAGATGCTGATCCAACTTGGATACAACTTTATTGTTATTCAATGGGCTGAAATCGAACCAAAGTTGGACCAAAGTAGTGCAGGAATCTTTTCCAAAGCGAAATGAGGCTTAATTGCAATCTGACTCAAGAATAATGCTCTCCTGTCATTGTTGCTATCTTGAGGGAACAGTAGGGCCTTGCCCAAAAATTCCAACCTAGCAGTAGCCTTTTCTTCTCACTATCAGTTTGCTGAGAGTATCTGCTGAACTTTATGTTTACCTATTACCCATTACATCATTATAAAAAAACAATCACCTAATGTCAATCAGATAAAGATCATCTGACATCTCTGGGCATCTTTGATTATAAAATGAAATACTGATATTTATGCTGTGCGTAGTAGATGTATTTATATGCTAGAAGATTAAAAGATGAATCAGAACAGTGAATAAATGTGAGAGCTGCTAAAAGACATAGCAGGTGCCTGTCTAAAGTAATATTTATTATTTTTATTGCCCAACTTTGTGCTTGAAACCACTTGTTCTAACATTGCAAGAACTGGTCAATACATCAGACATTTTGCAGCTGTTTTTCTCTAATTTCTGCCGGAGTACACTCACCAGAGGGATCTCAGTCTCTGTGTAGACATTTAAAGCAGAAGAAAATTGGATAAAAAAGGACTTTGCGCAATATGAATTGGATTACCATCTCAGACCTATTCAGAGTAACATGTGAATCTATTCATAGCACTGTAAGGTTTGAAGACTTCCCATAGGAACCATACTGTCAACCTTTCAATATACAAGTTTCCACTGTGTCCAGCATTAATGTTTAGCTATACTCCTGGGATAACAGGCTCTGAAAGTAAATGAACAGGCATTGTTGATCTTAGTAACGTGTAAATCACTATAGGTAACTAAGGAAGCTTCCTTTCCTAAGGTCAATGAAATTCCTCATGCACTTTTATCTCCCCTTTTTTAAAGGTAATATCTTTTTCAGTTTGTCCACAGTTTTTCCTGTAGGTAAAACAAGTGTATACTTCTATTGGTATCTATGGAAAGACAAAAAGAGGAGCTTGTTGGGTTTGTCAGAATGTAGTTTGTAAGAATTATTGCTAAAGGGGAAACTATAATGGTTCTTTATTTTAGCTATTTTTAATCTGTTGGTGTATATATATATATATATATATATATATATATATATATATATACACACAGTATCTCACAGAAGTGAGTACACCCCTCACATTTTTGTAAATATTTTATTATATCTTTTCATGTGA
Organism: Pelophylax lessonae; assembly: GCF_965119305.1. Lineage (NCBI taxonomy): Eukaryota > Metazoa > Chordata > Amphibia > Anura > Ranidae > Pelophylax > Pelophylax lessonae. Next base: position 198,332,769 of record NC_138772.1, read on the forward strand.
CAACACTGAAGAAATTACACTTTGCTACAATGTAAAGTAGTGAGTGTACAGCTTGTATAACAGTGTAAATTTGCTGTTCCCTCAAAATACCTAACACACAGTAATTATTCTCTAAAATGCTGGCAACAAAAGTGAGTACATCCCTATATGAAAATGTCCACACTGGGCCCAAAGTGTCAATATTTTGTGTGTCCACCATTATTTTCCAGCACTGCCTTAACCCTCTTGGGCATGGAGTTCACCAGAGCTTCACAGGTTGCCACTGGAGTCCTCTTCCACTCCTCCATGACGACATCACAGAGCTGGTGGAGGTTAGAGACCTTGCGCTCCTCCACTTTCCATTTGAGGATGCCCCACAGATGCTCAATAGAGTTTAGGTCTGGAGACATGCTTGGCAAGTCCATTACCTTTACCCTCAGCTTTTTTAGCAAGGACGTGGTCGCCTTGGAGGTGTGTTTGGGGATTTTATCATGTTGGAATACCCAGAGGGGATCATACTCTGCTTCAGTATGTCACAGTACATGTTGGCATTCATGGTTACCTCAATGAACTGTAGCTTCCCAGTGCCGGCAGCACTCATGCACCCCCAGACCATGACACTTCCACCACCATGCTTGACTGTAGGCAAGACACACTTGTCTTTGTATGCCTCACCTGGTTGCCACCACACATGCTTGACACCATCTGAACCAAATAAGTTTATCTTGGTCTCATCAGACCACAGGACATGGTTCCAGTAATCCATGTCCTTAGTCTTCTTGTCTTCAGCAAATTGTTTGCAGGCTTTCTTGTGCATCATCTTTAGAAGAGGCTTCCTTCTGGGACTACAGCCATGCAGACCAATTTTATGCAGTGTGCGGCGTATGGTATGAGCACTGACAGGCTGACCCCCCACCACTTCAACCTCTGCAACAAGGCTGGCAGCACTCATACGACTATTTCCCAGAGAAAACCTCTGGATATGATGCTGAGCACATGCAATCAACTTCTTTGGTCGACCATGGCGAGGCCTGTTCTGAGAGTAACCTGTCCTGTTAAACCGCTGTATGGTCCTGGCCACCGTGCTGCAGCTCACTTTCAGGGTCTTGGAAATCTTCTTATAGCCTAGGCCATCTTTATGTAGAGCAAAAATTATTTTTTCAGATCCTCAGAGAGTTCTTTGCCATGGGTATGCCATGTTGAACTTCCAGTGACCAGTATGAGAGAGTGACAACGATAACACCAAATTGAACACACCTGCTCCTCATTCACACCTGAGACCTTGTAACACTAATGAGTCACAGGACACTGGGGAGGGAAAATGGCTAATTGGGCCCAGTTTGCACATTTTCACGTAGGGGTGTACTCCCTTTTGTTGCCAGCGGTTTAGACATTAATGGCTGTGTATTGAGTTATTTTGAGGAGACAGCAAATTTACACTGTTATACAAGCTGTACATTCACTACTTTACATTATAGCAACTTGTCATTTCTTCAGCTTTTTCACATGAAACGATATATAATAAAATATTTACAAAAATGTAAGGGGTGTACTCACTTTTGTGAGATACTGTATATATACTGTGTATATATATATATATATATATATATATATATATACACACACACACAGTGGTGATTGAAAGTTTGGGCACCCCAGGTAAAAATTTGTATTAGTGTGCATAAAGAAGCCAAGGAAAGATGGAAACATCTCCAAAAGGCATCAAATTACAGATTAAACATTCTTATAATATGCCAACAAAAGTTAGATTTTATTTCCATCATTTACACTTTCAAAATAACAGAAAACAAAAAAATGGTGTCTTCAAAAGTTTAGGCACCCTGCAGAGTTAATATCTTGTACTGCCCCCTTTGGCTAGTATCACAGCTTGTAAAAGCTTTTTGTAGCCAGCCAAGAGTCTTTCAATTCTTGTTTGAGCTATCTTTGCCCATTTTTCCTTACAAAAGTCTTCCAGTTCTTTCAGATTTCTGTGCTGTCTGTCACGCACTGCTCTTTTAAGGTCTATCCATAGATTATCAATTATGTTGAGGTCAGGAGATTGTGAAGGCCATGGCAAAACCTTCAGTTTACGCCTCTTGATGTAATCCCCCGTGGATTTTGAGGTGTGTTTAGGATCATTATCCATTTGTAGAAGCCATCCTCTCTTTAACTTTAGCTTTTTCACAGATGGCATCAAGTTACCATCCATAATTTGCTGAAATTTTATTGAATCCATTTTTCCTTCTACTCGTGAGATGTTCCCTGTGCCACTGGCTGCAATACAACCCCAAAGCATGATTGATCCACCCCCATGCTTAACAGTTGGACAGAGGTTCTTTTCATTAAATTCTGTGCCCCTTCTTCTCCAAACGTACCTTTGCTCATTCCGGCCAAAAAGTTCAGTTTTAACCTCATCGGTCCACAGAACTTGTTTCCAAAATGCATCAGGCTTGTCTATATGTTCATTTGCAAAGTTCAAACGCTGATTTTTGAGGTGAGGACGTAGAAGATGTTTTCTTCCGATGACTCTTCCATGAAGACCATATTTGTACAAGTATCTCTTTATAGTGGAATAGTGTACCACAACAAACAAGTGTCTGCCAGATCTTTGCAGTCAAACATGGGTTTTGAATTGTTTTTCTCACAATCCTGCGAGCTGTTCTGTCTGATATTTTTCTTGGTCTTCCAGATCTTGCTTTAACTTCCACTGTTCCTGATGACTGCCATTTCTTAATTACATTCCGAACAGAGGATTGAGACCTATCCATGACACTGGCAGGTCTCAGCCTTGCAAAGGGGGCAGTGCACGCTATAAATTCTGCAGGGTGCCCAAACTTTTGCAGACGCTATTTTTTTGTTTTCTGTAATTTTGAAAGTGTCAATGATGGAAATAAAATCTAACTTTTGTTGGCGTATTATAAGAATGTCTAATCTGTAATTAAAATTTTTTATCTATTTGATCTATATATGTTAATAAAGGATATATCTTTTTAATCCATCTACATCTCCTGCTTTACTTGAACTGTTGACCATACTGTTATACTATTTATATGCAAGCATCAGAAATATCCCATTCCCCCGCTCTTTCCCTGTAGGAGGTCTCTGGTTGGGATCAATCCTACAGGTCACGCTTTGTTCCTATTTTCGGGATAGATGCACCCTTATCATACATACCCCTCTAACTGAGCTTTTCTAAAATAAAAAAAAATAAAAAACTAATCTGTAATTTGATGCCTTTTGGAGATTTGTCCATATTTCCTTGACTTCTTTATGCACATTAATGCGAAAGATTACCTGGGGTGCCCACACTTTCGATCACCACTGTATATACACACATACTGTAAATATATTTCTTAATATATATATATATATATATATATATATGTATATGGTTTGCTGTGTCTCCCAGCACAGTCTCAAGAGCATGGAGGAGATTTCAGGAGACAGGCAGTTACTCTAGGAGAGCTGGACGGGGCTATAGAAGGTCCTTAACTCATCAGCAGGACCAGTATCTGCTCCTTTGTGCAAGGAGGAACAGGATGAGCACTGCCAGAGCCCTACAAAATGACCTCCAGCAGGCCACTGGTATGAATGTCTCTGACCAAACAATCAGAAACAGGCTTCATGAGGGTGGCCTGAGGGCCCGATGTCCTCTAAGGGCCCTGTGCTTACTGCCTGGCATCTTGGAGCTCGATTGGAATTTTCCATTGAACATCAGAATTTCACACATTCAATGCTTTTCACAGATGAGAGCAGGTTCACCCTGAGCACATGTGATAGACATGAAAGGGTCTGGAGAAGCCATGGAGAACATTATGCTGCCTGTAACATCGTTCAGCATGACTGGTTTGGTGGTGTGTCAGTGATGGTCTGGGGAGGCATATCCATGGAGGGATGCACAGACCTCTACAGGCTAGAAAATGGCACCCTGACTGCCTTTAGGTATCGGGATGAAATCCTTGGACCCATTGTCAGACCCTACCCTGGTGCAGTGGGTCCTGGGTTCCTCCTGGTGCATGACAATGACCAGCCTCATGTGGCAAGAGTATGCAGTCAGTTCTTGGAGTATAAAGAAATTGATACCATTAAATGGCCCCCATGCTCACCTGAACTAAATCCAATAGAACACCTCTGGGACATTATGTTTTGGTCCATCTGACACCGCCAGGTTTCACCTCAGTCTGCTCAGGAGCTCAGTTATGCCCTGGTCCAGATATGGGAGGAAATACTCCAGGACACTATTCCTCGTCTCATTAGGAGCATGCCCTGACATTGTCAGGCATGCATACAAGCACGTGGGGGCCATACAAAGTTTTGCATTTGGCTAGGGTCAGTGCCACTACTGGTAGCATGAGGTGATACCTGGACCCTATAGAGGTTGCACAGGCAGTCCAACTCCTCCAAGATGGCACATCAATACTTGCCATTGCAAGAAGGTTTGCTGTGTCTCACAGCACAGTCTCAAGAACATAGAGGAGTTTCCAGCAGACATGCATTTACTCTAGGAGAGCTGGACAGGGCCATAGAAGGCCCTTAACCCATCAGCACGACAGGTATCTGCTTCTTTGTGCAAGGGGGAACAGGGTGAGCACTGCCAGAGCCCTACCAAATGACCTCCAGCAGGCCACTGGTGTGAATGTCTCTGACCAAACAATTAGAAACAGACTTCATGAGGGTGGCCTGGAGGCCCGACGTCCTCTAGTGGGCCCTGTGCTCACTGCCGGGCACCATGGAGCTCGATTGGCATTTGCCATTGAACACCATCATTGGCAGGTCTGCCACTGGAGCTCTGTGCTTTTCGCAGGCGAGAGCAAGTTCACCCTAAGCACATGTGACAAACGTGAAAGAGTCTGGAGAAGCTGTGGAGAATGTTATGCTGCCTGTAACATCGTGCAGCATGACAGGTTTGGTGGTGGGTCAGGGATGATCTGGAGAAGTGTATCCATGGAGGGATGCACAGACCTCTTCAGGCTAGAAAATGGCACCCTGACTGCCATTAAGTGTCAGGATGAAATCCTTAGACCCATTGTCAGACCCTACACTGGTGCCGTGAGTCCCGGGTTCCTCCTGGTGCAGGTCAATGTTCCTGGAGGATGAAAGAATTGATACCACTGAATGGCCCCCCCATGCTCGCCTGACCTAAATCCAATAGAACACCTCTGAAACATTATGTTTTGGTCCATGTGAAGCCACCAGGTTGTACCTGTCTGTTCAGGAGCTCAGTGATGACCTGGTCCAGATCTGGAAGGAAAGACCCCAGGACACCGTCGTCTCATTAGGAGCATGCCCTGATGTTGTCATGCATGCATGCATACAAGCACGTGGGGGCCATACATACTACCGAGTACCATTTTGAGTTGCTGCAATGGAAATTCAGCAAAATAGAATAGTCTACTGCATTATTTTTTTACTTAGATTTTTGGGGTGTCTTTGAATTCAGCCCTCTGTAAGTTATTAATTTTCATTTCCATCAAACGATGTGGCATCCTTTCCTTCCTAACACATTACCCAGTCCATATCAGTATAGATACTCAGAATGATACTTTTTCCCATTGAGATCTGTTGTGTTTTCAATAAGTGCTGGTTCACACTAGGGCGACCTGTGAGGCGACCTGGTCGCCTCACAGGTCGCCGCAGGTCGCCTCCCATAGGGAAGCTACGGACCCGTTCTAATAGGAGCGACACAAGTCGCTCCGACCTAGAAAAAGGGTCCGGAGCTTCTTTGGGGCGACCAGGAGGCGACCCCCATAGATTCAATGTTATGAAGTCCGTGGCGGCCGCTCCGAGGTCGCGGCGCGCTGCTCGCACCGCGACCTCGGAGGTCGCCACCTAAAGTAGCGTCGCGGTAGTGTGAACCGGCGCTAAATCCTTTCATTTTTTTGAGCAGTATAAATATTTACTGTGTAAAGATGCAAATAGGGGCTGTTTCAGCAGGGAAAAAGGGTCCCTGGGCATATGTAAAATTGATGTGGGTCAGATGGGTTTTTGCCCACAACAGAATGGTATTTTCTAATTAGGCTCTTCTCCTATGTTCTGCAGGACACATGCTAAACACCAGTCCAGACCTGTCTGGTCACACAGAAAAGTTGCAAGGCCAGACTAATGTCTGAAAGTGGGAGATTGTGAAGAGACAGAGGTAGTCCCTATCCAAACAGACTGGTGTTTATGACCTAATCAAATAGCAGTCTGTATGTGAGCATATAACAAGTCCAGTCTGGTGACTGAAGGCTCTAATTAATCAGAGAGACACTGACAACTAATGACTGATCAGTTGTTAAGGAAGTGGCATCCGCCCACTCCTTAACAACCATAACAGTTACTAGTTGTTAAGGACACCGGCGGCCACCCACTCCTAATAAACCAGTACTCATTAGTTAAATACTGCATGCCTCGACCACTACCTAATTACTATTTAATTATTTATTTCCTTCTGTGAACTGAGTTTCATGCCTATTCATGCAGTATTTACCAAGCGTTTTTAGTGTTTTGCGATAAATACCGCAAAACGGTATAGTGAATTGACAGTTTCAGGATCGCATGCAGTATTTAGGGAAAAGGTGTCTGGACACCCAAATACCGCATACAATCTGTTTTTGTGAATGGAACCCAGTGTCAGATGAAACAGATGTACCTCTAGAAACCTCTGAGAGGCCCAGAGTGTCAGAGCTCAGGAAAACTGTGGTGCCATCCTGGTGGACCATAGTATTTTGTCAAAGGTAGATGAGGATATGCATGGGTTAAATGAACAGCCACAGGCTCATAATCTTTAAAGTGTACTAATCTCCAGGACCACTACAAAAAACTATGAGGAATGAGAATAAATGCTAGCAAGTCCACTAAAATTCTGTGTGGCCTCAATAGGTAACTATAAGCCAACTACAAAAATGAGTTATGACTCAGCAGTCACAACAACAATCATACTAATAGAGACTGAATGGTGTATAAATGAGACTTTATTATATTTAAATATCCTTTATTAATACAAAAATCTCTCAAAAGAGCACAATCAATTATACAAAAATGTAATTAAAGTGTTTGTAACCCTAAAAAAAAAAAAAAAAAAAAAAGGGATCTTCTGTTCCCTTATGGCAGGTTAAAAAGCACAGTGCTTGTGCTGTCTGATCTGCCCCTCTCTAGGCTGTAAAAAACCTGGCTGATCCTTCCACTTTCTGTTTCCCCCTCTGTGTCTGGACCACAATAATCATGGCTGCTGTGCCTTGATTACCATAGTCTGCCTGCGTGCCTTTGTCATCCCATGTTCTCCTGTCCTCCTCTGTCCCCCTCTCCCCTCCCTTCCTGCCTGTCAGCTCCATGTCTGTGTCCCCCCGCTATCAGTCATGTTTAATAATTGTCACATACAGTGCATTATCCCTGGATAAAACAGAGGGGCTGCCAAAGTGTTTTTTTACAAACGAGGCCTCTAAATACTTTTTGTGCAGCTACATTCAGGCCAGTCACTTAACTCCCAGCCATTCTGCTACTCCGATCCAGGGATACAGCAAGAGGAGCCGAGTGACCACATGACCTCCCTGGCTGACGTCAGAGGGAGATCTTGGCCCCTCCCGCTGTAGCCCTGGATCAGAGTAGCAGGGCGGTCGGGAGTCACGTGACTGGCATGAATGTGGCTGCAAAAAAAGTATTTAGAAGCATCGTTTATAAATACACTTACACAGTGCATTATCCATGAACAAAACAGAGGGGCTGCCAGTGAAAGGGGTTTGAAAGGTAACAACCACTTTAAACACAGATACCCTCCACATTACCCCATTGCCCCCGGACGACATTTGTGCTGACAAAATGTGTATTGGGTGAATCTATAGCGGTGATTTTGTCACGCTCACCCATCAGCTGGAACGAAGTGCTGTTTTGTTTGCATTTGTTTCTTGTGAGTACATTTCTATTTGATGTGATAACACCATGCAGTTACCTCTCTATTTCTCTCCAATGTTTACAACTGTGGGATTGGAGTTTGTGTAAGCTGCCTTTGGAGATGCAATATTGCCCGAGTGGACAGAGATCCTTCAGTGGCTGCACTGAGCCTATTCAGACCTCCGTGTCATTGGGTCTGGCATTTTAGTAAGCTGCTTTGTAACACTTGTATGGCCGAAGAAGGAAACACATTTAATGCGAAGATCACTGCCTGCACTTGTGGAGTGGACTTTATTTCACTTGCTTGAACACTTATTTTACATTTCTATGAATAGTGTTCTTTTTGCGTCACTTGTTATGTAGTTTGCACAATATCATATACTTGGTTCTTTTAATATAATAGGAGGAGATGTCAGTTGCAGTGGGCTAGGTAATTGCCCCGCAGCAAAGGCAAAGAGGGAAGCTCTGGAAGGTACATTATTGCATATAGTCTATTGTGTATGTACCACAATTTTAATAAAAGTAAGCAGAGTAAAGCAGGGTATACACAGACCGAAAGTTAGCTGATTCAACAGGAACCGGCTGACCTTTGGTTTGTGTGTATTGCTGTCTGTTCAACAGAAGCCATGATGCTGGAAAGCCAGCATTCAATGACCGCTTGGAGGCAATAGCTGCAAGTGCTGACATGTGTATTCCCCCTGTCAAAATACAAAAGTGCAGCAGGGGAAGGTAGCCAGTCTGCCCCTTACATGCAGAAAACATCCCTAAACTTTGCATAGACTGAAGGGAGAGTGAGAGTATAACATACTTCAGAGGTGTGACTTTCAATACACAGGCAGAACCCCCTAAAGAGTTGCTTGTGAATTTTCCCTTTTGTAGCACACACAGGCAGGCACACATGATTTTTTTCCATTATTTCACTGGCTCAGAATACAGTCTAGGGGTTCTTTTAGGATTTTTATTGGAACAGGTACATGGATAGGGATAATGGGGCATCGGATACCCCTGGTGAACTGCAACTGAAACAACTTGAGGATTCCTCAACCTCAGGCTGTGCCTTACATATTGCTGGCTTCACTTATGGCTGCTCTTCAAAAACTGCTGGCTGCACTTGATTGTCCCACAAGATTCCTGATGCTGCTAGTGACTTGTACTCCCTCAGTAGGTTAAAAGCTACACACTGCCACTTCTCCTCAGCATAGGGGGTCATTTACTCACTTAGTCACAGGATCACTGATTGCCTCCTGTTGATATCCACAGGCTCTTCCTAATAAGGGAGATATCAATTATCACTACCACAGGACAGTTGGGCTCCTTGCTACTAACTTCCTTCTGGCTTACTCTAGTGAGCTTCCTCCTGACCCGGCTCAATCCCTGGAGAATGGATCTTCGTATAGGCCCCCCCAGCTAAGCCTAGCTTGGACCTTGATGTCTTCACTCTGGCTGATCTAGCTCTCCTGCCCCAAGGGCAGAACCCCTGCTCAGGGGTCCCCCATTGCAGAACTGCACCCAGGAACACTGCACTGCTACTCAGGCCTCAGACTACTTATGGACTGGGCACACCTCCCCAGGGATTGTCTGGAGTCCCACAAATATTCAGGCTGCCTGTTCTGCTTTCCCTGGCACTTTGCTTCTATTAGTCTCTAGAAGACTCGGGGAAGGAGCAGAACTGAAGCAGCATATGTAACACTGAGCAGCCCTAAGCAATCAACCCCTGCTTCTCTTCTTACAGAGGAGCTACAATCATTTACCTATCAGCCTACTCTAAACTAGGAGGGTGCTACATCAGCAAGAGGCAGCCCAAGAAAACAACTGCCCCTCTTTCCAGTTCAGGAAAAGAGAATAAGCTCACGGCCATGGGAGTCCCAGAACTAAAGTATGGAGATAAAAAATTCAGAACTGTAATATATTACAGTATATTTCTTTGTTACAGGCTTTTACTGCTTAGCTGAATGAAGTGTGATTACTGCAGCAGTAAAGTGAGTGCAAGAGGCAGATCTATGAGAGCGTGAGTTCAGAGGGAGTGGGTTAAATAATGAGTAGAAAACCATTGGCATTAATACGACATGAGCATCATTGTTTAGAATTATTGATGGAAATTGCTTTTTTTCTGCTTCAAACACAACAGACCTATGGCCTGGATGAAATATGTAATGTAGGTCTGCAGAAATACAGTAGATTTAATCAATAAGCAGATATGTTTACAGTTAATGGGTGGCTGCAGTTTTGCTTCATGGGGAGGTAGGGTTACATAGTTATATACTGTAGTTAGACTGAGAAAAGACACAAGTCTCTCCAGTTCAACAAATAGGAAAAAATAATTAATATAATAGAACCCTATACCCACAGTTGATAGAGGAAATAAAATAAATGTGTAAAACATGGCTTAATTTGCACCAGCAGAGGAAAGTAATAAGAAATTCCCTGGATCATCAAGTTTTTGGTGTTATTATATCCGCCACCTTTCTGAGATGTGAATGAGGGATACCTATTAGCAAAAGTATGTAGGCATAGGACACACTCCTGCCACAATCTGGGTACATGGAGTGTTAATAAACAAAAAATGATTGGTTAAACCCACAAGCACTTTTTTTACAACTACTAATTCTTTATATTGGCTTTGGTAATTTACAAATGCAACAATTTAGTAATCAGATGAAGGGATTGGCACCGTAAAACATTTTTCAATAGATAAATATTACAATTAATATACAGGTTTATACTGTACATCAGATGAAAATGAGGGACAAATAAGGATGAAAAGGGGACAGATGGAAGTTGCTCTAAGTGAAGGTCAGTCCCTCCAAATAAGGGATAGTTGGGAGCTGTGTTGTTACCTATATATGTTAATATCCAGTTATATTTTGTTCATTTAGGAATGCATCCAGATCTTTTTTACAACAATCAACTGAGCTGCCTGGAACTAGTGGGAAGTAAGGGGGGTATATTCCACAACTGAGGGAGTCTATTCCACATTTTCACATTTCTTACATTTTGTACATGAGTGACTGACAGCTCCGTCTAGTTGCCAATCTGCCATTAACAAATCTCTATTTAGGATTTAATATAATGGAAATATGGAAGAGTATGTGAAATGTCTCAAATCCTTAATAAAGTGCAGTATATACTGCAATACTAACTCAAAATATAAGCTCATTAAAAATACATTTTCCTGTGATTGTTCTTTTTTTTCTTCTTGTGAAATCAGTATTATTATAGTTGCCATGGTAATTCCAAATACATTTGTAGATATGCAAAGTATAGTCTCCATTATTAAAGCTGGTAGCAGTGTATGCTTACATTTTCTGGCTGGCTTTCTGTCGGACCATTCCTGGACTATGATTTGGTCCCCAGGTCCTCCAATGTAGTACTTATCTTCATAGGTAGAATTTTCAGGTATGTCATATGGATCCCATAGTGCAGTCAGAGTGTTCTTAACACATATTTTAGTAGTCTGTTCAATCTGAAACATCACTGACTCTTTGTACAGAAAGATGTATTCAAAGAACCTATTAGAAAGAAATACAAGCGCATAATGGGTTACTTTGTGGCATCATCTCAAATCACATTTAGAAAACACTGTTGTACATATGTGAAAGTTGCCATACATGAAAGAGTCCAATTAAAAGTGACCAATTTGTTTGGGAATGTTTAGATAGGTTCCCATAGTCAGTGAACTGAATGTCTGTTTAATTTCAGTATTTTTATTAGAGAATCATAGGAAGTGAATGACAATGTCTATACTGATGTTTCTGTTTCAAATGCCACTTTATGCATTGATTGACCTTTATAGACCCAGTGGGGTTGATGTGCTAAAACTAGAGAGTGCAAAATCTGGTGCAGCTCTGCATGGTAGGCAGTTGGCTTCCAATTGTTTTGACAAAGCCGAATTGAATAAGCTGAAACTAGAAACTGATTGGCTATCATGCACAGCTGCACTAGATTTTGTACTCTCCAATTTTAGTAAATCAACCCCGTTTGTTTGGACAGTATGGCAATCTGATGACTTGGCACCCCCCACAGGCAGCTTAGCTCTTCTGGAGAAAATGAGTGAAAATGCACTTGCAGAGTGCACAGTCTATTTGTCTTTAGTAAATTAAACCCAATACCTCTCCTAAGCAAAGAACTAATACTGACTGATCTTGGTAGAAACAGGAAGGGTTTAGCTAGAACTGAATGAAAAAGGAGGGTAAGACAGAGGGTGAAACCAAAACACATAAATAAACATGTTGTAGGGGTCCTAAGCCACCACTAGATGTCCTCATACAACATAATGTTAGTAACCTTATACAGTTCAATACATAAACCTACAAAATACATATGAGTAAAATAGAATATTGCTATACAGTATACTGTTTGTTCTGTTTTCTCTAATCTGTACTTTTTGCACTCAATGCAAAAAGGGAGCAAAACCTTGAGTGGGAACCAGCAGGTTCACCTACCTCTTGTTGCCTGCGGAGTGCAAGTATAGAGAACAGCAGTGGCTGTTTTTATTACAGTAAGATTAAAGTAAGAACATTGTACTTAGACCAGGAGAAGATTTATTACTAGGTACACTAGACACATGTCTATAGGCATAGGCAAAGTGGCAGATATTTATGTAAAATCAGTGGCCACACAATTTTCCATAATTAGTAGGAATAATAAATTATAAGATTATTTACACATACTTTATAGCAAACTTATATCAGAAAAAAAGCAAATGTCAGGATAAAAGGGCCCTAACAGAGGGTCAACACTTAGGGCACCAAAGTTATGTGCCCACAGGCTTCAATAAAATAAATCAAATCCAGATCATGTTCGTTTAGCCCACATTTGAAGCTGAAATCCAGGTACACAGTTAAATACACAATTAAAATACATACAGTATGTGTGAACTGTCTTGCGTGTCTGAAGATGTGCAATTCAGTCCAACCAGTCTTGTGATCCAGACTCCCTTACTAGAGAGCATAGCCAGGTAACTGACCTCATTTTTTCCTGCTAGCACTAAGCAATCAAGCCTGCTTGCTTTTATATACAGTACATATACAAGATATATATACATACTACATACAGTATCTCACAAAAGTGAGTACACCCCTCGCATTTTTGTAAATATTTTATTATATCTTTTCATGTGACAACACTGAAGAAATAACACTTTGCTACAATGTAAAGTAGTGAGTGTACAGCTTGTATAACAGTGTAAATTTGCTGTCCCCTCAAAATAACTCGACTCACAGCCATTAATGTCTTAACAGCTGGCAACAAAAGTGAGTACATCCCTAAATTAAATTGTCCAAATTGGCCCCAAAGTGTCAACATTCTGTGTGGCCGCTAGGGATGATCGAACGGTTCGGGTCGACCATCGGTTCGGCCCGAACATTGGGTGTTCGAGGTTCAGCCGAATTTAGAACTTTTTGCCACGAAAAGTTCGGAATTCGGCAACCAGAACCGCCCAAAATGCAATGCTTCAGGAAATGGGCTTTAAAAGCCCGTGATTGGACCAGAACCATTAGCAAAAGCCAATTGAGGGGGCAGGAGAATGCTAGGAATGTGATTGGAGTGACTAGGGGGTCCCTAGACCAATCATTAGTGAATACGCCCCCCAGTATATAAGATCGCCCCCGCCATATTCCTAGCATTGTTATACTGGACATGGAAGAGAGTGGAAGCAGATCTGTTAATTTTACTTTAAAAGTGTCATTTAGCTATTTTTAGTGTGAGGAAAGGGATATCTAGTGTAGTTAGAGTGCTCCTTTACACTTAAGTTAGCTTCAAAAATTGAGTTTCTGTAGGGAAAGTGTTAAGTGTAAGGGGACCGTAGTGTAGTGTAGGGTTAACTGGCAGTGACTGCTATGGCAGGGTGACAAAACCCTTCCATAGCAGGGTGACCGCTATAGAGAAATGATCTTTTCTCTGAATAGCTTCGGCACACCCATATGGCTTCTCACCAGCCAAGCATTTTTTATGCTGCAGGGGCTGCCACTGCCAGTGCTTTTTTGAGGACATGTTTGATGTCAGACATGACATCTGAACATGTGTATAGGGGGTATATATAGACATATATGTCTGAATATATACCCCTAGACATATATAGGTGTGATAGTAGCAGAAATAAATGCTTGCGCTAATGAAATCATTTACAGTAATATATTTCTGCTACTATCACACCTATATATGTCTAGGGGTATATATTCAGACATATATGTGTATATATACCCCCTATACACATGTTCAGATGTTTTGCCTGCCTCAAAAGAACCCAAAAAAATGCCAAAAAAACGCTAGCGTCAAAAAAAAATGCCCAGGTGTGTTTTTGCTGGCATTTTTTTGGGGGGTTTTGGAGGCAGGCAAAACATCTGAACTTGTGTATAGTGGTACTGTGCACAAGTTCTGATGTTTTGCCTGCCTCCAAAAACCCCCAAAAAATGCCAGCAAAAACACACCTGGGCATTTTTTTTTGACGCTAGCGTTTTTTTTGGCATTTTTTGTGGTTCTTTTGAGGCAGGCAAAACATCTGAACTTGTGTATAGTGGTGTATATACACACATCCATATATTTATATACACACCTAGACATATATAGGTGTGATAGTAGCAGAAATATATGCTTGCGCTAATGAAATCATTTACAGTAATATATTTCTGCTACTATCACACCTATATATGTCTAGGTGTGTATATAAATATATGTATGTGTGTATATATACCACTATACACATGTTCAGATGTTTTGTCTGCCTCAAAAGAACCCAAAAAAATGCCAAAAAAACGCTAGCGTCAAAAAAAAAAAAGGCCCAGGTGTGTTTTTGCTGGCATTTTTTGGGGGGTTTTGGAGGCAGGCAAAACATCTGAACTTGTGCACAGTACCACTATACACAAGTTCAGATGTTTTGCCTGCCTCAAAAGAACCCCAAAAAATGCCAAAAAAAACGCTAGCGTCAAAAAAAAAAAAAAAATGCCCAGGTGTGTTTTTGCTGGCATTTTTTGGGGGTTTTTTGGAGGCAGGCAAAACATCAGAACTTGTGCACAGTACCACTATACACAAGTTCAGATGTTTTTCCTGACTGCAAAGAACTCAAAAAAATGCCTTCTATTAAACCGGCAAGGTGTTACAGCAGCGAAGCCAACCCCCTGTCAGAAAGTTTTCTAATACAAACAATCTTTTTTTTTAAGGTTCTGGACATGCTACAGAGCTGAAACTTCACATGTACACTTTTTAGACCCCCCAGATCTGAAATCCAAAGTAAAAATCAAAAAATCTCTTTTTTTTTTTCAATAATTGGCTTTTTTTTATCAAAAATGACAATTTTTAAGAACTTTTTTTGTGTGATTTTGTGTCTGGGGGGTCTAAAAGGTGTACCTGTGAAGCTTCAGCTCTGTAGCATGTCCAGAACCAGAAAAAAAGATCATATAGGTGTTAAAGTTAAAGGAGGGTCCCGACCCACATCCCTGTTCTACTGAAAAATTATCTTTTTTTTTTTCATGGTTCTGGACATGCTACAGAGCTGAAACTTCACATGCACACTTTTTAGACCCCCCAGATACTAAATCCAAAGTAAAAATCAAAAAATCTCTTTTTTTTTTTAATTTTTCAATAATTGGCTTTTTTATCAAAAATTACAATTTTTAAGAACTTTTTTGTGTGATTTTGTGTCTGGGGGGTCTAAAAGGTGTACCTGTGAAGTTTCAGCTCTGTAGCATGTCCAGAACCAGAAAAAAAGATCATATAGGTGTTAAAGTTAAAGGAGGGTCCCGACCCACATCCCTGTTCTACTGAAAAATTATCTTTTTTTTTTTTTCATGGTTCTGGACATGCTACAGAGCTGAAACTTCACATGCACACCTTTTAGACCCCCCAGATACGAAATCCAAAAAAAATAAAAAAATCTCTCTTTTTTTTTTTTTTTTTTAAATAATTGGCTTTTTTATCAAAAATGACAATTTTTAAGAACTTTTTTTGTGTGAATAATAGTTAATGGGGCATGACCCAGAACCCTAGGCACTTTTTAGGGGCATTTATTGGGTTTTAGGGCTTAAAAATGGTGTTTTTTGATTACCGAATTTCGGGTCCCATTGATTTCAATGGGGTTCTGAAATCCGAACCAAACTTTTGGAAAATTCGGGTGTTCTGGTCGAACCGAACTTTTCAAAAGTTCGATCATCCTTAGTGGCCACTATTATTTTCCAGCACTGCCTTAACTCTCTTGGGCATAAAGATCACCAGAGCTTCACAGGTTGCAACTGGAGTCCTCTTCCACTTCTCCATGAAGACATCATGGAGTTGGTGGATGTTAGAGAACTTGCGCTTCTCCACCTTCCGTTTGAGGATTCCCCACAGATGCTCAATAGGGTTTAGGTCTGGAGACATGCTTGGCCAGTCCATCACCTTTATCCTCAACTTCTTTAGCAAGGCAGTGGTCATCTTGGAGGTGTGTTTTGGGTCGTTATCATGTTGGAGTACTGCCTAAGCCTAGTCCCTGAAGGAAGGGGATCATGCTCTGCTTCAGTATGTAACAGTACATGTCAGCATCCATGGTTCCCTCAATGAACTGTAGCTCCCCAGTGCCGGAAGCACTCATGTGGTCCCAGACCATGACATTCCCACCACCATGCTTGACTGTAGGCAAGACATACTTGTCTTTGTACTCCTCACCTGGTTGCCGCCACACACGCTTGACACCATCTGAACCAAATATGTTTATCTTGGTCTCATCAGACCACAGGACATGGTTCCAGTAATCCATGTCCTTAGTCTGCTTGTCTTTAGCAAACTGTTTGTGGGCTCTCTTGTGCATCATCTTTAGAAGAGGCTTCCTTCTGGGACGTCAGCCATGCAGACCAATTTTATGAAGTGTGCGACCCATGGTCTGAGCACTGACAGGCCGACCCCATTTTTCATGAGCTGAATTCAAAGATGTAAGAAAAACGGGATTCATCCGTGAAGAGAACACCTCTCCAAACTGCCAGACACCATCAAATGTGGACATTTGCCCACTCAAGTCAGTTACGACAATGAACTGCAGTCAGGTCGAGATGTCGATGAGGACGACGAGCATACAGATGAGCTTCCCTGAGATGGTTTCTGACAGTTTGTGCAGAAATTCTTTGGTTATGCAAGCCGATTGTTGCAGCAGCTGTCCGGGTGGCTGGTTTCAGACAATCTTGGAGGTGAAGATGCTGGATGTGGAGGTCCTGGGCTAGTGTGGTTACATGTGGTCTGCAGTTGTGAGGCCGGTTGGATGTACTGCCAAATTCTCTGAAATGCCTTTGGAGACGGCTTATGGTTGAGCAATGAACATTCAATTCACAGGTAACAGCTCTGGTGGACATTCCTGCAGTCAGCATGCCAATTGCACGCTCCCGCAAAACTTGTGACATCTGTGGCATTGTGCTGTGTGAAAAAACTGCACAGTTTAGAGTGGCCTTTTATTGTGGCCAGCCTATGGCACACCTGGACAATAATCATGCTGTCTAATCAGCATCTTGATATGCCACACCTGTGAGGTGGATGGATTGTCCCGGCAAAAGAGAAGTGCTCAATAACATAGATTTAGACCGATTTGTGAACAATATTTGAGAGAAATAGGCCTTTTGTGTACATAGAAAAAGTCTTAGATCTTTAAGTTCAGCTCATGAAAAATGGAAGCAAAAACAAAAGTGTTGCGTTTATAATTTCGTTCAGTGTATATATATATATATATATATATATATATATATATATATATACACACATACACACACACACACACACACACACACACACACACACACAGTATATAGGTCACAGGTCCCAGGAAGTTGAAAGTCAAAGTATCACAATATTGTCAGCCTGAGTCATAATCAAAACCTGCTAAGGAGCCAGCAGTGTTAACAAGGATGGAAAATGGGGTGGAAGAGCAGCAGGTGAGAAAAGAACAATGCAGGACTCACTGTGGTCTAAATGTAGCCTCTGGTTGGGTGGGCTTAAACGCATGCAGCCCTATATAAACACATTACTGTGCTGAGTTCACACTCCCTGCATGCACCCGACACAGTAACTGGTGGGTACTGCAAAGCTTCCGAAGCATACTTGTGACTGGGAGCTTTGCGATCATGTGACCACCGTGTCTGCATGCAATAGAGTTATTGGTGGATGCCAAGTGTTTGGCGAGTTCAGCTATCTGATGAAGATTGTCCACAGTGAGCATTCCAGTTATATAGAGGTCAGGCATAGAGGTCCCAGAAAGGGATAAGTAACTTTTACAACAATTGGAGTTAGAATAAATGGTGCTCTTTCAAGGTGACACTCTCCTTTTTTTAAAAACAGCTTCTTTAATTCTTTATGCTCTTTCAATTAGCTTGAGGTCTGAACAGTTATTTACAATGGACAACTTGGGTAATATGGGACTTGACAAACCTATGTATATGCATACTCATAAATCACCCTATGTATGTTTTCATTGCCATGGATTATGCAACATTTAAAATAGCAATCAATCTTTTAAATGTGCTTACTCTGAATTAAGTGAAACTTTATAAAATGTATGCATGGCCTTTACTGACAACTCAGTGAACTGCAGCATCTGTATAATGTCCAAGTAACTGACTTGAGTTTAGGACAAAGAAAAAAGCATGAGGCTTTACTGAAAGCTATATGACACATCAGCACCTGATGCGTAAATGCAGTTGGGAAAGAGAACAAATATAACAGATTTATTTTGCTGCAAATGTGCTGAAAATCATAAAGGAATTGTGTGCAGTTAGTTTCATATGGATTTAATTTCAAAATTAAACATTATCAGGTCATTTTAAATTCACACTTGGGACAGCTGAACAGAGGTCAAATTCTAGTATAAAATGCTTACATGTCAGATTTATAGTAAAACATAAAGTATTATTGTGTAAGAAAATAAATAAACAAATGTAAAACAGTCATTGGCTCAAGGTTGTCTTTCTAAATATTTCAGGTTTGCTAAGTAAGGGATTTTTCATATATTATATTGTTCTTAATATCTTTCTCTAGAAAGTAAAAGCTGATTCCTAGGATAGTAGAAGTTAATAAGATGCTACCTTGGTGGCCCTAAAGACAAGACAAAAAGTAACTTTGTTAAAAATAACTGCTATTCTTTCCTGGAATGCACTAGTTTCAAAAAGTGTGGAGCTGAGAATGAAATAAGGACCTACATAAACAATGTTTTTACTGTATTACTAATAGCAAACTGGGAATACCTGGCAGAATCATCTGTTTTACAGGCATCGAGTATAGAGATGGGCAGTTGGAAAAATCAATTTTGCCAGCTGGTACCATATGTCTCCTGTGATTCATCTGTTAGAATAAATAGAGATAGTAGATCTACCAATCTGCCTTTTGTCCAATTATTCTTTGGTTTACAATTTCTTTAAATCAGACACACATTCTTGTAACCATATAGTAGGAGAGCTGTGTAGAGCACTGGTGAATATATTTATATTCTACGCTAGAGAGACCTCAAAGCATCAATGTGTATATGAGAAGAAATGTGATAATGACAGCAGCACTTACTGAAATTAAACACAAATATCCAAACAACTCATAATAGATAAGTGTTGCGCTGTCACATAAAATTCAACAATAGCAAAAAATCAAACAAATAAACTAATAAATACTAATAAAGTCCAAGTGTTAACTGAAAAAGTCCACTGTGAGTAAGAAATCTCGATAAATCCAAAGTGCACAAGCTGCCATGTAAAAAAAAGAAGCAGCTTACCAGAAGTTTAGACCTCAAATTACAAGAGATATAAAACCGCATTTAAATGATAAAGGATCCCACATGAATAGATGGATGAATGGATTGATGGATAGCTCCAATCTGCTTAGCTTCTCAGCCAACAATGCCTCAGGTCCCACTTATAGAGATATAATGCCACAGGATGATTTCAGAATCGTTCACTAAATCCGATCTCACACCCATAGACACATAACAAGGAAATAAAATAAAATAAAGGGTGTACCGCGCTATGAATAAATATAATGTGCTATACCTGCATGCAGCTGTTCAAAAAATATGGTGGTGACCAAATTTCTAAAAATGCAATGCCAAATACCAGCGCAAAGAGGTATACGATAATAAATAGTATATAGTAAATAAATAATAAATACCACTCATAAATGAATAATATTAAAGTGCAACGTGCAATTCATGTGCAAATAATAACCTGTGATATCCCCTCTGCGGGGTTATAAATATTTGGATCAGTGGAAGATATAATATAAAATAAAGTAGTGCCAGTCCAATATATAAGCAGTGATAGTCCAATCAATAAATAGATAAAAACCAAGGAAAGTCCAAAGGAGTCCTAAAAAGTGCTACAGTGTCAGGAGGAAAGTGCAAAATCATGCCATCAATCTCGTGCTGTGAATAGTGCCAGTCCTCCCCCTTTGGATGTTCCACTTACCGGACTGAGATGACCCCTAAGCTATATAGCCAAAAGGGTCGGTAGAGCTTATGTCCCGGTAAGGAACTTGATATAGATATCCTTAGGGATAAGGTGTCTGTGGCTCTCAGTATCTCTCAGTACTCCGATGTACATAGGTGGAGAAAAAAGGCTCACAATAGTGTGATTCCGATATAACTTTTAATAGGTATAGATAAAAGGTTAAACTCACATTTAGTAGTAAAAATTCAGGCAGATACAATTGTAGGCGAGTCTGGAAACTTTCCTGGCCGTGGATGGTTCCTGGTCCCGGCGTGCGTTCCACCGTACCGGAAGTGACGTGCCGATGACCATAAACCGGAAATTGCGTTGACGCGTTTCGCCCTCCCCTTTGGGAATTATCAAAGACGTATTTCCGGTGTGCGGCGATGGACGTACTATATATACTTCCTCATCTAATTAGCAAGAGTTGACTTCCTGTTCCTGTTAGGTGTTACTGGCCTCAAATACACCCAGCAGGAAGTCTAAAGCCGCCATAATACAACAGATTGGCTTAAAATTTAAATGAAAACAAACCATCTTAACCCAATTACATATTAATAAATATATCGTCCGGGCAATCATTTAGGACACTTACTAAATCAACATAGGTATAAAATCATTATTCTCCATCAACACAGTTGGAGATTATCAGCCCAGGCCTGCTATTAAATAAGTGGACACCAAAAATAGAAATATATATATATAAACCCCCGATCTACTTAATTGTTAATCAATATTGGACCAAAGAATAATAGCAATGATAAAAATTGGAAAATACAACATCTACAGAGATAAAATTATTATCTCTGATACAATTTAAAATATCATAATTAAAATGTATTGAAAATGATTAGATAATAAAAGTGAATGGCTAAAATGAATGGCTAAAATTATTTTAAAAATAATTTATATGTATATATTTCTAAAAAATAAATAAATATACATATCCATATGATAATATACTACCAGTTAGATAAAAAACGGTTTAGGTCAAATTCTACGTTTAGTCCCTCAGGCTGCATAGTCTTGAATAAATAAATCGATTTCCCCTCATTTTGTGAGATTCCCTGTTTCATATTGCCCCCCCTCCAATTGGGCTTTACTCTATCAATCCCACAAAATTTTAAACCAGAGGGGTCCTTATTATGTACCAGTCTGAAATGGTTGGACAAGCTGTGTTTTTTAAAACCATTTTTTATATTCGTTACATGTTCCCTTAAACGCACCCTTAGCTCGCGCGTCGTGCGACCCACGTATTGGAGCTTGCATGGGCACTCCAAAAGATATGTTACGTGGGTGGACATGCAAGAAATGAATTTGTCTATTTTAAAATTTGTCCCTTAGCTGGTACATAACAAGGAAAAGTTAAAGATTATCCCATGGTGAAATATTACATGAAAAAATGATAAACCAGTGGAATATCCCCCGCGCCACATGGTGTGTAATAGTATTGGTGGGTGTTAAAGCAAAGCAGCAGCTGCTATAGCACAAAGGTTTAGGAATATCAAAAAATAGCCTTTTAAGGGGCTACCTATAGCACTTGCTAAGTGTTATTACATACTCAAAATTATTAATGTGTGTCTTATTATAATCAATAATACAAGTGCTTAGTGCAATAAATAATACAAGTAAATATTATATATACATAAAAAAAATGTGTACTGAGTGAAGTATTAATCATTCAATTCCAAACAGTGTATGCATCACTTGATAAAGACATATCAATTGCAATAAATAAATATGCAATATAGTGATCAAGAAATAAATATTATTGTGCAAGTGTCCCAAATGGGTTTAAATCAAGTCCATAAATAAGGTGACTATAGTGACAAAAAGTTCAAGTGAAATTTTCCTTGTTCACAAATTGTTTTTTTCGGTGCACTTAAGTGCAGGTGCTCAATCTGGATTCTTATCACATTTGACTTGTAATTTTTAAGTGGCTCTCGTTCCTTTCCACCATGGTATAGGTAAAGTTGGTAACTTACCAGATTCCATGGGTCTTATGTACCTTACAGCACTAAGACCACTCGCGCTTATTTGGCTCCCAGACCAAGGTGGATTTCCCCGTGGTCACTCAGTGGGGATGGTAGTGGATATCTCCTTCTCTCTCCCAGTATCAATGGAGTTCCAGGGTGTAAAAAGAAAAGCTCCAGATAGCTTAATATTGCTTAAACAGTTTATTACCCATCCATGGGTTCGATGCAGCAAGTAAGTAAAAGGTAACCGTGACAATCTCAGAGAGAGGTAATGCTACATGCAGAGAAGCGAGCGGAGAGTTCCGGTTTGCATTCCACCTGCGTATCGAGCGCCACGCTGTGCGTTCCAGCCTTACGTGTTTCATCCCTTCCTGTGACGTCTTCAGAGGATCTGAATACGGCCCCACGTGCAATTTGGAAAAATATATTAATGTGGCCCCTGTGAATCCCTAAGCGCTGCTCAGGACCCCTGGGATTTCTGGATATTTCAACGCCCCTGTTACTTGTGAATACACTATTCTTAACACCCACTGCCCGCCCCCGCCAGCTTTATATTCCTTGCTCAACATGGCCTCGGACTTAGCCTGATTAAGGAGCACTAAAAAACACAAATAATTCCGGCGCTAGTATGACAGGACCAGCCCCCTCTACATGAAAGTTGGCAAAACACCTGGTCAAGTAGCAGCTGTGTGGGAACAAAACACCCCAGGAGGGATGTTCAAAAGTATCAGTCACACAGGGGTTAACCACATATAAGCGCTATATGAACCCACTGATGATGAATACTGATGGCAGCAAGAATAGTCATGAATGATGCTAATGTAGTAAATAGAACATTGAAAAGAAAAGTTGTCAGGACAACCATACGAGAAGCAGGCACTCCTCACGCTCCCCTGCATTGGGTCAACGCACATGCTGCTGCCACCAGCAACTCAAGCCTCGTTTTGATCCTCCTTCCCCCAGAGTCTGACGTCACGCCTGGGTCCCCTTCCTGGCACTCATCATGGGTGATCAGAGCGACCACAGACGGCGGCCCTCCTTGTCTCCTATACCAGGCATTGTGTGACCCCTTTTCTAGCCTTCCCTGTCCAGGATTGAGGCATTCCGTTATCATCATCTCACAGCCCGAGCAAGGAACAACTGTCCACACTGCTTCATTGTTCCTGGCTGGTTTTATGCCTTCACACACACTTGATGGTCACCAAGCTGTGAGTTTTTTTAACCCCTTTTTTTGGCTTCACCATTGCAGATCTAGCGGGGGTCATTGTACAAGGTGTACTGCTGTTTTATACATACATGGAACTGATTTTGAATAAAACTTTTCAATGATTTATTTACTACATTGGCATCATTCATGACTATTATTGCTGCCATCATTCATCATCAATGGTGGGTTCATATAGTGCTTATATGTGGTTAACCCCTGTGTGGCTGATTACGGAGCATGCATGCTCCGAATTGAGATGCATACATTGTAAAATCTTAGTAAATGTCAGTTGGTCTACATCAGTTATAAATATATTTGGACACAACATGTATACATGTATATATATATACACACATTTATACAACATGTATATATGTTCCTGTTCATATTTTTCTAACCTAAAAGTTGACAGAGACAGACAACCTTTATTATCAATAATATGTAATGTACTTTACAATGTTCCTGACATATATTTCAGCTTCCTGGATTTTTTTTTCATCTGGCCTTCAGATATGAAAGGCAGAGTGATTTAACACCTGTTTAGATCTGTCATCCATGTGAGGAAATGAAAAGTATGCCGTTTGTAATAAACTTTGCATAAAATAGTTAATTTGCATTTAATTTTAATGGTCCAAAGAATGTCAGGCAAAATGGCCGGCCCTCAAGCATGTTCACTTCATCAAATCTGGCCCTCTTTGAAAAAAGTTTGGACACCCCTGATGTAGTTAATGGAAATAAAATTAAATTACAATATGACTTGTGTCGCAATTGAATAGGCTATAATATTATTTCTTCATTTGCTATTTTTTCCCCCATGAAAGTGGAGTTACCCTTTAACAGAAGAGCTAAGTTGAGAGCCTCACAGAGTAATTTTAAATCTGGTTAATTCTATAGGTGTGAGACGTAGTGTAATGGAGAAATGAGTAACTTCACACTTTCATCAACAGAAATCTTTAGTCAGTTGTTGGTATTCAGCAGCTAGAAGTGAACGCAAAAATGCAGAATTATTAGCATTATGCAACCAGTCCAATAGTCAGAAAATTTTTAAATGAAGGAAAGTGGTATTGGATAGACCTCAACCTTTGGAAGAGCAATCAGGACCCCACGCACTTACTGTGGATTAGCATCCTCATCACATATGGTGAAGAGGGAAACCAAGACAGACTTAGCAAAGGAAAGGAGACCTGAAAATAAGTAAAGTGCTCACAAAGAATTAATTGGAGGAGACATGTCTCCCAGGTGCCCTGTGCACTTTGATGGAGGAAAAAGAAATGAGAAGTCTAGCATTTGTTAGACATTATTGTAAAAGAAAATCAGCTTAATGTATAAGTCCACCCTAAAACTAAAATCCCTACATCTATAGATCCACGTTCTAACACTAACCTATCTACCCCTGTAAAGAAGAAATCAGAATACTAACCTTTTTTGAAGCCGACCCCACGCTGAGTTGTCAGCCGCGGCTTCGCTGCGGAGGCGGGTGCAGGAGACAAAGCCGGCAACGGAAGCCCAATAGTAACTCTATGGGTAATGTAATATCCCATTCATTTTACAGCCAGTGTCGACCGTGTCCTCTGCAGAGCTTCGCCGCTGTAGATTGGGTTTGATCAGCTTCAAAAAAAGGTACGTATACTGATTTCTTCTTTACAGGGCTAGATAGGTTAGTTTTAGAACGTGGAGATCTATAGATGCAGGGGTTTTAGTTTTAGGGTGGACTTACCCTTAAACATTAAGGCTCACCCTAAAGTGTTTTTTCCAAAGCTTGGATAGGGCAGAGAAGGTTTAGACCCCCTGTGAAGTCTTTACAGCTATCTGATGACAATGTTTTCCAGACAGGAAATGAGAGAAAATGTTCAACAGCAAGTAGAGAAATAGAAAGGCTAGAACACCAGTAAGTATTTTCTAGCTATAACCATCTTTCAGAATCTTCCTAATTTCTAGGCTGGTGAAACCATTGTGACCATGAGTTAGGGAAAATCTCTCCAACCGAGCCCTGGATAGCAGTAAAAACCTGAATGTAGGTCCAATCCTTCCTCGCTTTAGGTCTTTCTCTCAAAAAAGAGGTACTTTTCCTCTCGAAACAATAATTTGACTTGTTATTGCTAACATGTGTCCTATTGATCTTTGGGAAATGTGAATTTTAATGATAAAGTCACTTGAAAAAAAAAAGCTAAGTTGACCATGTGTGTATGCACGATATTATTATTATTATTGAAAACAGCTATTATTCACATTTTCCTTTCTCCGGTTATTGGAAATTTCTGGATATGGGATTTCCGGATAAAATATCTTATTCCAGAGAGGATTTAGCCAAAAGTTGCTTCTGTTTGTGGTTTTATGCATATACAAGTCCTTCCTGGTCGTGCTAATAGAGCAAAGGATTATTTCCAAGTTGCTTCCATAGACCAAGCATATCAGTTTGGAAAGATTGTCCTTTGACTGAACTGAGCAATTTTCTAATTTGCTGTGCCGTTTTTCATCTCCTATTTATTTTTTACTTTGTACAGCTTCACATCCTTCAAAACCCCTTGTAAGAAATTAGTCCAGGAATTCAGACAGTCTAGTCTCTCTCCTTCAATGTTTAATATCCTTTTCTTCCCACAATAGGGATGCCTTGAAATATATCTATCACACTGCCAAAGGAATACACATTGAGCTGGATTACATTTAATAAGTTAAAAGACAGAAAGATATCAAACATACAAAGTACCTATCCAAAAATTAAAAAAAAAAAGAGAGACAAAGTTCTGATTATTTTTGAAATAGAACATATAAAATGCAATATACAATAAAATAATTATATTTTCCCATGCCAGAATAAACAAAAGCCTGGTTTTATTTTTTCTAGTCAGTGTCTTTGTTAAGTAGATACTGTATCTATGGATCATTTATAAAAGTAAAACTCCCGTTTTAAAGAAAAAAAAAAAACAAACGCCTCCAGGTCAACTACTAGACATGTATTGCAAGGTAACAGCAGATCATTACCAGCTTCTGTTCTGGAGATACTGATGAAGGTTTTTTCAGTGCCCTTTCTTTAACTGACTGTTTAGTAGGAGGGACCGCTTTTACAATAGTCAGCATGACAAGTTAGCCTTAGCTATTAAGCATACAGTGAGCCTAAATTATACAATTGTAGCACTGTCCCCGTAGGGCTTGCTGTGTGATGACTTGTTGGGCCTCCTCTGATTACCTGCAGACAGTCAATTAGGGTACAGTTCACACATTCATCCTTACTCCCAAAGGCTTGTTGCTCAATAAAGATTCCAGGGGTTTTGGTTTTTGGTATTTATTGTGGATTAGTCCAACTGGAACTATTTACAGTTGATAAGGACAACTCTCACTTGTCCTCACCAGGTTACTTGTGGAAGCAGTCACGCTACTTTAACCATACTGCCACATGTATGGAAAGGGTTAAGTCTTCTTGCTCTCTCTCTCCAACAACAGACTTGGTGAACTACATTATCTTCAGAACACTCTCTAGTATCCCCTGTACTGACACCTGTCCACTGACTCTTCTAGCTGCAGGGATGCCCCCCTCAAGTCAGGCCCCTTGACACAGATCTGTACTCACTGTATGCAGAATCAGATCCTTTCAGTGTCAGCCCTACAGGACCTCCGGGTTTAGTTCCTCTCTACTACCTGAGGCCGCATGGCAACCTCTGCAGAGGAGGAGGCAGCTGCCCCCTCCCTCCGGGACTCTGCTCTCCAGCTGAAAGACCCTGAGCACATGTGCTCTTGGTATTTATACAGTATCCCAGCATGCACCGAGGGAATTTCCTCTGCCAACCACCAGGGCTGTACTGAATGCCTGTGCACTCATTTGTCAGGTTTCCTCCCACTGTTCATTATGCCTCCCTATTGGATCAGTGTGAAACACTTTAGACAAACTGAGTTGCACCTGAGCACACCTCAGACCTCTCTAGCAGATCCTGCTCTCTGGTAGGCAGAGAACATTATAGATTCACCTGGCAATCCTTCTGGTAAGCAGAAAGGATCCAAAACTATACTCTCTCTCTCTCTCTCTCTCTCTCTCTCTCTTTCTCTCTAGCACCTACCTAGGAGGGTGTTACATCTACCTACAAGTTAGAATGAAGAAATGTGGAGTCCACCTGACTGGTGTTCACAGTATCCTTCTCTCTCTGTAACACCGAGGCAACACATCTTCTTCTGGCAGCAGGCTATTAATGCTGGAGCCTGAGTAAAGCTTGCCTTACTTGTGGGTGTCTGTAAGAGCTCTTCAAGAGATTCTTCACTCTGGCATCTCTCTCTCTGAAGAGGCAATGAGCCACTACCCTTCTTTCACAGGGTAGCAACTCAAACAAAGTTTCTTCCAACATATCTCTGGCCCACTTGCCCAAAGGGATCTTCGAAAAGTGTCCTTTAAACAAAGTATCTTTGCAAAGTTTCCTTTCTCGGTACTCCTCTTTAGCATCAGTAGTGGCCCAAGGCCAAAAAGATCTTCACAAAGTGTCCTTTAGCAGAATGTCTCTGTGAACTAGAGGTTTACTCCAGGTAGTCGCCCCTGGCTTTAACAGGAGAAGTCATTTGTGGCCTTCTATGGTTCAGGATGGGGGGATTGTATGCTTGCCCCCCCTTTCCTGGCCTGCTGAGCTACATGCTTGGATAAGGGCCTGGTATGGATTTGGGGGGGCACCTCACACCATTTTTTTTAGTATGCACAGAGCAGCCCCAAACCTCCTCTTTTACAAGTCCCATGCCAGAGCTATACACTCCTCCTCATCAGTGTCTGCCTTCATAGTAAATGCTTGCCATGGGGTAGACTAGAGGGCTTGCTACCAAGCCAGGCTCTGTATGTCTATATACAGAAATAGTGCAGCTTAGCCCTACCCCCTGCTCCCTCCTCACTGGATTTGATTGACCTCAGCAGGGACCAATGGCTCCAGCTGCTGCCACACAAGTCCAAGAGAAAGAGAGCAGCGATGCTGCTCTCTGGTACAGTGCTTGATTGAGTTCAGGCTCAGGTAAGTATTTCGGGGGGACTGGGGTGGTTAATCTTGGAAGGTTTTTTTACCTTAATGCAAAGGAT
This sequence comes from Pelophylax lessonae, assembly GCF_965119305.1. Taxonomy (NCBI): domain Eukaryota; kingdom Metazoa; phylum Chordata; class Amphibia; order Anura; family Ranidae; genus Pelophylax; species Pelophylax lessonae. The sequence continues at coordinate 198,361,263 of NC_138772.1, forward strand.
GCATTAAGGTAAATAAAAAAAATTATCTTTTACAACCACTTTATTAATGAGGTGGGTGTTGACTCCTTAACCACCAGCTATTAACTGGTTGTTAAGGATGCGGCAGGTTCCGACTCCTTAACAACCAGCTACTAATTGAATATATTTGTTAAATAGTGTGGGTCTAGATAACAACCTATTTAACCACTTCTGGACAGGAAGGTTTTACCCCCTTAATGAGATACGGCACTGCATTACTTTAACTGACAATTGCGCTGTCGTGCAACGCTGAACCCAAATAAAATTGATGTCCTTTTTTTCCCACAAATATAGATGTCTTTTGGTGGTATTTGATCACCTCTGCGATTTTTATTTTTTGCGCTATAAACAAAAAAAAGACAATTTTGAAAAGAAAACAATATTTTTTACTTTCTGCTGTATAACATTCCCAATAAAAAATATATAAAAAATCAAATATTTTCATAATTATAGGCCATTATGTATTTTGCCACATATTTTTGGTAAAAAAAAAATCCCAATAAGTGTATGTTGATTGGTTTACGCAAAAGTTATCCTGTCTACAAACTAGGGGAAATATTTATGTAATTTTTATTTATTTATTTTCAATCAGCGATTTTTAGCAGGACTGTGACATTGCAGCGGACAGATCAAACACCTAACTGACATTTTTGACATTTTTGGGGGGACCAGTGACATTACTACAGTAATCAGTGCTAAAAATATGCACTGTTACTGTACTAATGACACTGGTAGGGAAGGGGTTAACATCAGGGGCGATCAAAGAGTTAAATGTGCCCCTAGGGGATGCTTTCTAACTGTGTGGGGGATGGGCTTGCTGAATGAACACAGAGACCTGTGTTCCTAAATAAGAGGAACACAGGATCCCTGTGTTCATTACTGACAGAACAGCGGTCTGCCGTGTTTACAACTGCAGACTGCCGTTCTGTCTCCACAGGGAGCGATCGCGGGTGCCCGACGGACATCGCAGCCGCTGGACCAGCTGATTGGCTCCCACTGTGGCGCGTGCGCGCCCCCACTAGCGGTCCTGCGAAGCAACAAACAGGTATGTCGTTTCGCGGGACAGAGCAGACCTGCCGCCGTAAAACTACGGCGGCTGGTCGGCAAGTGGGTTACAAATGTATTTGGTTACCTTTTGTTTGGTAATTGACCATGTGTTTCTGATTTTTGTGTAAATATCGCACAAACCTGTAGTGAATTGAGATTTTCCATATCACATGTGACATTTGGATATATGACCCAAATATTGCATGCAATATCTTTAAGGAACTGAGCCTCCTAACACTAACTTTAAAAAAAATGCAGGTAAAAGAACTGAAAAATCATGTATTTTACTGTAGAGGTGTACTTGCAGTGTTTTACTGATTCTAAGTGAATTTTTATTAATTTGAAATGTACCTTTGAACTTGCTTGAAAATTTAGGTAGTCAATTCCATAGCACTGCCCCCCCCCCCCCCCAACCAAGGCTTGCTCCCAAACTGGGCTGTGTGCATCCCCACCACACCCCCAGCTTTGAGTCTACTGCTGACATCACATCCAAGATGGCAGCACCCACTGGTAGTCTCAAGGCTTTTGGATGTCTACAGAGAAGGAGGTTTTACAGGTGAATAACATGCCCTAAATACAGTATACAGTGGTGATCGAAGGTTTGGGCACCCCAGGTAAAAATTTGTATTAATGTGCATAAAGAAGCCAAGGAAAGATGGAAAAATCTCCAAAAGGCATCAAATTACAGATTAGACATTATTATAATATGTCAACAAAAGTTAGATTTTATTTCCATCACTGACACTTTCAAAATTACAGAAAACCAAAAAATGGCGTCTGCAAAAGTTTGGGCATCCTGCAGAATTTATAGCATGCACTGCCCCTTTGCAAGGCTGAGACCTGCCAGTGTCATGGATTGTTCTCAATCATCGTCTGGGAAGACCAGGTGATGTCAATCTCAAAGGTTTTAAATGCCCAGACTCATCTGACCTTGCCCCAACAATCAGCACCATGGGATCTTCTAAGCAGTTGTCTAGAAAACTGAAACTGAAAATAGTTGACGCTCACAAAGCTGGAGAAGGCTATAAGAAGATAGCAAAACGTTTTCAGATGTCAATATCCTCTTTTCAGAATGTAATTAAGAAATGGCAGTCATCAGGAACAGTGGAAGTTAAAGCAAGATCTGGAAGACCAAGAAAAATATCAGACAAAACAGCTCGCAGGATTGTGAGAAAAACAATTCAAAACCCACGTTTGACTGCACGATCCCTCTAGAAAGATCTGGCAGACACTGGAGTTGTGGTACACTATTCCACTATAAAGAGAAACTTGTACAAATATGGTCTTCAAGGAAGAGTCATCAGAAGAAAACCTCTTCTATGTCCTCACCACAAAAATCAGCGTTTGAACTTTGCAAATGAACATATAGACAAGCCTGATGCATTTTGGAAACAGGTTCTGTGGACCGATGAGGTTAAAATTGAACTTTTTGGCCGAAATGAGCAAAGGTACGTTTGGAGAAGAAGGGGCACAAAATGTAATGAAAAGAACCTCTGTCCAACTGTTAAGCATGGGGGTGGATCAATCATGCTTTGAGGTTGTATTGCAGCCAGTGGCACAGGGAAAATCTAACAAATAGAAGGAAAAATGGATTCAATAAAATGTCAGCAAATTCTGGATGGTAACTTGATGCCATCTGTGAAAAAGCTGAAGTTAAAGAGAGGATGGCTTCTACAAATGGATAATGATCCTAAACACACCTCGAAATCCACAGGGGATTACATCAAGAGGCGTAAACTGAAGGTTTTGCCATGGCCTTCACGATCTCCTGACCTCAACATAATTGAAAATCTATGAATAGACCTTAAAAGAGCAGTGCGTGAAAGACAGCCCAGAAATCTCAAAGAACTGGAAGACTTTTGTAAGGAAGAATGGGCAAAGATACCTCAAACAAGAATTGAAAGACTCTTGGCTGGCTACAAAAAGCGTTTACAAGCTGTGATACTTGCCAAAGGGGGCAGTACAAGATATTAACTCTGCAGGGTGCCCAAACTTTTGCAGACGCCATTTTTTTGTTTTCTGTTATTTTGAAAGTGTAAATGATGGAAATAAAATCTAACTTTTGTTGACATATTATAAGAATGTCTAATCTGTAAGTTGATGCCTTTTGGAGATTTTTCCATCTTTCTTTGGCTTCTTTATTCACATTAATACAAATTTTTACCTGGGGTGCTCAAACTTTCGATCACCACTGTATTTGAAGAACATATAATCTTAGGAAATTTTTTTTTTTTTAATGAATGGTCTGACAACAAGATGTTATTGCAACCCCTACGTAACCCTTGCTTACACATTCAGAGTTTTTTATTACCTGGAATAGGTATAGCAGGGATGGGGGGTACATAGGACGTGCTACAAAATAAAATACAGTGGAATTTAGAAAAATGTTAGGAAGCATAATTTTGTGTCACACTGTCCCCAGAGTAACAAGTCAGCCAACTTCTGAACTAAAACTGACAGCAGATATGCTACATCGCTATAGCGGTTATTCATCGAAATAATGGGTGAATTTCAAAGCAGGGCACATCGGATCCGGAAAAATAGGAGTTCTTTTGAAGGGTAACTTCACTTTCTTGGGGGGGGGGGGGGATGGCAAATGGAAAAATAATAATAAAGCGTATAAAATTGCAACACAAGTAGTATTGTAATTGAATGTTATTACAAAAAAACTTTTGTTTTCTTGCAGCTCTGTAATTTACTGTACAATGCAATGCAATATGGCTACCTGGAGGTGTTCTGTACACAGAATATGTACAGAACTCCTCCCAGATATGCTTGTGTGATTGGCTCACTGATTTTACCAGAAGTCTGCCTATGATACAAGTCAGATTTCAGGCATCTCCTGCAACATAAAAGTAATTATTTAGTGAGATAATCCCAATTGTAAATCACATCTAAAGAGATACAGACCCTGCAGCATTCCTCATTAGAGCCCTGCAGGTGCAGCAGCTTGTTGATTATTATGAAACCACTTCCATTAGACTCATATTGCACATGGGCACATACAAACACACAGGGATTTCTTTAGAATAACAGAAGGCAGGAATCTGCAACAAAGTTTGGTAAAATCCTTGCAATTTACATAGATCACCCAGAAGGGGAATGTTTTTTTCTCAACAAAAGTGGAGTTACTCTTTAACCACTTGCCGACTGCTCACAGTATATTTACTGCGGCAGTCAGCCCCTCACAGGCAGAGCGACGTAGGTCTGCGTCTCTAACCTGTGAGGGTCTCAGGACCGAGCGCGCGCCGCCGGAGGCACGCTCCTGTGCGGTCACGGACCCCCCCGCGCGTGTGACTGGCGGACCCGATCACCCGCCGGTCACTCGCGATCGTCGGTGGAGAGGGAGAAAGGCAGGCGGCTAATGTAAAAAAGCTGCCTGTCATTCTCCCCTGTGTGGGAATGGTGATCATACGGTTCTACTATGTAGAACCGTTGATCACTGTTCCTACACCTCAAGCCACAGCCAATCACAGTTAGAATCACGCCCCTAGGGACACACATAGCCCCTCCCTCTCAAAAAAAGTTAACCCCTTCACTGCCAGTGTAATTTTACAGTAACAGTGCATATGTATAGCACTGATTACTGTAGAAATGTCACTGGTAAACCAAAAAGTGTAAAAAATGTCCGTCAAGGGTCCGATCTGTCCGCCGCAATGTCGCAGTACCGCAAAAAAAAAAATCGCAGATTGCCGCCATTACGCGTTAAATAAAAAAACAACAAAATGACAAAAATCTTTCCCTTTGTTAGTAAACGCGATAACTTTTGCGCAAACCAATCAAAATACGCTTTTTGCGATTTTTTTTACCAAACATATGTAGCATAAAACAAATTGGCCGAAAATGTTAAAAAATTTTGATTTTTACATTTTTTTTGGGGGGGGGGGGGGGGGGAATTTCATATAAAAAAAATTTGAAAAATATTGTTATTTTTGCAAAATTGATGCTCTTTTTTTGTTTATAGCGCATGATCAAAAAAAATCGCACAGGTGATCAAATACCACCAAAAGAAAGCTCTGTTTGTGGGAAAAAAAGGACGCCAAATTCGTTTAGGTACAGCGTCGCACGACCGCGCAATTGTCCGTTAAAATCACGCAGTGCCGAATCGCAAAATAGGCCCTGGTCAGGAAGGGGGTAAAATCTTCCGGGGCTTAAGTGGTTAAAATAATTTATATAGGTGGATTATGCATTGTATGTTGACTATCATTATAGCCGCCCAGTAGAGTCTTAGTTCCCATTATAAGCCAAAGTGGAAAATTGTCTGTGTAAGTGATTTTTCTAAAGTAGCTCAATGTAAACAAAAGCTGGGAACTCATAAAATGTCTATTTTATCATTTAATGACACGATCCAACAAACTACATGATAAATGGTGTAATCTGATTAGGTGTTGCAACGTATGTGTGACATCTGGAATAAGGCTGATAAAGTATGTACGTGTATACAAGTGTTTCTATCATTTTGTGCTAAGCCTGCATCACCTAGTTACTGTAAAGTAAATAAACACATAAAAAAGAAGAAGAATTCCATTGTACAACTTCAACTAGCAACAAATTCCAAATAAAACCTGGCAACAGAAATACTATTTTACAATACAAACACATAATTTTTATGAAAACTTGTCAGTGAACACACAAGCCAAAGTAGAAGCCTTGGAGGCCCACATTGAAACTGCTTTGCTAGACAGTAAATACCAGATTTTTTCTTGATTTTTGAAGATTTCTCAAAAGCACTAAAAAAAAAAAAAAAAAACAGATTCTGTTTACTTAAACATGTTTTACAACACAGTGCTTGTGCTGTGTCATTTTGCCCCCTATATAACCTAAAAAACCTGGCTGATCCTGCCAGTTTCTTCCCTCAACTCTGTAAACTGACCACGGTGTATAATGGCTGCTGAGCCCTAACACTTTGGTCAGTTTACGTGTCTCCGTCATCCGCATTCCTGCTCTATCCTCTCTGTCCTCCTCTCCTCCTCTCCCCCTCTCCTCCCTGCCTGTTTGCTCTTGTCAGTGCCCACCCCTCCCCCTCCCCTCCTGCTGCACTTATATTTAATTTTAAATCATCTCTTCCCCTCTGTAATATAAACATAAGTGTCCCTGTGCCTGTGTTATAGAAAAAATATGCCGATCTGTACCTAAATCAGAGTGGCTCCCGGCAATCACGTGACCGCTCGGCTCTCTCTCCTTTCTTTCCCGGCTGACGTCAGTGGCAGTGCTCAACCCCACCTGCTGGAGCTGTCACCCGGGCAGAGAAGAGAGCAGAGGAGTCAGCTGAGCGCCGGGAGCTGCTCTGATTTAGGTACAGATCGGCATATTTTTTCTATAACACAGGCACAGGGAAACTTATTGTTATATTACAGAGGGGATTAGATGATTTTATATAAGTGGTTTAACAACCACTTTAACCACTTGAGTACTGGCCTTTTATTACCAGACATACGGTATGTTCAGTTTTCAGTGCTGAGATTGTTTGACTGACAATTAGTCATGGAGTACCCAATTGTTTTTTTAATTTTTGTTTAAACAGATACAACTTTCTTTTGGTGGTATTTAAAAACTATTTTTTTTTAATCTTTTACTATAAAAAAAACACAAAAGACCAAACTCTTTAGAAAAAACTGTACCCCTGACTTTGTTATAAAACATATCAAATAAAAATGGCAGGATAGTAGGAACCCCCCAAATTACCTCATTTTTGGAAAGTAGATATCCCAAAATAATCTCCTTTTTTTCTCTGCAACTTTTTGAAAATTAAGAAATATGTTGCTATTAGGATGATTAAAACATGGAGCTTGGTGATGGTGCACTACATACAGAATCTCACAAACGTGAGTACACCCCTCACATTTTTGTAAAATATTTTATTATATGTTTTCATGTGACAACACTGAAGAAATTACACTTTGCTACAATGTAAAGTAGTGAGTGTACAGCTTGTAGAACAGTGTCAATTTGCTGTCCCCTCAAAATAACTCAACACAGCCATTAATGTCCAAACTGCTGGAAACAAAAGTGAGTACACCCCTTAGTGAAAATATCCAAATTGGACCCAATTAGCCATTTTTGCTCCTCTGTGTCATGTGACTCAGTGTTACAAGGTCCCAGGTGTGAATAGGGAGCAGAAGTGTTAACTTTGGTGTTATCACTCTCACTCTCTCATACTAGTCACTGGAAGTTCAACATGGCACCTCATGGCAAAGAACGCTCTCAGGATCTGAAAAAAATAATTGTTGCTCTACATAAAGATGGCCTAGGTTATAAGAAGATTGCCAAGACCCTGAAAATGAGCTGCAGCAAAGTGGCCAAGACCATATAGCGGTTTAACAGGGCAGGTTCCACTCAGAACAGGCCTCGCCATGGTCGACCAAAGAAGTTGGAGGCATGTGCTTAGCATCATATCCAGAGGTTGTCTTTGGGAAATAGAGGTATGAGTGCTGCCAGCATTGCTGCAGAGGTTGAAGGGGTGGAGGGTCAGCCTGTCAGTGCTCAGACCATACGCCACACTGCATGAAATTGGTCTGCATGGCTGTCATCCCAGAAGGAAGCCTCTTCTAAAGATGATGCACAACAAAGCCTGCAAACAGTTTGCTGAACACAACCAGCCTAAGGACATGGATTACTGGAACCATGTCCTGTGGTCTAATGAGACCAAGATAAACTTATTTGGTTCAGGCGGTGTCAATCGTGTGTGGCGGCAACCAGGGGAGGAGTACAAAGACAAATTTGTCTTGCCTACAGTCAAGCATGGTGGTGGGAGTGTCATGGTCTGGGGCTGCATGAGTGCTGCCGGCACTGGGGAGCTACAATTCATTGAGGGAACTATGAATGCCATCATGCACTGAGACATACTGAAGCAGAGCATGATCCCCTCTCTTTGGTAACTGGGCTGCAGGGCAGTATTCCAACATAACGACCCCAAACACATCTCCAAGACGAACACTGCTTTGCTAAAGAAGCTGAGGGTAAAGGTGATGGACTGGCCAAACATGTATCCAGACCTAAACCCTATTGAGCATCTGTGGGGCATCCTCAAATGGAAGGAGGAGGATTTCTTACATCCACCAGCTCCGTGATGTCATCATAGAGGAGTGGAAGAGGACTCCAGTGGTAGCTTTCAGCAATGTTTCAAAAATAATACCACTGTAAGTGTTCTGAAATGCAAAAAAATACATACTTAACATTCCATGTAGTCCACTGATACCTTGCTCAGCTCTTAACTAAGGTTTTCCTCTTGCCTCACTTCTCCTTTGTTGTCATTTTGGTATATCAGGAGCCGATTGTTACTTGGGGTTACATACTTTTACAGTCAGGCCTCTGATGACCTGCTGCTAGATTCCATGCATGCACACACTAGACCTAGCAGCTGAGATCTTGCAATATTTTGGAGTTACTGCATGCAGATTTCTGAGATATATGACATGAATATCCCAGGAGGCTGCAGATGGTCTAGCATACGTCATTCTCACTTAGGTGAAAAAGGAGAAATTGGGAGGCTGGAGGAGCCAAAAAAAAAAAAAAAGGGGTTTGCCCCTGCCCTTCAGGAAAAAATAAATAAATCTCACTGCATTTTTGTAATGTGGATGGGGGAGGAATGTGAGGAGATAGTTATACAAGGGATAAAAGGTCCTCTTTAAATGAGTCCCATATGCCCTGCTTATCTAGAGTGCACTTTCTATTTTTCCTTCTCTTTTTATATGTATTTATTTTTTATCTTTTCACTTTTATTTGGCTTACATAAAATACATAGTTTGCAGGTCAAATGAGTCATTTTGGGTTATATAACACTATAATAATGTGAAAAAGATACATTTTAATAAGAATGTGCTCAGAACTATTTGTGTTATTGGTAAATGGTGTATAATAATGCGAAAAATATTCTAATGTAATGATATTGGGTCTGGAGTCCAACTTGAGTTAAGGAAAGCTTATTGGAACATAAAAGTGTGAATAAAGCCAAGACCTTTTTTTTTTTTTTTCTTCTGTATACACTTGCTGACCAGCCGCCGTATAACCTGTACGGCGGTTCGCGGGAGCGATCCTGGGGAAGCTGATGCACGGGCCGGGGCCCGTGACCGCTGCCTGTGGAGAGAGAATGGCGGTCTACTGATGTAAACACAGCAGACTGTTGTTCTCTCAGTAATCATCACAGGGCTCCTGTGTTTCTCCTATTTAGAAACACAGGTCCCTGTGTTGATTGCACAAGCCCATCCCACTCACAGTTAGAAAACACCCCCTATGCTCACATTTAACCCTTTGATAACCCCTGGTGTTAACCCCTTCCATGCCAGTGTCGTTATTACAGTAACAGTGCATATTTTTAGCACTGATTACTGTAGCAATGTCACTGGTCCCCCCAAAAGTATCAAAAATGTCAGTTAGGTGTTCTATGTGTCTGCCACAATGTTGCAGTCCCGCTAAAAATCGCTGATCCCCACCATTACTAGTAAAATAATTAAATAAATAAATACAAATAACATAAATCTTTCCCCTAGTTTGTAGATGTGATAACTTTTGCACAAACCAATTAACGCCCATTGGGATTTTTTTTTTTTTTACCAAAAATAAGCGGCAGAATACAAATTGGCCTAAAATGATGAAAAAATTTGATTTTTTTATTTATTTTTTTTAATTGGGAATGTTATATAGCAGAAAGTAAAACATATGTATATATTTTTTTTCAATATGTCGCTCTTTTTTTGTTTATAGCGCAATAAAAAAAAATAAAAATGGCACAGGCAATCAAATACCACCAAAAGAAAGCTCTATTTGTAGGGAAAAAGGATATCAATTTTATTTGGGTATGGTGTTGCACGACTGCGCAATTGTTCGTTAAAGTAACACAGTGCCGAAGCGCAAAAAATGGCCTGGTCATTAAGGGGAAAAATCTCCCAGTCCAGAAGTGGTTAAAGAATATAGAAGGGTTAAAACCCATATCTTTTTTTTCTGGAAAAAAAAAAAAAAAACCCATATCAAGTTATTTAGCTGTCTCTGTCCCTCTGGGGGGATTTCCCTTTACTTCCTGTCTTGGAGATGCACATGAGATGTAAGGAAATCTCTCCAAAGTGAATAGAATTCCCATCTAAGATAAATGTGATTGGAATATTTTACCTCATTAGAACATTTACCCTCACTTACTATTCTGGTGACAACTCAAAACTTTTGATTTTTCCCTCTTTTTCTGTCTTGATGATACTGGGCTTTTTCGAATGAAATTCTAGGCGTGTATGGCTAGCTTTTGTTGCATGCAGGGATGGGCGGGGGGTTGCCCTGGGTGCAATAGTTTATTGCAGTAATTGGGGGGTGCCTTGACCCTAAACCTAAGGGAAGGGGGGGGGGGCGCAGTTTTGCATCAGTGCCCTGGGCACTGGATGATCTTGTCCCTGCACTGGTTGCATGCATGTCATGGACAGTAAATCAGAAACTATAGGGTTGGACATAGCTTGTCAGTTAGCATTTTCAAAAGGAAAAAGCCAATCCTGGGGTTTGCTGCACTGGTTAAAAAAACTACATGGCGTAGACCAGGGATCCTCAAACTACGGCCCTCCAGCTGAGGGATTGTAAAACTCTGACATTCACAGACATGACTAGGCATGATAGAAATTGTAGTTCCTGACCAACTGGAGGGCCATAGTTTGAAGACCCCCTGGCGTAGACAGTTCTTATGGCCGGAATACACGATAAGAAAAACTGCCGAAAATTTCCATTCAGCCAGCGATCGGCCGATATTCTACTCGTTAATGTCCAGCCATTAATGAGAGATATTGATATTGTGAACGAAAAATACAGTTTGAAAAACCCAAAAAATTCTGTCGTCTCGTTTGCGAAAGAACGATATTCTATATGTTGGTGTTGAGGTCGTTCAGTTTTCAGTTTAAATCTGTATAACCTCATCACGCATGAGGACCGATGAACACTGTTTCGATGGTCGGCGTGCAATGGTCGGGCGATATTCGGACCGTGTATGTTGGCAACGTTTTCAACTGACAAATATTTTTTCAAAAGTCGGTGGTCGAATGATCGGGCGATATTCTAATCGTGCATTCACACCATTAGTCTTTTCCTTCGTTTTGGAGCTGTAACCTTATTATATTGAAATATGAGCTTAATCATTTAGAGATTTACCACCACTCATTGCACAATATACTATTTACTTGACTATTTTTATCCTCCCAAGGTGTTGATATCCACTGAGGTGTCATATTAATGTCTGGCCATATGGTCCTGCTTATCAAACTGAGCAGTTGGTCACAGTATTCAATAAAGGAATACAGTGACATGATTAAAAGGTTTTGTTATTGCTGAGCATACTTTCTAGCGTATCATGCAAAATAAAGGTATAATTGACGTTTCTCTGATTTCAATTTTGCTTGATAATTGCGCCTGTGTTAATTTGACTCAATACTTAAGACATGTGAATGAGTGTTAACTGCTGTATTCCTTTACTGCCCCCTCTAATTCCAAAAATGTCTCTAGAAAATGAATTCTCCAACTATAAAATTCTTACCACCAAGTGCCTTGCCATGCCATTATTTAGAGGGTGACTCCACGTTCGTAGGAAAAAAAATTGCAAAAAAAAAAAAAATAATAATATATCAAATACAATTGCAACTCAAGTCATATTGTATTTGAATGTTATTGAAAGTTACCTTTCCTTTTCAATCGGCAGCTCTGTAATGTTCTGTAAAGTACAATGCAATATGGCTACCTGGAGGTGTTCGGTACACATATTGTGTACAGAACGTCCCCCAGAAACATAGTTTCCTGCTTGTGTGATTGGCTCACTGATTTTCCCAGAAGACTACACGAAGATGAAAGTCAGATTTCAGGCATCCCCTACAACAAAAATGTCATTTTTGGTAAGATACTCCCAATAGAAAATCTCCTCTAAAGGGATGCAGACCCTGCCCTTTTCCTTTTTAGAGCCCTGCAGGTGCAGAAGTTTAATGATAATTATGAAACCACTCCCATTAGATTTACTTTCCACATGGACACAGACAAACACACAGGGACTTCTTTAGAATAACAAAAAGGTAGGGATCTGCAACAAAGTTTGTTAAAATCCCTGTAATGTACATATATAACCCAAAAGGGAATGTTTTTTTTCTCAACAAAAGTGGCGTTACTCTTTAAAATAATTCATATACAATGATTATGCACTGTATGTTGACTATCATTATAGCCATCTAGTAGATTCTTAGTTCCCATTAGCAAGCCAAACTGGAACATTTTCTGTCTATATCTGTCCACAAAGATCCCCCTGCAAAGAAGAACATAAATACTTGTGATTCTCTTTAAGGCGTCAGCATACCAAGACATTTTGGACAATTTTATGCTCCCAACTTGGGAACTATGGGAACAGTTTGGGGATGGCCCCTTCCTGTTCTAACATGACTGCACACCAGAGCACAAAGTAAGGTCCATAAAGACATTGATGAGCGAGCTTGGAGTGGAGGAGCTTAAATGGCCTGCACAGAGTCCTGACCTCAACCTGATAGAACACCTTTGGGATAATTCAGAGTGGAGACTGCAAGTCAGGTCTTCTCGTCCAACATCAGTACCTGACCTCACAAATGCGCTTTTGGAAGAATGGTCAAACATTCCCAAAGACACACTCCTAAACTTTGTGGACAGCCTTTCCAGAAGAGTTGAAGCTGTTAAAGCTGCAAAGGGTGGGCCAACTCAATATTGAACCCTACAGACTAAGACTGGGATGGCATTAAACGTCATGTGCGTGTAAAGGTAGGTGTCCCAATACTTTTGGTATATAGTGTATATCTGCACAATTGATACTTAACCACTACAGAACCGCTCACTGTGCTGCTACTGCGGCACAGTGGCTCCCCTGGCTCAACTACACCTACGTCGCTGGACTCCTAGCTGTCTCGGCGGCTGTGTTTAGACACAGCGGGAGTTGGGTCGGAGGAGGAGAGGCGGCGATTGCCACCTCTCTTCCACGATTGTCGGGGAAAGTGTGAGAAGATCCATCCGCTTGTGTAAACAAAGCAGGCGGATCTTCTCTGTGACAGACAGGGTGAGATCACAGGATTCAGCATAGTTGAACATGCGATCTCTGTCTGTGTCACAGAACCCCCTCCCCCCACACACGTCAGTAAGCATGAGGCAAACATTTAACCCCTTGATCACCAACAGTGTTAACCCCTTCCCTGCCAGTGTCATTATTACAGTAACAGTGCATATTTTTAGCACTGATTACTGTAGTAATGTCACTGGTCCCCCCAAAAGTGTCAAAAATGTCAGTTAGGGGTCCGATCTGTCTGCTGCAATGTCAAAGTCCCACAAAAAATCGCAGATTGCTGCCATTACTAGTAAAAAAAAAAAAAACAATAAAAATGACATAAATCTTTCCCGTAGTTAGTAAATGCGATAACTTTTGCGCACACCAAGCAAAATACGCTTATTGTGATTTTTTGGACCAAAAATATGTAGCAGAAAACAAATTGGTCTAAAATGTTAAAAAATTTGGATTTTTACATTTTTTTGGGAACGTTATATATCAGAATGTGAAAAATATTTTTTTTTTTTCAAAATCGTCGCTCTTTTTTCAAAAATTAAAAATCGCACAGGTGATCAAATACCACCAAAAGAAAGCTCTATTTGTGGCGAAAAAAAGGACGTCATTTGAATACAGCTTTGCACGACTGCTCAACTGTCCATTAAAGTAACGCAGTGCCAAATCGCAAAATATGGCCTGGTCAGGAAGGGGGTAAAATCTTCCGGTCTTAAAGTGGATATAAATACGCTCATTGAGATTTTTTTTGTCAAACACATGCCGCTAAATACATTTTGGCCTAAATATATGACAAAAATTGAATACATTGGATATTTTTTAACAGTCAAAGTAGAAAATGTCAATTTTTCGCAAAATTTTCGCTCTTTTTTTATTAATATCGCAAAAAATCAAAAGCGCAGAGGTGATCAAATACCACCAAAAGTACTGTTTGTGGGGGAAAAAAGGACATACATTTTGTTTGGGTACAGCATTGCATGACCGCGCAATTGTCAGGTAAAGTTGCGCAGTGCCAAGTTGAAAAAAGTGGCCTGGTCATTGAGCAGCAAAATCTTCTGGGGCTAAAGTGGGTAAAAGAGAAGTTCAGGGTTTAAAAAATAAACAAACATTCATAGTCACCTAGATGGATGCTGCATCGATCCAATGCTGCATCTGTCCCCCGATGCTTCGAAGACTGGGAATTGAGCGATCAAAAACTGCTGATCTCTCATTTCTTGGTCTTCAGTGATAGTCACAGACTCTCAGCTCTTCCCCTTTCATTGGTCACTGGAGCGCCAGGCAGTGGAGAAGGCTGGAGCAAGAGCGGCTGGTGCAGGCTCTCAGCAGTGACACGCTGAGAGGCTGTGCCAGCTGATGCTCAGGCATCTGGGTGGATCCCAACAATAAAGTCAGGATCCCTTCAGAGATTGGACCAGCTGAGTGACGTCAGCTGACAGGGGACTTTAGCCCGCTGTCAGCTGAATACTGGCCACAGGAGTGTAGAACTAAGCACCCATGGGTGTAAATGAACTTAATTCTTTGGGGCGAAGGATCTGCGATGATCTCCCATGTCGGGGCCCAACAAGAAATCAATGTGTCATTACCAGCACATTGATTTCCTGTTGGGCCCCAACATTGGAGATCATTGCAGATCCTTCGCCCCAAAGACTTAAATTAATTTACACCCATGGGCATTGCAACAGGTTTTTTTTGTATAGCCAGATACCATACTCATTTATATGGGAGGATGTTGTTGTGTATACCCATCATGCATTTATCTCTTTGATATGTTTTTAATACATTATAATAAGTTGTAATCAATTTTGGATTGTATATTCAGTAGAGTACTCTCTCTTCCTGTTTGGGATTAATAGTGGCAACCTTTAAAGTCCTACACAATTTCTATTTTTTTATTTTGTTTGATTATTCCTTGTATGGGGTGCCACGCATAGCAAGTTACGTCTCTACATTCCTTATTGTAATTTTTTTTAAAGTGTATGTAAACTCTAAAATGAGCTTCTCTTATTTGCTCTCTTTTAAAAGAGTTGGGGTATATCTGTCTGATAAGTGCAAAAAAAAAAAAAACTTATGGAGCTTGCCAAAAATGTTGTGACCTGATAACTTTCTGTGTATTTTTCCAGTGCTGCACGGTAATCAGTTATCAGATCAGTTATATCTGTGTACTACAGTAAACCACTCATCTTATGTACAAGAGAAGAATGGGAGATGTTTTTTTATAGACCTAAAACACTTCCTGTTCTAGGGTGACAACACTGATACAAATAATCAGTACAGCAAATAAGGCTTGTCACCCTAGGTTAGGAAGTGTTATTGGCAGGATCACTGTGCTTACCCTTTAAATTATGGCGAAAAAAGCCTAAAGAAACAAATTCAGTCACCACATCCAAGGACTGCTAAGCTTCAGCATATCACATTTTTGCTCTTGTGCACTCTTACACTCTGTGCATCACTTCCTATACCATTTAAAAGAGAAGTTCAGGTTTTTTTTTTTTTTGTTTTTTTTTTTAGAAATCATACTTTCCTAGGTGGTTGCAGCATTGGCCCGATGTCCCGCCACTGTTAAGACTGAGAACTGAGCGATAAAAGAAATCTATTCGCTCAGTCCTCAGTGCTCCATAAGCAGGTAAACTGGTGACTGTCAGTAACTTGCGCTCTGCTCTCCCCCCCCCCCCCCCCCATTCACTGGAGTGCTGCGCTGAGGAGAGAGTGGGAGCCACTGGCTCAGGCTCTCAGCAGCTCACTGAGTGACTGAGACAAGTGCCGGTCCAGGCATCTGGCTGCATCCTGACCATATGGGCAGTGGCGGCCCGTGCATAGCGGGCGCCAGGGCGCCGCCCCCCTACCCCTGAAAAAAAGAAAAAAAAAAAAAAAGACAGCGAACAAATAAAGTTTTAAAAAAAAAATTGGGTTCGCCGGCCTTTGTAATGGAAGTGGTGGCTGGGGGGGGGGGGGGGGGTGGGGTTACGTCCCAGAAGAGGCGCCGATCGGCAGCCTTCTGGGGGCGTAACCCGATCGCAAGTCCTTGCGATTGGACACCCCCACTTTCGGATATCCTGGATGTGATTGGTCCAGTCTCCAGCCTGGACCAATCATCATCCAGGACATCCGATCCCTGACGTCACAATGAGGGCGGTGCCGGTGCGTGAGTCAGTCACTCACCGTTACCGCCGCTCGGAGGACGAGGGAGAAGCCGCTCTCCTTCCCGCCACCGCCGCCGCAGAGAGGACGGACTGGATCGAGGAGGGAAGAACCCGCCGCCGCCGCCGCCAGGTAAGTGCATTAAATTGAAGGGAGCACGCACGCTGCACTCTGCATTGATTGGGGGACAATGCTGTGGGCACTCTGCATTTATTGGGGTACATTGCTGTGGCACTCTGCATTGATTGGGGGACAATGCTGTGGGCACTCTGCATTGATTGGGGGACAATGCTGTGGGCACTCTGCATTGATTGGGGGACAATGCTGTGGGCACTCTGCATTGATTGGGGGACAATGCTGTGGTGCTCTGCAATTATTGGGGTACAATGCTGTGGGCACTCTGCATTTATTGGGGTACAATGCTGTGGCACTCTGCAATCATTGGGGTACAATGCTGTGGCACTCTGCAATCATTGGGGTACAATGCTGTGGCACTCTGCAATCATTGGGGTACAATGCTGTGGCACTCTGCATTTATTGGTGTACAATGCTGAGGCGCTCTGTATTTATTGGGGTACAATGCTGTGGCACTCTGCATTTATTGGGGTACAATGCTGTGGGCACTCTGCAATCATTGGGGTACAATGCTGTGGGCACTCTGCATTTATTGGGGTACAATGCTGTGGGCACTCTGCAATCATTGGGGTACAATGCTGTGGCGCTCTGCAATCATTGGGGTACAATTCTGTGGCACTCTGCAATCATTGGGGTACAATTCTGTGGCACTCTGCAATCATTGGGGTACAATTCTGTGGCGCTCTGCAATCATTGGGGTACAATTCTGTGGCGCTCTGTATTTATTGGGGTACAATGCTGTGGCACTCTGCATTTATTGGGGTACAATGCTGTGGGCACTCTGCATTTATTGGGGTACAATTCTGTGGCACTCCGCAATCATTGGGGTACAATGCTGTGGCACTCTGCAATCATTGGGGTACAATGCTGTGGCACTCTGCAATCATTGGGGTACAATGCTGTGGGCACTCTGCAATCATTGGGGTACAATGCTGTGGGCACTCTGCATTTATTGGGGTACAATGCTGTGGGCACTCTGCAATCATTGGGGTACAATGCTGTGGCGCTCTGCAATCATTGGGGTACAATTCTGTGGCACTCTGCAATCATTGGGGTACAATTCTGTGGCACTCTGCAATCATTGGGGTACAATTCTGTGGCGCTCTGCAATCATTGGGGTACAATTCTGTGGCGCTCTGTATTTATTGGGGTACAATGCTGTGGCACTCTGCATTTATTGGGGTACAATGCTGTGGGCACTCTGCATTTATTGGGGTACAATTCTGTGGCACTCCGCAATCATTGGGGTACAATGCTGTGGCACTCTGCAATCATTGGGGTACAATGCTGTGGCACTCTGCAATCATTGGGGTACAATGCTGTGGGCACTCTGCAGTGATTGGGGACAATGCTGTGGCGCTCTGAATTGAAAGGGGCACGCACGCTGAACTCTGCTTTGTGGGGGCACAGCACAGTGTTTATTGCATTGAAGGGGGCACAGCACAGTGTTCATTGCATTGAAGGGGGCACAGCACAGTGTTCATTGCATTGAAGGGGGCACAGCACAGTGTTTATTGCATTGAAGGGGGCACAGCACAGTGTTCATTGCATTGAAGGGGGCACAGCACAGTGTTTATTGCATTGAAGGGGGCACAGTGTTCATTGCATTGAAGGGGGCACAGCACAGTGTTCATTGCATTGAAGGGGGCACAGCTTCAAAGTCACGCAATTTTTTTACTGCGTTTTTTGGCGCGAAGCAATACCTATTACATTTTTCTTTTTGCGCCCCCCCAAAAATGAGCACCAGCCGCCACTGCATATGGGTGCAATCTTTTCCCAAACAAGCAAATATGTAAACTGTTGGTGCTCAGCACCTATTCTCTGCGCTCTGAGTGGTGCAATCCTCTATCCAGCTTAGCTTGTAGATGAGAACAGATAGCTCTGCAACCTTCTAATGGTTTAGCCTTGCAGCCCCTCACTAGACCAGGGTGGTCTGGGAACACTGTGAAACGACAAACAACCACAAGGGTGCACCAGCCTAGTGCATTATCTTTGGAGCAGGTTTATTATAGTAGATTAAAAATACTCACAAACGAGTTCTTGATAAAAGGCACATCGAACAAAGTATAAGATCCTCAGCATCGAGATCGGGATTGGATCGTCCCCCGAAGCTGTACAGGCTTACACGTTTCAAGGCAAAGCCTCTTCTGCACTAGGCTGGTGCGCCCTTGTGTTTGTTTGTCGTTTCACAATATTTTCCCAGCCTGGGCCAGCTCTTTGACATCAGCCGACCCATTAAAATGGGTCACAGGAGTGCAGAACGAACTGCATTCTTGTGATCCACAGGAGATGTACAGCCAAAAGACCTTTTACTGTACTTTTCCTTTAGGGCAACTCTATATTGGCACAGCTAACACATAAGTGGTGAAGCTAGCAGGATAAGGTGCCTGGTCTTCACCTCATTTCCCTGCTGTCTAAAGTGATGGACCGCTTGAACTTTTGAAACTTTTATGCAAATATAATGTAGCACCCTCCTAGGTAGGTGCTAGAAGAGAATATAGCTTTTGGATCTTTCTGCTTACCAGGAAGATTGGCAAGTAACCTAATAGTGCTCTCTGCCTACCAGGGAGTGGGATCTATTGGTAGGATCTGCTCATGGTGCTCAGGTGCAGTTTAGCTTGTTTGAACGTTTCACACTGGTCCAATAGGGAGGCATATTGGACAATGGGAGGAAACCTGACAAGTGAGGGCACAGGCATTATTACAGTCCTAGTGATTGGCAGAGAGGTGACTGTATAAATGCCAGGGGAACATGTGCTCAGGGTCTTCAGGTTGAGAGTGGGGTCCTGGAGGGAGGGAGCGGCTGCCCCTCCTCTGTAGAAGCTGCCATGCAGTCTTTGGTGGTTGACCTGAGGGCCTGAAAGTCAGACAGAAGCTGAACCCAGAGGTCCTGCAAAGCTGACTAGAAGGGAGACACCAGAAAGGATCTGATTCTGCCTACAGTACAGTACAGTACAGATCTATCTCACTGACCCTGTCTTGTGAGGGTCATCCCTTGACGAGGAAGAGGCAGTGGACTGGAGTGAATCCAAGGGATCCTAGGGAGTGTCCTGAAGGTAAATTAGCTGCATCAAGTCTGCTGCTAGTGAGAGTAAGAAGACTTAATTCTTCCATACAATTGGCAGTATGGTTAAAGCAGTGTGTCTGCTTCCTCAAGTAATCGGGTGAGGTAAAGTGAGAGTTGTCCTTATCTACTGTGAATAGTTCAGTTGGAGTATCCCATTATTCCTTTCTCCCATCCAAGTTCAATAATAAATATAAAAAAAATAAATACCAAGAAAAGGATGTGTTGTGCTGAGGAAGAAAGTAATGTCTGCTTCACAGTGATCAGTGCAAGTGTGCTTTCAAGTTATGGTCAAGAATGCAGTAATCTGGGACACAGTGAACAGCACGTCGGGAGTTGTGTCAGTACATGTGCTGTAGAAAAAAATGTCTGCCGTGCAGTTGGTAACAGCAGGACAGTTTCCAGCAGCAGTGGGGAAGTTCAGTTGACATGTGAACGAAAAGGTGTAACCGGAGCTCAAGTAAAGACAGAAGAGGCAGATGTATGTGTGTCTGTGGCAGGAAACACAATCTGCATTGCAGTATTATTCTGCAGGCTGAGCAGTGTTATGGCAGCAGCGAAGAAGTTATTTTACCAGGCGAGAGAGAGAGCACCAAAGAGATCTGCCTGGCAGGTGGAGCCAGGGCCATCAGCTAGTCTGGGGATGTGGACGGAGCCGCCGTCCACGGGCTTGCAATCCGAACGGAGGAAGGGAGCTGAGATGTCACTTCAACCATTGGGTGTAGCTGAGGAGAAGACACGTGTGTGGAGGAGCAAGATGGCGAATGCCGGAGTGAGTCGCAGCACGGAGGCTATCCCATGTGTTGGCGGAGAGCCTTCAGAGTGGACTGAGACATAGAATCTGACCCTACTGGACACAGGAGTCCGATTAATGTCCAAATAAAGTCTGGCACTGTGCAGTGGAGGGGACATGGAGCATCTTGGACTGGTATGTGGCAGATGCTTGATTGTATCTGTGCAGCTGCGAGTATGGGGCCAGTGTGGGCACTGCAGTGACATGTTGCTGATGTTGGAGCAGAGCGATTGCCAGCCCAGAAGACTATATGTGAACAGGGAGGTAGGGACCACCTCTGAACTGTTAACACCAATAGTGGCTATTCCCTTTGGAAGAGGACGGGGAGTGACGAGAACACTGCTGGGGCCAGGGCTAGTAGTGCAGACTTGCATACCCATCTGCCAAACCTTCCTATCCATCAAAAAAAATTGGAATCTGAGGCGGTCCATATATATTGATCAAGTTGAAGTCAACCATCCAGACAAGAAAAGCCAAGCTTGCGCCATCAGCATTCTGAGTCCTGAAGGCAAGATGGTTCATATACCTCACCCTGGCTAATACTACTGAGGTATCCCGAGTTCTTGGTCAGTTTAAAGAGTTGCATGTTACAAAGAGGCTGAGCATTACCACCATTGAAATGTTGATATTGGGGCTTCCCTTCTATTCTTGCAAATTAATGAGGGGATCACTGAAACTGCCATTGATTTATCCCCTGGGAAAAAAGAACTTCTGCCACAGAGGACTTCTCCTGTTAAAGCCAGGGGCTGCTACCTGAAGGGGGTAAACCCCTAGAGAGGGGGGCCAGTGGGAAAGGGCCCCTTGAAGAGTTCTTACAGACATTCACAAGTAGGCCAGCTATTGCTAAGACTCCAGCAATGACAGCATGCTGCCAGGAGAAGATGTGTTGCCTCAGTGTTGCAGAGGGAAGGACACTGCGGGCGCCAGTCAGATGGACTCTAAACCTCTTCATCCTAACTTGTGGGTCTGGCTGGAATAGGAAAGGGTCAGTAGCCTGGTAATTGAGAGGGCCTTTGCCTATTGCTAGTCATGTGGATCCTGAATGGAACAAATTTGGAATATGCTTAGTCAGTCAGAATGGTAGGTTGTTCTGTTTGTCTATTACAGACACACCACGATGACGAGTCAAGAGTTGCCATTAGGCCGCTGGATGCATCAGCTGTCTCTACATGTGTCATGATCAGGGGTCAGGCTCGAAGACCAGTTGCTATAGCAGTGGAAGCTCACACAGGAACCAGCAGGATAGGAACACAGGCAGGTCACCCTGGCAGATGATGTTCACCAGAGCTCCTGATTGTGGAGATGGATTTTGCTGCATGTGTGCACCAGGTCACGGGCCTCAGGATTGCCCCACCAGGAAGTGAGCAAGTCAGGGTCCAGTAGAAGATATAGCAGGTAAGGATCAAGCAGAAGCGTAGTTGAGAAACAAGCCAAAGGTCCGTAATGAATAGTTGCAGGTTGGGATTAAGCAGAAGCGTAGTCTAGGAGCAAGCTAAATGTTGGTAATGAATGGTAGCAAAGATACAGACGGCAGCAGGAGAGACAAAAGCAAGATATTGGCTGAAGAAGGCACACTATTCTGGCAACCAGGAAGTGCAGAGGCATGGCTTAAATCAGGAAGTTCATGGGAGGAGCAAAGAGTTCAAGGCAACCAAGATTAACAGCAGGATCATTCAAGGAATTGTCCAGGGAACTGTCTAGCATTCCAGGTGGCCAGACACAGCAGAAGTCATTGGTTCAAGTCCAGGTCCTAACAACATGACTGATAGTGATAGAGATTATTCAGGTTAGAAGGTCGCCTCTGTGGAGAGCATGGTTTTATTGTAAGTAGATGGAATGTAAATTTGCTACATGCTTGTGTTTTCAAGGAGTCTCCATCCCTCTGTGGAGGTTGTCCATGGCCCATTTCTGTATATTCGTACAAATGTTTTTTGTAGTAAAGTTAGTCAGGGTGTTGAACCATTTTCCCTGTCAAGCTGTTTTTGTTTGGTGGGGGGTGCATTAATATAATATACAATAATGAAAATTCATGTATATTTTTTCACGTAAATTATTGTGCTTACCGGCCACATATGGGGTATGCCCCATGGCCTTGTACATATGTTACTTATATTTTTATAGGCCAGAGTCAATGAGAACATGGCTCAGTGTTGCCAGCTGTCAATATTTTACTGGCAGCTAGTAAAAAATGGGCACTTTTCTCCTGCCAGTAAATGCCAGTAACAGGAAAAGATTGCCAATAAAAGAAATACAGCTGTGGTGCTTGTGAGACCATCCGAGTGCTTACTACAGTGTGTTTAGACTGCACCAGCAGGGGGGGTGGAGGCGGTGCCCGAGCGTGCGTGATGTCATGGTGCAAGGGAGCCGAAGGGTCTGCGGGACGGAAACAAGGCAAGCCAGGAATGGGACTGTCAGTGCTGTTTGGACTGGAGTGGACTGAAGGGACCATCTGGCGTGGAGAGAGACTGTGACTCAGGAGGGGACATGACGTGTCGGTGAGGCACACTGCCTACAGTGTCACAGTGAGAGTCAATTTCATGTGTGTGTGCCTGCCCATTCTAATTTCTTGCCCTCCTGAGTCCTGCCCCTGAGCTACTTACTTACTATATTGGAAAAAAAAAAATTATAAACATGATCTTTGCTTTAATACCCACCTTAAATCACATTGCTAATTGCATATTGTACTTGTTTGTAGCCTAAATACTGAAATGTGTACTTGATACTGTAATTTTGTAACTTTTGGAAATTCTATTAAAAACTGCCAGTAAATTTTTGGTTTCGTGTCAGTAAGTTTCAATCTAGTAGGTTGGCAACACTGAGCACAGTAAGGCAAGAGTAAGCACTTTGTCACTATATATAACCATTTTAGAGCCAATCAAATATGTGTGGTATTCCTTGGCAACTTTTTTGACCAAGCAATGTTCTTAAAAGCATGGCAAAATGAGCATACTTGGTGCCAAGCACATCTGCTGAGGCAACTTTATAGTACTTAAAGCGGAACTCCACCCAAAAGGGGAATTTCCAAGTTAGGGCCTACTCCCCGGCTCCTGTTTGTGAAACGGTGCTTTTGGGGAGGAGCTGGGGAGCGGGTACACTGATTTTGACAGGTACCTGCTCCAACTTTAGCAAAAACAGAGGGGATTGTGGGACTTTGAGTGAGTGCAGCTAGATATATGTATATATATGATTGTATTAGATGTCATGGACACAGAATAAAATCCCGAATGGGGGACCCATGATGACCTGACACCAAATATGACATTCACAACGAATGAAATGCCATGAATAAATGATAAGTCATATATATAATTAATCTAGGCGAGAATAAATGCAGTAAAAATATATACAAAATCATTGTTAATAAATAACAGATTTATTGTGACAACTAAGTCTCTGTAGGTACACAATCTTTTAATATATATAAATCAATTACTAAGACCCAGAAAATGGGGACCTACAGAGAGCTGACACATGGTTCACATATTAAATTCAAAATTCATAACCTAAAATATAACATATATTGATATCGATAACAAATCATGTATTTAAAAGATTTGCATAAGCAAAAACACATTGGTAACATTTCAAGACTGATTATTCATAAGGAGCAGATAAAATACAGGAATATATTCTTTGTAGATACATGATTTTTCATTATAACAGATTTGTACATGATGGCTGAATAATTGTAGGCTCGACACGTTTCGTGGACCTCCGTCCACTCATCAGGAGCATAGGAACTAAATTGTGTGTCTGAAAATATAAGTTTGGATATATATCAGAATAATGATATGAACACAAGGGAAATGGGGATATGTATCAAAGTATATATGGAGTTAGCACTACCTTGAGCAGTGTCATGTCTACAAAAGGCCAATCCCAGAGAGGAGGTGCAGGACTGGGCCGAGAAACGCCTGACCCGGGGCTGAGGCATGGACAACATCCAATAACATGGGAATGAGCAGTGAAAAAGTAAAAGCCCCATATGAGAATGAAGAAATCAATAGGAAACCAGGGAAGTCGTCAAGGAATGAAATGATAAACACTTCAATACCAATAAATTCTGAAAATATATAATAAAATAGACTTAGTTTAGTTTTGATTCTTCTAATAAACGGAGATATATCTGGTAGTAATGGAAGGGGGAGAAAAGAATGTGTCTAGATATGGAAAAAACTCTATGTGGTCAATAAAAGTCAGTAAGCCACCAGAGAGAGTGCCAACGCTATGGAAATACATGTCAAACATAGTAGTGAGCAAGTGATATTATTGCGTGAATTAAGGGGACAGGTAAGAGTGAAAAGGTTGATTGTGATAACGAGTTATTTTTGAGGGGATTCCAAGATGAAAGATCAGAATCAGGAGAGAGATGAAACCGGAGCCGTGGTGAGAGAGGGGACCCCAAAGAAGGTTGTATCCGTCCCATATAGCAGGTAAATCGTGCATAAACAGAAAAACAGAGGGCATGCAATAACTAAACGGGAAATTGTAGCATATAAAAAGCCAGACTACCACAAATTAGATGTGTAGGGACTCACCAATGTGAACTGAAGAGATAAAGGCTGAAGTTGAGACCAAGCTTTCTCCTTCCCTCCTCCCTCCCGAAGTCTTCTGGGACACATGACTTTGGGACTAGTAACAGAGTGCAGTGCCACTAGCTCATGCGTAGTGGGCACCTGGTTGTGAAGCTGCACGCTGTCACAGCTGGGTGCCCATAATAAAGATGCCGGCAGTGCCGAGGGAAGACACAGGGTGAAAACAGGTGGGGTGAGTGCACCGCTGGATCGTGGAACAGGTGAGTGGCTGTTTAGTAAAAGTCAGCAGCTACACTTTATGTAGCTGCTGACTTTAAATAAACATAAAAATTACTGGAACTCCGCTTTAAAAACCTTGCCATCCAGAAAGCCACCAAGCTTGTGCAAACTGTAGGTGTCGATATAAAGTATTTTTGAAGCCAAAATATTTACCATATGTACTAAAAACAATGCCAAATGTGCTTTATTTTTTTCAGTTGGGTGTTAAAGGGTACGAATTCTACAACTAATAACAAATCACTCCTAATTTTCTAAAAATTAACTAATACTAACCTAAATTAACTAGCCTCCTGTTATCCATATTACATACTTCACTGCAGGGCATGACCAGCCCTGATGAGAATTTCTTCAAAGAAGTAACCTTCCTCTCTGTTGTAGGAATAGAGAAGGCTCAAGACCTGGAGTGCCATAAGACCCTGGATTTGATAAGCAATGGGCTCTTAAATTAGGATTTTTTTGGAACTAACATAGCAATTAGTCGGGGGGGGGACTTGATGTCCAGAGATTACCTTTATTACACAAATTATCAATAGCAGTTCCCGTATTTGTGTTCTTTTTTGGACATTTTAATAACCTCTTGGGTCCAAGGTAATCATAATTAAATATTACTATGACATGACCTATTAGGTAAACATGTTAAAATATTACAGATGGCAACCTGCGCAAATGTTCGGAACAACTACAGTCAATAATTTTGAACGTGTACTTGGACAAAAAGAAAAAAGATGAAGTGTGTCATTTTGAAATATTTGCTCAAAGAATAGAATGGAAAAGAAACATGCTCTAAAAAGAAATCAAAATATTTGTTTTGGACTAAACAGCTAGGATGGGTGATTAAAGCTTTATTTTTGACGTCAACGTTGATATGCAGTTCCCAGGAACAGATATTACATTATTCTTAACCAAGAGACTACTCTGCCAATTTTTTTTGGTATGTGCATGATAGAGTTCTGCTTTAGAAAGAGTGAGATAATTTTTCTGAAATGTGTAATAATAGCGAGCTTTATGTAAATCAGCTCAAGGGACCTGGTTGGTTTTACACATCTTAAAGTTTTGGCTGTTGATCAAATGTGACGATCCTAACACATCTCTTGTGTTTTGAGAATTGCCAGGTTCAACTGCCTGTTTTATTCAGCATGCATTTCCCTTAATACTGACTCCAAATGAAAACTGAAATAAAAAAAAAAATAACTGGCTTTGTAAGAAATATTTCACACACATTTTGTGATGTTTATGATTTTCAAAAGGGCAGACTGTCACAAGTTGGAATTTTAAACATGCAGTAATTTTATTACCTGGATACAAAAAGAGATGGGCAACTTTCTGGTCCAAACTATTTTTTTTTATATCAGAACAATGAATGTTTGGCCAAAAACCTTTGGTAGAGGTAAACAAAATAACAGAAAGTTAAAGACTATAAATCACAAAACATACTTGTTTCTCATCCTCTGCGATGACCTTAAAGCGAATAACTCAACAACAAGTTCACTAAATGGACCTCTTATGTATTTATACATGTTGATCATATCCCCCCTAACCTCCTCATCTCAAGAGTGAATAAATTCAGCTCCTCTAATCTTTTCTCATAGCTGAGCTCCTCCAAGCCGCTTATCAGTTCGGTTGCCCTTCTCTGCACTTTCTCCAGTTCCCCGATATCCTTTTTGAGAACCGGTACCCAAAACTGAAGTGCATATTCCAGATGAGGTCTTACTAATGATTTGTACAGGGGCAAAATTATACCTCTCTCTCTGGTGACCATACCTCTAATAATAAAAGAAAGTACTTTGCTCGCTTTGGAATTCGCAGCTTGGCATTGCATGCTATTATTAAGCTTATGACCTGCAAAAACCTCATCTACTATGGATTCCCCCAGTTGTGCTCCCCCTAGTATGTAAGATGCACGCATATTCTTAGCCCTCAAGTGCAACACTTATGAACATTAAACCTCATTTGCCAACCATCATTTCGCCACATGCCTCATTTGCCACAGTTGTTCACACAACAGGAATATGTGTTCTTGCCTGTGTTTTCTTTTTGGGGGAGGAGGGGGCATTTCAAAGTGTTTTCGTTCCTTACACATAGGACAGCCCATTCACTTAGATGGGCTGTCCTATGTGCAAAAAAGGTGCCAAAGAAGCTCCAAAATGTTTTAGGAGCGGAGTATGGTACATTTTTTACTGTGCTTTTTTATGCATTTGTCACAGATAGGAATATGGGACAGTAAGGTACAAAATGAGAACTACTCTAGCTGTGTATTTAGTGAGAATGGTGTTCATTGTCATTGACTGTACGCGAGTACAGCGTGTGGTAGAGCAATCTCCTGGAGGGGGAAGGCAGGTGCAGGGTGTGTGTTAATGAGGTCAGCTCCTGAATTGCTTCCTAAATCATAACAGTTTTCCCAACCTAAGGGACAGGTAGCAGGAAGTAATAGAGGAGTTTTCAATAGTCTGGAGGCTGAAGTAAGGCCTATCCTAGAATACAACGAAAGCCTTTTCTTTAATGCATCAGAGGTATATTAATAGAATACTGTTGCATAGGGAAGCTGGAATTTAAAAAAAAAAGGTAAACTTTGCCATTAAGCCATACTAACAGACTTCAGTACGGTTCTCTTCTATGTTTGGGGTTTGCAGATTTCATGCTGGGTTTGGTGAACATCCAGCAAACCGAACTTTGCTCAGTTCACTCATCACTAGTACACACCCTTTGCCACAACCCCTGTTGTGAAGATCATGAACAATGCAGTCATATAAATTAAGGTTTAATGCCGTACATTCTTACAGAGGTCTATACATTAGACCAGAAAAAGAAAAAACTGAGGAGTGGAATTTGGTTCCAAAAGAGGGACAGTCCCTATAAATAGGGAACAGTTGAGAGCTGTACAAATGAGGATTCCATTTTTATAGACACATTCTAAAGTACTAGATACAGTAATACAGCAGTGCAACTTAAGCCCATAACTTGTTGATATCTTCTCAAATAAACAGGAGGATCACAGTATGTTAGCAGGGGCTGGGGTGGCATCAGATTCAGATCAGACTCTCTGCCCTAAGCTACGGCTCCCTGGTGCCACTTGAAATCTAGGTGCAGGAAGCAAGCTAAGCCTTCTGAACTCTCCAAGTAGGAGTAAAAGAAAAGGCTGACAAATACTGGATAGATCGTAATCATCCATGTTTACTCTCGAAAATGTCCATAGACATGGCAATGGCAGACCCTGCCCTAAGTCCGTCCCTCTGACCAATTTCATCCAATCAGAACTAATCTCTATAATTATACCCTAATTTGGTGAAATGCGTTAAAGGAGTAATCATAGAGCTAGACTGCCATTGCTATGTGGACATTTTTTTTACAATAAACGTGGACACTTGTTATCTATTCAGGCTGTGGCAGCCTTTTCTTCTACTCCCAGCAGGGACTGGAGTTTAATCCCACCTTCCTAGATAACCTACTTACCTCCTACACTAAAAACTTGTAGGCAGAAACATATTGATTTGCTCCCAAGGCCAATGGTGTCATCACTTCCCGTTCCTACTCCCCAGGTATATAGTTGATTACATTTAAAGAGAAAATTATGCAGCGTCACTCAGAGAAGTATGTCAATGTCATTACATTACCTTATGACGCTGCATTATTTTCTCTTTAAATGTAATCAACTATATACCTGGGGAGTAGGAACAGGAAGTGCTGAAGTAAAAGACTACAAAGCCTCCTATTTATTGACAACTGGTGCTGAATGATATACAGCCTAGTATCTTTTTGGCCTCAGAGGTAGCTACAACCATACACCAATGGCAGATGTGCCAGTGTTAGTGGTCAGGATGTTTTAGAACCCACCTACAGCACTCCATCAGAGATACAACACTCAACATACTGTAGAACTGCAAGCTCGTACCTTATACAAATAAATGAGTTACATGTCTTGTATATTATACTTTCATATGCAATATAAAGCCTATACTGAGGAATAAGTAGTTTGAAGGTTGTCACTACTGACCTCTCCTCCTAAAAAAATGAATTCCCTGAATGTCATGATGACTCAATGGTTTCAGTGCTGTCTTGTTTGATTAACACAATTATGCAGATTAGGTATTCTGTCTTTACTGATTAGTATGCTTGTTCTGGGCCACTTTCAAAGCATTCAATTTTGAAGACACCCAGGCAAAAAAAGCATGCACCGTAATAGCAGATATCTCATTCATTGCCTGGGAGTTCAACTTATAATTGCAGTTTTGTATGCTATTAACCACTTTCCGTCTGCTCACTAGAGCTCTACTGCGGAAAAGTGGTTCGTTATAGTCTGGCGAGGTAGACCTACGTCGCCAGACACTCCCCTTTCTCGGCGGCGCGCGCGCGCCACCGGAGGCTCGCTCTCACTGTATTCAGTCACAGCGGGAGTTGGGCCAGGGGAGGAGCAGCGGCGATCGCCGCTGCCATTCCCCGATCGTCGGGGAATCGAGTGTGGAGATCCGCCCGCTTGTGTAAACACAAGCGTGCGGATCTCCTAAGTGACAGGCAGGGTCAGATTGCAGGGTTCAGCATAGCTGAACCTGCGATCTGTTCTTGTGTCACTCAGTCACCTCCCCCCCACACACGTTAGTAAGCACCAGGCATACATTAACCCCTCCCTCTCTAATAAAGTTAACCCCTTCCCTGCCAGTGTCATTTTTACAGTAACAGTGCATATTTATAGCACTGATTACTGCAGTAATGTCACTGGTACCCCCAAAAGTGTCAAAACGGTCAGTCAAGGGTCCGATCCGTCCGCCGCAATGTCGCAGTCCCACAAAAAAAAAAAAAAAAAAATTGCAGATCGCCGCCATTACTCGTTAAAAAAAAAAAAAACACCAAAAATGACAGAAATCTTTCCCTTAGTTAGTAAACGCAATAACTTTTGCGCAAACCAATCAAAATACGCTTATTGTGATTTTTTTTTACCAAACATAGGTAGCAGAAAAATTGGCCAAAAATTAAAAAAAAATTTGATTTTTACATTTTTTTGGGGGGAATTTCATATAAAAAATGTGAAAAATATTGTTATTTTTTCAAAATGTACACTCTTTTTTTGTTTATAGCGCAAAAAGTAAAAAAATCGCACAGGTAATCAAATACCACCAAAAGAAATCTCTGTGGAAAAAAAAAGGACGTAAATTTCGTTTGGGTACGGCGTCGCACGACTTGTCAGTTAAAGTCGCACAGTGCCGAATCGCAAAAAGTGGCCTGGACGTAAGACAGCAAAATCCTCCGGTGGTATAGTGGTTAAAAAGAGGGACATTAAGTGAAATTACCACTTTCTATTTTTTTTTTTTTTTTGGTAGTAATATTGGGCTAGTCCTTTATGAAATGTGTAAAATAAAATATGGTCAACAAGAACCATTTAGGTTTTGCAATTACTCACAAACATGTGATGGCTTGTTCGGGACCAATTGACCCTGATTGCAAGCACCGAATGTATGTGTTCTAAATTAGTACATTTAGAACAGATAAATATTAGACAATAAAAAGATACAAAATTAGCGATGAGAAGTTTAACATAAATGACACAACAGGCCTTGTGATAATCTATCGATCTATAGACATGACTGTTTTCTATTTTTCTCTAAATGTCTAATAAAACCTACCTCTTGCAGGGTATCAGGCTTTTTCTGTCTTCCAGAATCCGAATTCTCTGCTGTTTGGCATCATAAGTGACATTTGCCCTAACGTTTTTACCGGTGTTGTGATCGTACACTACTATCCTGCCTTCCCACTGCAAAGGGGCTTCACATGGGGTCACTGGATCCGATGATGATATATATCTAGCATGTGCGGAGCTGGTCACAGTGATTAGTAAAAGGCCTACAATTATGAAACAGCATAAACCTTGCACTTGTCCTGTCTCCATCATTTGTGTTTCCAGCTAGCAGTGTTTACCCTTCCCCCCTCCCTTCTCTCTTCTATGCTGACTATCTGCAAAGGGAGGAGCAGTCAGTGAATGCAGTGATGTAATGCACTCAGATCACAAGATAGAAGAGCATAGAGCATTCATTGTAATATTTATTTCAAAATCCTACATACACTTAGTGGAGCAATTTAGTTGTACATTAGGCTTCTTAGAGCAGAATAAATGTACAACATATATTGTGACATACTAATAAAGTGAATCTGCTCAGATGCTATAATCAGCCATCTGGAGTAAAGGTGAGTTTAGTTCTGGTTCAAATCCAAAGGGAGCCGTCAGTCCCAGGCCAATCAGCTGCTGGTGGGGGATCAGCTGCACATACACAAAGGGAGAGGGATGCTCATTATATCATTTTTTCAATATGGCCACATAGCCAAATTAGGTAAATCAAAGTGCCCAACTGTCCCTGATTTTGAGGGAGTGTCCCTGATTTGGAACAAAGTTCCTCTGTCTCTCTTTCCTCCTCATTTAGGTCTGATCTATATAGTTGTATACAAAATGCACTTTTTATCTTTCATAAAAAAAATTCCCAATGCTTATCCTTTTATCCAGTTTCAAAATTGGTGCATCTGTAAATTTCAAAAGCCAGTATAAAGGAATAGTAGTGGTAAAAAAAAAAAATAAGCACTTGTGGGTTTGGCTGATCTTTTTTTTTGTATAATTCTCCCTCAAGGGAGCTTGGCAGGGGATGCGTCCTATTCCTACATACTGTTGCTAATAGGTGTCCCTCTCAAAACGTTGGGTGGTATGGGTCAATGGTGTGTCTGCTCCTTTGTACATGTGCAGCTGGGGGGGAACCTCCCTCCCACAGCTGATTGGTCTGACACTGACAGCTTCCTTCTGGGTTCAGACAAACATTTGTTCAGACCAGACCCAAGCTCCTCCCTAGCATGAAAAGTCCTGCGCAAGTGTTGGAAGAATTGGCTGAGTCAGGAATCTTTCATAAATGCAGCTGAAGTAACGTATATATGAACCTATAAATGTAGATAGAAGTTATACTTTACCTAAATTACAGTTAGAGTGATGCTTTATGATGAACCTATTTCTAGTGATAGAGGCCCCCATCCCCCTCGCATGCATGAAAAGAGAGTTTATGTGTCTTGTTCCTACAGAGAAAACCTTGAGAGATAAGG
This sequence comes from Pelophylax lessonae, assembly GCF_965119305.1. Lineage (NCBI taxonomy): Eukaryota > Metazoa > Chordata > Amphibia > Anura > Ranidae > Pelophylax > Pelophylax lessonae. The sequence goes on from NC_138772.1 coordinate 198,393,365, forward strand.
AAACAAGATGCTACATTCCAGGACCAATTTCCAGAACTAGCTCTGACCGGAGAGATAACCGCTAAAGGATGGGACAGTTGAAGTAACCGTTACATTGCCAGTTAAGAGAAGTGGACATTGATTGGATGGAAATGTAATGTTACACCTTGGACCAGCCCAGAACACACCTAGACCTCATAAATATTCATCACTATAAAAAGTGCAAACCCTATTGTCTGGGTAGATTTGTATGCACGAGGCAGGCTGTGACTGAACTCTGTATATATCTCCATGCGCATGTAAATAAACAAATTCCTCTTGTTTTCCAAATCACTGGATCTGAGTGGTTCCTACAGCAAGCTACAAGTTTCTGGAGTTGTAGCTTACACAGGATTGTAAACTATTTGTGTTTGGCAGGCCATAGGTCATGCAATTTTCTTTGGTGGAAGGATAAAAAATTGCTCAATTCCCTCATCAACACAGTCAGTGTTGATGATGGAATCCCTCCTGCAGCACTATTGTGTTCTGCAGGCGGGGAGCAGGGGAGCCTTCCCTGCCAACAGAACACAATGATTAGTGTTGCCGCCAATAGCTGCCGGCACTAGTCGTACAAAAAAAAACGACAAGCTGGTTGTACACAAGTCAAACAATAGATCAACTTGTGTTCAACCAGGGTGTCCATACATGGGTTGAACTTCAGCTGGTACCTGCTGAACTGGCTGAATTTCAAACCATGTTTGGCTAGCTATATAGCACCAGGCCAAGTGGCTCCTCTATACCTAAAAGTACTAAATAATTCATTTGGCTCCAGGTACTGAACAGAGTTGTGGGAGAATGAAGGAAAGGTAGGCATATACCTGTACTGTGAGTGGGGGATTAAATCAAATCTGTTGCTTTGCTCTTAATGGACAAAGCTTGAGAGCTCCATCCACAGTATTATAAGGACAAAACCTCTTTATTTTCCCTGTTGGGGAATTCCCCCTAACTCTATAGTGGTTATTATTAGTGTTGGCCGAACAGTTGGGTCCTGAGAAAGTTCGGCTTGAACATCGCCTGTTTAGCGAACACCCGAATTTGCGGGTCGCTCGGTGGGATGTTCGCCTGCCAGGCGCCCCACAATGCACTGCACACTTCGTAGTGCATTCTAGGGCCCTAATTGGATAAAGAAGTCAGGTGCAAGCCTTTGCTAATTGGGGCACAGAGCACTGTCAGAGCCCCGATTGGACAAAGTGATGATGACTTTCTCCAATCACGGCTCAGTGCTCAAAGTCCCACCCACACTGTAAAAGGTTGTATCAGTGTAGAGTGTTAGTGTGTAGTGCAGTGTTTAACACAGCATTACATAACATTTAGTGCTGTATACCTTTTTTGTTTTGGTTGCTGTATGTTTCTTTTTTGTCTTTTTCTCTTTTGTCCCCTGCCTGCCTCTCTTTTTTAAATTTTCAGCTGCAGTTTTTCTTACTGTGACGCTGGTGTTCACCCTTTCTTATATATTTATTTTTTTTATAGTTTTCTCTTTTTTTATCACCATCAGTACTTAATTTAAAGTGCACCAAACACTGCTTTTAATTCTATAAAGCACATCCAATCACACACTTCCCAGTTTCTATTAAATTTGAGTAATCAGTTCCCCCCCCCCCGCATCATGTCTGGGAGGCCAACAGGGAGAGGCAGACACTTTCTCATGCCACTATGAGGGGGCCAGCAGCGTCTGTGTCCACAGGCAAAGGTAGATGTGGTCCGTCCTAAGGCAGGGTGCACTTGTTTCTGTTTAGTGAGGTTGCCTGTGCTATCCAGCCACAGCATGTGGAGGAGGTGGTGAACTGGCTTACTAAACCATCCAGTTTTGCAAGATCTTCTAAGGTAGGCCAGAAGAGTCTGTAGCCATTTCAGGCAGTTATGTTTAGCCAGTGTTCAATTTGCTGAAATTCAGTGGGAATTCCACCTGCCCTTAAACTGCCTGATTTGTGACATGCCCACCAGGTGGAACTCAACTTTGGCAATGCTGCAGCAGCTGCACATGCAGCAGAGGGCCATCAAAGAGTACCCGTGTGAGTATGGAACAATGACAGGCTCAGGGCAGCTCGGTTTTCTTTCCCAACATCAATGGCTGCTGATAAAGGATGCATGCGCTGTACTGTCACCATTTGAGGAGGCGACAAGGATGGTGAGCTGCGACAATGCATGCATCAGTGACAGAATCCCTCTTGTGTTCTTTCTGGGGCATACTCTGTGTGGCATTATGGACAGGGCACTCAAGGCAGAGCAGCGGGAGGAAGAAGAGGACTTTCTTTCCTCCCAAGGCCCACTTCATGCAGACACCATTCTTGTGATGCCACAGAACACACAAGAAGAGGGGAAGGATTCCGGCATTTTTGGAGGCATAGAAGCAGAGGAAGACATATATCAAACCTTAAGAGATGGTTTTCAGTCCCCAGAAACATTGGGTGTAGTACGCGGCTGGGAGCAGGCAGTACCAGATACTATAATCTTCAGTGACCCCGAAGACTCTGCTTCTCATGCCACCGCAAACTTATGGTGCATGGGTTCTCTTATTCTTCAAAGACTACGAAAGGACCCGATATTTTGTGCAACCACCGTTACAAGGGGAAAGTCTTGGAACTCATCCTGCCCTCGCAGAGGGAGCACAGGATAAAATATCTTGAGGACACCTTAAAGAGGAGTAAGAAGAAGTTAATGAAGCTTATGTTACATAGTTACATAGTAGTTGAGGTTGAATAAAGACATCAGTCCATCCAGTTCAACCTGAACAGGTGTGTGTGTGTGTGTGTGTCAGTGGCCTGCTCATTTAACCATAACCCTGAATGTTGTGATCTGTGAGATGCATGTCCAAGAGTCTTTAACCACTTTACCACCGGAGGATTTTGCTGTCTTCCGTCCAGGCCACTTTTTGCGATTCGGCGCTGTGCGACTTCAACTGACAATTGCGCGGTCGTGCGACGCCGTACCCAAACGAAATTTACGTCCTTTTTTTCCCACAAACAGAGCTTTCTTTTGGTGGTATTTGATCACCTGTGCGATTTTTACTTTTTGCGCTATAAACAAAAAAAGAGCGTTTATTTTGAAAAAATAACAATATTTTTAACATTTTTTTATATGAAATTCCCCCCAAAAAAGATGTAAAAACCAATTTTTTAAAAAATTTTTGGCCAATTTGTTTTCTGCTACCTATGTTTGGTAAAAAAAATCACAATAAGCGTATTTTGATTGGTTTGCGCAAAAGTTATTGCGTTTACTAACAAAGGGAAAGATTTCTGTCATTTTTGGTGTTTTTTTTTTTAACGCGTAATGGCGGCGATCTGCGATTTTTTTTGTGGGACTGCGACATTGCGGCGGACAGATCGGACCCTTGACTGACATTTTTGACACTTTTGGGGTTACCAGTGACATTACTGCAGTAATCAGTGCTATATATATGCACTGTTACTGTAAAAATGACACTGGCAGGGAAGGGGTTAATTTTATTGGAGAGGGAGGGGTTAATGTATGCCTGGTGCTTACTGACGTGTAGGGGGGGAGGGGCCTGAGTGAGTCATGGACAGATCGGATGTCCAGCTATGCTGAACAGTCCGATCTGTCACTCCCTGTCACTATGGAGATCCGCCCGCTGTGTTTACACACAGCGGGCGGATCTCCACACTAGATCCCCGGCGATCGGGGCAGAGCAGCGGCGATCGCCGCTGCTCCTCCCCTGGCCCGACTCCCGCTGTGAATGAAAACAGCGGGAGCGAGCCTCCGGCGGCGCGCAAGCGCCGCCCAGAAGGGGGAGTGTCTGACGACGTTAATACTACGTCGTCAGACGATAACGAACCACTTTGCCGCAGTACTATTACCGTACTCGGTCGGCAAGTGGTTAAAGTAGCCATACTCTCCGCAGCTACCACTAATTGTGGAAGAGAGTTACACATTCTCACCGCCCTTATAGTGAAGAACCCCTTACGCAGTTTAAGAATAAACCCCTCTCCTCTAATCTCATTGTGTGGCCACGTGCCTTCTTGCACTCCTTGGACTAAATCGTTTTCTACCTATGCTAGGATCGCCATTGATGTATTTGTAAATCACTATCATGTTCCCTCTCAGGCGTCTCCTCTCTAAGGAGAATAAATTGTTGCCCTTCTTTGGACTCTTTCCAGTTCCAGCACATCCTTTCTGAGGATTGGTGACCAGAACTGGACAGAATACTCCAGGTGTGGCCAAACCAGGGTTTTATAAACTGGCAGGATTATAGCTTTATCTCTGGAGTATATCCTCTTCCTTATGCATGCTAATATTCTGCCGGCTTTGACAGCTGCAGCTTGATATTGCATGCTATTACTTAGTCTATCTTCCACTAGAAACCCCAAATCCTTCTCCACTCTGGATTCCCCCAGAGGTCCCCCCCCAGAGTATAATTTGCATTTATGTTTTTTGCCCCCAAGCATAATACCTTACACCTCTCTAATACCTTACACTTTACTACATTATGTAACGCCTTTCCAGACTCTGGTAGGTTACAGTCTCATGGAAAAACTAGTTTTAAGGCTTCTGTTGGTCAAAGGAGGAGCGGTGGAGAAGGGGAGAGCTTTCCAGTAGAAGATACACTGGGTTACTGGGTCATGAGAATAGACCCCTGGCCAGAACTTGCCCAGTATGCAATCGAGCTGCTGGGCTTCCCTACATCCATCGTGCTTTCCGAACTGGCATTCAGTGCTGCCGGAGATTTTGTGACAGATAAAAGCACGTTTGTCCCTAAACTCTATTGGACATTTGTCAAAATGAATCAGTCCTGGATTAGCAGCAGCTATCAAGCCCCTGATGCCAATGTGGCTGATTAAGTGTTATTGGGCTCTCAGATCTCTGCAAGACTGTCTAGGCTGCCTAGCTTTGTGGGTGTTAATTTCATCTTGAACTCATTTTTTGGTATAGGTTTCATAGGCACAATTAACACCCAAGGACCAATTTTTCTGCAACTGTTTGAGGGGCCACCAAATTTAAATCTTTTATATCAAGGTCAATTCTTGCTTTAATCAAGAGTACCTCTATAAGGTTACAGGGTTAAGGCACCACCAACACCCAAAGCCCAGTTTTTCACAACTGTTTGATTGGGGCATCAAATTTATATTTTTTACAGGAAGGCCAAATTCTTACTTTTATCAAGAGTACCTCTAGGAGGTTGCGGGGTGAAGGCACCACCAACACCCAAAGACTAATTTTTCCACATCTGTTTGACCAGGGCAACACATTTTAATTTTTTACAGCAAGGCCAATTCTTGCTTTCAAGAATATAACCTATATATATGGGGTTATAGAGTGAAGGCACCACCAACACCCAAACCCCAATTTTTCCACACCTGCCAAGTCTGGGAAAGAGACACCAGACTTTAAATTAAAAAAAAAATGTTAATCTTGCCCTGAGTGTACTATAATTTGGCTTCTTCACATAAGGCTTGCTAACTGTGGTACAAACATTTGTTATTCCCATCCAAAGTCGGAGAAAGAGACCCAAGAATTTATCCAAAAAACCTTGAATCTTGTTCCGAGTGCACTAAATTGTGGCACATCATACAGACTGGCTCCCCAGGCTGTTGTTTACAACATTAAGAAATCTTGCAGGGAAAATCTATTTAAATGTCAATATTTTTTTGTTTAGAAATGTCAGTTTTGCTGCAGCAGGTTCTGTGCATGGTACAGATGCATAACTTTACAAGCAGACTAAGGGAACAACAGCACTATATTTAAAGGAATTTTTCATTTTTATTGCTTAACTTTAAGCATCATTAAACTCACTGCTTCTTTAAAAACAATCTTTTTTAAAAGTTTTTTTTGCATTGGTACATGTCCCCCAGGGCAGTAGCCAGGCCCCCATATTGTTTTATGGCCAATAATTTGCATATAAACCTTCATAATGGGGACTTTTGATTTTTCAAGTTTGGGTCCCATAGACTTCAATAGTGTTCACTGTTCAGGTCGAAACTTTTGTGATGTTCTAGAGTTCTCGCACGAACCGAACTGGGGGGTGTTTGGCCCATCTCTAATCATTGTCACTGAGATGTAAAATATGGGAAAATTATCTAGTGAAAAAAAAAATGCTTAAAGTGGTTGTAACTGTAAAAAAAGAAAAAGAAAAGCCTTTGTTTCTTTAAGGCACAAGATTAACACACAGTGCTTTTGCCATGTCTATTGTCCCTTTCTATGTTGTACAATACCTGGCTGATCCTGCCTTTTTTCTCTGTTCCCCTGTGTGTACTATCCACGCTTATCATGGCTGCTGATCCATGATAGCGTGGCCTCTATCATCCAGCTCTCTCCTCAGTATCTCTGCATCTCCTTATTCCCCCTCCCTCATTCCCTGTAATTTACCTAGTCTGTGTGTGTAGCCGATCTCCTTCCCCATGCGCTAAAGAAGCTCATATACCAAATTTTGGCACTGATCCAAGTGAATTTTTCACTTTTGTCACATACAAAATGCTCACCAAAACTCATGACTGCTACTCTGTTTAGCCAATTTCCTTCCCCATGCGCTGATGAAGCTTATGTACCAAACTACCTGCATTTGGGGTGCCATTAGGAAACAACAGCAGCACAAGTGTGTCACACGTTTTAGTGTGTTTTTCACGCGTTTGCAGAAATGCTTGTTTCTGCTATGCCCAGTCAAAAGAATTAAAATGAAATATAAGAATTTTCTGTATATCACACTTGTATTGTTTTGCATGGGTTGGCTCAGAAGTGTAATTTTTGTATTTTGCAATGTTCCCGGCTTTTTACATAAATTATAAGATGGTATGATTTTGAATTCTTGACCTCCTGCTACATACTACCTCGTTTTTGCTATCTGTATGGATGAGCGAGTCATTTAAGGTAAAATGTTTTTTGCCTTAATGCATGTTCCTGCATTAAGGTAAAAACGTTCCCATAGCTCTTTTTACACCCCCTTGTTCCTAAACCCTTACCTGACACCATTATTAATCCACTGCTTTACCCACCAGCAGCCCGCTCTCCTCTCTTCCTGCATTTACAGGCTTTGAGAGCCATTGGCTTATGTTGCTGTTAGCCAAATCCTGTTAGAAAGGAGTAGGAGGGCTTGGCTGAGCCAAGCTGTGTGTGCCTTCTGACCCATACAGTCCAGCTCAGAAGCGCGTCCATTTGAGTTCCCCCCTAGAGCATGACTTGCTCTGCGGGCATTTTTAGAAGAAGAGGAATGAACAGCGCTGGTGGGGGTCCCCAGGAGAGGAGATAAGGGGTTACTTTGTTCAATACCATTGTACAGAGCAGGTAAGTATAACTTTGTTTTTATTTTAATTTAAAAAAAAAATGGAATTTTAATTTCACGTATTTTTATCACCTCAACATTTTTAAGCCTAATTCCAACATTTATTTTGTTTGCTTTGTTTTGGATAGAGCATTGAAGGGATAGAACCTCTGTCTGTTTTTTATTTCCACTTGTGTCTCCATTAGGGAGATATCTCATTTCTGTAAGGACAAGAAATGATGGAAAATCCTTCCAAAAAGGACATAAAAATTATCATTTTTAGTGTAGCGCGCACCTGAAGGAGCTGCAGAATAAATACAATCTCTGAGTATGAGTTAAGACCCAAGTATCTCAATAACACTGCCGCAACCACTCTGACACACCCCTTAACAGAGATTACCGACACCAATGTGAGCATGACTGCAATTGTTTTTGCTAAACCAGCTCACACACATTAACAAATAACTCTAGACAGAGACCCACTATCCTAATATTGCTAATAATAACCCCCCCCCCACTATGCTAATAATACCCCTCCCTTTCCCAAAGACTAGCAATGACTGGTCCCAGATTTTCTTAAATAAATCAGCAAATCAGGTTAAACTGTAGCAAGCACACCTTAGGGCACAGTAGTAACAGCCAGTATACTGCTACTGAGCCTTCTAGAAAAGGTAGTTTCTCGCCAATAAAGCACAGTTCTGCAAAGGGAAAACAGAACTAGCTATCCCATGATCCACTTCTTTAACCGATTGCCGACCCCCGCGCGACTATTTACTGCGGCAGTCAGCCCCGTACAGGCAAACCAACGTAGGGCTACGTCGCTCGCCTACGAGCCTCTAGGGGGCGAGCGCTTGCTGCCGGAGGCACGCTCCCGCCCCCACTCGTTCACTAACATCCCCGCGCGAGTGACCGGCAGCTCCGATGTCCGCCGGTCACTCGCAATCTCCCGCTGGAGAGAGAGAAAGGCAGGCGGCTAATATAAACAAAGCCGCCTGTTATTCTCCCTGATGTACCTGCAGAGATCATATGATCCTGCCATGTAGGATCATATGTCTCTGTGTTTACATCACAAGCCAGTTAGAATCATGCCCCTAGGGATACATTTAACCCACTGATCACCAATAAAGTTAACCCCTTCCCTGCCAGTGTCATTTTTACAGTAACAGTGCATATTTATAGCACTGATTACTGTAGTAATGTCACTGGTCCCCCCAAAAGTGTCAAAAATGTCAGTCAAGGGTCCAATCTGTCCGCCGCAATGTCGCAGTCCCAGAAAAAAAATCGCATGTCCCCACCATTACTAGTAAAAAAAAAACAATAAAAATGACATAAATCTTTCCGGTAGTTAGTAGACGCAATAACTTTTGTGCAAACCAATCAAAATACGCTTATTGCAAATTTTTTTACCAACCATATGTAGCAGAAAACAAATTGGCCTAAAATGTTAAAAAATTTTGATTTTTACATTTTTTTGTTTGGGGAATTTCATATAAAAAAATGTGAAAAATATTGTTATTTTTTTTAAAATTGTCGCTCTTTTTTTGTTTATAGCGCAAAAAGTAAAAATCGCACAGGTGATCAAATACCACCAAAAGAAAGCTCTGTTTGTAGGAAAAAATAGGACGTCAATTTCATTTGGGTACAGCGCCGAATCGCAAAATAGGCCCTGGTCTTTGAGCAGGAAAATCCTCCGGGGCTTAAGTGGTTAACACATCCTCCCCTCTGGCACCTGATCTGGGCCTATCAGAATAGAGTAATAAAAGTCATTGACACCTAACAAATAGGTATGCTGTCCCACAGAAAATCAGTTCAGTAAACTTGAAACATCATTTTAAAGTCCTTGTGCCAGTACCTAGCTACATTAGAATTGTGAAGAAACGGTTATAACTTCTGCCAATATTTTAAGTGCTGCCTGTGTCTTCCTGTCCTGGTGACAACTGCTCTCCCCACTTCTTTCAAGGATGTCCGTGATCCAAGGAAAATATCCCCACAGACAGAAAAAAAAAACCTGGAAGTCTTCCCCAATTGTCTGGAAGGTCGAACCTGTGTCAAGTTTTTTTTTTTGCTATCCATGTCCACACTGGAGAGATCCACCACTCTGTTTGCCCTGATATCTATTGTCACAAAGACAAAAAGTGAGAGGAAATGCAATTTTAGAGTTGTCTCCAGAACAAAATGTAAGGAGAAATCCTCATACAGGGACTGTTCTGAGGTACAGGTGTCTATTAGGGGAATCCCCTAACCACTAAAGCAGCGTTAATTGTCTGGAACAGGAAGGGACGTTTTGGAAATGGAAATTTCCTGACAGACTCCATGGCAGCATACGTATCGGGTTTAGTCCCACCTCCAAACCTACCCTATAGGACATCCACTCTCATAAATCTTTGCACCTGTTCAGCACACGTGTTCCTTTTATGTCCTCCTAAGGATTACCTGTATCCTACCCGTTTGGATCCCAGGAGATGGATGATTCTGCCAGCTTGGTATTAAGTATTGTCCACTAAGCCCCAGCTGCTGCGGGGTATTGAGTAGGGCTAGAATTTCTACATGCGGCCTTGGCCAGAGAACCCAGCTGCTGCGGGTGGCCTGTCCCCATGTGAAAGTCCGGTGTGTGCATATCCATCCCTGGTGGCTAAAGGATCCCTGGTGGCTAGTGGTCCGCAGTGAGTACTGTGTCCTTTATTTTTCACTCCATGGCAGCTAATTGTTATTTGGGGCAGGTTTTTATGTTACCTGTTTTTTTCCTGCTTTTTCCTTGTGGCTAGTGGTCCGGGGCCGGTCAGCATTCACTTCCTGACCGGCCGCCAGTTTTTCGGCCTACTGCGCATGCACGAGCGCCTCGGAACGAGGCTTGGTTTTCGCGCATTCGCAGTAGCGACATCAGCGGGCGCCATATTTAAAATCTCTCAGAATGTCAGCAGAGTGTGTGTATACACATTCTGCTGTAGGAAGGCCATTTTTTTTGCTGCTGTGAATCGATTCTTCTTCTGCTGCTGCTCTGTGTTCAAGCCTCTCTGGTCTCGTGAGTACACTGGCTCCCAGGGTTATGGGTGTCCCCTATCACCCTCTTCCTTCTCTGATCCCGTTGTCCGGCTCATCCCTGCAGGTCAGCGCCAGAATGGAAACTTCTCCGCCCTCCTGTAGTCAGCCCGCCCTTAACAGGTACTCAGGGCTTTGGGGGTTGGGGTGCTTAAAGGGGGGGATTGGAGCATCAATTATGTTCCTGGCTCCCAGTCATTGTCCGCTTTGTTTCCTTTGTTTTACAGCCCTTCCCGGTCGGATGCTCGACACTCCTCTCACAGGAATGAGCATCGATCAAGATCGCATCACCGGCATTCTTCCTCAAGATCCACTCGGAGGTCCCCGCGTCATAAGAAGGCGTCTGCATCAGCTGGCCCCTCACAACACCCGGACAGAGCGGATTGTTGGGGTTGTGGCACCCAAATCCCTGAAGGCAAGTCCATGTGTGACAAATGCTTCTCCTAGGCTGTGGGAGAGAGGGATAGCTCCGATCAACGTCTGTAAGCCCTTGTGAAGAGAGTTGTCAAGGACTCCTTAGCGGCATTGGGTGTCGGCCAGATCCAAGGCTCTGAGGTGATTCCTCCAAGTTCTCCTCCTGCGAGAGTACAGCCTCAGGAAGATTTTGAATCCTCTCATCCCAGTCACCCATCAGCTTTCCTTTTCGGACAGTGACTCTGAGGTTGAGGACCCTTGTTTGGGCTTTGAATTCGCCCTCGTGCCTTCCCTCGTTAAAGCGGTCAGAGAGACTCTGAATTAGGAAGATCCAGCTGTATCGCCTCCAAAACAGAAGAAATTCTTTAAACAACTCAGCAAGGAGCGTCTTAACTTCCCCTTTCTGGGTGAGTTGGGGGAGATTATTTCAGATGAATGGAGTAAGGTGGAGAGGAAGAACTCCATGCTCTCCAAGATGTCCAGATTGTATCCTTTCAAGGAAGAGGATGTGAAAAACCTAGAATCTCCTCCCTTGGTGGACGCAGCGGTAATGAGGCTGGTCAAACATGTGACCCTCCCGTTAGAGGACACAGTCTCTTTTAAGGATCCTCTGGACAGAAGGATGGATTCGGATCTGAAGAGGATCTATTTAATGGCAGGTATGGACTGTAAACCGGCCTTGGCCTTAGCAGCTTTGTCCAAGGCTATGGAGTTGTGGGCCGATTCTGTGGATGAATCCTTTCGTAGCGTGTCGGAGGAGGTGGCCAGAAGTTCCCCGATTCAGGAACTAAGGATGGCCACGTCTTTTCTGGGGGAGGCTTCTATAGACCTGATCCATCTTCTTTCTAGGGTTATGTTGTCCTCAGTGACAGCAAAGCGGGCTCTTTGGCTCCACCCCTGGGTCACAGACTCAGCATCCAAGCAAGTCTGGTGTCGGATTCCTTTTGAGGGTTCCTCAATCTTTGGGAATAAGCTGGATGAGGCCATAACCCGATCTACAAGCGGTAAGTCGGGTTTTCTTCCCCAGGATCGACGCCTTCTTAATATGAAGAAGGGGCAACCCAGGAGATATGTCCCAGATCACACCAGAGAGGCACGCACCTACAGGCCCGGCAGAGAGTTTGGCCGCAATTGGAGGTCAAGACAATCCTCCTCTCGGAAGACTTTGAAGAGTGTCCCTTCTGGTGACCGTGAACCTACGAAGTCCTTTTGAGATTGGGCCTGCTCAGGTATGTCGGGTGGGGGCTCGGCTGCTACACTTCCGGCATGTCTGGGCGGCCTCAATCCGGGACCCCTGGACTGTCAGGAAAGTCTCATCTGGACACAACTGGGTCTTTGGCGAAACACCCAGGTCAAGATTCCTGCCGACATCTCTACCATATTCAGGAAAGAAACGCCAGGTACTACTTTCCTACATAGAGTCTCTGGTGTCTCAAGGGGCTGTCATTTCTGTGCCAGAGCCCGAGCGAGGCCAGGGAATTTACTCCCCTCTTTTATTGGTCTAGAAGAAAAACGGCTCATGGAGACCAGTTATCGATTTGACTTTTCTAAACCGGTTCTTCAAGAGGGAAAGGTTCAAGATGGAAACACTTCTATCTATCCAGCAAGCTGTCCAGCCAGCACACTGGATGGTGTCCATAGATCTAAAGGATGCTTATTTTCATGTCCCTGTTGCAGAGGAGTTTAAGAGGTATCTCCGGTTTGCCGTAGGTCACTCGCACCTGCAATTTACTTGTCTCCCCTTCGGGCTTTCCACGTCTCCACGGACCTTTTCAAAAGTCTTGTTGGCTGTGGTAGCTCTGCTGAGGACAAGAGGCATTTGGCTCCATCATTATCTGGACGACCTCCTCCTTCTGTCTCAAAACAAAGATCAGTTGTTGGAACACCTAGATCATGTTGTGTCTACTCTCCAGACATTCAAATGGCTGCTGAATGTAGAGAAGAGATATTTAACTCAAACTCAGTCCCTCCTCTATCTCGGGGCCTTGCTCAATACAGTGAGAGCAACGCTGTCTCTTCCAGAAGTGAAAGTCTCAGTGGTCCGGGATAGAATTCTTTGCGCCCTCTCAACCACTCATCTCCAAGCTCATTAGTACTTGAAAATTATTGGGACCATGGTCGCAGTGGCTCCCATGGTGAAATTATTATTTGAGAATGAGACCTTTCCAGAAAGGATTCCTGCAGCAGTGGGACACATTGCATCTAGATCAGCCCATCTTCCTGACCCCAAACATGAGAGCCAGTCTCCCGTGGTGGCTGCATCGAGAACATCTGCTGAACTGTGATTCTCTTGTGCCAACTTTGTGGGTGGTGGTGACCTTAGATGCCAGCAGCACAGGATGGGGTGCTCACTGCCTCACGGAGGTGGCCCAGGGCAGGTGGAACTTCTCCTCTCAGGGGATGGTGTCCAATGTTCTGGAGCTACGGGCAGCCTTTCAAGCCCACTTGACAAAGGGACTTCCAGTGATGCTCAGGCTGGACAACACCTCGGCGGTCGCCTACGTAAGAGAACTTAGGGTGCCTTGAGAAGGCTATTTCTACACTCCAGAGTACTAGGAGGAGTTCAACTAATAGAGTGTATGAAAGGATCTGGTCAAGATTCTCCTCACATCTAGCCGCGAGGCCTAACCCTCATTCCTCTATTAAAATTCAAGATGTGCTGAGTTTTTTGCAGTCTGGTCTGGATCTTCCACTCTCGGTGAGCTCACTCAGAGTCCAGGTATCGGCCATCTCAGCGTTTACTGGCATTTCTTGGGCTAGCCATACTCTGGTGCGTTAATTCTTCAAGGTGTAATGTTCTGGTACCTTTAGGTACCCTAATTACTCTTTCATAAGTGTATGCGCCCCACCATTCTCTTTTGGTAAGGTGCGCATACACCTTTAAGACTGATGCTGTCATCACTGAGCGCCGGACTGGATGGCTATTTAGATCGCCGGCTCTCACTCACATGTGTTCGTTCAACCGCCATGGTTGGAGCGTCCAGATCTCTGAGTTCAGCATGTCAAATCTACACGTTCCTGTATCTCGCTACCTGAACCTCTGTTTTCGGATCCTGTGTCTCGCCACCCGATCAACCCTGGCATGCTGTTTTCACCTTCACCCTTCTCACGACTACACTGCTTTGTGCCTTGATGCTAACCTGTCTTGAAGCTCTCATGCTTGCAAGCATACCTTGCTGTCGGAACCACGCTGCGCTGATCCCTGTATCCCGCTACCGGATCATCCGCTCTTGCCGAACCTCTCCTCTGCTACATTGCTATTAGTGATAAGTACCCCACAGGGGAAACCTCTATAACCTTTATACTAAAGCTTACACTATCTAGCTCTGCATACTAAGGACTATTACTACATCTGCATTATCTAAGATTGCTAGCTCTTGAGCCTACTACCACCTGTTCTTGCACTGGATTGATCTCTCTTGTATGTCCACCTGCTACTCTGTCATCTACTACCATACATGATTGCTAAACCTATCTGCATCCCATCTGCTACTATCTTACTTTCAAGAACATTTCCTTTCAAGTGTCTGTCATCTACCATCTCTACCCAACCTGTCTCTTCAGCCTATCATCACTGTGTTACTATATACATAAGTCACTCTAGGAAACATCTTATTGAGTGTGTGTATTTACTTGCTGAATTGAGATCATCCACACATGATGAGTCATTGAGAGTTGGGATTGGTGTCTCAGCGTTTCTCTACATGACTACTGAAGTGGAATATTTCTGCAGCTGAAAATCCACATCATACGTAAAACGCAGGAGCGTTACACAAGGGTGCAGTAAGACTCAGACCCCAGAAGAAGCCAAGATTTCCTAAATGGGATCTCCCTTTAGTTCTGGACTTCCTAGCTCAACGCATTCATGATGCAACTGAGCCTCTTACCATCAAAGAGTTGAAGTTGGTGACCGTTTTCCTTGTAGCCGTTACATCGGCAAAAAGGGTCTCTGAGATTGGGGCCTTAGGGGCACTTGAACCCTTCCTGACCTTTTTTTCCGGACAGAGTATTCCTAATTCCTATGTTGGAAGCAAGACCAAAGGTTACCTATGTCTTTCATGAAAATGCAGAAATTGTGTTGCCCACCTTCAGGCAGGATGAGGGCTCACATATCCACCCACTGGATGTGGGTAATTTCCTCAAGTAGTATCTGCAAGCTACGGTTCCCTTCCGGCAGTCAGAGTATCTAATTGTCTCTTTCAATGGGAAGAACAAGGGTTCAAGAGCTTCATCAAGATCTATCTCTTCCTGGATCACCTCCAAACATCCGAAACTGATGACTCACCAGTGATATGGTCTGTCTCCTCTCCACCCGACGGTATTGACCCACATTACAGGTAGTCTAAACCAGCATGAAATAGGAGTTTCAACTTATGAAGAGATGGATCCGGGAGAGCCTTTCAATGACGGTGTTCCTGTATGTCTAGATACTCATAGTACTCATGTAGCGTTGAAAAGAGAGAAGCCTCTTATAGTGCAGTAAGTTAAAGTATATTTATTAAAAAAAGGTTAAAAACACACTTACAATGTATGAAAGTTTTCAAGTATAATCGTGAACCAGGGGAGGCCGCAATGTGTTCCACCTGCGTTCCAGGAAGTGGAAGTGACATGTCACGCTTAGTCCCACCCTAAGCGTTTTGTTAGTGTGCATCTGATGTCATCATGGGTCACAGTTTTTAATAAATATACTTGAACTTACTGCACTATGAGAGGCTTGTCTCTTTTCACCTCTACATGGGTACTATGAGTATCTAGACATACAGGAACACCGTAATTGACAGGCTCTCTCAGATTCATCTCTTCATAAAAGCAAACTCCTATTTCATGCTGGTTTAGACTACCTGTAATGGGGGTCAATACCGTCTTGTGAGTGTAATGCACATATGAATGTTGGAGGAAAGGAGACACACTCATATCATATACAGTATATATATATATTTTCGGGCGTTTGGAGGATAACAATCATATATGGGACTGTGTTTTTCATGAATTGATTTAAATTGGGACATTATGTACTTTATTTCACTTTGTCACTTTAGTCATTTGCACTGAAAGCGCGGCCAATTGTTTGTTTCAATTGATTATTACTCTGCTTTCTGATAGAGCCTTGGCCTAGGCAAACCCTCTAGGGGAGATGCAAAAACCCATTGTCCTGAGTTACCCTGAGTTTGTGGCTTCCTTTAACCACTTAAGGACTGGAAGATTTTGCTGCTTAATGACCAGGCCCTATTTTGCGATTCGGCACTGCTTTTCTTTAACGGACAATTGCACGGTCGTGCAACGCTGTACCCAAATAAAATTGACATGCTTTTTTTCCCACAAATAGAACTTTCTTTTGGTGGTATTTGATCACCTGTGCGATTTTTATTATATTTTTATTATATAAACAAAAAAAGAGCGACAATTATGAAAAAAAAAAAAAAACAATATTTTCCACATTCTGCTATATAACATTCCCAAAAACAAAAAATTAAAAATCCAAATTTTTTACCTTTTTAGGCCAATTCGTTTTCTGCTACATATTTTTGGTAAAAAAATTTGCAATAAGCGTATTTTGATTGGTTTGCGCAAACCAATTGCGCAAACCATGATCTGTGAGATCATCACAGAGACATGTGATCCTATATAGCAGGATCATATAGCCTCTGTGATCACTTCAGGAAGAATGACGGATGTGAGTGGCCGACAGCCATCTGAGCCGCCTGTCAAACGCACTGGCTCCTCAGCTGACCCCTAGAGTCTCCTGAGCCAGCGGCGTAGTACTACATCGGTTTGCCCACTTGCCGACCGCCCGCCGCATGTATACTGCAGCAGGATGGCTCAGCTGCGCGAATCGCCGTAGCTATTAGGTGGTACGCGGGTGCGCTCCTGGGGGTGAGCATGCGCCGCCAGCGCGCGCCCGCCCTCACTAGAGCAGCAGGGATGCTGATCTACGAAACTGATGGAACCGATTGCCGCCAGGCACCCGCGATCGCTCCCCGCTCAGAGAGAAGGACAATCTGCTGTTGTAAACACAGCAGACCGTTGTTCTCTCTGAAATGATCACAGAACGCCTGTGATCCTCCTATATAGGATCACAGGTCTCTGTGTTCATTTCATAAGTCCCTCCCCCATACAGTTAGAAAATACTCCCCTAGGCTCACATTTAACCCTTTGATCACCCCTGGGTTATCCCTTTCCCTGCCAGTGTCATTAATACAGTAACAGTACATATTTTTAGCACTGATTACTGTAGTAATGTCACTGGTCCCCTCAAAAGTGTCAAAGATGTCAGTTAGGGGTCCGAACTGTCTGCCGCAATGTCGCAGTCCCGCTAAAAATCGCAGATCGCCGCCATTACTAGTAAAAAATAAAGACATAAATCTTTCCCCTAGTTTGTAGAAATGATAATTTGTGCGCAAACCAATCAAAATATGCTTATTGGGATTTTTTTTTACCAAATATATGTAGCAGAATACAAATTGGCCTAAAAGGATGAAAAAAATTGATTTTTTTTTTTTTTGGGGAATGTAATATAGCAGAAAGTGAAAAAATATTGCACAGGTGATCAAAGCTCTATTTGTGGGGAAAAAAAGGACATCAATTTTATTTATAGCATCGCACGACCGCGCAATTGTCCATTTAAGTAAGGCAGTGCCGAATCGCAAAAAAGGGCCTGTTCATTAAGGGGGAAAATCCTTCCGGTCCAGAAGTGGTTAAAAGGGTATTTGGCGTTCCTGCTCACTCCACTTCTGCTGCCAAGACCCTTATGCCCATCAAACAGAGTATGAAAACTGCTGCCAATTATGCCATTGAATTCCGTACCCTGGAAGCAGAGGTTGCATGGAACAATGAGGCCCTCGTAGCTGCTTTTTCTCATGGTCTCTCGGATAAAAATAAAGATGAGATAGCAGCCCGAGACATACTTACGGATCTGGAGAAATTATTCACACTTGCCATTCTCATTGACTCCAGACTCCTAGAGATACCTTCCTTTAAAGAGCGCTTGCGGATGCCTCCTGTACATTTGGCTCCGAGCTTTGCATTCCAATCCTTGCCTCCCTCACTTGCCATGTCTGCTGGTACCGAGTCAGCCAGTGAAGTAGAACCCATTCAGTTTGGCTTCACATGTCTCTCTGCGGAGGAAAGGACCTTTAGAAGGAGGGAGAGATGGCCTTTATTGTGGCCAGGCAGGTCATGTATTGAAGCCTTGTCTTACCTGTCTGGGAAATGCCCGCACCTGAGGTCCTGTAGGGGACAGACCTTAGGTGGTGTTTTTTTGCCTAGTTTTCCTAAAGGATAAGCCTCTAGTTTTGATTACCCTTTCTTGGTCTGAGTCATCCATCAATACACAGGCTCTAACTGATTCTGGGGCTGCAGGCCTGTTCATAAATAGTGCCTTTGTGTCTAAGCACTCGATTCCACTGCAGCTTTGTGTGACCCCACTTGCCATTGAGGCTATTGATGGGAGACCTTTATAGCCTGCTCATGTGACTCATGAGACTGCTCCATTGATCATGGTCGTAGGAGCTCTGCACCATGAGATAATCCAAGTCATTTCCTCACCTCATTTCCCAGTGGTCATTGGTTATCCTTGGTTAAAGATGCATAACCCTTGTTTGGATTATCTACGTGCTAAGGTTCTTTCCTGGTCACCACAATGCAGTAAGACATGTTTTCAGAAAGTGGTTAAGGTCTTGTGTACCTCTTCTCTCTCCTCCTTGCTAGAGGAGTACCACAAATTTAGCACTGTCTTTGACAAAGGTTTGCCTCCACACTGGTTGTATGATTGGGCAAGTGACATTCAACCTGGTGCCTTGCCCCCTCGTGGCTGGGTCCACCTTTTGTCTGTCTTGGAGGATAAAGCCATGGAGGACTATGTTGCCGATTCACTTTCTAGAGGGTTCATTCGCAAGTCCTCATCTCCTGCTGGTGCTGGCTTCTTCTTTGTGAAAAAGAAGAGTGGTGAAATGAGACCTTGTATCGATTATATGGGTCTCAATCGCATTGCGATTAAGAACGCTTATCCAATTCCATTGGTTAGGAAATTATTTGTCTGACTTAAGGGAGCCACAGTTTTCTCTAAGCTCGATTTGAGAGGGGCATTCAATCTCATGAGGATCAAGGAGGGCGACGAATAAAAAAACTGCAGTTAATATCAGTTAATATCAGGACCGGACATTACGAATACCTCGTAATGCTGTTTGGTCTCTGCAATGCTCAGGAATTCATCAACAATGTCCTCCGAGATATGTTGCAACAATGTGTGGTGGTTTATCTCAATGATATTCTCATATTTTCAAAATCCCCAGAGTGCCGCCACACAGATGTCCCCCATGTGCAACAGAGGTTGAGAGATAATAACCTGTTAACACAGTTATTCTTATGGTGATTTACTGGTTCTCGAAGATGTCTCATTGTATTCTACTTAAGAATTTGCCTACGTCCAAAGAACTGGCATCTATTTTCACTCAGGTGATCTTTGGGTTACATGGGCTACCCAAGGTTATCATCTCGGACAGGGGTAGCCAGTTTGTGTCCTGGTTTTGGCAAGCTTTTTGTGCACAGTTGGTAATTCATCTTTTCTTCTCCTCTGCGTATCACCCACAGTCCAATGAGGTCGCAGAACGAGCCAACCAATCCTTGGAGCAGTTCCTACATTGCTTTCTTTCTGACCACAATAACAACTGGTCAGACCTCCTACCTTGGGCAGAGTTTGCTCACAATAGTGCCATCAATGGCGCTTCCCGATTGTCTCTGTTTTTGGCGAATTATGGTTTCCAACCATTCATGTTGCCTGACATATTTGTTCCTCAAAGAATTTGTGCATTAGAGGAGCATCTCCGTGATCTCTGTTCCACTTGGGTGCATGTCCAAAAGTCCTTGTGACGTGCCAGTGATAGGTACAGACTCTATGCTGACTGCTGACGCCTACCTGCGCTTTCTTACCAGGTTGGGGATAGGGTCTGGCTGTTATCTCGTAACCTCTGACTCCGCGTTCCCTCAATGAAACTGGAACCATGGTATATTGGGCCTTTTTGTATACTCCCTAGGATCAACCCAGTGGCTTACACATTAGACTAACATGCGTATTTCAAATGTATTTCACGTTTCCTTTGGTGTGCAACCGCTTCACCACCTTGGTACCATGTCCTTGCCTGGTTCAGGTTGAGACCCATGAGGAGTATGAGATACAATCATTCATTAACTCCCGTAGGTTCAGAGGAATGCACTTGGGTCTCATACTCAGACGTCCTCCTCCGTGCTTTCCATAGAAGTTTTCTCCTCAAGCCTGGTGCCCACCGAGGGGGAGGGGTCATTGAGGAGGGGATGCTCTCAGGGCTGGGCTTTCAGCAGCTCTCTTCTCTGTGCTCAGGCTGCTCAGCTGTCAGATAATTGTCAGCACTCATTGTTTCCTCAGTGGCTCACCTGGTTATCATTATGTGCTCTTCAGTCCAGCCTACAGCCAGCCTTCTGCCTATTTAAGCTGCCTTGTTCATTCCTTTCTTGCCTTTGCCTTGTCAACATATCTGGAGTTTCTCTGCTGTGTTCCTGTGAAAGACTTTGCCCGGCTAATGTCCCTTCTGGTTCCTGATCCTGTTCCTCTGACTACCCTTATTTCTGGTTTCCTGATCACTGACTCATTTGACTTCCCCTGTTACTTCCGACCCCTGGCTGATGTTTTGACTATGTTTACTTTTCTGTACCATTTTTTACCATTACATTAAAGGTGTGATTTTTACTGCATTTTCTGTCTCAGTCTAAATTAATGGTTCCTGACAGTCCATTTATGAACAATGTTGGAAGTGGGTGCAGGTTTATCTAAAACTTTTTTACACCTTTTTAGGGCAGCTTTCAATTGGGTTCTTTGTACAAATAATGTACAAGAAAGAGAATACGGCACCCCAGTATCACGTTGCTGGGTAGTAACACTGCCAGCAAAATTGGGAAACCGGCTAACCTAAAGGTGGCGCCTAGCCCTTCAAACTCCAGAACACAGACAGTAGTCAAAAAGGAAATGGGGAACAGAAACCCAAAGGAGTTCTCTAGTGGAGAAAGGGAACCAGGCAGACCGCAGTGACCTCATGTAAAACAATCTTTATTGTTGCATAATATGTAAAATCAAACACAAATAATAATAAAAGCAGGCTACATAGAAGGGTTAATATGACAACGTTGCCACTAAAAAAACACACAACCCGGGATCACTCATACACCAGTATGATACAGCAAATAGAGCAAAGTAGCAAACAACTGCAGTGTATTGATCTGTCATGGTGAGATGCAGGAGTCCTCAGCAGTATCAGCTGTACAAACTTAAGGAGGACATCTGCACTCATCAATTGCCAATGATCCTTGCAGTGTAAGCTTGTGTGTATGTTTTAATAAAGAGTTCCCTCCGGAAGCCCTGGATCAGCTGAGTGTCTCTCGTAGTAAGGGGTTGGCTCTGGTATAAAGTGTCAAACAGTCACAAGGGGGAGAAATCCCATATGGATGGATGGATGGGCTGAGCTGCATCAAACGCAGGAGGACTAAAGGTGAGACCGGGTCAAGCCCAGACAGGGCAATAAGGTACTATTCCGTGGGTAAGGATAGCCAGGTCACTCTGGCTGGTGCTGCAATCTGCAGTTCAAAGAGTCTCTTTATCCTTGCTAGCTGAATTCACTGAAGGGTGGTAGATTCTCCTAAACAGGAGTTGCATCAGGAGGCTCCGGAGTCCCGTAAATCAGTAGAGATGCTAATTGTACACCTGGCATGGTTTGCCCACTAACAGCCAGAGAGAGCACCTCAATCTCATTAGCCATTTGATTGCTTTTACAAGCAGTGGGAGGGGATGTCCCTCCCATCGCCTTTTACAGCTTGCTGGTCTTACAGACCCTTAGGCTACATTCACACCTGAGTGTAGCGTTTTTCGCGCGTTTTTTACCGCGATTTTACCGCGATTTTTGCAGCATTTTTTACCGCGATTTTTGTGCAGGCGTTTTTAGATTGAATAGAGATCAATGGAAAACGCCTGTAATCTGCCCAAAAAGAAGCTCATGTACTTTTTTGAGCGTTGGGCGTTTTGTATACAGCGTCAAAACGCTCAGATGTGAACAGGGGCCATTGAAATGAATAGGATTTGTCTTGTTGGGCGTTTTGAGAGCTGATCCTAGAGCAGAAAAACGCCCCAAAAACGCCCCAAAACGCCTAGATGTGAACGGAGCCTTATATTCTCCATAAATTGTACCCATAACATTCCTATTGCTGTCACAAAGGATGTTTACATTCCTTGTGAAAGCAATAAAAGTGAGAAAAAATAAATAAATGTAGAGCAACAGAGTAAAAATAAACAAATGTAAAAAATAAATAAAAAATGTAAGTGCCCCTGCCCCCCCCCCCCCCTGCTAGCACGTAAAGGGGAACTCGCACATTGGTCCCACATGCACGCAAACAGAGATTGTCCCACACGTGTGAGGTATCGCTGAGAACATCAGAACATGGGTAGTAATTCTAGCACTAGATTTCCTCTGTAAATCTAAAGTGGTAACCTGTAAAAGCTTTCAAAGCGTCACCTTTGTATAGTAACATTTATGTTGCCGTTGCATGGGCATGCAAAATTTTAAATTGTGACATGTTTGGTATCTCTTAACTCAGTGTTACTTCATATTTTATATTTTACAAAAAAATCAGGTTATGCATTGTGTTTTTTGCAATAAAATTCCCCAAAAATGTATTTTTTCATGAAAAAAAAAAAAACCGCTACGCAAATACGGTGTGAAATAAAAAAAATTGCAAAACCTACCAATTTATTTTCTAGGGCCTCTGATTTGGAAAAAAATATCAAATGTCTGGGGTTTCTAAGTAGTTTTCCAGCAAACAAAACCTGTTTGTTACATGTAAATAAAGAGCGCCAGAAAAAGCCTGGGGATCACGTGGTAAACAATTATTCTCTTTCTGCCTGGAGTTCAGTTTTAATAAAGTTTTTAGTAAATCAAAGGCACCCTAATTTTGAGAAAGTGTTAAGGAAAAGAACAGCAACTAGCTTAACATGGATGTGCTACCTAACACAGAATGACAAGTGCTGTCACTGAGAATTGAACTGGGAAATTACATATTTACAAGACTTGATTGAAGCAGTTAATCTATGGCAGCGCAATAAGCCTGCAATGGAGATGAGGAAAGCAGGGGGACTAATGGGCCATATACACTATAAGATTGTCTGAAGACTTTTTCCTTTAGATTTACCAAAACCATATAATATGAGGTCAAACCTAAACACTTTAAATTTGTATGCAATCTGGCAGGCCCTTGCACTACAAAGAAAAGGTAAATCTGAAGGAAAAAGTCTTCAGAAAATCTTATAGTGTGTATGGCCCTTTAGGAATGGCCTGGAGGCACTGAGAACTCCAGGCAGAGAGAAAATAGGTTACAGTAGTTTCTGTAGGAAGGAAGGCAAAAGGTGCAGTGATGGTTGTGTGGTTGGGGGATTTTAGCAATGTAAGATGAACTGTATGAAATTCCATTCCCCATCCATCACAGAAGCAAATGGTTTAAAGACTTCTGTGTTGCAGGTGTTTCCTGGCAAGGAACCGTGAGTGCTAGGATGTTAGTTGAGTTGCCTGGCAATTTCTTCTTTCCCGTTGAAAACTACTGTTGAAACTCTACCTTTAAGGGAGACTCTGCCTGACAATCAAGCCCTAACATCTAAGCTAACCTAAAAATTAGCTTATCTGAATATTTCCTTAACCCCTTGCCCTCTGGGAGATTTGCCCCCCTTCATAACCAGGCCATTTTTGTACTGTATATCCTTTTTCCCACAAATAGAGCTTTATTTTGGTGGTATTTTGATCACCTTTGCGTTTTTTTTATTTTTTGCGCTATAAACAAAAAAAAAAAACAATATTTTTTACTTTCTGCTATAAAACATAATCCCATCAAAAAATTGTAAAAAATCGAATTTCTCCACAATAAAGAACTCCTGTTGAGTGCCCCCACAGCAAGCAGCTTGCTTTGGGGACATCCACACCAAATCCCAGCTCCCTGTGTCCATTCAGACACAGCCCAGCACTGCCCCCTGTGTCCTCCGATTGGCTGACTGAGTTTGAATGACAGAAGTTGGAGCCAACTGGGCCACGCTGCTGTCTTAGCCAATGAGGAGGGGAGTCCCAGGTAGTTGAGACACTCCTGCAACATCGCTGGATAAAGATGGGCTCAGGTAAGTATTAGGGAGGCTGCTTACATAGGCAGATCGCAGTTCTGTCTCTCTGCCTGATGATCAGCGGTTGCTAGAAGACATTGCGTACCCTGCACTCGTTTATCAGCTTCCACTATGTGTAATTACAGCTGAAGCTAGCCAATGGCAGCACACATACGCGCCCCCTCCCTGGATGTTTTGGATCACGTATATAAATGTTAACCCGCACACAAGTGCCACCTTGTAGTTGTAAGGGCTCGTTCACACTAGCTCAAAATATTTACGCCTATCAAACACTCCTATAGCATTGATGCACATAGATGCGGTTTATAAGCATTTAATGAGCATTAAAAACGCTCCCCCAAACGCCTTATGCACATTTGCTCCATGGTTGACAAGCACTTTTGGCTTGTTAAAACTGCCCCACAAATTCCTAAAATAGCTGGTTGCTAAGAAGCAGGCCAGGAGGGGGGGGGGGGGGGGCAGGAACTTTCAGTTTCCCACCAGCAGATCCCCACAACCACAGCCCAGGGTTGTAGGGAAGAGGCCCTTATCCCCATCAACATAGAGAAAAGGTGCTTTGGGGTGGGGGGAGCAAAGCCCCCTCTGCCCCAAAGCACCCTCCCATGTTGAGGAAATGCAACCTGGTATGGTTTAGGACGGGGCGCTTGCTCATCCCCTCCCTTTCCTGACCTGCCAGGCTTGGATAAAGGTCTGGTATGGATTTTGGGGGGCCCCCCACACCATTTTTAAAAGAAAATTGCCGTGGGGTTTCACATGAAATCTATACCAGACCCTAAAGGCCTAATATAGATTATCACCAATTTTTTTATAGCTGGCAAAGCTTGTTGAAAGCCTGCTGCCAGCTGATGACTCATCGGTTGTTAAGGACACAGCAGCCAGCTTCCCTGCCTGATCCTTAACTTCCAGCTAAAATTTTAATTGTACTAACGCGCCGCAATCGTGCTGCAAATGTATCACAACTGTATGCCAGTGCGGTTGCAGCGCGTAACCATAGACTTGAATGGGAGGCATTGAAAGGCTTTAAATGCCTCCTGACTTGACAGGAGACTTCAATTTTTAAGCGAGGTGACGCTAACGCTTTATGTTTCTTAATGTGAACAGCACTGTGTGCTGTCCATTGTATCATTTGCAAATGTTTTTAATGTCCCTCAAATGCCTGCTTTTAATGGCAGTGTGAGCCTTAAACTGCTATAAGGTGGACCAAAACTGGTTAAAGTGAAAGCTATCTCTTGTTGAAAAAAATTCTATTCAATTATCAAATCTTAACTCAAAAAAATAATCTTCTACTGCTCTCAGCCTCCTCCAATTTCCTTTTTTTTTTTTTTTTTCTGCTGTAGTTTAACCTCCTGTTAGAGGGTGGCTACATTAATTCTCCATGATCCCACTGTATGTAGGAATGTAGCCAATCTCTCTTGTTCTTTCCCGAGATGGACTAGGGACTATGGATTTGTACTAATTTGTAGTGTGTATAGAGCAGTGCAAATAACCGCAGTTAACATGCACTGCTTGTTCCAAACATATAGAAGTCAGTCCCGATCTATAGGCTTCTTTTCCTGAATTGAAACTTTAAATCGCCAGGCTCATTGATTCTGTCAGTGGAACTAGGAAGTCAAACTGGGCTGTGTAAAGAGTAGATGCATTAGCTGGTATAATTTTAAACCTGAAACACATTAACAGACAGTCAGTGCTAGTTTCACAAACAGACGGTACAGTTCACAAAGAAACGTCTATGAAACATAAATTGATTAATACAGGTGGAGTGGTAGTCAGACTTAGAGCTGGTTAACACCATATGCAGTCAGGGCCGCCACTATAGTCGGGGGCAGCTCTGGCAGGGGCTGGCTGGCCTGGGGCTGCAAGTATTTTTGGGGCCCAAGGCTGCTTTTTGGGCATGCGCGGCGGCGCCACTCACCCGGCCTCTCCACGCTGGTGTCCAGCTGAAAACTCTTACGACATTACTTTCAGATTGTACAACAGCAATAATTGGAGATTTCGACCACTTGGTGTTTTCACAGAACACCGGCAGCCTTTACACTGCGGTACATGCTATCATGAGTGGACATTGTTAGTCCACCTGCTAGTTGTGGCTGCTTGGAGGCAGGAATGTTTTTGGTTACTAGCGGGCGGACTAACAATGTCTTCTCATTATAGCGTGTACCGGAGTGAATACGCTGCCATCTGTTCTGTGAAAGCACCAAGTTGTCGAAATCTCCAACTATTTATTATGTACAGTCACCGGAAGTGACGTGATTGGAGTTCTCGGCAAGCTTGAGTTTTCGGCAGAACACCGGCCCAAATGTGCTGTGCTGTTGTGGCCTATTGCCTCCCCCTCCAATGAGGTGCACTTCCCTTCAGCAGCCTATTGGTCCACCCCTGCCCCGGGAACCCTCTGGTGCAGAGAAAGGTGGAAGGGAAGGAGCGATGCATGGTGCCGATACCATGGTGGAGAGCACATACAGCAGCTGTTCCTGGACAAGTGGGGGATACCGAGGAGCTGCTCGGTGACTAGTGGAGCCTGAAAATGGAGACTGGAAGCCATGGAGAGGAAAGGAGGATCCACCGATGTACATTGTACTGGGGAAGGGAGGGGGGATGTTGTGTGAAGTCAGTGTAGTGGTTAGTGTAGTGGTTAGTGCAGTGGTCAGTGTAGTGGTCAGTCTAGTGGTTAGCGTAGTGGTCAGTGTACTGGTCAGTGTACTGGTTAGTGTAGTGGTCAATAAAGTAGTTAGGTAGGTCCGTGTAGTGGTCAGTGTAGTGGTTAGGTAGCTCAGTGTAGTAGTTAGTGTTGTTGTTAGGTAGGTCAGTGTAGTGGTTAGGTAGGTCAGTGTAGTGGTGAGGTAGGTCAGTGTGGTGGTCAGTGTAGTGGTCAGTGTAGTGCTTAGTGTAGTGGTCATTGTATTGGTTAGGTAGGTCAGTGTAGTGGTTAGGTTGGTCAGTGTAGTAGTCAGTGTAGTGGTTAGGTGGGTCAGTGTAGTGGTCAGTGTAGTGGTTAGTGTAGTGGTCAGTGTAGTGGTAAGTGTAGTGGTTAGGTAGGTCAGTGTGGTGGTCAGTGTAGTTGGCAGTGTAGTGGTTAGTGTAGTGGTCAGTGAAGTGGTAAGTGTAGTGGTTAGGTAGGTAAGTATGGTGGTCAGTGTAGTGGTCAGTGTAGTGGTTAGGTAGGTCAGTGTAGTTGTTAGGGTAGTGATTATGTAGGTCAGTGTAGATGTGTAGTGGTCAGTGTATTGGTTAGGTAAGTCAATGTACTGGTTAGGTAGGTCAGTGTAGTGGCCCGTGTAGGGGCTAGGTAGGTCAGTGCAGTGGTTAGTGTAGTGGTCAGTGTAGTGGTTAGGTAAGTCAGTGTAATGGTCAGTGTAGTGGTTAGTGTAGTGGTTAGTGTAGTTGTCAGTGTAGTGGTTAGGTAGGTCAGTTTAGTGGTTAGGTAGGGCAGTGTAGTGGTCAGTGTAGTGGTTAGGTAGGTCAGTGTAGTAGTTAGTGTAGTGGTTAGTGTGGTGGTTAGGTAGGTAAGTGTAGTGGTCAGTGTAGTGGTTAGGTAGGTCAGTGTATTAGTCAGTGTAGTGCTTAGGTAGGTCAGTCTAGAAGTTAGTATAGTAGTCAGTGTAGTGGTTAGGTAGGTCAGTGTAGTGGTCAGTGTACTGGTTAGTGAAATGGTCAGTGTAGTGGTCAGTGTAGGTCAGTGTAGTGGTCAGTGTATTGGTTATTGTAGTGGTCAGTGTAGTGGTTAGCTAGGTCGTGGCAGTGGTTAGGTAGGTCAGTGTAGTGGTCAGTGTAGTGGTTAGGTAGGTAAGTGTAGTGGTTATTATAGTGGTCAGTGTTGTGGTTAGGTAGGTCAGTGTAGTGGTTAGGGTAGTGATTAGGTAGGTCAGTGTATTGGTAAACTGCGTGGGCGGGGTCCTGAATCTATTGCAACTTTTCTCCTGTAATTTGCCTGGGCTCGCACAGCACAATTTAGGCGGGCCTGCTCGCAGTGATTTCTGGCTCAGCTTGACCCACTCAAACGCAGCTCGCGACCCACCAGTGGGTCCCGACCCACAGTTTGGAAACTCCTGGTCTAAAGTATTTAAAGTGAAAGTACAGATACTGAAGAGAGAAATATATCCATCATTTTATGTAGAATGACAAGATTGAACAGTTGAACCGCCATTTTGTTATACTGTATTCAGCACATGTTGTACATGGACTGTCTGCTGCAAAAGTGTAAGTGTTATCTATGAAGAAAAGTTGAAGTTAATAAAGAAGATATCGTAAGCGTTTGGTGTGCTCTTTAAACCTACTGCTTTCCATAGTACAGTATTAGAGGAATTTATAAAGTAACAGACAGTCTGGTTTGACTGAAGTCAGAGAAATCAAATTCTTCTAATGCCACAGTGCATTAGGGCTCTTTCACACGGGCGATCCGATCAGATCCGCCTGTCAGTTTTTTAGGCTGGTCTGATCGGATCCTCCATGCAGCTCTATGGGGCAGCGGGTGTCAGCGGAGACACCTCCGCTGACACCCGCTGCCATCCGCATCCGATCCTGTGCTTGAAATCTGGACGGATGGAAACCCTATTTTTCCATCCGTTCAGTAATCCGAGTGGATCGGATCTGATGAGAGCGGTCCGCTCTCATCCGATCCCCCATAGAGGGCAGCGGGGGCTGAGACACCTCCCTCTCCGCTCTGCAAGCGGAGACAGGGCTGTCATCCGCCGGCTCAGCGGGGATCGATCAATGGCGGCCGCCCCGCCCAAAAAAAGAAAAAAAAAAAGATTAAAAAAAAATTTTTGCCCACAAGGGGCGCCCGCCTCATTGGTGCCTATGGGGGGTGGGGTTTTCCACCCGCAGAGGCGCCGAGAGGCGGCCTTCTGGGGCGTAACTGTAGCGCAGAGCACTGCGCTACACCCACGCCCCTTTTGGAGCCCGCTCCATTGGTGCCTATGGGGGGTGGGGTTTTCCGCCCGCAGAGGCGCCAAATGGCAGCCTTCTGGGGCGTAACTGTAGCGCAGAGCACGGCGCTACACCACCCCCCTTTTGTGATGTCTTGGATCATGATTGGTCCAGACTCCAGCCTGGACCAATCATGATTAAGGACATCCATGCTGACCTCGTTGGGGGCGGTGCCGGTGCGTGCATCAGTCACTCACCGTCACCGCCCGGTCAGCTTCCCGCCGCCGAAGAGGAGTCCAGTCCTGAGAAGAAGCCGGCGCCGGTCACCCACCGCAGAAGAGGCCGAGAGGGAGAAGAGCCGCTCACCTTCCCGCCGCCGAACGAAGAAGAGGAGAGGGAGAAGCCACCGTGACTCACAGGTAAGTGCACTCTCAGTCGGGCACGCACGCATAGCTCTGCATTGGGGTACATTACTGGTGGTCACTGGAGGCACGCACGCATAGCTCTGCATTGGGGTACATTACTGGTGGTTACTGGAGGCACGCACGCATAGCTCTGCATTGGGGTACATTACTGGTGGTCACTGGAGGCACGCACGCATAGCTCTGCATTGGGGTACAATACTGGTGGTCACTGGAGGCACGCACGCATAGCTCTGCATTGGGGTACATTACTGGTGGTCACTGGAGGCACGCACGCACGCATAGCTCTGCATTGGGGTACATGTATACTGGTGGTCACTGGAGGCACGCACGCATAGCTCTGCATTGGGGTACATTACTGGTGGTCACTGGAGGCACGCACGCACGCATAGCTCAGCATTGGGGTACATTACTGGTGGTCACTGGAGGCACGCACGCATAGCTCTGCATTGGGGTACATTACTGGTGGTCACTGGAGGCACGCACGCATAGCTCTGCATTGGGGTACATTACTGGTGGTCACTGGAGGCACGCACGCATGCATAGCTCTGCATTGGGGTACATTACTGGTGGTCACTGGAGGCACGCACGCACGCGTAGCTCTGCATTGGGGTACATGTATACTGGTGGTCACTGGAGGCACGCACGCATAGCTCTGCATTGGGGTACATTACTGGTGGTCACTGGAGGCACGCACGCACGCATAGCTCTGCATTGGGGTACATGTATACTGGTGGTCACTGGAGGCACGCACGCATAGCTCTGCATTGGGGTACATTACTGGTGGTCACTGGAGGCACGCACGCACGCATAGCTCTGCATTGGGGTACATTACTGGTGGTCACTGGAGGCACGCACGCACGCATAGCTCTGCATTGGGGTACATGTATACTGGTGGTCACTGGAGGCACGCACGCATAGCTCTGCATTGGGGTACATTACTGGTGGTCACTGGAGGCACGCACGCACGCATAGCTCTGCATTGGGGTACATGAATACTGGTGGTCACTGGAGGCACGCACGCATAGCTCTGCATTGGGGTACATTACTGGTGGTCACTGGAGGCACGCACGCATAGCTCTGCATTGGGGTACATTACTGGTGGTCACTGGAGGCACGCACGCACGCATAGCTCTGCATTGGGGTACATTACTGGTGGTCACTGGAGGCACGCACGCATAGCTCTGCATTGGGGTACATTACTGGTGGTCACTGGAGGCACGCACGCATAGCTCTGCATTGGGGTACATGTATACTGGTGGTCACTGGAGGCACGCACGCATAGCTCTGCATTGGGGTACATTACTGGTGGTCACTGGAGGCACGCACGCACGCATAGCTCTGCATTGGGGTACATGTATACTGGTGGTCACTGGAGGCACGCACGCATAGCTCTGCATTGGGGTACATTACTGGTGGTCACTGGAGGCACGCACGCACGCATAGCTCTGCATTGGGGTACATTACTGGTGGTCACTGGAGGCACGCACGCACGCATAGCTCTGCATTGGGGTACATGTATACTGGTGGTCACTGGAGGCACGCACGCATAGCTCTGCATTGGGGTACATTACTGGTGGTCACTGGAGGCACGCACGCACGCATAGCTCTGCATTGGGGTACATGAATACTGGTGGTCACTGGAGGCACGCACGCATAGCTCTGCATTGGGGTACATTACTGGTGGTCACTGGAGGCACGCATGCACGCATAGCTCTGCATTGGGGTACATTACTGGTGGTCACTGGAGGCACGCACGCACGCATAGCTCTGCATTGGGGTACATTACTGGTGGTCACTGGAGGCACGCACGCATAGCTCTGCATTGGGGTACATTACTGGTGGTCACTGGAGGCACGCACGCATAGCTCTGCATTGGGGTACATGTATACTGGTGGTCACTGGAGGCACGCACGCATAGCTCTGCATTGGGGTACATGTATACTGGTGGTCACTGGAGGCACGCACGCATAGCTCTGCATTGGGGTACATTACTGGTGGTCACTGGAGGCACGCACGCATAGCTCTGCATTGGGGTACATTACTGGTGGTCACTGGAGGCACGCACGCATGCATAGCTCTGCATTGGGGTACATTACTGGTGGTCACTGGAGGCACGCACGCACGCGTAGCTCTGCATTGGGGTACATGTATACTGGTGGTCACTGGAGGCACGCACGCATAGCTCTGCATTGGGGTACATTACTGGTGGTCACTGGAGGCACGCACGCACGCATAGCTCTGCATTGGGGTACATGTATACTGGTGGTCACTGGAGGCACGCACGCATAGCTCTGCATTGGGGTACATTACTGGTGGTCACTGGAGGCACGCACGCACGCATAGCTCTGCATTGGGGTACATTACTGGTGGTCACTGGAGGCACGCACGCACGCATAGCTCTGCATTGGGGTACATGTATACTGGTGGTCACTGGAGGCACGCACGCATAGCTCTGCATTGGGGTACATTACTGGTGGTCACTGGAGGCACGCACGCACGCATAGCTCTGCATTGGGGTACATGAATACTGGTGGTCACTGGAGGCACGCACGCATAGCTCTGCATTGGGGTACATTACTGGTGGTCACTGGAGGCACGCACGCATAGCTCTGCATTGGGGTACATTACTGGTGGTCACTGGAGGCACGCACGCACGCATAGCTCTGCATTGGGGTACATTACTGGTGGTCACTGGAGGCACGCACGCATAGCTCTGCATTGGGGTACATTACTGGTGGTCACTGGAGGCACGCACGCATAGCTCTGCATTGGGGTACATGTATACTGGTGGTCACTGGAGGCACGCACGCATAGCTCTGCATTGGGGTACATTACTGGTGGTCACTGGAGGCACGCACGCACGCATAGCTCTGCATTGGGGTACATGTATACTGGTGGTCACTGGAGGCACGCACGCATAGCTCTGCATTGGGGTACATTACTGGTGGTCACTGGAGGCACGCACGCACGCATAGCTCTGCATTGGGGTACATTACTGGTGGTCACTGGAGGCACGCACGCACGCATAGCTCTGCATTGGGGTACATGTATACTGGTGGTCACTGGAGGCACGCACGCATAGCTCTGCATTGGGGTACATTACTGGTGGTCACTGGAGGCACGCACGCACGCATAGCTCTGCATTGGGGTACATGAATACTGGTGGTCACTGGAGGCACGCACGCATAGCTCTGCATTGGGGTACATTACTGGTGGTCACTGGAGGCACGCATGCACGCATAGCTCTGCATTGGGGTACATTACTGGTGGTCACTGGAGGCACGCACGCACGCATAGCTCTGCATTGGGGTACATTACTGGTGGTCACTGGAGGCACGCACGCATAGCTCTGCATTGGGGTACATTACTGGTGGTCACTGGAGGCACGCACGCATAGCTCTGCATTGGGGTACATGTATACTGGTGGTCACTGGAGGCACGCACGCATAGCTCTGCATTGGGGTACATGTATACTGGTGGTCACTGGAGGCACGCACGCATAGCTCTGCATTGGGGTACATGTATACTGGTGGTCACTGGAGGCACGCACGCATATTTCTGCATTGGGGTACATGTATACTGGTGGTCACTGGAGGCATGCACGCATAGCTCTGCATTGGGGTACATGTATACTGGTGGTCACTGGAGGCACGCACGCATAGCTCTGCATTGGGGTACATGTATACTGGTGGTCACTGGAGGCATGCACGCATAGCTCTGCATTGGGGTACATGTATACTGGTGGTCACTAGAGGCACGCACGCATAGCTCTGCATTGGGGTACATTACTGGTGGTCACTGGAGGCACGCACGCATAGCTCTGCATTGGGGTACATTACTGGTGGTCACTGGAGGCACGCACGCATAGCTCTGCATTGGGGTACATGTATACTGGTGGTCACTGGAGGCACACACGCATAGCTCTGCATTGGGGTACATGTATACTGGTGGTCACTGGAGGCACGCACGCATAGCTCTGCATTGGGGTACATGTATACTGGTGGTCACTGGAGGCACGCACGCATAGCTCTGCATTGGGGTACATGTATACTGGTGGTCACTGGAGGCATGCACGCATAGCTCTGCATTGGGGTACATGTATACTGGTGGTCACTGGAGGCACGCACGCATAGCTCTGCATTGGGGTACATGTATACTGGTGGTCACTGGAGGCATGCACGCATAGCTCTGCATTGGGGTACATGTATACTGGTGGTCACTGGAGGCACGCACGCATAGCTCTGCATTAGGGTACATGTATACTGGTGGTCACTAGAGGCATGCACGCATAGCTCTGCATTGGGGTACATGTATACTGGTGGTCACTGGAGGCACGCACGCATAGCTCTGCATTGGGGTACATGTATACTGGTGGTCACTGGAGGCACGCACGCACGCATAGCTCTGCATTGGGGTACATGTATACTGGTGGTCACTGGAGGCACGCACGCACGCATAGCTCTGCATTGGGGTACATGTATACTGGTGGTCACTGGAGGCACGCACGCATAGCTCTGCATTGGGGTACATGTATACTGGTGGTCACTGGAGGCACGCACGCATAGCTCTGCATTGGGGGACATGTATACTGGTGGTCACTGGAGGCACGCATGCATAGCTCTGCATTGGGGACATGTATACTGGTCACTGCATTGGGGACATGTATGCTGGTCACTACATTGAAAGGGGGCATTTATACTGGTCACTATATTGAAGGGGGCATGTACTGTGGGGTTTGTGCTAGGGGCCTGTACTGTGGGGTTTGTGCTAGAGGGCCTGTACTGTGGGGTTTGTGCTAGAGGGCCTGTACTGTGGGGTTTGTGCTAGAGGGCCTGTACTTTGGGGTTTGTGCTAGAGGGCCTGTACTGTGGGGTTTGTGCTAGAGGGCCTGTACTGTGGGGTTTATGCTAGAGGGCCTGTACTGTGGGGTTTATGCTAGAGGGCCTGTACTGTGGGGTTTTTGCTTGAGTTGTTTGTGCTTGAGGGGTTTGTACTGTGGGGTTTGTGCCACTCTCAGTCCATGTATCCCATAATAGGATGTCTCTCACAGTATATCCCATAATAGGGCCCCTGTTCCCTATTATGGGATATACTAGCACTGATGGACCCCTTAATATGTGATATATTGGGAGAATTGGTTCACGCAAGCAAAATACAGGGGACAAAATGGGTGGAGTCTATAAGGGGTGGGGCTTCTGGGAAATGGGAGGGATCAAAATGGAAGGGCGGGGTCTTGCGCCCCCCCCCATCTTAAAACTTCACCAGCCGCCACTGGGATCGATCCCTGCTGAGCAACATGGATCCGCCTACGGAGCGGACCGTGTGAAAGAGCCCTAAGGCACTTCATAGTGCTGCGCCTGCCACACTGATAGACATTAATGAGACGGCACTGATAGGCGGTACTGATGGGCACTGATAAGCTGCACTGATGGGCACTAATGAGGCTGCCCTGATGGACACTAATAGCTGACACTGATAGACACTAATATGCCACGCTGATGGGCCCAATGCTAATACCCAGCATTTGTTTACATGTGATCAGCTATGATTGGACACAACTGATTCAATGGTAAAGAGCCTACCTCATTGGCTCTTTTTATCCTGATTGGTGATGCACTATGTTTGAGAGACACAGCTCACCACTGATCGCCATGCTGCGTGCCCCCCGGGGGTGTGCATGAGCGGCATGATGGGAAGGAAGTCATATGACGTCCAGTCAGGATAGTAAAGCACCTGCCCAGCTGTCAAACTGCTATAAGCCGGGTGGGAAAGTAGTAAACATCCTGACTCTAGCATAATCGTATGGCAGCAGCACACAGTCTCTAGGATTTCTCACACCATTATACTAATATCCTTGGAAAATTGGTTGCCTCTTTCCACTATTTTCCAGACACATTCTCCCAGGGGTACCAGTCAGGTACCTCAGTCAGTGTACTTCACATACACAGGTCTTGGGAAAGACATTAGCTTCTTAACCTCCCTGGCGGTATGATTCTTTTGGATTTTAGGTGCTGAAAGCGGTACCATTATTTTGCATGTAATTCTTGTGAATGAGCAGCCCAAAACCAACTGTATACATTTATTATATATATATATATATATATATATATATATATATATATGTATGTATGTATGCATACATATATTATATATATATATATATATATATATATATATATATATTATGTATACAGTTGGTTTGGGCTGCTCATTCACAAGAATTATGTATATATATATATATATATATATATATATATATATATATACATATATACATATATATACTGTATATATATATATATATATATATATATATATATATATATATGTATATATATATGTATATATATATATATATATATATATATATATATATATACATATATATACATATATTTACATAAAAAGTACAGTAAAACTGCAGGAAAGGGCACTGGGGGGCAATGTAATGTGATTTTTTTTTTATTTTGAACGGTATCAGTGTGTTTGGTGTGGTTTACATTCGAATTTGCCGCCGGTTCCACCCCCCGGCGGACGTCAGGGCGCCGGAGACGGAAGCCGGGGCTCGCAGACGATCGGGAGAGAGCTCCGCAGCCGCATACCACTCGCAGTCTTCGCTGGATCCCGGAGAAAAGGTAAGTAAAACCTCTTCCAGCATCCAGCGATCTTCCTAGCGCTACCCCGAGTGTGACTCGGGGTTTCCGCTTTTTGCTCTAAAATCTTACCCCGAGTCACACTACCGCTAGGAAGGTTAAGCTGGATACACACTATCCAACTTTTGTTGGTAGATTTCCTTCAGATTTACCTTTTCTATGTAGTGCAAGGGCCTGCCAGATTGCATACAAACTGAAAGTGTTTAGGTTTGACCTCATATTATATGGTTTTGGTAAGTCTAAAGGAAAAAGTCTTCAGAAAATCTTATAGTGTGTATGGCCCATTACACTTTAAAAGACTGAAAACACATCCTAAATTCTACAAGCTGCTGAAGTAAAATTGCAATTAAACCAATCTCTGTTTCTTATTGAGGACTTAAAGCGGAGTTCCGGGCACAAAATTCAATTTCTTATAATTACTGCATTGTATTCCTTACTCTCCGCTGAGTCAGAATTGGATATTCCCATAGTTTTTTTTTTTTTCACTTACCTGTTTACAGAGGTTTGTATACTCACCTTTCAAAGGACTTCCTCCCTCCTGTGCCTTGGCTCTCCTCGTCACTTCCTGCCGCAATGAGTCCTGGGAGCTCTTCCTCGGCCCTCCCATGATGCACTTTGCAGTCACATGGGCGGCCGACCACTGTTCTCATTTCTTGACTCACAGGCCTACGCCCACTGGAATCAGGAAGAAGGGAAGACATTTCCCCACAACGGACTCGGCAATCCACAACAAAGATGGCGCCGCACATCAGAAATTATATAAAGTAAGATTTTATTCTTGCAAACTCATTATTTCACCATTCTAACCAGGATTAGCGGATGTATCGATGTGTAAGGGTGATTGTTAGGGGGAGATTGAAAGAAAAAAAAACGATTCTGTGCCCGGAACTCCGCTTTAAGCTGCCTGTGGATGGTGCAAAGTCAGCAGGTGACCATACTGTCTGGACTGACTGGGTTTGAGGAGGTATGTTAATGTATAAAACAAAAAGCATTTGAAACAGAACAGCCTGCTATGTATGTCTATGGATCTACCTTGTAATGATTACATAACTTTGCAGGCACTATTGTATTCTCATACTTTTATTGTATGAATATGGATGTTTTTTTTTTATAGGCCAGATTCACACTTCCACAGCTCAGGGTGATGCACATAACATGCGTGCAGTGCCATTTATTTTTAATCATTTATTTTTAATGCCACCCAATTCATTAAGGTAGTCTAAGGCACCTACCTGCATTGTAGCACTCCACATGGTAGTTTGCTATATTATAAAAATTAGTTATGTATAAAGTACAGTTTTAGGCATTTTAAGGTGAGGTGGCAGCCCATTCATTTTGAACGCAATGCGCATAAATATATACGCAAATAAGTATATGGGGGCCCTTACTGTTGGGGCATTGAAGGTTTTGAAAATAAATTACTCACTAAGATTAAGACTGCACTAACCAATGCATGATATGGTTATTTTCTAAATATAATGTCAAACTGTTATTTTTTATCTATATTCAGAAATATTTCAGAAAACTTTGCAAAATGTTATACTTTGCTAAATATACAGTACTCCTGCACAAAAGGAGTAACTTATGAAAGTTACGTGTTTTTAAAAACCTAAGGTGTCTGTAAAAACAAAAATACATGAACTTTTTCTTTCAGGCAACAAATACGATTAAATACTCTTCAAAAATGTACTATTAGAAAGAAATCTGCAACTTCAAATGATTAATTATCTGCCATTCAATAAGCGCACCTCTACAGTACTGTACATTTTAAATATTAAGAGTTCTATGCTACAACATTATGGCCCTCTAGTGGTTAATTAGAAAAATGCAGCTGGTTCACATGTGCTTCTTTCACCCTCCTGTAAAAAGAGAAGGGAGGGGAGAGCAGATACTCTTGAAAGTTAAACCCTCTGCTATTATAGGATCTTTTTATTTTTCTAAGCTTTGCTTTGCTCTAATAAGACCTGAAAATTGGGAGAAGTGGAAGTGGCTTCTTTTTTTTTTTTCCACTGCAGTTCTGGAGAAAATAACTTTGGGAGGAGGAGACTTTAATTGGAAATTGAACTGAAATTTTGTGATGTCGCCCTGGGATTAAAGGAATAGAGATGATGTAACTGTGTCTGCCAAGGAGAAAAAAAAGATGAATTATGCAGCCATCTAAAAAATAGAAGTGATGCACGTCACTTGTGGTACTGCTATAAAGGTAGTTGAACAATGTCCACTCTTCTCTGCAGTGGAGTCTGGGAAGCTGGAGGGAAGAAAGTTCTCAGCCTGTAATCTATTACTGAGAGTTTAGCACAAGCAAATTTCTGGCATTGCTCTTATATGTTCTCATCAAGTTGCCTGTGAGTTACTCACTTCCACAATTAACCTGGCCAGTCCTACGTCTAAGAGAGGAAAAAAGAAAAAGTGCCTACAGCTAGAGCTTTCAGAGCAGTCAAGGCTGTTTTGCAACCATGCTGCTGGTTACAGCTGTGCTTTGTGTCCTGGTGATGGAGAGGGGAGTGCACCCAGCCCCCTGTGAAACTGTCAGGATCCCCATGTGTAAAGACATGCCTTGGAATATTACTAGAATGCCCAACCACCTGCACCACAGCACTCAGGAGAATGCTATATTGGCTATTGAACAATATCAGGAGCTAGTGGAGATCAACTGCAGCCCAGTACTTAATTTCTTCCTATGCGCTATGTATGCACCTATCTGCACCCTGGAATTCCTTCATGATCCAATTAAACCCTGCAAGTCTGTGTGCCAAAGAGCCAAGGATGGTTGTGAGCCTATCATGAAGAGGTACAACCACAGCTGGCCAGAGAACCTGGCGTGTGACGATCTGCCAGTGTATGACCGAGGGGTGTGCATTTCACCTGAAGCCATTGTTACAGACATCCCTGAAGGTAACATTTCCATAAAAAATGCTTTTGAACTGTACTCTTTAAGATATTAAATACTATGAAGCTGATTTATATTAAATGTTGGGGGAAAAGGTTCTGGTTTAGCATTTCCAGGTAGGAATTAGGTTAAATTTGCAGCTGAATTCTGATTGGATTGGAGTACCACCTTTTAAAGATGTCTCTATGTAGACTGTAATCTAGTCGGGGTGATGTTTTAGCTAGTTCAGCAAAAAACGTTAATAAAAAAATAAGTTATTTTGTTTTTCTTTTTAAAATATTTGGTTAAACATAAATTAGATTGGAGGGGTTGGTGGTGCAAGCAATTAGCTCCTTTGGATCTTCCCCCTAGATTTTTATGGGGTTCATACCCAGTATTGAAGACAAGCTGAAACTAGCCAATGATCCCACAAATAGATTGCAATGGGAGTTGCAACTAAGGATTATGGTAATGCAAGTGAGCACTATTAGGTCTTTTTTTGTTGTTTTTCAGACTAATCAGACTGATAGTTATGTTTTAAAGGAATCCCACCATAAGAAATAAAAATAAATCCCACCATAAGAAATAAAAATAAACCTATGTCACTATTGCTGATGTCCTTATGAAAATGTAAGTTACTTGGCAGTCATTCTGATGCACAGTAGCATTACTGTAAATCTGAAACCCAGAACAAACATGCAGATCCTAATAAGTATAGCTGTTCCAAGATAGTCAAAATAATAAAGCCAATAGGTCACTGTGACAGGTTCGGATTGAGATCAGCAATGGCAGTCGCCAAAGTTTATTCATAACATCACTCTATTTTGTTAACCACACTGATAATTATGTTTAATGGAATCCCACCAAAATGGAAAACATTATGAAAATTTACATACTGTAGGTTACCATTGCTGATCTCCTTATGAAAATGCAAGTTAGTGGTTTATACCCAGTATTGAAGACAAGCTGAAACTAGCCACAGATCCCACAAATAGATTGCAATGGGAGTTGCAACTAATTATGGTAATGCAGGTGAGCACTATTCTGTCTTTTTTTTTGTTTTTAATCAGACTGATAGTTATGTTTAAAGGAATCCCACCATAAGAAATAAAAATATACCAATGTTACCATTGCTGATGTCCTTATGAAAATGCAAGTTACCTAGCAGTCGTTCTGATACAAGGTAGCAATACTCTAAATCACAAACCCAGAACAAATATGCAGATCCTAACCTGTATAGCTGTTCCAAATTAGTGAAAATAGTAAAGCCAGTTGGTCACCATGACAGGTTCGGATGGCGATCAACAATGGCAGCCACCATAAAACATCACCACGCTCTGACCTCATTACACCTGTTTAAGATTTTATGCACAATGTCCTTTGCTTTGAGAACTTTAATTACCCGTACAGCAAAGAATTAGGAATGTGAATCTGTGTGTGTTTCTAGTTCTTAGACTTATTGATAGATTAGTCATTGGGTTTTTTTCTCAGGTTACTGACACATACTGAAGCTGCAAAATTTGGTCTGAGCATCTCAGCTTCACAATCTCCAGCCATGGACGTGTTAAAGTCTACTTTTCTGACAGTGAACTCATAGACCCTTTAATTAGTTATTTTCTTTGGTTATCCTAGTACAGGGCTTGTGATCATGAGAAATACTAATGTTCCACGTGTTATTGCTTCAAGGTAATAACAATCATCTGCAATTCCCTACACAAGCTTCTGAAGTAAAGTTTATGAATGTTAGTCCACATTTTCCTTCTTGCTTGGCAGCTATTGTATACAATGAAATATATTATTTTAGATGACTGTCTTGCTGTCCTGCTTCACAGTATAGAGTAGGTTTACCAGAAAAGTGGAGTAAAACATAAATCACACTAGAGCTGATTTTTTTTTTAAACAAGAGCAAAAGCAGAACTGTTGCCCATAGCAAACAGATTGTTTCATGTTTGAGAAGAATCCTGATTAGTTGCTAAGGACAACTGTTCCACTTTTTCTTCACAGCAATAAAAAAAAGAAAAATTGCATCACTAAAGGAAACATAAATGTTACACCATTTAGTAATTAGCCCTTAAATATAGGTAGCTCTTTCTTAAAATAAAAAGCTGAGTCAAATTCATCAGAAATTTTTATCCTTATAAGTTCACTGCTGCGAATTCTAGAACGGCGACTTTTGTAAGGTTGCAAGTGTGTGATAATGAGAGGAAATGACTTTAGCACCTGTTTAAATAACTGGACGAGTTAAAAAGGAAATGGTTTGGGCCATGACTTTTTATGTTTGGTTTGGACAGCCCATAGACCAACTAAGAACACACCATGTAATGGGTTCATTTATATAGTTATGCAACTTTATTAAAATAAAAGTGTTATTAAAACAATAATGTAATGCAGCCATCAAAAACACAAGTTCCTATGAAAGATTTATTTTAGACTTCTAAAAGTATTTATATTGCAGATGTGGAGAAATCGTCTTGTCCAGTTCAAGAGGTGTATTTAAAGACTCAAATTACTCCTGGTGTGTTTGGCATAGTGCAGTTATTTTCATTGGCAACTGATGTCTTGTTCTTTTTAGATATAAAGTGGATGGAGTTTACACAAGATGTCATAGTCCCAGAAAGACCAAGAATGAATCACTGCAAAAGTTTAAATCTGGGTAAAGTCTGTATTTTCTTGTGATAACTTAAACAATACTAGCTATTATAATTTGTACCACATGCAGACCTGTCAAACATGCCTAACACAAACCAGTTTATATCTTTCATCATGTACCAGTCACCTTACCTTGCAGAGACGCATTTGATAGTAAATCATTATTTTGTTGCTTTAACTACTTGCCGACCACCCCATGTTCATATACTACGGGGCGGCAGCTCTTCTGCACCAAATCACGAACCTGTAGGTCATTTCCTGCTTCCAGGTCATAGCTGGAGCCAATCAGCGGGTCTGGTGGACCCAATATCCGCCGGGACCCGCCGATAGTTCCCGAGAGAGGCAGAGCGGCGGTCTGCCTATGTAAACAAAGGCCGGTCGTCGTTCTGCTAGCAGGGGAGACGGAGATACTGTGTTTCTACTAAGCAGGAACACAGATCTCTGTCCTTTCTCAGCCAAAGCACCTCCCCAGTTAGAAAGCACTCCCTAGGCGAACATTTAACCCTTTGATTGCCCCTGATGTTAACCCCTTCCCTGCCAGTGTCTTCAGTACAGTGACAGTGCATTTTGTTTAACACTGATCACTGTATTGGTGTCACTGGTTCCCAAAAAGTGCCACTCAATGTCAGATTT
Source organism: Pelophylax lessonae (assembly GCF_965119305.1). NCBI lineage: Eukaryota > Metazoa > Chordata > Amphibia > Anura > Ranidae > Pelophylax > Pelophylax lessonae. The sequence continues at coordinate 198,435,318 of NC_138772.1, forward strand.
GTCCGCCGAAATATCACAGATCCACTAAAAATCATTGATCACCGACATTACTAGTAAAAAAATTCCATAAAAATATCCCATATTATCCCATTTTATTTGCAGGTAAGTATAACATGTTTGCTATTTAAAAAAAAAAATAAAATTAGATTTTACAATCACTTGAAGAGATGAGTTATTAGGGATTGCCTAAAGGTTGAAAGAGGAGGAGATAGCTGAACAGATTGGGTAAATATGGCTGATAGCTTAATATTTGATAACTATATATTATTTAGGAATATTCCAAACTGTAAGAAAAATGCTCTGTGGGGAAAAAATGTAAAGCCTAGAACATCAAACCCAATCCTTGTGTCATTTTTAAATGTGTTTTTCTGCACTGACAGTTGATACATTAGGATTGATTTAATAGGGAAAATAAGCTGTTCACTTTGCAAGGGAATGCCCCCAGAGCTTAGTGAACAACCTAAAGTTCACTATGCAAAGAATATCCAATCACGTGCAAGGAAAAGAAAACAGCAGAGCTTCCCCTCATTTAAGCCCTGGTGAACTGCCCATGCAAAGTGAACAGTCTATTTGCCTTTTATAAGGCAAGCCCATTATCCCTTGGGACTTACAAGGAGAGCTAATGGTCTGATAAATGAGCATGGCTTTACTAAGAACTGAGAATATTTCATTTCAGCCACCAATCAGATTTAAACTCAATCGAACTCAGTTCTGAGTGGAAGTTATAAGGGAATAACTCTTCAAAGAAACATGCATATTTCAGATCATAAGTATTACTAAAAATACATTCTGGTAGCTAATAAAAGATTTTCAGTGAAAAGTTAACTCTTTTATGTACATTTCTTACAATGAGGGAGCAGCTTAAAAGTAGTCCAGTTTTTCAAAACCGGACAAAATAGTTTATGCTTATTTTTAACACAGTTTTTACTGTGATATGCTGGGAGACAGCGGAAGCTCTTATTTAAAGTATATTTAAATCCAATAACTAAAATATGACATCATCTTTAACATTTTAATATAAATTCAAAAGTTATTTTCAATGTTTTAAATGCTTTTAAATATACAGCTTTTTGTAAATGAATACCTGTCTGTTATAGGGTGACTACGCTCTGTCTCTGTTTCCCAGTTGATATCCTGCATTGTCACTTTCACTTCCAGTGGAGATTAGAAGCTACTATACTCAGCTGTGTCAACATTCATTTTGCAGGCACCATTTCATGTTTCACTATTGTCACAATCAGGAAGCTCACCCTGAGTAATACCATGCAACTTCTGCTGGGGCACACGCATGTAGACAGGGAAAGACTGCAGTGGGCTGGAGGAAATTAGCAGCACTGAGATGCCATAATAGACTTAAAAAATGCGACAACAGTTTTTCTAAAAGCAAAAAACAATATGGCAATTGCTTATGAGAAACATTTTTAATAGTTTGTTATAAACTTTTGCAAACAGGATTTTTTTCTCCTTCGCTGATGTGCGCTGATGAGGCGACACTGATGGGCACTGATAGGTGGCATTGATGGGCACTGATGGGGTGGCACGAGTGACGATGCACTGATAGGCGGCAATAATGAGCACTGAGAGGCGGCACTGATGGCCACTGATATGTGGCATTGATGAGCTCTGATAGGCAGCACTGAAGGCCACTGATTGGTGGCACTGATAGGCGGTACTGATAGGCAGTGATAAGCAGCACTGATTGGTGACATTGATTAGGAGGCACTGATGGTCACTGATAGGTGGCACTGATGAGCTCTGATAGGCAGCACTGAAAGGCACTGATAGGTGGCACTAATAGGCACTGATAGGCGGCACTGATGGACACTGATAGGTGGCACTGATTGGTGACATTGATTAGGAGGCACTGATGGGTACTGATTGGCAGCACTGATGGGCATTGATTGGCAGCACTGGTGGCCACTGATTGGCAGCACTGGCAGGCACTGTTGGGACTGCACTGATAATCAGGACACTGATAAACAGTGCCCTGATTATCAGTGCCAATGTCTCTTTAACACAACCCAGTTATCGGCTCTCTTTATTTCTTTTCTCTGTCAGTGTGAGGAAAGAAAAGCCGATAACCGGCTTGTGCTAACTTCCGTGATCAGCTGTCATTGGACACAGCTGATCACGTGGTAAAAGGGCATTGTGATTGGCCCTTTACCCTGTTCTGTGAAGGACTCAGTGATCACAGAGTGTGCCACCTGCGTAGGGACATCCATGTATTCCCTCTCGGCAAATTAAGCCTGCGCTGTAGCCATCTTTTGGCTATAGTGCTGGAGGGAAGGGGTTAACAAACAAAAGTAGACCCAAACAATTACTGGATAACATTTAAAGTATATCTAAAGCCAAAACCTAGTGGTTTATTTTTAAAACATTTGTTGAATGAATATCACACATTTGTGCAGGCTGGACACATTTTCCCTGTATTTCCTGAAATAGATTAATTGCTATGATCATCAGCTCCATCTAATGGACAAAATGCAGTATAGCTTCTCATTGAGGTTTTTCAGAAAACTATACTGCATCTTGGCAACTAGATGAAGCCGACAATCATAGGAATTAATTCATTACAGAAAAAATTTTGAAAAATGTGTCCAGTTTGCAAGAATGTATTGGACGAATGTCACACGCAAAACTCAAGTTTTGGATAGGGTAAGGAAGGGTTAAAACCATGGTCTGGATTGTTTTTTTTACTGTGAGATTTCCCATCTATTTTTTATTTCTTAGATGTAACAGAAAGCAAGAGGAAAAATGTCTACAGTGAGGGAAATCCAAAGGGTCCCCATTGGAAGACTTCCCCGTCAGTCCTGTTCCAATGACACCTCAAAATTTTGGATTTTTCCCTGCTTTCAGTTGCAGTGACAATGGTCACCAGGAGAAAAAGAGAGGGTGACTCTCTCAAGCATGAACTCAACCCTAAAAATAAAAACTTGACAGCATTACTAACCCTTCCCCACTCAATCCGAATTAAAAACAACGTTTTGATTATAGAAACACTTTATTCACGAGACCTGAACAAGGTGGAAACAAGAATGTATAAAGTCTAAAAATAGCTATATTGCCTAGCAAATCTCATTTATTGTTGAAGCCCTCTTTTTCGGGGGGTTATGAAAAATGACCAAACCAAACAGGATATTGTGCTAAACCTGTAGATAAATAAGAGAACCAGAACCTTCGCTAAGTATGAATAAAGTTAGCAGTGCTTCCACGCAAGACAGGGCCTCTGTGAAAAGAGGGGATTCCTTTCCTGGTAAATTAGCCAATCATCTAATAAAAGTAATTGCGAGCAGAGGAACTACTGCAAGCAGCATTTAACATTACCCATAAGTATGTTATATATAGATGCATGCCAGTATAAAAATAATACATGCTTTATATAAGAAAAGGTTAATATTACTACATACCTCCAATGTACAAACAAGTATTATCAGCAAAATGCATAACAGGAGTATTGGTGGATTTATACACATGTACCTAGGTGTATATAGTTCTTAATAAAGATACCTTCAGATGAATTATGTTACAGCAAAGTTCAGTTTTCAGTTGCAGAGGCCCCTGAGGATGATTGCAATGCAGTATTCGTCCTGCTGTAGGTGGCGTAAAGACAAGATCTGCGGTGATGGGGAGACCCTCCAGCCATTGTCCAACAAGCATGGAATGGAGCTTCTTAGTGTGACATTGGAATTCCGAGTCAACCTATCTACTCTGTGCTTTAGTCCCTGGTAGTTTCCAAACTGACAATCAACCTGGCTCTAGCTAATGCTGATAACTGAGACCTGAGCTAAACCTAGCTAGAGAACCACAGATCAGAAGGGACAGGGTTAACTAAAATAACAGAAGCCGCATATAAACTCTATTGCGGTATACAGGTTCATGTACTAATATACTGGAAGGTGACCACTACACACATACAGTACCACAGACCTAGCTATCTGGCACTGAGCATGTGAGATAATAATAAAGCAGAGTTAAGTTTGTCACAACCTTTTAGACCCATACTCAAAAAACTATGGGCAGCTGCAGTTTAACTATTAGAACATTAGAATACTTGCCTAATAGTCTCTGTTTCTGGTCTGAGTGAAAATATAGCAGCAGTAGCAGCACTTGTGCGTATAAGATCATGTGGCTCATCTCTCTTTCCACTTTCAGTTTCTGGGGTATTTGATCCAGATACACAGTGATAGGAAGGGATGTACATAAATAATCTCTGTGAACGTTAAGCAGTAGAGCCGCTTACAGACAATGGAGGACAGCAGATCTCTACACTGTATACCTAGAAAAATGTAGAGCCATAGGAACCAATCAAAGGCCTTCTCTGCTTTCAGGCTTAAAATAAAAAAGCCATCTGAGTTTGCCCCATAATGTTAGTCAATCTTATAACCTTCAATGTGTTATAACCATCTCAATAATTTAGGATGAAAGCAATCTAATCACTATAAATAAGATATACAAAATATAAATAGGATCTTGACATCTAAGTTAATGGAGAAGTAGGGCCAAATCTCTTTAGGCCCTACTTCTCCTGAGGGTCACAGGAGTGCATTTAGTACTGTATGTATTTAGCCAACAGCGGGATAACATGTCCTGTCAGCTGAAGTTATTCAACCAGTCCAGACTCTGACTTTGATTTCGGGATCCATCCATCCAGATGCCTGACTGGCAGCTGGCTCACCCTATTAGTGCGCTGGTGACAGCCTGAGCTGAATGCTCCCTCCCACTCCAGTTCAGTGAGTGCAGGAGGGGCAGAGCAGAGAGCCAGTGACTGACAATCACAGGCTCTTCGCTCACTGAAGACTGAGAGCTGAGTAATCAGTGGTCTTTGATCACTTGGTTCTTGGTCTTAGAGGCAGCAGGGGACTGCTGCAATATCGGACTAATGCTGCATCCACCTAGGTAAGTATAATTTTTTTTTTTTTTATTGAAAATGCATATTTGTTTTTTAATAAATGTGATACTTACCCGTACAATGGTTTTACACAGAGTAGACCTGATCCTCCTCATCCTCGGTCCCCCGCTGGTGCTCTTGGCTCCCCCCTTCCCCCCCCCCACCTGAGTGCCCACCATAGGGATCCACTTGCTTTGGGAGCACTTGTGCAGCCTCGCTCCTGAGTATCCTAGCACACTCTCCATCTAGCAAGCAGAAAATGACCTAAATAACCTTTTTTAACATTATAGGGTTAAAAAATAGAGGTTTTTCTCAGATAAATTTGCAAATATATGTGAAGCCACACTGCCACATACTGCACTATGCATTAGTGGTTGCGATTTTTGTTTTAAATAATAGGGTCCTTCCCCTAAGAATGACTATAATAAAAGACTTAAACAATATATGGGAGCTGTTCTCTTTCAGGATAACTGAAAAGAGAAAACTTTTTCATGCCTGGAGACTTTGTTCAGGAAAGTCTTAAAGGTTTCCTGTTTTAATTTTGTTGTGCTATTTTGCATTAATAAAATGGATTGGATGGAACCTGTAGTAAAATATATCAATACAGAACTCCAGCCAAACATATTCAAGGGCATCTCATACAATTAGAATATCAGTAAAAGTTAATTTATTTCAGTAATTAAATTCAAAAAGTGAAACTCATATTTTTTATATACATGTGTTACACACAGAGATATATATTAAGTATTTCTTTCTTTTAATTTTGATAATTATGGCTTACAGCCAGTGAAAACCCATGACATGGCTCCCCAAATCATCACTGACTGTGGAAACTTCACACTGGACCTCATGCAACTTGAATTCTGTGCCTCTCCACTCTTCCTCTAGACTCTGGGACCTTGATTTTCAAATGTAATGCAACATTTTCCACAGTCTGTGATGATTTGGGGAGCCATGTCATCTGCTGGTGTTGGTCCACTGTGTTTTATTAAGTCCAAAGTCAGTGCAGCCCTCTCTCTGGAAATTCTAGAGCACGTCATGCTTCCCTTTGCTGAACAGCTTGATGGAGATGCTGATTAAATTTCCCAGCAGGACTTGGCACCTGCCCACACTGCTAAAAGTACCAATACCTGGTTTAATGATCATTGTATTACTGTGCTTGATTGGCCAGCAAACTTGTCTGACCTAAACACCATAGAGAATCAGTGGGGTATTGTCAAGAAGAAGATGAGAGACACCAGACCTAACAATGCAGACGAGCCGAAGGCCGCTCTCAAAGCAATCTAGCCTTCCATAACATCTCAGCAGTGGCACAGGGCTAATCGCCCCTATGCCACGCTGCACTGATATGCAAAAGGAGCCCCGACCAAGTATTTAGTGCATACTATATTGTATATGGACATACTTTTCACTAAGCCAACATTTCTGTAATAAACATCCTTTTTTTATTGGCCTTATGTAATATTCTAATTTTCTCTGATACTGAATTTTGAGTTTTCACTAGATGTAAGCCATAATTATCAAATTTAAAAGAAAGAAATACTTGAAATATATCACTCTGTGTGTAACGCATCTATATAAAATATATGAGTTTCACTTTTTGAACAGAATTAATTAAATAAATTAACTATTTGATAATATTCTATTTTTATGAGATGCACCTGTATAGCTAAATGAATAGCCTATTAAAAGATAACATAGACATCTTCAATCCAGAGCTGTCCCTGTCAGTACTTCTTCTTTTTCACCAATAGATCTTCTCAGTCTGATGTCCAGCTTCATTTAACCCACTTCCACTGAGCCCAGACTATTATGCACTTGCCTAAGCCCATGACTGGGCATTGGGAAGCATGTATATCACTCTGCTTTCTCTTCCTATCAGCATGCTTAATGTCAGCACTATTGATGAGCCAAACACATCTGGCTTTGGCACAAATGGGGTTTAGAGAATACGACTAACGTTTGGGTGCTACATCCAAAACTCTAATAAAGTCAATCAGAACTGCATGTTAAAAAACATTTTTGGCCTTTTTCTAGTCTAATGGGCAAGAGATTGTCAAATAGATGGCATAGGGGCTGGGCACTGCCATAGGTAATATGTATCAAAGCCAAAAATTGCAAAAAAAATGTATTTGGCAGGGAGCAGCGAATTTAGTAATTCAATAACATGTGCCATTACCCTGCCCATGAAGTACTGCATCTGTGCAATGCAGAGCTTTTTGTCAGTGGCAACGTGGGGGAAAATGGTTCCGGCACCTCCAGCACTGAATGTATTTTATGGCAAGGTGTGCTGGGGTGTGCTGGAGGGCCCATTAATGCTGCCTGATGGGGGAATATATTGTTGCTGATGGGTTTATATTTTTGTGTGGGGGTCTGTTGTTGCTGGGAGGAATCTACTGCTGAGGGAGAGGTCTGTTGCTGCTGGCTGGTGGAGGGTCTATTGATGCTGGCTGCTGGGGGCCTATTGTTGCTAGGGTCGTACTTTGGTACACTGGGTCCATTGTTGCTGGGGGGGATCTATTTTTGTGTTTTGGGTCCATTGTTGCTGGGGGATCTATTGATGTGTGTGGGGGGGTCCATAGTTGCTGGGGATCATTGTTGTGTAGGTTGTCCATTGTTGCTGGGGAGATCTAGTGTTGTGTGGGGGGATCTGTTGTTGCTGGGGTGGGGTCTATCAAATTTCATACAAATTACTTAGTAGCGCAAAATGGTTCTGTATTCTCTAAAAGGGGCAGTACAGGGAGGTGGGTAGGGGTGTAACCAAGGGGCGATTCTCAGAGGTGGGTAGGGGGCAGAAACAAAGGTTGATTCAGAAGAGAGGAGTTCTAGCACCTATGCTCTGGGAAAAAAAGCCCTGGACTGCAATGTATACAACTTACTACAGGGACAGTGACACTGAGTGCCAGTTCACATTTCTGCGATCACAGAGATAGCATGTAATTCGGAGCGCACTGCTCCTAAACTTACATGCGATCTCTGTGTGGTGCAAATTCAGCCATAAAGTTTGTATGGCTGAATTTGCACCGCAATCACACCTAACTCACACAGGACCCTTTTTTGGTCCGCAGCAGAATCGGATCGCATGGTGGCTCACACTAGTGCGATCCGATTCTGTGCGAACTTTCAGATTGCACTGCGATGTGTGCTCTGATCTGGGGGTGTCGTTAACTTTTAATTGACACCCCCAGCGTATCGCATATGGCAGTGTGAACTGTCAGGGGTGCGGGTACGATGCGGGAACACGCTGTATATTCGCAGCGTTCCCGCATCGCAGATATGTGAACCGGCACATACAGAGAAATGTGAGAAGTGTGTTAAAATTGCCGGTAAAATGACAGTACCTGGTCTGTTTGTAAACAAAGCAGCCAGAGATTACATTTATCTATACTAGATGCTTATCCTAGATGCTAATGGGGTACACACCACAAAAAAAAAAAAACACCACAGGTTTCCTCCCCCGATTCACACCAGTCCCTACAAGGTCTCATATGAATTTAAAAAAGGGACCACTTGCAAAAAAATAAATAAATAAACAGCATGAGGTCCCCCAATTTCTATATTTTAAGGAGGAACCGCACAAAAAAAAATGTTTAGGTTTTTTCCAAAAAATTCATACCAGACTCTTATCCGAGCATGCAGGCTGGCAGGCCAGGAAAAGGAGGAGTGGACAAGCCATATGCCCTCAACATAGGGGGATACCTTTTAATGTTGATGAGGAAAATAACCTTTCCCACAACCCTGGCCTGTTGGTTGTGGGGGTCTGCATGCAGCAAAGGGAAGGCCTAATGGAAGCTAGAAGCTTCCGTTATCAATAAAAGTGCTACTAAATATCATCCACCCAATATATGAATATGTAGGAGGTATATAGAACCCCTTCTCATTTTCAAAAAAAATTTAAACAGTAAAAAAACAGTTTTTGACAAATCCTTTATTTTAAAAAAGGCCCACTATACACATCCACTACCATTTATGTCATCTAGCAATTTCCAATCAAGTCGATCCTAATGCCTAGCCCACCCAAAGAAAAAAACAAAGTACATATCACACTGAAAATATTTCCCTTGTGCTTTTTTTTTTTTTTTAAACTTAGGCTTTAAATATTTTATTCAATTATCCATTCATGTAAAAATCTAATTCCTGTTTATTTATTTTACCTGATTATCATTATTATTATTATTTGGTATTTTTTAGAGCCAACAGTTTCCACAGCACTTTACAACATGAGAGCAGAACACACAGTTACAATACAATTCAATACAGAAGGAATCAGAGGGTCCTGCCTATTAGAGCTTACAATCTAAAAGGGAGGGTCAAGTGACACAAAAGGTAACTGTGGGGGGTGAGCTAATAGAAAAAATAAAAGTACAGTTGTTAGGTGGAGGCAGGATAGGCTTCTCTGAAAAGCAGAATTTTCAGGGATCGCCTTAAAATGGACAAAGTAGGAGATAGTCAAACAGATTGGTTTAGGGAGTTCCAGAAGATGAAGAAGTTCAGGAGAAGTTCTGGAGCTGAGCATGGAAGAGGTAACAAGGGAGCTAGAGAGAAGAAGGTCTTTGAGAGGAACAAAGAGAGCAATTTGGTTGGTAATATGAGAATTGGTTATTGATGTAGCTGGGGGCAGAGTTGTGGATGGCTTTGTAAGTTGTTGTTAGTATTTTGAATTTCATTCGTTGGGTGAGTGGAAGCCAGTGGAGGGATTGTCAGAGAGGGGCAGCAAACACTGGACTGAAGAACGAATAGCTTATGTAAAGGTAATCCAATGAGAAGAGAGTTGAAGTAATTAAGGCGAGAGATAACCAGGGAATGAATTAGAAGTTTGCAGTGTCATTGGTTAAGAAGAGGTGTATTTTGGATATGTAGTAGAGGTTGAGGCAGCAAGATTTGGACAGTGATTGGATGATGGGCTGAAAGGAAAGTTTAGATTCCAGGATTACACCCCGTACCCTGGCATGTGTTGATAGTTGTGCCATCAATCTTGACAGAGAAGTCAGACGAAGGGTCACGTGTAGGAACTGAAATTATGAGCTCGGGTTTGGATAGATTGATTGAGGAAGTGGTGTGACATCTAGACTGAAATGCCTATCAGCAAATTAGTGATGCGTGAGGAGACTGATGAAGTGAGCTAAAGTGTAGAGAGATTTGGGTGTCATCAGTGTAGAATAGGTATTGAAAGCCATGGGAAGCTATCAACTGACCCAGGGAAAAAGTGTAGATCGAGATAGGGGAGAACAGAACCTTTCACTTCCCTATCAGGCGGGTATCTCCGCTGACAGGGAAGTGAAGGGCTCACTTAATTACAGCTATTAGCAGCCGCTCGCCCGCCCGCCCGCCCCGTGTGTTAGTTCATTCATGCATATCGTAGTAGTAGTGACATCAACGGAAGGCGGGCCGCCGGCTAGAGGCGGGTCTTTTGAAAGGAAGGACACAGGAGAAGCGGAGAGTAAGGAGATTGCATCATTGGGATGGGGAGGGACGCTGAGGCAGGGGGGGAGGAACACTGAAGCAGTGGGGGGGACGCTGAGGCAATGGGGGAGGGGAGCTGAGGCGAGGTTACCAATGGTATTAGTATTATGCAGCATGAGGGGGTTAAGGTATTGCCACTGCTGGTCACTGATGCATTAGTGACCGACCAGTGGCAGTTAATTAACCCCTTTGTGCTGCATTAGTGCAACCAGTATCAGTGCAACGAGTGTTAATTAACACTGATACTGGTTGCACTAATGCAGCACAAAGGAGTTAATTAACTGCCACTGGTCGGTCACTAATGCATCAGTGACCAGCAGTGGCAATACATTAACCCTCTCATGCTGCATAATACAAATACCATTGGTAATTAAATGAACCACTTGCCAACCCGTCACAGTACACATACTGCGACAGGGTGGCAGCTACAGGTGTACGTCGCTGCCTGTTTTTGGTATATGCCCCTGTTCTATATATTTTAAAATCATTTGGGGGAAAAAAGTCATTTTCGGTTTCGGTTTTCGGCCAAGGGCATCCTGCATTCTCAGTTTCGGCCCAGAATTTTCATTTCCCTCCCATCTCTCCACTGGGTTTGGGAGAGTCCAGAGAAAACCACCATGGGAGAGGTAATTGGAAAAGCAGAGTCGGTTTCTAAAAGCAAGGTTTCAGTAACAGCAAGTGAATTAAAGGAGGTAATGATAAAAAGGTCATGGGTAGAGGTAAGTTTATTACAAAATGAGCAGGCCTACCAAAGAACACATAAGAAAGGAAGGCTGATTTTGGGAAAAAGTGGAATAGAATCGAAATTATATGGATTGCGACTGCTGCCAGAGGGTTTGGGGTGATTGATGTGTTGGCCACAGTTAAATAATGGAGGCCCTGGGTTTGGAGATATATATCTAGAATTTGGAAGAAGCAGGAGAGTGAGGGATGTAATATGGGAGACTGATTTCTATGAAGGAACATGCCCCAACGCCCTTGGGATTTTATTAGTTTGTGGGTTTAGATTTAAGAGGAGTTGATATGTTCAGTTATTGGTGAGTTATAAAAGGTGATTTATATGAGGTCAAGAAGAGGGGTGAAGGAAAGAAAGTTTAAGAAGAGAGGACACAACTGTGAGAAAGAGAGGTAGATAGTGCATTTTACAGAATGGAAGGATTAAAAAGAATACTAGGTAAGAGAAGAAAAAGCTGAATCGGGAAACAAGGTCACTTTTAGTCTGAATAGTGTTTTGCAAAGCAGTTTACCGTAGATATTCACTTTATGCATTCGCTGAAGTGCATAGTGGAAGTGCTCACATATGCCCCCCCCCCCCCCCCCATATATTCACAAATAAATTCAAATTTATAGAACTTATATTAAGCCATTCCGTAGGGAACAGCGGAACTCTCCTATGTCTCTAAAAAAAAAATTTTCATATAGTTAAAAAAGATATAAGTTACATCTTAAGAAAGCTAAGATAAAAAATAAAAAGAAAAAGGAGAAGAAAACCCCCCCAAAAAAGGGGGGGGGGAAATGGGGGAAGAATTTTCCACAACTGGTATCACACAGTATTTTATCATGTACCATATATTCTACCAGGGCCAACCCTATCCTGCTCACAGATCTATCCAACCCAGAAATCAATTAATGTCCCGTACACACGTGCAGATCGTCGGCCGAACGATCGGCCGTCTTTTGTCCCCGGGCTGTCGTGTCTGTTGAAAAGTGCAAAAGACTGCACAAGAATTTTGTCCGCCGACTACAGCCGACTGCAGAAGTGATGTCATGTGATGGTTAACTTTCCCTGTGTTTTTTCTTTTCTGAGCATGCCCAGTCTTGCAAATCTGCTGTCTGTCGGCCGAATTCTGTATTGACTGGCGAACAATCGGCCGCTCTGGTGTCGGCATACAAAAATTTTAATGCTTGCACGACAGATTCTTTTCGGCCGAAAGTGCGCTGTCGGCTGTCGGAAGCATCATACTAACAAGCTGAAAATCGGCCGATCGTTCGGCGGCCGAACATTTTCGGCCGACAATCTGCACGTGTGTACGGGGCATTAGACTAAAGGAAGTCTTGGCCCCTTTCTCTATATCACGTGTCCACTTTAAAGGGTGCCAATTCAATTTCAGCCTCTAACTTATAATTATTACTAATAATCGTCATCACCTCATCTCCTCTATTCCTCCTCTCATGTATATTATTGCCATAAGGCTATCAGTCCAAGTCTGTATGAATGTTTCTCTCCCCCCCCCCCCCCCCTAGATTCATTGCTTACCATGTGGCGCAGAGATAGTAATCAGTTGGTTTCAGTTTGCGGTGGATGTGAAAAGCAACAGCATAGATGCAGAGTTTGCCATAGGGCACAGTGATAGTAATCATTCAGTTTCGGTTTGAGGTGGATGTAAAAAGCAGCAGCATAGATTCATAGTTTACCTGTGAAGGGACAGAGAAGAGATGTTCAGATAAGACAGAGAGGAAGTGCCTACCTAAAATAAGAAACACACTTTACCAAAGAAATCCAGCCAGTGCCACCCCAACATAATTGGACAGTTGAAGGAAAAATTAATTATTTTTGTGGGAAAAATTTCAGCTTATTTAGTAAATCATCCTGAGGATGTTTTACATTTTTGCTGGTTGAAGATTTGTTTGCAGTTACGGGGATTTGAAAGTGTACCAGGGTTTTGCACTTAGCCCACAGTGGATTAATAATATTCCTGAAGAGAAACTGAAATTTGAGTACAAACCTATGGAAAGCTAAAAAGCAGCTACATTTTCTCCAGCTCGATGGTTTTCAACAGCACAGATCTTTACGGAGAAACAAACTGATAGGGGCATAAACAGATGGCAGTGCAAATCAATATATTTGATACCAAAGGTAGCTGTCTATCTTGGAATAATTATTTTTGAGAGTTAAAATAGAAGCTATAGAGTCTATTCAGTTTCTGTTTAAATGTCTTAAAGAGGTTGTAAACCCATACAATTTTTTTTTTTTGCAACCTGAAAGAGAAACACATAATGAGCTAGTATGCATTTTATACTAGCTCAATATGAAATACTTACCTTAGAACGAGCCCCCGCCGTGCCGCCCGCTTACCTGTATGACGGACGACATGTTCAGTCACCCGTCTTCCGGGATCGCAGCATCCGGCCATCTGATTGGCCGGAGCCGCGGTGACGTCACTCCCGCGCATGCGCGCAGGAGCCGACGGTCACGGCACGGGGCTCTGAAGAAACGGCACCAGCGGCCGTTCCTTCAGAGCGCATGCACCAGTGACATCACTGGCTGCGTGTAAGGTAAATACCTCCTAAACGGTACATGTTTAGGAGATATTTACGGTACCTATAGGTAAGCCTTATTATAGGCTTACCTATAGGTAAAAGTTTCAGAGGAGGGTTTACTTCCTCTTTAAGAGATACTTTGCTTGTTATTTGGAACATATACATTGTTTACTGTAATTGGATTGCATCTCAACGAGAGAATTATAATGTGAAAATTACTTATAGGGTCAGAGATAATTACTGTAACCCTGAAGGTGGTTATCCTGTCTAATCAAGACTTCCACTCATGCTCAGCTCTTTTCTTTGGGCCAGAGACAAGATAGTCCTGGACAAAATTGTTTGTTTAAAGCAAGGGAAATTATCATCTTTAGAAAGAGCCTCCTGTACAGAAACATTGTCTGCCCGTATTTTTTTTATCACTTTTATTATCAAGTATTTTTGTATATAGTGTAAAATCAATTTTGCATTAACAGATAGCAACTTAAAGAGGAGTTCCAGGCTCCCCCCCCCCCCCCCCAAAAAAAAAAAAATTAAAAATCAGCAGCTACAAATACTGTAGCTGCTGACTTAATATTAGAGCACGAGCACTTACTGTTAAACAGGACAATTTGGTTGGTTGCAGACTGGCTAGTGAGTTGAGCTGGGAATTTTCTTTGGTTTTGTTTTGTATGCATTGCCCTTGCTCCTTGCTGTGAAGGCCAGTTATGGGTGGGGGCAGTGGACAGTTGTTTGTTACTGATGTAATATTGGTGAGGGGATGCATTGGACACCGTTGCTGCCATTGTGCTATGTGCTCAGTGTCCAGTGTGCCCCTTTGCCCTTAAGGAGGGGTGGGCTATCTCCAATCTCACCTACCCTCTATCTATCCTTTAGAATGCATGTGCTTCTACTATGGAGGCTCTCATAAATTTACAAGAGTTAGGACTGCAGATAATACTGGGGTTCCTTGGAGCGGCTCTGCAGCTTACACATATATTTGCAAATGTGTGCTAATTAAAACCCTTTTTTTAATGCAAACTGTTAGACAGGATAATTTGTTCGGTTGCAGACTGGCTGGTGAGTTGAGCTGGAAATTATCTTTGGTTTTGTTAGGGCATTTACCTGGTGCCCTCACTCGAGCCAGTTCATTATTCGGCTATCGGGTGCTGGTGTTGCTATCTTGACTAAGGGCAACATGTAGTGAAGCCTTGCAGCTTCAGACCTGGTTTCCTAATGCACATGTGCAAAGCGCTCTGCGCTTTGTGAATGGGCCACAGTCTTCTGGGACTTGTGAAGTGTTCCAGAAGGCTGCAGGGGAAAGAGGGAGGGGCAATTTTTTCGGATTTTAATATATAATGGATGGGGAAAGATTAAGGAAGGTCACTTGCCACAAAAACTGCTCATTGATGTTATAGGTTTTCATGTGAATAACAAATTCATGACAACTTACCAAAGCTAATTTAACAGTGTGCCAATCTGCTAAATTAAAAAAAAAATACTTAAAATGGCCATCGCCCATTGGGATCTAGTTTTTTAAAATCACTGAAGGTGGTAAGGATAATCCCTTAGGAGGTAAAAGCAGAGCATGTATGGTGTTATTCTTCCTACCTTGTGTTTGGAGGTAAGAGTTGGGTAGATTTCCAGCGACTATTCCAGCGTGAAATAAGGCATAGCGAAAATTAATCCTTTTCTAATAGGGTAGAGGCTGAAGATCTAAATTCAATTTTCAGGTAGGGTTTCTGATTAACTGGTTTATCAGTCAGTTGGGTGGGAGGCATGAGGAAGATGAGGTAGAAGTTGAGAAGTAGGAATGTAGAGAGAGACTTTAAACCTAGCTGTTGCAGGAAAGTACTTTGTACAGATCCTATAAGATAAATGTGTACATTCTTAATAGTAGTTGTGTGATGAGGGAAGGTTTTGTCTTTTTTCTACTCTAACTTGAGATAGGGTCACAAAAAAGGTGATGATGTGGTGGCCTCTTCAAAAGTGTATGTAGTGAGGCTGCTTACAGTAATAAATAATATTTTTTTAATGGGAAATAATGGAAGCATAATATAAGTTTCTTAGAGTAATAGCAGTTGCAAGGTCCTAAGCCCTTCTGTGCAGGGACTATGCTGTTCTTTTAAACAGTTGGAGAAGATAAACCTTTATATCTGAGCTAAACATTTCAGAGGGAACACTTTTCTAATGTTTTGTCTGCACTTCCTATTTTCCAAATCCTCCTGAACATGTATTTCATTCCCCCCCCCCCCCCCCCCAAATATATTGCTGCTCATCTTCAACCAAGTTATGTTGCATAAAAGGATCATCATGTTCATCAAGGTCCATTGGATACTGACGGATGGAGTTGAAGGCGGAGCAGCCTTGGGAAAAACAGTGTCCGTGAGTACCAGGAAGCTTGCCAGAGGTCTGCCCAGGAAGGGGACAACTCCAGTGGAGAGTCAGTGGACAGGGGCCAGCATGCACAGCAAGTGAGAAAGGGGGTGCCAAGGTAGGACCCTGAAGAGGAACTAAATCAGGATAATATTCTTTATCTTCACATCAGTGGCAAGGTGAAGCAGCGGCCTTGCTGCACACACTACAGCTAGTTGTCCTCAGAATTGTGCATAGTTCATAGTTGGAGTATCCCACTCATCCCTTCTCCCATCCCAGTTCCAAATAAAACACCAAAAACCAAATCCCTGGACTGTTCATTGTCTGAGCCAAGCATTTAGAGTGATACGTTTCCACAGACTGTTGCTACGGGTACCCCAGGGGAATCCAGTACTTGCAATACTCAGTAGTCCTCTAGGGGGCAGTGCTACAAACAAATAACAGGTTTTATATACTCATTGCTCAGTTGTAGGTTTTTTTTCTCGAGCAGGCATTAGAAAGGAGAACTTCAATAACTAAAGACCTCCACGCCTTTCTTACTGATCTTGCCTTTTCAAAGGTCTATCCAAAAAACAATAAGCAAATATTCTAGATATCAGCAATTAAACAGATCCTTTCTGTGTATAACAGTTTTTGGTGTGTGTATATAGTGTTTTTTTTCTCTCTGCCTTTTTCCATCTTCTCCATTACCTTCTATTTGTACTTTCCTTTATCCCAGTAAATATATTCAGAAAACCATATGTAGCCATGCTAGAATTACTGTGTTATTATATTGAATTGTGAATCGGGCCATGTCTGGGTGCTCCTTTAAGAACTTTATAAGGAGGATTGGTTTCTTCCTAGGAGTACTGAACAGTTTTATGGGGGATGTAGTTTGGAAGAGGGTGGAAACTATGCATTGAAGGATTGACTAGATCACACTCCCAGGGAGCTTTGAGGGATCCGCGGAGGATCATGGGAGGAGGTATAAATCGGGGGCGGAGTCGGATGTGTGCTCTCTTGCTTCGGGGACTCATGGAGTGCAGTTGTGCAGAGAAGAGCTGCAGAGAGAAACTGACCAGGGAGAGGCCTGAGAGTGCGGCCTAGAGTGCGGAGAGTGCATCCTGACTGGAGTGGACCGGTCCTGAGAAGAGGGTGACCAGTGTGAGCGCGGGAGAGACAGCGAGTGGCACTGAGAGAGTGGCCTAATACAGAGTGTGCTGAGATTCTCAACAAAGAAAATGGCCTCTGCCCCCACCTATAACTGGCCTTTAATAGCAAAGAACACATGGAAGGGCAACGCACATGAAACAAACAAAAATAAAATTCCCAGTTCAATTTGCCAACCAGTCTGCTTACCAACCAAATTAACCTGTCTAAGAGTTTGCGTCAAAACAGGGGTTGAGTTAGCCCACATTTGCAAACGCATGTGAAAGCTGCAGGGCCACTCCACGGCTCCCTGTGTTACCTGCAGTCCTAGCTCTAATGAATTTATACGAGTCTTCACATTGGAAGCACATGCAAGCTAATGGATAGATAGGGGGCAGGTGAGCCTGGAGGTGGCCCATCCCTCCTGAAAGGTAATTGGGGGCATAATGGAAGCCCAGCTGATAGTATTACAGCAAAGGTATCCAGTATGTCCACTCACCAGTACACATTAACAACAAAGAAAATGGCCTCTGCCCCCACCTATAACTGGCCTTCATAGCAAAGAACACATGGAAGGGCAACGCACATGAAACAAACAAAAATAAAATTCCCAGTTCAATTTGCCAACCAGTCTGCTTACCAACCAAATTAACCTGTCTAACAGTTTGCGTCAAACAGGGGCTTAGTTAGCACACATTTGCAAACGCATGTGTGTACTGGTGAGTGGACATACTGGATGCCTTTGCTGTAATACTATCAGCTGGGCTTCCATTATGCCCCCAATTACCTTTCAGGAGGGATGGGCCACCTCCAGGCTCACCTGCCCCCTATCTATCCATTAGCTTGCATGTGCTTCCACTCTGAAGACTCTTATAAATTCATTAGAGCTAGGACTGCAGGTAACACAGGGAGCCGTGGAGTGGCCCTGCAGCTTTCACATGCGTTTGCAAATGTGTGCTAACTAAACCCCTGTTTTGACGCAAACTGTTAGACAGATTAATTTGGTTGGTAAGCAGACTGGTTGGCAAATTGAACTGGGAATTGTATTTTTGTTTGTTTCATGTGCTGAGATTCTCGCCTGTGACGCAGCACCAAAAGGAGTGGTCTGGCAGGAGGACGAGAGGATCAATCGTGGACACTGACACTGCAGTAAAGTGTCTGGTGATCTTTGGGGAACCGCAAGTATATATAAATACACACAGAATACATCAGCAGTTAGGATTCCAATAATATTTGCACACTTTTTGGATTACAAATATCACTAGAAGAGTGATTAAGAGCTCCAACTGCCGGCGAAGAAGCGCAAGGCCTTGCTAGCATAGTGACTACACTTTCTTTAAACCCTAAAGGGGGCCCCCGGTCCTAGAATGTTTCTGCCAGTTGTTTAGGCTGATTGTCTAGCAGAATAGGAAGAAACATATTATAACTGAGGGTACTATTTCTGAGTTACATTACAGTCACTCTCACTTAATATAATTATATCTATATTGCTAAGTGTTTGACGTATGTTGGTGTCTTTCTCCCAGGTTTCACATATATTACTGGGATTTGGGAGATTATCACCATACTTCTTGTTGCTTACAGATTCTGATTTATTATTCTGTACCTTTTACACTTATTTCATTCCAGTAAACAGTTACACTGGTATCTGATAGGGATGATCGAACGGTTCGGGTCCACCATCGGTTCGGCCCGAACATTGGGTGTTCGAGGTTCGGCCGAATTTAGAACTTTTTGCCCAAAAAGTTCGGAATTCGGCAACCAGAACCGCCCAAAATGCAATGCTTCAGGAAATGGGCTTTAAAAGCCCGTGATTGGACCAGAACCATTAGCAAAAGCCAATTGAGGGGGCAGGAGAATGCTAGGAATGTGATTGGAGTGACTAGGGGGTCCCTAGACCAATCATTAGTGAATACGCCCCCCAGTATATAAGATTGCCCCCGCCATATTCCCAGCATTGTTATACTGGACATGGAAGAGAGTGGAAGCAGTTCTGTTAATTTTACTTTAAAAGCGTCATTTAGCTATTTTTAGTGTGAGGAAAGGGATATCTAGTGTAGTTAGAGTGCTCCTTTACACTTAAGTTAGCTTCAAAAATTTAGTTTCTGTAGGGAAAGTGTTAAGTGTCAGGGGTTTGTAGTGTAGTGTAGGGTTAACTGGCAGTGACTGCTATGGCAGGGTGACAAAACCCTTCCATAGCAGGGTGACCGCTATAGAGAAATGATCATTTCTCTGAGTTGCTACGGGACAGGATTATGGCTTCTCACCAGCAAGCATTTTTTATGCTGCAGGGGCTGCCACTGCCAGTGCTTTTTTGAGGACATGTTTGATGTCAGACATGACATCTGAACATGTGTATAGGGGGTATATATAGACATATATGTCTGAATATATACCCCTAGACATATATAGGTGTGATAGTAGCAGAAATAAATGCTTGCGCTAATGAAATCATTTACAGTAATATATTTCTGCTACTATCACACCTATATATGTCTAGGGGTATATATTCAGACATATATGCCTATATATACCCCCTATACATATGTTCAGATGTTTTGCCTGCCTCAAAAGAACCCCAAAAAATGCCAAAAAAACGCTAGCGTCAAAAAAAAAAAATGCCCAGGTGTGTTTTTGCTGGCATTTTTTGGGGGCTTTTGGAGGCAGGCAAAACATCTGAACTTGTGCACAGTACCACTATACACAAGTTCAGATGTTTTTTCTGACTGCAAAGAACCCAAAAAAATGCCTGCTTTGAAACCGGCAAGGTGTTACAGCAGCGAAGCCATATTCCTGTGCTCAAAGTTTTCTAATACAAACAATCCTTTTTTTTTCTGGTTCTGGACATGCTACAGAGCTGAAACTTCACAGGTACACCTTTTAGACCCCCCAGACACAAAATCACACAAAAAAAGTTCTTAAAAATTGTCATTTTTGATAAAAAAAGCCAATTATTGAAAAATTAAAAAAAAAAATAAAAAAAAAAGAGATTTTTTGTTTTTTACTTTGGATTTAGTATCTGGGAGGTCTAAAAAGTGTACATGTGAAGTTTCAGCTCTGTAGCATGTCCAGAACCCCCCAAAAATTAGCATTTTCTTATAATTTTTTTTAGAACAGGAATACGGCTTCTCTACGGCGCTTTTTCTTGCATTTATCGGGCATTTTTGGAGGCAGGCATGAGTTTTTTTGGATTTAGTGTCTGACATCGGATCCGTCAGATCTGGATGGATGGAAACCCTATTTTCCATCCGTCCAGCGGATCGGATGAGAACGGACAGACTGTCCGTTCTCATCTGATTCCCCCATAGAGAACAGCGGGACCTGACAGCTCTGTCTCCGCACACAGCACGGAAACACAGCAGTCATCTGCCTACTCAGCGGGGGGATCGGCAGATCAATCCCCCGCTGAGAAAAACTGAGTCCGCTGACGGACTTCCTGTGTGAAAGGGGCCTAATGGTTTTTATGCAGATCTGTGCCAAATTTTGCACGCTCCAGTTTTAGTAAATCACCCCCATAGAGTCTATCTGATGCAAAAATATACCTGCTAGCAGTTTATTTTGAATTTAAATGTAGTTCTGCTTTAGAAATTACAGCACACTTCATCATCACCATGCTTTCTAATTTCCCTTCTCCCAAAAATACGATGACCGTCTTTTGTCATCCCATCCAGGATCAGAATCTACCTTTTTTTCAGCCCAAGGACAATGCAGTCCTAAAGTAAATCTAAATCACATCACTAAAATGTCTGCAAAATGTAACATCTAATTTCAAACTTTTTTTTTTTTTATCTGAAACTGCAGCTTTCGGTAAAAGTATGTTTGGTGATCTTACCATAATGGCCCTGGCTCAAGTACTTCCTGATATGGGGCAAGAACTCCCATATGTGCTACTGATGGACAAACATTGAACAGGCGTATTTCTCTGCTGTCATATCAGAAAGCTGGTTCAGAACAATAAGGGGTAGATCTGCATTGAGTAGTGTTCAGCTTGTATGTTTATTATGGTATATTGTAAAATTTTTCTTCTTTTACAGATCGTTGTAAATGCAAAACAATTAAACCGACTCTAAATATGTACTTGGCAAAGAACTACAGCTATGGTAAGTGAAATATTTTTTGTGAAACTGCGGTGTATGGGAAAGATATGGGAAAATATCTCAATCATACCATTATAGGAGCTAACTTTATTTCTAAAAGACCATTTAGATGTACTGTAAAATATTTAGAGCTGTTGGATTGAGTACATAAATTGCGTGAAATGAAGACAAATCATCTCCTTAAGGAATACTATTTTAAAACACATAAACAAGACAAACACAGTGTATATTAGAAACAGATCACTTTTGTGTAAGAATTTATGCTAAAAAATTTGAAGATTTCTGGTTCTTTTTTCCTTAGCGTGCTTCATTCTTTCCTTCATTTTATTATCCCCTTTGTTCTTTTTTTATAACTAAAGGCATTTTTTTTTTTTTATTTGGAAAAACTGGTGAGAGGTTAGAACCTCTTTAAGGTTAGGTATTTTATTTATTCTCTTATTGCCCTGATCCCAAATGTCTTTGGGAATAAATGTGAGAGTAAAATCAAAAATGTTGGGTTGCCGTCAGAACTGGAATACAAGGCAAATCTTTCAATGGGTACACCTGTTCCAATCAAACTGGAGGGGAGGGGATTTCCTTCACATGTCTTAAGATATCTTCTCACAAGGCAGGAAGCAAAATCTTATGTCTGGTACACACAATGAGATTATAGGACGAATGATTGTCCTATTTTTTTTGCATGCTAGTCTCATATCGAAAATGAAGAATTTAATAAAGTGACGAAAATTCACATAGGACAGAATAAAAACTCGTAGGTAATGTAATGTTTTGTAGTGTACATATATTGTACTTTCGAACAAGGGATCGATTGATATCGTTTTTTTCATTGCCGATACCGATATTTTGGCCATTGTATATCGGTATCGGCCGATATGGGCCGATATTTTGTACATTTAAAGTTTTGAAAAATAAAGACAATTTTTGACACAAATCTGGTACTGAACATGTGGGGTAGGTCTTTTAGCTGTAATGTGCAGTCTTCCCTTCCCTCCCTGCCTGCCAGGAATCCCGTGTGAGCCTAGTTTAGTGTCATTAAAATCCTAGAATCCACTTTATTAGTGTTTTGTATAATGTCCAGTGTGTGTTTTAAGGGCCAAGCAGCAATGTAATGAAGGTATTTCACACTTTTAGATTACAAAAACACACACTGGACATTATATAAAACACTAATAAAGAAGATGCTAGGATTTTACATACACTAATATTACATACAGTAATATCGGCAATATCGGTAACCTCCGGGGCCGATACCGATATATTGGGGAAAGTGCATATAATGGACGATCCCGGTCGATAATCGGTCGATCCCTATTTCGAATGACAACTGTACTGATTAAACTAAAATCGTACGATCTGGTATCGTACAAATTTTTTTTGTGCTTTTCCCAATATTGGTTAAACTGTCGTGATCGGCCCTCGAAAGCTGTATACTAACCATCACAATATCATACGATCACTTTGAAAGTGGTATTTTTCATACGATTTTCTGATCATGTGTACGGGCTATAAGACGCAGATAGCAAACAAAAACTGACAGCATTTTTAACCCCTCTCCACTCTATCCAAAATGGAAAAAAAATGTTGCCATCAGATATACTTTAATCAGTAATTTGTAAATTACAGGATTGGCAAATTGGTTGGTTTGTGTGTATTGGATTGTAGATGCTCTTGTTGATGTTTTTCATTTTATTAAATTTAAGGTGTTAAACCCTGTTTCGTGTACTAGAGTTTATGTGAAAAAGAGGAGGCTGTAAAATATGATTGCAAAAAGAGCAAATTATTTCTGCAAACAAACCTTTACAAGACCAGTGCCAGTGGGCCCTCATGAAGTTATGAATTATTCTGAGTTGTGTCACACAACAGCTTTTCTTGCCTGTGATCTCATGGTTGCCATCTTATCAGAAGAAAGAAACTTCTTCCAGACATATGTGATAGATTCAGTACATTTTTCATCAGCTCCAACATTATAATGAGATTGCAAATTTAAGTTCATTAGAAACAAGCTGAAGCTAGAAGCCGAAACATGTCCAGTTGCTAGACCAGTGAATGACAGTTCTGTTGGGATGGGCAAAAAGCACAACCCAGAGGACCTCCACATTCTTGAGGGCTCCCAGAAGCTTCCCCATGCCTTCAATTTCCCCATCGCATGCAGAGCTGCACCATTACAGCCATTCAAAGTTGTATAAAGTACTCGAAACCCATACTTGAGTAAAAGTACAAGTGCTCAATCAAAAAGTTACTTGAGTAGAAGTGGAAGTCCTCGATCAAAAAGTGACTTGAGTAGAAGTACTAAAGTATTCAACATTTTTTGTACTTAAGTATTGCAAGTAGTTTTTTTAAAAATTTTGCTACTCAAGTACTGAAAGTAAAAGTACCAGTAGTTTTGAAAAAAAATTGCTACTCAAGTACTGAAAGTAAAAATACAAGTACTGTGTTATGTAGTTATTAAAGAAAGAAGTCAAAAGTTTGAACATCATATTTTTTTTTATTATTTCAAATGCAGCTTTTATTAATACATACAGTAGCATTTATTTTCGTATGCGCTGATAATACACAAGTTTTGAGCTTCATGAAACCTGCCATCTACTGTTACGAGTAACTATGCAGCACAAAAAAAAAATATCGGAGTAGAAGTATTGAAATCATTGAAAAAATGTAGTGAAGTAAAAGTGGAAGTAGGAGAAAAAAATTATACTCTGGGAAAGTACAGATACCGCCTTTCGGTACTTAAGTACAGTAGTGAAGTAGTTATACTTAGTTACTATACATCTCTGCAGCCATTGTATCATATCCTTAGCATGATCCACTCGACAGTGTAAAAAATACTCTGGCCCTGAACTTCCTTCATTGAACGTTTTAGAAAATTAAGGTAGAAAGATGGGAGTAGAGCATTCATTGCCTTATCAACTAAGTCATGTTGAGGGGGTTGCAATATTTAGTCAAAGGGGTCTAAGTTTGACTTTTGCTCAGGAACCAAAGTTGTGGTCAGGGAATAACTGAGTGAAATACCATTTAAAGAAGTACGGTTGAGGCGTGCCGAAACCGTGGTTCGGGCAGGCCTGTAAATAAAGAGGGCCCACCAAGATGGAATTGTTGAAAAAAGGGGAGTGGAGGGAGGGGTACCCAAAAACGTCAGCCCAGTGAGGAGGGCGGCCTGACGTTAAATAGGCCGGCCCCTCCCCTCCCACAACTGCAGGCTCCGCCTGCCCATTTGTGGTCAGGGAATAACTGAGTGAAATACCATTTAAAGAAGTACGGTTGAGGCGTGCCGAAACCGTGGTTCGGGCAGGCCTGTAAATAAAGAGGGCAAAAAAGGAATAACTTAACCAAAACGACCTTTAATACACACATATCCCAAAACAGAAAGCAAGACCTGTAGTGCTATGTGGCCAGATCTCTAAAAGCCAGTCTGAGTTCATTCTCCGGCTGGGGAATGTACCGGCTGTAAGCAGAGGACTTCCATCGGCCCATCCTTTTGATAATATGCACTGGTATGTTGTGGCTAGATGCTGCCGAAGCTGCCCCTATACGGAAGGAATGACCCGAGAAAGCTGCAGGGTCACAACCTATTTTTGAGAGCAGGGTTCTCACGTATTGCATGAACTTCGAGGTGGTGAGTGGCAAGCCGTGGAGACTCAGAAGGGGGGCATCTGGGCCACGACCCGTCACGGATGGGAGAAGACGATCCAATAACCGGACCGGGCACCATTGATTTCCTGTAGGGTACAGGGGAACGTCAACCGGCGGCCCCACCTGGTTGGTTTTGGAGTGACGTAGTGTCAGGAGGAAATGATCCCCTACTTTGGTCAAATCTGCCACCTTCAGCGGGTTGGAGGCCCCGTCTAACCTACCCGCGGTGAACTCGCTGGGGCGCAAGAATCCATAGAAGGCCAGGTATATGGCAAACTTGATAACACGATTTGTTCCTGCCTCAAACGGCCGTGTGTCCAACACGTCAGACAAGGCCCTAAACCTGCAGCTGTTGATCGGTTGACGTCTCGCGGGCTTGCAGCCCTCCAAGCGAAGGATGCCTTTTAAGATGTTTTTAATTGGCCTGGAAGACATGAAAGTACTGTGACTGGGGTGTGTGTTGATCACATGAAACTGCACCCCTGCGAGATAAAGCTTGACCGTGCTGTGGGCGAGTTTCAGATTTAAGTGGCAAAAGGAGGTGAACGCCACCATGGTGTCTAAGGAAAAAGGATCCGAGATGCTGTACTCCGTGATGAATCTGGAGAAAATGGTCAGAGCCCGATCGTACGAGCGCCTAGTGTTGACGGAGAGTGCTGATTGAGCCAGCGTGCTCCCATGGGCCATGAGTTTGGCTAGTCCAGGATGAGATCTTGAAACCGAGGTGGCGTGTCTGGGATACTCGCGGGTGTGGGGTGCAACTGGAAAAAGACCTGCAATTTGCAACGAGAAAGGGCGTCAGCTGCTGAGTTGTGAGAACCTGGCACATGCTCGCAAATTAAGTGGAACTGTAGGGTGTCAGCGAGCCAAGTTAGTCTCCTAACTAGGCTCATGATGGTGAGGGATGAGGAACGGCCCTTGTTGATTATGTCGCCGGCTGCCATGTTGTCCGTGAAACATTTTACTGTCTGACCTCCCCACCGGTGTCCCCACACCCGGGCTGCTGCCACTACGGGATAAATTTCAAAAAGGGCGGAAGTGCGGTTAAAAGACGGTAGACTGGCAGTCTCGGGTGGCCAAAAGTCTCTGAACCAATTGTCCCCGCAAATGGCTGCAAATCCTGAATGTGCTGCCGCGTCGGTCCATAAGACTGGGGAGTGGTCGGTAAAAGGCGGGATGAACATATTCACCCCGTTCCAATGTGCCAGAAACTGCCTCCACATGGTCAAGTCCGCCTTGGCCTGCCCGTCCAACGAGACAGTACTCCCGTCGTGCGGGAGGCCAGGGAGCAGACAGAGAAGCCTGGAGACAAAAGCTCGGCCTTGGGGAATAATCCTCATGGCGTAGTTCAGGGAACCTAGAAGGGACAGTAGGTCTTTCCGGGATGCAGAACCTTTGGCGAGGAACCCCTCGATCTCTGCCCTGATCCTCTGAACTTTGTCCGGGGGCAGGCTTGCCTGCATGGCGACCGAATCTAGGCAAATGCCTAGGAAGGTCAGTTTGGTGGAGGGACCTATTGTTTTCTTTTCGGCTACCGGAACCCCTAGGGCCGAAAAGAGTGCCACCGTTTTTACCAGGCTGAGCGGAGTGGCTGTGGGACTCTCCACTGTCAGGAAATCATCTAAGTAAT
This sequence comes from Pelophylax lessonae, assembly GCF_965119305.1. Lineage (NCBI taxonomy): Eukaryota > Metazoa > Chordata > Amphibia > Anura > Ranidae > Pelophylax > Pelophylax lessonae. The sequence continues at coordinate 198,461,767 of NC_138772.1, forward strand.
GGATGATGACTGGACAGCAACCGACATTTAATAGGAGCCAGCACAGAGCCTCAGCAAATAAATCAAAAATCTTGGGGCTGCTTTTGGCCCCGAAGGTCAGGCGGATGGCAAAATAGTAAAACCCCCTCCATTTCGCACCATGCAGATGCCACAGTGATGGGTGTATGGGCAGCAGCTTGAAAGCATTGGAAATGTCCGTCTTCCCAAGCCAAGCTGCTTTCCCGGCTTTCAGGATAGCCTGAATGGCGTGATCCACTGTAGTGTACTGTAGTGAAAACTCTTCGGAGGGAATAAGAGAATTGAGGCTTGGCGTGGCGATGGAATGAGGAGCCGAGAGGTCTATGATCAATCGTTTTTTATTATTGTATTTCCCCGTGGCTACCCCCAATGGGTTGGTTCGCCAGCAGGAAAAAGGAGGGGTACAGAAAGGACCTAACATGAAACCCTTGTCTACCTCTGTTTTCAAAAGAGTGTCGACTACAGCCGGGTCAGCCAAGGCAGACTGTAGGTTTTTGCACTCGATTGTGCCTGACGGGAGTGCCACCAGACCAGTGTGGAACCCTGTCGTGAGCCCTGAAACTAAAAAGTCGACTAGGTCTGGAGAGGGATGGGATTTCAAAAAGAAGGCCAGGGAATCGACCTGTACCTCGGTCAGTCAGCTCTTGGGAAAAAGGCGACTGGGGCACATGGACTTGGCGTGGGCCCGGAAGCAGGTGGAGCAGATATGCAACAACCTACAGGCACTGAAGCTGCAGCCCCCCGCGTTGAAGTTGTTGCATACCTGTGCCTTGCCCAAGAACACTATCGGTCTCCCCAGTTTGTCTTTGGCGGACTTCTGATCAGACCTGCTGGGGCCCGGGGTGACCTCGCTGGTGGCAGAAGAACTGGGCTCGACGGTACACAAGTTGGTGGAGTGGGAGTTTGAAGCACAAGTGGCGCATGCAGGTGGCACAAGCCCGGCAAAGTGGCGACAGAACAACTCGGTGTCCAGCTGGCCCCAATCTATCCTGATGTTAAACTGGGCAAAGGTGGCTGCCGCCTTGGCTGAGAATGAGCGGTGATAATCGTAGAAGGTGGTGCCGCCGTACTTGTGCCCCAGGTCGACTAACTTGTGTAGATACAAATCCAGCTCTTCTCTGCGATGAGGGAAGTTAAAGCAGACCACGTCCCGGAACAGACCGAAGGCCAAGACAAACTCGGGAATGGACAACTTCCTGTTTAGTCTGGGGTCCTTGGCCTTCAGAACCACAGACAGGTCCCCGTAATTGTAAGTCTTGCTCTCGACAATGTCTTGAGAGGCAATTAATAGCGACATGAGATTCACATCCTTCCCCTCCAGAATGTCTTTCCTAATGTTGGGCGGGACCATGTGTGCTGGTGTAATGATGTGAGGAATGGGGCCTGAAGGAGTTGGCATACCTGCAAAGGTGCCCTGAGGGGCTGGCAAGCCAAAGACCTGAGAGGGCAGGGAACCTGGGGAAGCTGCGGAGGCTGGTACAGGGGTTTCTAATTTTTCCAACCTCTGGCTTAGGCTACTAACGGAAGCCAGAACAGACGCCATGGTGGCCTGGATTTCGGCTAAAGCGTCCTTGACACTGTCCCGTGCGTCAGTCCCTGGTAGCGGGTTGCCGGTATTGGATACCAAGATCCTGTACAACTCCGCCTTCCTGGCTGTGGCCGGAAATGGTATCCCCCTCCGTCTTAACTCGGCGGCAATCTTAGGAATGGTCCATGTCCTCATGGAACCAGGACTTGACGGAACCAGGCTACCTCCTGCGACGGGAACGGAAACCGGAGTGGGTGGCCTGGCTGGCGTGCTAGGCAGGGAGAGGTCGTCTCCTAGGTCTGACGCGCGAGACATGCTGGGATGACATGAAAGGGAAAAGAAGAGATGAAAAACTCATACGACAGGGCGTTAACTGGCGCTTTTTTTTTTTTTTTTGGAAACGGGGGACGTGAGGCCCTGCTAACCCCAGGGGCTGGTGGAGGCACTAACTATGATTTGGACCTAAGCTGTGCCATGAATGATGGTGGGGTGTAGGCCTCTGGGAAGGTGAAGCCCTGACTACCCTGACCAAAATAGCGAGACGCTAGCTATGATTTGGGCCGATGGGCGAAAGTACCTCCATGTGAGGATGGGTGTTGGTCTCGCGATAACTACAAAGTGACCTGCCTAAGCTCCTGACCCCCCACCCCTGCCCCCCCCCTTGCGCCAGTTAACGAAGAGGGGAAACTCTTGGTAACGGAACAGCATACCTTAGATGACTCTTGAGGGGTCTTACTTGGTTGAACGTCTGGTAATGTTCAAGCAGACTACCTGTGGGTAAGCAAAACCGTGGTTGACGCCATGGATGTGAGATGACATGAGAACTGACTTAACCGAAGTAATGCCCTACGAGCGCCAACCCTAGTGTGCGAGGGGGGGGGGGGCGGCCTGCGTAGGTGCCCCCCCCCGGACCTACCACTAAGGGGGGTGACCAGACTGAGGTATGAACCAGGAGATGTCGTGACCTGGCAGCGGTGTGAGCCAGTTGTGCGTCCGTGCAGTGATGGACGAGTGACCGTGGATGCGTAAGAAGGTGGGTCTCAGAGGTCGAAGACCCGTGGCGTGGTGACCGGAAAAGGACAGGGGACGGCAAGGCTTGCGGGAGCGTGAGTCCTGTGCAACCCCCCCCCCCTTCTTACCTGTGGTTGGACGACCCCCAACCCTCCCCTCCCTATCCACCTGCGGTTTGATGCGTGTGAAACCGATCCCCCCCCCCCATGGAACAGGCATGGGTATCTAATTGAGTGTCAGCTCCCCTGCCTGAAGGCTGGTTTTAGAGGCCAGCAGGGCGCAGTACCAGTCTGGCCTGGGTGGCAGTGTGACAACTGTGGCAGTGTGACAACTGTGCAGTGTGACAACTGCCCCCCCCCCCCCGAAGCTCATGACTGAGGATTTGAATGAACAAGTAAACCCCTCTCTTGGACCCCCCCCCCCCAGGCAGGTGAGCAGCGATGGTAGGAGGGGGGGGGCCTGCTGCCTGCATGTCCCAGGTGCGGAACACGCCCCCCCCCCCACCCCCAGAGATCGGCGCTGCTGCAAGAACATACACTGTTTTTTTTTTTTTTTTTTCCCCTCCTCCGGCCGGAGGAGGAGGGACCATGGAGGAGGGACGAGGTTCAGTGCGTTAGTGAGGCTGCGAGCGGATGGAGCCTAGTGACAGTGGGGGGGGGGGGGGGGGCGGGGGGGCGCGGCGCCGCACCCCCCCCCCCGAAGGAGGCGGAGTAGGGTGCCAGTGGAGCCGGGGGAGAGCGGGGTGAAGGCGGGGGTGTCCGCGTGGTGCCGACCATTAGCGTGCGGCTGGCACAGGACATTCCCCGCATACTCACGGCTTCCTGAGGGCTCCTGTGGGTAGCTGACGGCGGTATGACGATCAATGGCTGCGTCGGATGGGCGTGGTCCGGTACCCAAAAACGTCAGCCCAGTGAGGAGGGCGGCCTGACGTTAAATAGGCCGGCCCCTCCCCTCCCACAACTGCAGGCTCCGCCTGCCCATTTATCTAATACTGGCACTGTCCATTGAGCTTTTCCCTCAAGTTCTGTCCTGGTGGTGACCAAGCAGGAAACTTCTTCAAACTTGCAAAGACCCTAATGTTCTCTACTAAGGCTTTTCTTTTAAAGCAGTAATAAACACTAAAGCAAACATTTATTATATTGCAGCTTACCAATTCTTAGATGTGATGGCTGTATTAGTTTCCTTTTAGGCTTTCTTTCTTCTTTTTTCTTCTGGTAATTCAAAAAGATAGTCTGCTGTTTTTCAGAACCTCACGCTCTCCAGCGGAATATGTAAGTTACAGGAATTAGACAATCAATTTACCACGGACAGAGTGATTAAAATCAGCTTTTATTTATTAATGTAAAACTTTTATCTGAAAAGGAAAAAGAAAAAACATTTGCAGTAACTGATTATACAGTGTTAGCTGGAGTTTGGTTTCGTTGGATACTGCATTCAAATCTGCTAATACATTCAACACTCCGTTCCCCCCCCCCCCCCCCCCCCCGACGGACAACGCTGCTGTCAGCCATATACTGTGCTAATTTATCCAGAGTGGAGTCTAACGTATAGAGGAGGTGTATTCCTGTCCAGATCACCAAGTAAAGACAGAGGGAAAAAAAGCCAAAGAAAAAAAAAAAAATAATGCAGCCACCACATCCAATGATTGGTAAGCTGCAATATTAAACATTTTCAGTTTTGGGTTTAATACCATTTTTAATACCATTGCGACGCTGTACCCAAATAAAATGTATCTCCTTTTTTTCCCCACAAATAGAGCTTTCTTTTGGTGGTATTTAATCACCTGTGCAATTTTTGTTTGTTGCGCTAGAAACAAAAAAAGATCGACGGTTCTGAAAAAAAAAAAAGCAGTATTTTATACTTTCTACTATAAAACATTCCCAATAAAAAAAAAAAAAAAGTAAAAATCCAATTTTTTCATCATTTTAGGCCAATTTTATTCTGCTGCATTCTGCTGGTAAAAAAAAAAAATCCCAAAAAGTGTTTGGGATATATTGATTGGTTTGCGCAAAAGTTAGCGCGTCTACAAACTAGGGGAAAGATTTATGAAATTTTCATTTATTTATTTATTTATTTATTCATTTACTAGTAATGGTGGCGTTCAGAGATTTTTAGCGGGACTGCGGCATTGTGGCAGACAGATTGGACACCTAACTTACATTTTTTACACTTTTGGGGGGACCAGTGACATTACTACAGTAATCAGTGCTAAAAATATGCACTGTTACTGTACTAATGACACTGGCAGGGAAGGGGATAACACCAGGGGTGATCAAAGGGTTAAATGTGTCCCTAGAGGGTGCTTTCTAACTGTGTGGGGGATGGACTTGCTGGAGGAACACAGGATCCCTGTGTTTATCACTGACAGAACAGTGGTCTGTTTACATCGGCAGACCGCTTTTCTGTCTCCATGGGGCGCAATCATGGGTGCCCGGCGGCGCGTGCGTGCCCTCACTAGCTGTCTCACAAACTGATGTACAGGCACGTCGTTTCCAGGGACAGAGCCAACCTGCCGCGCTATAAGTACGGTGGCTGGTCGGCAAGTGGTTAAGGTTTGCACTGCTCTGTTCAAGCAAACCTAGGCAGGGATGGCATTACAAATTGGATACTACCTTAGATGAGAAAAAACTCCTAGGCCTCAACAAAACCTTTGAAACAAGATATAATGGGCAAAGTCTTACCTTTTGTAGTGTTGAAAGCCAAACTCTGGTCCAGACCCAGTCCTTTCCCACCCCCATCACTCATTTTTATGTTTTCTAAACATTATTTATATATTTACTTGCCAGAAGTGCATCGAAAACTTTATTAGACCTAAATCAAGAAGCTAAAGGCCAATAGTCCCTGAAACAAGACGGAAAGTGCAGAAACCTCAACTTTGATAGTGCTGAGAGCCAAAAGCTGGTCTAGGTCCATCCATCCGCCCCCCCCCCCCGTTCACAATTTTTTTTTTAACCCCTTGACCTTTTCATGACCAGGGCATTTTTTTTATTTTTTTGCTATTCAGCGCTGTGCTACTTTAACTGGCAATTGCGCAGTCATGAACCACTGTATGCAAATGCAATTATGCTTTCCCTATCACAACTAAAGTTCATTATCAATAGGGCTGCTGGAAACTAAGTCTTTCATGATAAGGGGGGCTGGATTATCCAAAAGCCCCCTTCCTAACACTTTTTCTCATTCAAAGTATTTTATTAATGTTATGCACGTACAATAGATACATCAGAAATGTAAAACCTTATGAACACTTTTAAGTCAGTCGACCTAAATTTGCATTTCAGAAAGTATATTATGCTAAGTTGTTTACTATGGTGGCAAAATCCTGAATTATTTTGGTGCATCCGCGAACTGCTAATGAGCAAGATTCCCCTCAAACCCATGTCAGACTTGAACCTAAATCTCATCCCTAAATATACCATTGAAAATGTTTTGTTATATCTGTTTAATAGTAAGTAGTACTGTTGGAATTAACAGGACTTTTTAGGCGCCAACAATGTCCACACATAACTATTTTAAAAATATATTTTATAACAGCATCTACCATATATTAAAATCCATCATCATAAAAAGGAAGGCTGGGTGATGATCATTACTATGCCCATGATAAACAATTCATTTAGACAAATCTGTGTATATAATTGAAACAGGACTCCTCTATGCGTTTACAAGGGATGTGGTGCCTCCCACCGGTATACTTTATTAACTCCTATATCTGTTTGATAAGTGCAAAAAAGTATCTGTTGATCCTTCCAGAAAATGTGGTCACTGCCTGTGCTGCAGTTAAATCACTTACATTCACATGTTCTCACCTAATTATGAGGACTACAGAACTTGTCTCTTCTATGTTATGGAGAGAAGGAGATTATGGTATTCGATTTCTGGGATGACAACACAGCTTTGCCACAGGTACAGTATGGAAAGTGAGTGTTGTCATTTTAGGATATGATGAGTGTTCCTGGAAAAAAAAAAACGAACACAGCCACTACATCTAAGGACATGTAAGGTGCAATGTAATACATTTTTGTTCTTAGGTTTAAACATGCTTTAAGCTCAGGAGCCATATATAACCTTGCTTTTTTAGCCTCGGTTTCCACTAGTGCGGCTACGAAGTCGTGCTACTTCTAGCCAGAAGTCGTGCTACTTCTAGCACGACTTCGTAGCAAAAGTAAACCACGGCTTCAGTTAGACTTGTCCCTCATATATAGAGGGAAGTCGCGCTCAAAAGTAGTACACGATTTACTTTTGAGGTCGCGGCAACTGAAGCCGCGGCAGTGGAAACGTGCCCCATTGAAAACAATGGGTTTTGACTTGCTGTGCGACTTGACATGTGTCAAGTCGCACCGCAAGTCGCACTAGTGGAAACCGAGCCTTAGTCTCTTTTTAAATATTACATTCAGAGGGAGATGCTGAAAATACTATCATCATCCACTAATAGAACGAAATAAGATGTTGCGAGAGACAGCATCTGATTTTTTAAAAAACAACCCAAAGTGCCCAAATGAAAATAGCATTTGTATATGAACCCTTGAAGATGTGCATAATTTCTTCATGATCCATAATTTGATGGTCATCCAAGCACCATCCCGACACAGCTGGAACCATAGAAGATTGAGTATCTTCTAAATGTTTTGCAAAAAAGATTTATTGTATTTGCCGGTTGCCATAGGGGTGTTAGGAAACAGGAAAAAACAAAGAGGGAAGTGCAAAGTATAGTGTAATTAACAATTTAATTAAAATATGTGTAAAAATAATTGAATGCACTCACATGCTCAATGAACCAGCGTGTCTTTCAAAATCAACAGCAAGATGGCCTGGCCAGGGCTCTATCTCATCCTGCAACTGGAAAGCCTCACACCCACCTATGTGATTGCTGCTAGCGCCAATGTGCTTAAGTGCTGGTTCACACTGCAGCGGCGCGACTTCGGGGGTGACCTGTGAAGTCGCGTGCACCGCGACTTCGGCACGACTTGCACGGACTTCATAAAATAAATGTCTATGCAAGTTGCTCCAGGTCGCCCCAAAGTAGTACAGGACCCTTTTTCTAAGTCGGAGCTACTTGTGTCGCTCCTATTAGAACGGTTCCTGTAGCAGTCAATGGACCGCGACGGTGCGTGACTTGTCAGGCTGACCAAGTCACCTGACAAGTCGTACCAGTGTGAATGGAGACTAATAATCACTTAATAAAGTGCTATGGTTTGCACTTCCCTCTTTGTTTTTAATTTAGTTATCAACACACCTTTGTCATAACCTAGGGGTTGGCTGCAGACCTGCAAGTGCTACAAGGAAGACATTTGCATTTAGTGCAGTTTATCCAGTGGAATACCTGAGTTCGTCATTGGGACTAGTTTTCTTTGTTTTTGGTGTTAGGAAACAGAACCAGACAATGATCCTTTGGTACACATGGAGGATTTTTGAGCAGACATTTAGAATTTTATTTGATTATGTCTTGATTAATGAGCAAAGTTACCACATATTGGAGTGGGTACCTAAAACAAAAATTGCAGCCTCAAAAGCATTACATGGAAATCTGAGGTAACATTTATTTTAGCCTTGCAGGTGTTTGGCACCATCAAGAGATAATTTTTGTAATTGGTTTCATGCATATTAGGGCTGTTTGAGGAATCAATGGAATTTAAGGTCCTCGTTTCATCTTCCTGGGAGCACCTACCATCTAGTATGCCTTACTCCAGCACTGACAGGTTCATGTTCTCCCTCCTCTCTCCACCCACAGATGCTGATATCCTCCTCCAGTTTTCTTTCACGTTTTGTGTCCTATGGGTATGCCATTATATGTTTCATCGTCCCAACACAGATTTTGGGAATGTCTGTAGATCATGCAATCCACTGCATTTGTGCCACAAATAGTGTGCACCAAAAAATAATTTGGTAGACAAAAAAAAAACAATATTTTCACAGAAGAAATCTGCCAAGTATTGGCTAACACATTTTTTGTTTTTCGTTTTTTACTTTAGTTTTGCTTTAAAGTGATTGTGCACCCTAAGTTCTTTTTTTATAGCAATACCAAACATGTCATACTTATCTGCTGCTCAATGGTTTGCACAGAACAGCCCTGATCCTCCTCTTCTCGGGTCCCATGCTGGCTCTCCTGGCTCCTCCTCTTCTTCTTGGTGGGCAACTTTAGAAAGCCTCTTCCTATTGTGGCACATCTGCGGGCTCGATCCCAAGCTGCACTGTCTGCATCTATTGGCACAGACAGTGTGGCTTTGCACCGCCCCCTGCTCCCTAATCACGGATTTGATTGACAGCATGAAGAGCCAGTGGCTTCTGCTGCTATCAATCTGCCTTGTGAGGAGAGAGAGAAAGTGGAGAGAGCTGCTGCTCTCGAGCACAGTGCTGGATTGAGAATGGCCTCAATTAATTATAAGTGGGGGCTGGGGAGCTGCAAACAGAAGGTGTTTTACCTTAATGAATAGAATGCATTTGAATAAAAAAAAAAACGTCTGCCTTTTCGACCACTGTAATCAACAATCTACAAGGAAAATACAAAAGAAAACAATGAATTAAAAGAATACAATAAAGCATACACATCCTATTACAGTAAATGCATGAAATATATAAGAAAAGAAAAGAGCCTCAAAAAATAAATTTACATCAGCCATCAAAATCTAACAATAGGTAATGCATGCCAGACAACTGAATGTGATATGATGATAATAAAGGCTTAAAAAAGAACAAAAATAAAGTTTAGGAACGGTTGCCCAATAGTAATTTTGTAAACTAAAACCTTTTAAAAAGCAATGCCAAGCTGACAATCTGTATCATCCTAAAGTGGCAATCCATGGGAAATATACTGATATTGTCACACATACAGAATATTTTGAGACAATGTCCTCTAGTTTGTCAAGATCCCAAGCATCCAATTGCAGGCAAGGAAAGCTCTTGTGTCACACAGGCCTATGGCTGACACCTTTATTCTTCAGGCTCCTTGAATATGTTTTTTCTACAATCCATTACTTTTTCATACAATATGGTTTACTCTATGATGTATAATATGAAAATATTCTGCCTAGGAAATAAATATATTGTTTTGCAATTTCTTTCAAATAAGAAAAAGGAATATTAAACACATTGGAATCATATTTATTTTTTTCACTCTTTTTTGAGTAATCCATGCAAAAGTGAAAAGTGTCACAAGAAGCAACTGCAATGAGGTAACTACAGTGGTGGAAGTTAAGGAAACACTAAAGTCATCTACAACAATTCCAAGGTCCCAGGTTCCTCTTATTACCAACTCTTCCTGTCAGTGTCCACAGCTATTCCCTAATCAGGATGTGCTCATCATGTGTTATCAGTGGCGTTCAAGGTAAGTAGGTCGTTTATGTTATTACTTTTTTACTTTTTGCTACTGGAACAAATGTTAATAAATATTAAAATATTTAAAAAAAAATGTAAATTAATACATTTGTTTTAATAAAATCCCCATTATTCCCATTTTTTTAAATACGAAAAATAAGGTGAGGCTGTTGTGAGTAAATAATTACCGAAAAAGTCAAGACTCAGGGCCCATTCACACTTATTCCGTGCACTTTGACCCCACCGCAGGTGTAGCACAGTGTATCTGCAAGCTTAGTGGGGGTTATCAGTGCTTCCCAAAGAGTTCTATTTTTTTTGGTGTGCTTTATGAAAGTATAACAAAACTCCTGCATGCACCAAAACGTTATTGCTATATCAAGGGAGGTAAAACCCCTAATGTCTCTCCTACATGCTGCCTCAGCCAATCAAGCAAATACTTGCTCGATTCATTGTTTTTCTGCAAAGGACAAAGTCATCCTCTGAACCTTGTAAAAGTGATTAAACGGCTCTACAAATACCGAGATCATATTTGATCTGCTGAAGAAAAAAAACTATAATATGTCACAAGCCTAACTTGCTCTTCATGAATATTGTGTTTTTAGTGACGCATGAAAGTATAGCACCCTCCAAGATAGGTGCTTGGATTAGGTAAATCTTATTCTGGCTCACTATATCCAGTGGAGCTGCTGTTTTGTCGTTAGATAAATTAATGTTGCTCACCGTAATCAGTGAAGCTGCGTTGATTATTCCGGTCTGTTCAGTGTTTCACTTGCTGTAGGTTTGCTTGCTCTCTCTGCTTTCTGTAGAACTGTGGATCTCTCTAGAACAGGGGTAGGAGTCCTTGGCTCTCCAGCTGTGCTGAAACTACAAATCCCATCATGCCTCTGCCTTGGGGAGGCATGCCTGTGGCTGTCAGAGTCTTTCAGTGCCTTATGGCAGTGGTCCTCAACTCCAGTCCTCAGGGCCCACTAACAGGCCAGATTTTAAGTATTACCTTGGGGAGATGCAGACTAGAGTACTGCAATCACTGAGCAGCAAATTATATCACCTGGGATGTATTTCAGTTTTCTTGCAAACCTGGCCTGTTAGTGGGCCCTGAGGACCAGGGTTGAGGACCACTGCCTTATGGGACTTGCAGTTCTACAACAGCTAGAGATGCTTACCCCTGCTCTAGAAAATAGGTGTGGAGCAAGGCAAATGGGCAGCATGAATATTTTTACAGCCCTGGCCAATCCCTGGGAAGATGGCCCAGATAGCTGTTGGGAGCCTGTATAAATACTCTGAGACATAGAGCATCCAGTAGGAGAGGAACATAGTATAAGGGGGGCTGGTTGTCCCATTAGGCAACCCTGCCATGTGCTTGCTGTTCGCAAGGCCTCAGCTGACCTGCCTGATGGTCTGCTGTGCTGAAGTTACTGAGAGTTGACTAAGAGGCTGTTGTCTGAAGATTTAGTCTGGTATCACAGGAGAAATGGTGTTGCATGGCTGTTGGATGGATGCAACCAACTTTCCAGGGAAATTTGTGAGTACAGACTGCTGTGAGAAATCTTAGAGATTTTCAGCTATGTGTTTGTGTACAGAGGACATCAGTTGATGTCCCGGAGAGCTCTATCTATCTAATTCTCTGTGAAGGGGCTCTGCTCTGATTGCTCAAAGAAATAAGCTTTGTGCTTTTAAAGTGGAGTTCCACCCTCATTTTATACTTACCTCCATCTTCTCGCTCCGGGTCACCTGAAAAAGAAATGGATAATCGCATTTTTTTTTCTTACTTACCTCGTAGCGAAGAAAATATACTTACCTTACTTCCTTCTTCCTCCTTCCTCGGCCGCGGCCCGTCGTCACTTCCTGGCTCTGCAATGATTCCTGGGAGCTGAATGTCATAGCTCCCAGGAATCATTGCGCCTGCACCGGCCCCGACGTCAGTTCCGGGGCGCGCGCGTCATCCCCTTCTAAACAGCTTCTGGGCATGCCCAGAAGCTGTGGAGGGATGACGCGCGCGACCCGGAAGTGACGTCGGGGCCGGCGCAGGACATCGTGGGACCAAAGAAGGCGGAAGAGGACCCCGAAGAGGATCTCGCTGGCTTCAAGCTGCCCACATCTGAGATTGCAGCGCTGGACAAGACGTTTTCAAGGTAAGTATTTGTCCTAACAGGTAAGTGCAACCCGGGACAGATCAGGGGCTAGCCTTTGTGGAATGCACTAGCCCTGACTGTCCCGGGGGTATTTTTAAAAAAAAAAAAAAATTCCAGGGTGGAACTCCGCTTTAACTACTACCACTACTGAACCAAGTAAATAGACTTTTGCAAGGACTTTTGCTTCAGTTCTACAGAAAGAAGTTTACTGTCTTCATCTTGTACATCTTGTTCCCACTCAATCCCCCAACCCTATCCAAGTTACCCCAAATATAAAAACCCAAATGTAACACCCCTGTACAGGTTTTTAACTCGAAGAATGACTGTGACCATGTGCCTGGTCGAGGGGCAGTCACAAGGTACCTTCATTAGGGCGGGTTCACACTGTTGAGCTGTGCTAACATGCAATACTGCAGAGAAGAATAATGTGAATTTTGTGTGGTGCTCTGTTGCAGTGCCATTCTTTCTCAGTACCATCCTGATGCACCTTACCAACACACCCGCATTGTGGTCTGCTAAGCTACAGAAAATAATGCATGTGACTACTGTAGTTTGGTGTGTTAGAATATCAATGCAGCACACAATAACATGCAGTATAAGGCACGCAAAAATGTACCACAGCAGTGTAAACACAGCTTTAATCAATGTAACATGCCACATGTCATGTTTTTCACAATGTCTTGATAAAAAAAAACTCTACAAGTCAGAAATGTTGTTTTGTAGCTTGCATCACACATTAAATAAAAAAATATATTTGTATCCATGTCATTGATCCCAACATGTAGCATATACAGTTTATGTTTTTAACCATATATCAGAATCCAGAATCCAATAATCTCAAAATCCTCAGAAAAACAAAACTGTTCAGAGTAAAAAAGAAAAAAAAAAACCACATTAAAAATGCATCAAAAATGCGCATGCCGTACGCATCTGCATTCCTGTGGTGTGAACAGACCCTAACAGATAGGTCCATAATGCACAAAATAACTCAAATATTTATAAATAGCCCCTCTATACAGTGCATTCTCCATGTGGAGATGGACTACTCAGAGTGCAGAAGTTCCTTACCTGTGGACCAAAGAAGCCATAGATCAAGGTTCCTTAATCTTTTATAATTACAGACCCCCTATCTGATGTCCCCATACCACCTTCGTTAGACTCTCAAAATCATCAACAGTCCTATTAGGTACCAGTGTGATGTCAAAGATATCAATAGCTTACATTACATGTAGATATTAGGGATCAGAACAGCTAAAACTATTTATCCTATAAATTTAAATAAAATCAGCAAATTGCAGCCAATTTTTGCTGTTGTTTTACTGCAATCAAAACCTAATATTGAGGTACAGTTACTGACAGTGTTGCATCAGACACATCAAATTGATTTCTCCATGTTGGTTTCAGGCTTACTAATGCAGAGAAACCTATTTCAACTATCTCAAAATGATTCAGAGATCCAGTCCCATATCCCAATTTGGTTTTCATACCCAAGGGTTGTGGTTACCCCTGGATCCGCGGATTTTAGTAAACGATTCTTTAACAAAAAAAATCATAGAATATAAAATGATGGTTCAGGGGTATATCATTATGCATGTAACAGTATATATGCAATCATTCACCCATCAGGTCTCTTCCTGTAGTCAGTTAGTACATTTCCTGCATGTATGATCGATGGATCAAGACATCATTTTTGGAAAAAAAAAAGACACAATCTCACAAATCTGGATTTCCTATGCTTCAATGGAAACATTTCTTGGTAACATTTATCATACTTAAAAAACAGCAAATCATACTTAAAAAACAGCAAATGTTACAAGCCGCATTTTCTTGTTTTGCATGTTTGAAAACTGTATTATATATAAAATAAAATATTTTATTTACTACACATCTTTGGCAGCCATTAGGCTCAATTCACAAAGCTAAAACCCTAAGTTAAAGCGGAGCCCCACCGAAAAGGGGAAGCTGCCCTTTCTTGCACCCTCCCCCCCTCCACTGCCACATTTGGCACTTTTTGGGGGGGAGGGAGGAGCGGGTACCCGTTTTTGACAGGAACCCGCTCCCACTTCCAGCTCAGATCACCATGGCGATCTTTGGCGATCTTTGGCCCCTCCTCCTTCCCTCCGCAGCCTTCTGCTGAGGTCCCAGAAGACTGCAAGACCATTCACAAAGCGCAGCGCTACTCGCTCATGCGCACTAGGAAACCGGATGTAAAAATCACAAGAATTGGCTCAGGTGCCAACATTGCTGGATCCCTGGCCAGGTAAGTGTTCATATATTAAAAGTCAGCAGCTACAGTATTTGTAGCTGCTGACTTTTCTTTTTTTGTTTTTCTTTCTGTGCAGACTGGAGCTCCACTTTAAGTACACTTATTATCAAAAAAAGTGATGGTCTTTTTAAATTTTGACTCCAATGACCTTTGAAAACTACAGTGACCTGGCTAAGTTATCCTTGTGTTAAAGCTTTGTCATTAGAGCCTACTGAGCTATGTGGACATTTTAGTTTGTTATCATACAAAATGTTTTTGTTCCTAGGATGATGCTTCTTGATGGGTGTTTAGTAGAAAAATGGAAAGACCAACTAAACAAAAGGTTCAAGGTAATTCATGCATGTTCATTTATAGTTATACTTGTTTTTTTTTTTTTTTTTTCAACAGTGCATAGTGTTTTAAAGAGACCCTGTTATCTTATAACATTTTTAAGTCAAGCACATACTGTACCTGTAAAGGGAACTGGTTTGTCTTTCCTATGGCTCGTTTTTCTCATTGCTGCCCCATTGCAATGAACTGGTCCTCTAAAGTCTGCTCGGAAACCAACATTTTCTGGAGTGTCAATCTCAGTGGTCCCTTGCAGCACCTACTGTAAGTTATGTAGTGTCAAAATGTTAGAAGGAGGAACTAATGAGCTGCAAGAAACCACAAAGATCGACACTACAGGAAGGGTCAGTTTTCTACCTGACTATGGGGGAATAGTTGCCAAGGGTACCAAGAAAGTTAATTATCTTCTTTGCATTTATGTGTTTGGTAGAAAATAGGAAAATGATGGAATGCGAAAAAAAAAATAATTTTAATGCACAATGTTGAAACTGCAAGTGCTAAATCTTTAAATAGATTATATAAATCACTAAATATTCCTAGATAAATGTGTAAAACATGTTTGCATATTCAAAGTATAAACATTGAAACAATGAACTTCAATCATAACATTAAATAATTGGATTGATGTAAACTATTTTTTACTCATGTAAATGTGTGTAATCACTAATGAAGGTAATCTGTAAACTTCACCCTCTGTAAGCACCTGTCACAAAAAGTTCAAATCACTTCTGGACAAGTTCTGTGAGTGACTTCTTGTTATATTGTACCCTTTCGGGGTACCTTAAACAGACTCCTTGCTAACAGTAGTGTTATTGGGCTCACAGATTCCTACAGTGTTCCCTACAGCAAACAGTTTTTGCATGGGCTCCCTTCAGCTGGTTCTCTTTTTACTTAGTGAGGGAGCACACTTGTGGTCAGGTACCTGAGCCTCAGGTGTCGTTTTTACAAACAACACAGCCCGTGTGCAATATAAAATTCATCTGGGACTAGACCCTGGGGCTGTTTCTTGTTACCATACCTATTGCTGAGCTGGACTCTTCGCTATGTGCTAGTACCTTTTTGACATACGCACACACACTGACGTCATCAGCATCCTCCCCCTTGGTTTACATGTGCAGAGAGCTGCAGAATGTCCTGGCTTGCAGATAAATGGATTAAAAAACAGCACGATTTGATAGTTCGTATAGAGATGATTTCGGAGGACATTCAAGCTCATCTCTATTGTAGAGAAACTGAAGTGGCCTACACAGATTCCCGACATCAACACTATGGAATGCCTTTGGGCTGAATCCTAATGCTGATTTTAGATGAAGGTCTTTTTATCAAACATTATTACAAACCCGATTCCAAAAAAAGTTGGGACACTGTACAAATTGTGAGTAAAAAAAGGAATGGACTAATTTACAAATCTCATAAACGTATATTTTATTTACAATATAATATAGATAACATATCAAATGTTGAAAGTAAGACATTTTGAAATGTCATGCCAAATATTGGCTGATTTTGAATTTCATGAGAGCTAAACATTCCAAAAAAGTTGGGACAGGTAGCAATAAGAGGCCGGAAAAGTTAAGTGTACATATAAGGAACAGCTAGAGGACCAATTTGCAACTTATTAGGTCAATTGGCAACATGATTGGGTATAAAAAGAGCCTCTCAGAGTGGCAGTGTCTCTCAGAAGTCAAGATGGGCAAAGGATCACCAATATCAGAAAGGAGTTTCTCAGAGAAAAATTTCAAAAAGTTTGAAGTTCTCATCATCTACAGTGCATAATATCATCCAAAGATTCAGAGAATCTGAAACAATCTCTGTGCGCAAGGGTCAAGGCCAGAAAACCATACTGGATGCTCATGATCTTCGGGCCCTTAGACGGCACTGCATCACATACAGGAATGCTACTGTAATGGAAATCACAACATGGGCTCAGTAATACTTCCAGAAAACATTGTCGGTGAACACAATCCACCGTGCCATTCGCTGTTGCTGGCTAAAACTCTATAGGCCAAAAAAGAAGCCATATCTAAACATGATCCAGAAGCGAAGGCATTTTCTCTGGGCCAAGGCTCATTTAAAACTGTTTTGTGGTCAGACGAATCAAAATTTGAAGTTCTTTTTGGAAAACTGGGACTCCATGTTTTCTGGACTAAAGAGGACAAGGACAACCCAAGTTGCTATCAGCGCTTAGTTCAGAAGCCTGCATCTCTGATGGTATGGGGTTGTATGAGTGCGTGTGGGGCAGCTTACACATCTGGAAAGGCACCATCAATGCTGAAAGGCATATCCAAGTTCTAGAACAACATATGCTCCCATCCAGACGTCATCTCTTTTTTATCTTTTTTATCTCTTTTTTATCTATATCTATTTTCCAACATGACAATGCCAGACCACATCCTGCATCAATTACAACATCATGGCTGCGTAGAAGAAGGATCCGGGTACTGAAATGACCAACCTGCAGTCCAGATCTTTCACCCATAGAAAACATGTGGCGCATCATAAAGAGGAAGATGTGACAAAGAAAACCTAAGACAGTTGAGCAACTAGAGATATATAGGTGGTATGGCGCTCATAGATAATGCAGAGGAATATATAATAACAATACAGTAAGGAGTGGTATGTCTTGAATGAATGGCCAGGACAATATTCAGCGTGTTGTTAGGGGCTGTACTGACAATTAGCACAAGGTGGGGATTATAAGTCCATTGTGCAAGTCTCTGAGGATAAAAGGGAAATAAATGGCCTGGAATCCAATAAAGGATAAGCAGATACGGGGTGGATCCAAGGATGGATGGATGGATGGGTCACAAGGCACTCAGGGCTGCTGTCCGGTAGAGTGAAGTCGACTCTGAGCAGTAGATAAAAAGAAGAGGGAAGCGCCTCTTGAGTGTGGTAAAAAGCACAATTTATTACAAAGCAATATAGTAACTTACATATAAGTAAGCTGGTAAGTGCGTATCTCTCTCCGAGGGCAGCTGCTGGAGATTGCATCCAAGTATTCAGGTGTCCAGGCGTAGGCTTAATGTCCAGGAACTGGTGGAGACTTAACTCAATTGTTCCGGAAGTGCCGTGCAGCGATGGAGACTTGTGCGGCGGCCGGGAGTCAGCGGAGGCGTCTGACGTCACAGGTAGGTGTGGGCAGTCTGGGCTTCACAACTAGTTTCAGAGCATGCGCGAGAGTCCTGTCCTGGACCTGCGCTCTCCTTTTTCAAGTGTGACACAAGTCTCCATCGCTGCACGGCACTTCCGGAACAATTGAGCTAAGTCTCCACCAGTTCCTGGACATTAAGCCTACGCCTGGACACCTGGATACTTGGATGCAATCTCCAGCAGCCGCCCTCGGAGAGCCATGCACTTACCAGCTTACTTATATGTAAGTTACTATATTGCTTTGTAATAAATTGTGCTTTTTACCACACTCAAGAGGCGCTTCCCTCTTCTTTTTAGTTGAGCAACTAGAAGCCTGTATTAGACAAGAATGGGACAACATTCCTATTCCTAAATTTGAGCAACTTGTCTCCTCAGTCCCCAGATGTTTTCAGACGGGTAAAAAGAAGAGGGGAGGCCACACAGTGGTAAACGTGGCCTTTTTCCAACTTTTTTGAGATGTGTTGATGCCATGAAATTTAAAATCAACTATTTTTTCCCTTAAAATTATACATTTTCTCAGCTTAAAATAAGTTGTATTCTGAATAAAATATTGAAATTTGAAACTTCCACATCATTGCATTCTGTTTTTATTCACAATTTGTACAGTGTCCCAACTTTTTTGGAATCGGGTTTGTACTTAACCTCACGAATTCTGTTTTGTGTCAATAGTTTGTAAATGGGATGTCCAAAAAGTTCCTATAGGAGTGATAGTCACCTGTCTGCAAACATTTTGCCATATAGTGTTTATGTAGATAGCACTATAGGAGCACCCACAAGATTTGTACTGAAATAAAGTGGTGAAGGGTATATTCTATATTGTGACTACCACTTATGTCGAGTACAGAAAGTTGGTCAAATCCTGTGAGGGCTTTTTGTTAAATCTGAACTCCAGGAAATAAAACTGATATAATTGTTTTACTTTATAGGTTAATGCCTCGTACACACGCAACGATTTTCGGCCGAAATCTGTACTGACTGACGGAAAATCGGCCGTTATGTTGAAGGCCAACAAAAATTTTATAGCATGCACACCAGATTTTGTTCGGCTGAAAAGTCGGAGTCGGTAGTCGGAAGCATCATACTAACAAGCCGAAAATCGGCCGATCGGACGTTGGCCGAAAATTCACGGTCAACAATCGTTGCGTGTGTACGAGGCATTAGTGAAGACAGAAAGCTGACAGATTGCTTATTGGCTGCTCTGGTGTAATGCACAGTGTATTTACCTTTTCATTTGAACCAGAAAGCACAAGGATAGGATAATTTGAATAGCAGGTTTTACCAAAAAAGATCAAGTCTAATAACAAATAAAACAAAATCTTTTAATATTACCATTATCTGGCTTTAATAAATTACTTACTCTAGAAAAATGTTTCCTTCCACCAAGTTATATTGACAGTTTGATTTTTTTTAAGAGATGGGAACAGACTTTACAAGAGCAACAAGTGAAGACAGCGCAAGAGAAGAACAAGAATGCAAGTCGCACAGGTCGCAGTGGTCCACCAAAGACAAATCACAAAACGCCCAATCCTCCCCCTGCACTCTCCAAGAAGAATGTTAAGAACAAGAAGGACCAGAAAGACAAGAGGGCATAAACCAAGCTGTGTTCTCCTTGAAAGACATTTCCAGTGCATGATGAGAGCCACTAGCTGGCTTCAGTGGCAAAGCATATTATTCTCAAACTCATCCTCTTGGAAACGTGACTTTTATTTGCTGCACTTTACCTAGCTTTTTTTTACATGTTGACCACTACAAACCAAAAATATAAGGTTTGTACTGAAAAAAAAAAACAAACAGATGTTGGTTACAAATTTGGTGGCCAAGGTACACGCTATCATCCATATTTTGTTTTCATATTACACTCTGCAAGTTGAGTCAATTAATTGTTTGCACTTATGCCTTGTTCTTTACAGATAAACATGCATTTGCACACATATTGAAAACTTTATTTCCATTTTATTATAGTTTTACTTCAGACTGGCCTCTGTTGTTTAGATAATTACAATATATTACAATCTCCTATGATATGGCAGATCAGATTTATAATTATATACAAAAAAAACTCTATTAGGTGGCAGATTGTTTTTTTTGTAAGAACCCAACAGTTGAAAGATTTTTATTTTGTTTGATTATCACATACACATGCACTCTCTTATCCTTTGGGAAATCAGCTGTAATTTTACCCTTTTCTAATGTTACACATCACCTATAAAGACAACATTGCTGCTTAAGTCATTTTACTTATCAAGCAAGCTCCTTGGCTGTCATCTACCAATTTTGCATTTGTTGTTAAAATGTGTAACTAGACACATTGAGGAAAATTTACTAAAACTGAAGAGTGCAAAATCTGGGGCAGCTGTGCATAGTAGCCAATCAGCTTCTAACTTTAGCTTGTTCAATGAAGCGTTGACAATAAAACCTGGACACTGATTGGTTTCTAAGCAGAAATGCACCAGATTTAGCAATTTCAAGTTTTAGTAAATTTCCACCATTTAGTTTTATTGTATGGATCGTGTGGGGATGTATTAGAACCCCTAAGGAGCAAGTTTTGTACAAGTAAATGGGGGGAATTTGGGGAGACATCTATGCTAACATAGGGCCTTGCAGCGCGGTGAAAAAAATCCTGATTGTAGCATCTTTGGAGCATATTTAGGGAGTTAAAAAATGCTCCTCCCCATTGAAATGAATGGGAAGCAAATCAAAAATGCCTCAAAAGTGCCCCAAAAATGCTCCACAGCGATTTTGGTGAAGTTTTTGAGCCACGTTTTTTTTTTTTCAAAAACCACACCGCAAATGCCTCAAAAGTGCCTCAAATGCACCGCAAAAGCGCTTAGCATTTTACTGGCAGTTTTTAAGTGAACCAGTGTGAAAGAGGCCTTGGAGGTTGTCTTATGGTCATGTCAACTTTGTTATGTGTCCATTCACATGTAAAAGCTCAACTGGGTACAAAAACTTCATTTAAATATATACCCTAATAGCCATAAAGGATATAAGTCCACACTGCATGCCCCAAATGCCTTTGCAAGTCCAGATAAGAGTAGAGGTGACATCATCGCTGGGCTGCAAATGTGCAGAGTGCAGAGCTATGGGGAAAAACTCAGGAGGTCCACCCATTACAGTCTGTCTGCAGAAAATTTCAAGGGGGGAATACTGCAAAAGACCAGTCACCCCATGCAAGAAAAAAGAGCAGCAGGGATTGGCCTTTTTACAGGTAGCTCCTGTATAAAAAAAAGTTTCACACTGGATTACCGCACAGATCTGTAAGAAATACACAAAGCACACAAGTATTCAAGTAGAAATATGCACACCTCTTGTATTTTAATCATTTTTGCTTATCCCTGAGTTCAGCTTTATGTTTGCACAAACTGACCTAAATTTACAGTTACATAACTAGGGGGGATCACGCAAACCTGAAAGAAACTTTATTTTTTGTGGATCCCGCCACTGGATTTCTAAAGGCCCGTACACACGATAACAAAATCTGAAGGGGAACTTTGTCCGACAACCGATCTGCCGATTTTCGGATTGTTAGTATGGTGCTTTCGACAACTGACTCCGACTTTTCGGCCAAAAAAATCTTGATGTGCAGGCTATAAAATTTTTGTCGTCCGTAATACAACGTCCGATTTTCATCTCATTAGTACAGATTTAGACGGAAAAAAATCTTAAGAGCAAGACTAGGAATGCTCAGTGACGAAAGAACACATACAAAGCAACCCAACACATGACATCACTTCTGAAGTAGAATTCTGTCATACAGGAAAATTCGTATGAAAATAACCTCTTCACTTTCCACATCAGACTAGCATGCCACAAAAAATGGACGACAGATCGTTCGATAATCTTATCGTGTGTACGGGGCTTAAAACTCCTCTCTGGCTCTTCAGCAGCAATATCTCTCTAACCTTGTTCTCAGGTCTTCCTACATTTGAGGTCGTTAAAAATGGTCCTTTCCTATGGAGGTTGATACAAATGTCTGAAGGAAGGTAGAATTCTGATTCCAGGAGGGCAGGCTTCTAAAAAATATGCATAAGGAAGGTGTAAGTCTTATCCATAGAAATTGTAAATTTAATAAATATTGCCTTCTATTTTCTAACTTCCACCAGCAGAGTGACAGCCAAGGTCTGATTACTTGCTACACACTATAGTGCAAGATTAAGGCCCCTTTCACAAGGGCTTTCCGATCAGGTCCGCCTGTCAGTTTTTTCAGGCGGACCTGATCGGATGCTCCATGCATCCATATGGGTCAGCGGGGACATCTCGATCCGATCCTGTCCATGAAATCCAGACGGATCGAAAGCCTATTTTCCATCCGTCTGGAGGATCGGATGGGATCGGATGAAAGCAGACAGGCAGTCCATTTTCATCCGATCTCCCATAGAGGAGAGCAGGGATCTGACAGCTCCGTCTCTTGCAAAGTAAGCTGAGACGGACCTGTCATCCGCCTGCTCAGCGGGGATAGGCGGATCGATACCCACTGAGCCAAACAGAGTCCGCCGGACAGAATGTCCGTGTGAAAGGACCCTTACAGGTAAAGTCAAGTACTATGTTGACTCATAAGGTCCAGTTAAATTGCAATTCATATTAGAATGTTTTTTATACATTATGGGAAATTTATGTTATGATGTTTAATGCACTTTGTCCAGTGCACTCATCCTGGAAAGTAGTAAGATTACCATGACAATGCTCTATAACTGCGAAATATAGATCTTAGTACCGGGTTGACTTGGGATTTGTTTTTGCTGAAACAAATTAAAAACTTTATGTATAATCATAAACATTACATGGTTAAATGATTTTTCAAAATAAATCATCTATGAGATTAAGCTAGTTGTTCCATAAAGTTTTTTACTTCACTTATATCATGCCACTGTATTTCATTTTGTTTTTTTAATCTTTTAAGTACCTTATTCCTTCAGCACTGTTGTGTGGCCACATGATTTTTCCCTGTTCTTTGGCATTTGCAGGGAAACATCTTTGAGAGGGGCTTCCATTACTCTGCTGATGTATGCTGTCTGCAGTGTGAGCGTGTGTCTGGCCAGCCCTGATTGGTGCTTTGCCAGTCACATGAGTAAAAAAAGTCAGATACGACTGACACTGGCCTTCTTTTTGTTCAGACGACATCTGCGTCCAAGGCTCTATTTTTTGCTTTAGATATATACAATATTAATTTATAAAACTAAAACTTAGCTTTTTGTGAATTTCTTAGTGATTTTATCAATCAGCATACTATATTCCTCCCCACCTCCCCCTCAGTGTTTAGCAATATGAGGACATGGAGGAGGAGGAGAAAGGAAGGGGAGTATAATTTACTACTCTGTATACGCTAAAATGTGTAACTCTATAGTCATGTGTGCTGCACAGATAAGAAAAAGGAGGAAATGAATAGCTTAGAAGGGAGCTGAAATTGAGCATGCTCCGTAGAGGACACCAGCTGGGGACACAGAGAAGATGGAAGGGACAGCGGAACGCGGTATATTTCACTTTACACAAAACAAAGGTTTTGTGAGTATGAACACCTTGTTATATAATATGTGATGTGAGTTTTTCATAGTCTTGGTTTAATGACACTTTAATGCTAAAGTGTGCTATCATCCCAAATAATGCTGACTACAAAAACAAACTTGTGGCTGGGACTTAATAGGCACCTTAAAGATGTAGACGATTACTAACAGAGCTGTATATTTACATACAATCTTTATTTAAAAAACATAAAAAAAATGATCATGGCTGATCAGAGTACGATGTTTATAGTCTATAGTAAAGAATAATTTGTACATCATTATACCACTTATTTAGTCTACATTTAGAATGATCACTAAAATGTCTCGCTTTCAAATAGTATAATTCATATAGGAGTGAGGCAATGCATTTTGAATGGTTGCCTTCTTCCGAGGTGCCTGTGATATATTATATAATATAAGGAACAAATGACAAAACAGCCATGTAGATTAAAATGTGCAGGTTGATGCCTTTACCTGGTCCACATAAAACATCATTGATTCCACTGCCACTAGGAGAAAGTCTCAAGAGTTGCTAACAACACCGAAGAGTTGGACTCTCATAGTACCGTCAAGGTGCACATGCAGTCATCTAGCATTCCCAGGAATGTCAGCAGTTGTAGTCAACTTTAGGGTTATGCCACTGAAACATATACTATAGATCAGGGATCTCCAAACTATGGCCATCCAGCTGATGCGAAACTACACGTCCCATGAGGCATTGTAAAACAGACATAACAAGGCATGATGGGAATTATAGTTCTTGAACAACTGGAGGGCTATAGTTTGGAGACCCCTGCCATAGATCAAAGTCCACAGTCTTGTACCTGTGATATCGGTAGGTTTTGAGGAAAAGGGTCTATTTATATATTTTTTTAAAAATGCTGTGCAATTATCTTATCATTTGCATAAACGTAACTTATAATACCCATAATATTTCAAAAATGCCCTCCTGTACTGGAGCTGGGCCCCATCAGTTGAAAAGGGGGACCCGGACATCTGCTGAGCAGGAGGGCCAGCTGTACTGCCTTATTGCAGACACCACTTCTGCCTCTCCCTGCAGTACTGCCAGCTTTTCCTCATAATTCTCTCTCCGGCTGCACTGCAGGGGGGTTTGTTTCTAGCACATGCACACCTTCCATCTGCTCTCCAGCCCTCGTGTGCTTTTTTACCCCTCAGTGCTGCCAGCTTCCGACTTCTCCTCTACCACCGGCAGCTGCTGCAGGCACACAGGGGGATGTTGCAGGATGGAGAGCAGGGGAAGGGGCTAGTAAATATGTTATTTGGCCCCTTCTTTCCTTAATGAACACAGTGATTGATCAGTACCAATCACTTCTGTGTCCATTCATAAGTGAAGCATAGTCAATGTTTGCAAATGAGCAGGAAGCCTCAGCGTACTTCCTTTTCATTCATCTGTGCAGCTAAGGCTACAGAGAAAGGGACTGATAAATCTATGTCCTCAGTCAATTTCAGCCCAGGGGGGCGGGGGGGACGTCCTGGTGCCCTGGTGCCCTGTCAGGTAGGCTGTATGGGGCCCTGTGATTTTTAACAGTAGCCCTGGTGGAGAGTATCACAGTCAAAAAACACGCTATGTCATAAATATCTTATTGCATAAAATATCAAAGTACTAGTGGGCTTATGAAGGATACTGTATACCTGTCTTAATGCTAATTATAGTTGTTTCGTCTAAGCCAACTTGCAGTTTATATTTTCTGGCCAAGTTCAAAATTTTCCCTTTTTAGCTGAAGACAGTATGAAGGCAGAAATGCAGGTTGATTCCAGCTCAGACAAGAGTTATGTAGAAAAAAACAACCATTTGCCAATGTTAAGGTCAGAGAGACCACAACGCTAATAAACTTTACAATGTGATATTTCAGGAACGTGCAGACTCAATTTTTTGAAGTCTAAGGAAGTTTCTATGGTAACTATGATCCAATATGATTTGGTTATTACCTGCCTAAAGACTGAAATAGCTGGACTAACAGATGAAAACACAAACAAACAATAGGCTATGCAACTTTCAAAATTACGGCATTATTTCACTTAATGGTTTGTGCGCTCAAAAAGTGCAGCTGCAACTTTGTTGGCGAGATAAAATATATCAAGGCAAAAAAAGTTTGAATTGGCTATAAACTACCAAGGGAATGAAAGCTTGCATCTCAGATCTTGTCTACAGCACTCACAGTTGTTTATTTTTTTAGATTTCATAGTCATCGTTTTAGAGCTGAAAGGGTTTGCCATATTAAAAAAGAGTGTTTAATGGTTGCTAACTATGTATATTCATAGCAAATCAAAAATTAAGCATGCACAGTATGAAACACCAGAGAATCGACCCAAAGTCCTGATTTACCACTGCGCCAAAATGGGAACTACCATTGGATAGTGGAAATGGTAGCTCTTTAATGGCCACAGCACAGTGGAAATGGAAGCTTGTTTTCTTGGTCCATATTGACATGATAGCATCACACAGTTGCTGCAGATTTGTCGGCTGCACATCTATGATGCAAATTTGCTGTTCTACCACATCTCAAAGGTGCTCTATTGGATTTAGATCTGGTGACTGTGGCCATTGGAGTACAGTGACCTAATTTTCATGTTCAAGAAGCCAGTTTGAGATGATTTGAGCTTTGTGACATGGTGCATTATTCTTCTGAAAGTAGCCAACAGAAGATAGGTACACTGTAGTCATAAAGGGATGGACATGGTCAGCCAGGGCCGGATTAAGAGCATCATGGGCTTGGTGCTGAGGATTTTGAAGGGCCTTAAGGGCCGTGCCTTGGCATGAACCCAGAGGAGGAAGGGTGCAGCCATGCATGCCTAATTCAACATGGGATGCTGTCTCTGAAGCCCATAAACACATCCATGCATCGGCAACTATCCCTCCTTGTCCGGCCTTCGTGCTGTGTGGGGAGGTTCTGAGGGAGCTGCCTGGGGAAGCGAGCATAGAAGCCAGACTTCTGTGTTTACAAGTGACAGAAGAGCGGTAACAGTGAATATGGCCATCCCGGGGCCTATATTAAGGTAGGGGCCTGGAGCTGCAGCTCTAATAGCCCCGATGTTAATCTGACCCTGTGGTCAGCAACAATACTCAAGTAGGCTGTGGCATTTAAAGTATGCTTAATTTGTACTAAGGGGCCCAAAGTGTGCCAAGAAAATATCCCCCATACCATTACACCACCAGCCTGAACAATTAATACAAGGCAGGTTGGATTAATGCTTGCATTTTGTTTAGGACAAATTCTAAACCTACCATCTGAATGTTGCAGCTGAAATAAAGGCTCATCAGTCCAGGCAACATTTTTCCAATCCTCTACTGTCCATTTTTGGTGAGCCTGTGCGAATTGGAGCCTCAGTTTCCTGAGGCTTTCCATGTCACGTTCAATGTCACTTTCTGATGCTCGGTTTGAACTTCAGTAAGTCATCTTCACCACGTCTAGATGCCTAAATGCATTGAGTTGCTGCCACGTCATTGGCTGATTAGTAAATTGTGCTACCAAGCAATTGAACACATGTACCTAATAAAGTGGCCTGTGAGTGTATAGGAGCACTACATTGACCAACAATACAATGAGCATTCTTTCTATGGACTACCAGTGTAAGGGGCTCCTTATCTTATTGACCTCCAAATGTGGTGTGGCTAATGTACTGTAAACTGTAGATAATATCGTCATTTGCAGGAGTTCTTAAAGACTTGAAGACTATTTTAGGAGTTTGTTAACTCTTTTAAGAACACAGGGATAGTCTGAAGCTGGATACACACTATCCAACTTTTGTGGTTAGATTTCCTTCAGATTTACCTTTTCTATGTAGTGCAAGGGCATGCCAGATTGCATACAAATTGAAAGTGTTTAGGTTTGACCTCATATTATATGGTTTTGGTAAGTCTAAAGGAAAAAGTCTTCAGAAAATCTTATTGTGTGTATGGCCCATGAGAGTGCAATCAACAGCAATGAGATTTGAGACTGCCTTCGTCACAGCTAGCACAATTTACACCTAGCTGGGTTGGTACAGAAAACTATAATTGCAACATGGGATGCTGATAACTGTACAAACTTAGCAAATGAATTCAAGTACTACAGGACTGGTATCTTGAAAAGAACGTTTAGTAACACATTTATCACAAGCATGCAGAAAAGTGATAAGCACATAAAACTTTTCTTTGGCTTTCTTGAGTTGCATACTTGCCATGGCCCAGTGGTTTGAAAGCAACTAAATCCAAGAAGTTAGCATAGCAACCAGGAAATTAACATTTTCAGAAGGAGGTAAGCAATGGCAGCACTGAATTTCATACATGATAGGTTTTAATGTATTATAATGATTCAGTCCCAATATTCATTATAACTACAAAAACATCTGTTTAATTTTCTTTTCTAAGTTGTGCCAAGAACACTGAATAGCATCCATTAATGGATTTCATGGCAATATCCCACATTGTTACCAAACAAAGAAAAAGAAACAAAAAGAAAACAATAGAGTCACACACTAATTACCCAAATTATTGGTGTAAATTATTCAAATGCAAGAGGAAGCTTCTACAGAGTCAAGGTCCTTGACCCTTGTAAATATATATCCTTAATACATATACTCAAATTGATGCCCTTCCCTTTTGGTGTATCCTGGAGAACCTCTTTAACAGAAGCCTACAATCTAAAATCTACCTAAAATCTACTTTCTTTAAACTTAACTTTTTTTGCACCTTCCTAATAAAAAAAAAAAAAAAGCCTCTGCCCAGGAGTTTGAATAGCTAGCACTTTCCCATCTTAGAGTTCTAGAATCACTGATTTGACAGCTTTTTCTGGCTCCTCTACTATTATCCGCCTACAGTATAATGAAAACAAGATAAAGTTTCCACATCTTCTGTAGGTGTGGTTTACATTATATAGGTAAAAAGATGTATATATACTGAACAATTCCGAGGGCAATCAGTTTGTGTTCCAATTAGGCCAGAATGACACCTGCAAATGAGGCACATCAGGGTTTCAGAAAAAGTTGTTATAATGATAAATACTTTCTCAAAAATATAACGGAATTATGAGGAAAAGTTTTCCAAAATTCATTACATGGCACACCCCAGGAAGAATCATCTTATTTTTGAATAAGATAATTTTCAGATAGCCAGTTGGTTAACTTGGTTAGAAATTAAAATGAAATAGCCTCTTTTTGTATTTGTAGAAACATATCTTTTTATTCTACAAAATGATATCAGACATGGATAAATGTGCTTTCTTCTCACCCTAAAACAATTTTAGGTCACCTGTAATTACACATTTGGAGCAACATACTATATGTTTGCCCTTAGTCCAGCTTACCTTTATTGCAGCATACGATATGTTTATGAATCACAAAAAGTATGAATAGCACCTACAAAAATAAAATAGGTATGGCAGCTGTAACGGAACCACGACCCACACTGTGTTTGTGGGCCCCCATCAGTATACGGCTTCCTCCAGTCTTGAACATAGGTATCAGATATTCTAGCTGTCCCCCCCCCCCCCCCCATACAAAACTGTCCATAATTTAGCTTGTAGAGAACTGGAACCATTATTGAACAACTCACATCGAATATATACAGGATGGACATCCCCCTCCTGATCAGATTACCCCACCAGGTCAGGTGCCTGATTACATTATCATATGCAGATTAAATTGTGTACAGAAAAAGAATTAACCTGAACTAATTACCTAGCAATCTGGACAGAAACAACATGTGAGTTCATTAACAATTAACAATGGGACAAACAGGCGTAACAAAAAACACCTTGATACACAGACAATAGGAAGAGACCACCAGTAACAGACTGTCCATCTCTGACATTGAAGAACATGGAAAAGAGGCCAAGTTGATTAGCTCTTTCATGTTCAGAATCAAACAGGCCAGGAATAGTCTTCATATATTTCTTGAGATATAAGGTTGATAAATATTTCTGTCCCATTTGAAGTAGTCCAAACCATATTCTCAGTGTCTCAGTGTCTTAAGTACCGTTCCATTTCCATGGTCACCCTGTGTCCCAAATAGACACAGGGTGACTTACACATAAGAGGGGCCTTGTGGGCTGAGAGAGGGATTTCCCAACCTCTCTAAGGTAAGCTGTGTTCCACGGGGCCCCTCAACCAAATTGACTCCCTTCACAGCAGCCTTAGTGTCACCTTAGATTAGAAAACTATTGACAGCATGACCACTTGTTTCTCTAATCATTTCTGTCTTACAGAGTTATTGCCTCTGACAGATTCTTCCCATCCAACATTTTTGGGTGTATTAGATAGATACCTTAATCCCCTTCTGCATGTTGTGGTTCCATCTGCCAGCTCTTGTGCCACTACAGGCAGGACAGGTAGGTATTAGAGTTGAAGCCCAGGCTATAACTATCTAATCTTCTGTAGCACTGTCCCTGTAGGGCCTGCAGTATGATGACTTCTCAGGCCTCCTCTGATTACCAGCATACAGTCACTTGGGGTACAGTTCACACATCCCTCCTTACTCCTGATGCCTCGTGGCACAATATACAGTCCAGGGGTATTGGTTTTTAGTGTTTATTTTGGAGCTTGGATGGGAGAAGGAAAAAGTGGGATACTCCAACTGTAACTATTCACCATGGATAAGGACAAATCTCACTTGGCCTCACCAGGTTGCTTGTGGAAGCAGCTGCACTGCTTTATTCATACTGCCACATGTATGGAAATGGTTAAGTCTCCTTTCTCTTTTTTCTCCAGCAATAGACTTGGTGAATCTACATTATCTTTGGGACACTCACTAGCACCTCTTTACTGACACCCCTCCACTGACTGTTCTAGCAGCAGAGGTAGCCCTTCTCAGGTCAGATCCCTTGACACAGATCTGTACTCACTGTACTGCAGAATCAGATCCTTCCGTGTCTCTCCTTTCAATCAGCTTCACCGGACCTCTGGGTTCAGTTCCTCACTAGCACTCTCCAGGCCCTCAGGTCGACTACCTGAGGCTGCATGGCACATCTACAGAAGAGGAGGCAGCCGCCCCCTCCCTCCGGGACTCTGCTATCCAGTTGAACGACCAAGGGCACATGTGCCCCTGGCTTTTATACAGTATCCCAGCATGCAACAATGCACTTTCCCCCTACCAAATCACCAGGGCTGTATCAAAAGCCTGTGCACTCATTTGCCAGGTTTCCTCCCACTGTCCAATTTGCCTCCCTATTGGACCAGTGTGAAACACTCTACATACAGAATGAGACTCTGGAGACAGAACGAGTTGCACCTGAGCACAATGAGCAGACCTCACTAACAGATTCTGCTCTCTGGTAAGCAGAGAGCAATATAGATCTACCTGCAGTCCTTCTGGTCAGCAGACAGGACCCAAAATTATAGCACCTACCTAGGAGGGTTCTACACTTCAATCTGCTCCCACCCCCCTTCTAACTCCTATTCTAACCACCTTGTAGAAGGAAGATGCCTATACTTGCCTATTCTGAGGGTGCTCCAGTCCAGAAACATGATCGGCTTTCAGCACCGGCTTCAGGGGAGAGGAGGGACAGCTGACAACAGATGCCCCATAATAGGTCTATAAGTGATGTCACCGCCCAGGCATTCCATCCATTGTCAGCTCTCTCCTCATCCCTTAAGCCTGCCACTGGGGAGATCATGTGACTGGAATGGAGTGCCTGAGAATAGGTAAGTATAAGCATCTTCCTTCTACTGGGTAGTTAAAATAGGAGTCAGAACGTAGGTGAGAGCAGATATAAGAATAGATAGCCTGGAATTTTACCTTAACCGCTTGCCGACCGCCCGCCGCAGATACTCTGCGGCAGCCGCTCCCAGGCAAATCGCCGTACATGTACGGTGCTCACTCTGGGGAGGCTAGGGGGCACTCCCGCTAAGCTACCGCCCTCACTCGTCAATGGGGAAGCCGATGCATGTGTCAGGCGGCTCCGATTGCCCCCTGACACCCTCGATTGTTCCCCGCTGAGAGAGAAGGACGGTTGGCTGTGTTAAACACAGCCGACCGTCCTTCTCCCTGGGATGATCACAGAGCTCATGTGATCCTGCTATGTAGGATCACATGTCTCTGTGATCATTTCAGAAACCCACCCCCCATACAGTTAGAATCTCTCCCCTAGGGTCATATTTAACCCCTTGATCACCTATACTGTAAACCCCTTCCCTGCCAGTGTCATTATTACAGTAACAGTGCATATTTTTAGCACTGATTACTGTAGTAATGTCACTGGTACCCCCAAAAGTGTCAAAAATGTCAGTTGAGGGGTCCGATCTAATATAAATGTATAGATGTATTATAAAAATATTGCAGATCGCCGCCATTACTAGTATAAAAAAAAAAAAAACAATAAAAATGACATAAATCTTTCCCGTAGTTAGTAGATGCGATAACTTTTGCGCAAACCAATCAAAATACGCTTATTGCGATTTTTGTTACCAAAAAATGTAGCAAAAAACAAATTAGCCTAAAATGTTAAAAAATTGTGATTTTTTAATTTTTTGGGGAATGTCATATTGCAGAAAGTGAAAAATATTGTTTTTTTTTTTCAAAATTGTCGCTTTTTTTTGTTTATAGCGCAAAAAATAAAAATTGCACAGGTGATCAAATACCACCAAAAGAAAGCTCTATTTGTGGAAAAAAAAAGGACGTAAATATTGTTTGGGTACCGCGTCGCATGTCCGTTAAAGTGACGCAGTGCCAAGTCACAAAATAGGGCCTGGTCAGGAAGGGGTAAAATCTTCTGGGGCTGAAGTGGTTAAAGGAGAAGTACAACCAAAACTCATTTGGTTGTACCTCTCCTGTGGATCACTGGAGTGCAGTTCGTTTTGCACCACTGTCGTCTGTTTTCAGCAGACAGCAGGTTAAAGCCCACTGTCGGCTGACATCACAGAGTCGATCCAGGCTCAGGAAGGATTGCGACTATATGGTCAGGATCCGCCCATGTGCCTGGACCGGCACCAGGCTCAGCTTCTCGGCAAGCCCCTGAGAGCCTGAGCCAGATGTTTCTGCCCCCTCCACAGCCCAGTGCACCAGTGAGTGTGAGAGGGGCAGAACATAGCAGAGCAGAAAGACAGTGACTGACAGTCACCAGCTCTCTGCTCAGGGAGCTGTGAGAACTGAGTGCTCAGCAGTGTTTGATTGCTCGGTTCTCAGCCTTTAGAGCTAGCAGGGACAGATGCATCCATAAGACTTCTCCCATTTTCTGTTCCTTTATGGGTAGTTTGGCTGTGAATGTCATTTAAAAGAGTGTATGTGCTGATGATCTCTGTCGGATGTGTGGCCGTCTGAGCCAGTTGACGGAGTGTTACATTATTTCATGAGCGCATTAAGATCTCCTGTGCTGAGATCCATTCTATTTGGTAAGCTGCTTTGCATGATCAGGTTCACTCAAGCACTGGAACACTTAATTGGCAACTTTTTGGCACTGTGAACACTGTTTCAACACTTGATTGAATCTGTTGGACCTGGTACTTTTAATTTTCTGCACATATTTTCCTGCCATGGAGTTATATACCTATTCATGTGAGCACATTGTTAAACTTGTTTTGTTGGGCCATTTTTATGTAGTTATGTATTGATTGATGTGTTTTGTAATATATGTTTTAAGCTCATGTGATATATGAATGTGTTGCTTTAGAATTTGATTACGCACATGATTGATCTGTACATATTGTAGCGCTAGCCCCTAGAGGGCCACTGGATTTTGGGTCCCCCTAATCCTGCACAGTCAGGCAACACACATTTTCCCACTTCTACACTGAGACAGTAAACCAGTCCATGGGCTTGTTTTTGTTGTTTTATTGAGGGAAGCCATCGTGGATGGGAATAAGGGATTATGGGATGCCCAACTTGACTTGGCAGAACAACTTGAGGACAAACTTCCTTCACTATGTACACAAAAAGACAGATCCTGGACTGTACTCCATCTGGAATAATAGCGGTCTCTCATGGATCAGTAGCAAAGTTTCCTCTTCTAGGAACTTTATGTCCCCTGGGGTGAATATAGAAAAGTCCCCACACTTACAGGATCTCTATGTTTCCTCTGTGAAGCTAGCAGAGTATCAACTGTATGCAGGAGCACTGTGTCCCCTTAGTAGAACCTCACTGTATGCAGGAGCACTGTGTCCCCTTAGTAGAACCTCACTGTATGCAGGAGCACTGTGTCCCCTTAGTAGAACCTCACTGTATGTAGGACTACTGTGTCCCTTTAGTAGAACTCCAAAAAGTCCCAACACTTGCAGAAAATACCATCCAGCCTGGCTGCCTTTAAATGTGTCCCAGAGCAAGGGATTCAGGTTTCGCTGTGACACTGTCGCTGTAAAAGCCTGATGGAGATTGCATTTCACAGCCTTCTCCCTTGTAGGCCCTGGGGGTGTTGAGGTACCCACACTGTCTCTTGAATCCTGCCACTTTAGATAAGACTGTTGTTCAGGCCTCCTGCTGTCTAGGTCTTCCCATACTAGCCAGGGTGTCTTTTAAATAAGACTGAAGGGTCATGGAGATCCCTCTCTTCCTCTCCTCCTTTTCCTCAGCTCCAGCCCCCTAGAGGCAGAGCCCCCCCCCCCCCCCCCCCAGTCTTGGTGTCCCCTCCCAGGCCTCACAAAATCAACCTCAGCACTCCTGCTCTTCCACCTGACAACCACCCTGACTGGCCAGGCTCTTCAATATTTATGGGCCAGTCTGACTGCCCTGCCAGGCCTCCTGCCTGGGGATTTGTCCAAACGTCTATCAACATTCAGGCCAAGCCTTTTTACCTCTGTCCACTACTTTCTAGAAGTTTCCATGGACCTCCAGAACTAGGGGGAGGTGATAGAGTACTGGTCTGCAGAGCCTTCCAGCCTGACCTTAAGCTGAACCAACAGACTCACAAAAGCTACTATGAATCAGCATACATTTACCCCACTATACTGCACCCTAGAGGTTGTTACAATATGATATGACTTAAAGGGCAAACTTACTTAGTTCTAATATTATTGGTTAAATACAATAAAAAAAGAATACGCCAAAGCATAGGAGATACTGCTGCTGTCCACCCCATGCTACTAATGCTGGGCATGTATGTTCTTCTTTTTTACTGTAGATGGGAACATTTCCCCCTGCCCCGCTGCAGGTACTGATGTATGTATTCTGAGAGCTGTATCCTGCTGCTTTTAGAATACACAGATTAGTGTTGCAGCTGACTGGTGTTTCTGCAAAGCAAACAACAACATTTAACAATAACACATAGTAACAAGAGAACATTAACTCAATAAAACAACTTTTTTTCAATTTTTATTTTTACTTTTTTCAATTTTTTTGTAACTTAAATTTTTAGAACAATACATTTTCTAGCCTTTGAATTTAGGGTCTCTCAAAATGCAATAGACAGTTTCCTGACTATCTAACATCTTTAGAGACCCATCTTTGTGCACAATTGTGTGCACGAGGTACCCTAGGCTGTGCCGTGCTATACCCTAGACTAATAGTCCACTAGTGCGTAAGCAGTCATTGATGCAGAGGGCAGGTTGGCCAGGATAGGTGGGACATAAAATGGGTGTCACACCGCATTCTTTGTTTACTACAGACATGACATCTTTTTTGGGGTGTCCTTTATGTTGGGGTACCTGGGAGGACTTTTGGAAAATGCTTCTCATACAGCCAGCTAACTACATATGGACTAGGGCTTTGAGCCACAGTGCCTTCTGGAAAAAAAAGGGCTGTAGTTATCGCTTCCTGAAATTTTAGGAAGGATCCAGTTCTTCCAGTAACTTTATAAATAAGAAAATCATTGTATATACAGTATCTCACAAAAGTGAGTACACCCCTAACATTTTTGTAAATATTTTATTATATTTTTTCATGTGACAGCACTGAAGAAATTACACTTTGCTACGATGTAAAGTAGTGAGTGTACAGCTTGTATAACAGTGTAAATTTGCTGTCCCCTCAAAATACCTTAACACACAGCCATTAATATCTAAACCGCTGGCAACAAAAGTGAGTACACCCCTATGTTAAAATGTGCAAATTGGGCCCAAAGTGTCAACATTTTGTTTGGCCACCATTATTTTCCAGCACTGCCTTAACCCTCTTGTTCATGGAGTTCCAGAGCTTCACAGGTTGCCACTGGAGTCCTCCTTCACTTCTCCATGATGACATCACGGAGTTGGTGGATGTTAGAGACCTTGTGTTCCTCCACGTTCCATTTTCCACATGCCCCACAGATGCTCAATAGGGTTTAGGTCTGGAGACATGCTTGGCCAGTCTATCACCTTTACCCTCAGCTTCTTCAGCAAGGCAGTTGTCAACTTGGAGGTGTGTTTGGGGGTCGTTATCATGTTGGAATACTGCCCTGCGGCCCAGTCTCTGAAGAGAGGGGATCGTGCTCTGCTTCAGTATGTCTCAGTACATGTTGGCATTCATGGTTCCCTCAATGAACTGTAGCTCCCCAGTGCCAACAGCACTCATGCAGCCCCAGACCATGATGCTCCCACACCATGCTTGACTGTAGCAAGACACACTTTCTTTGTACTCCTCACCTGGTTGCCGCCACACATGCTTGACACCATCTGAACCAAATAAGTTTATCTTGGTCTCAGCAGACCACAGGACATGGTTCCAGTAATCCATGCCCTTAGTCTGGTTGTCTTCAGCAAACTGTTTTGGGACTTTCTTGTGCATCATCTTTAGAAGAGGCTTCCTTATGGGACGACAGCCATGCAGATCAATTTGATGCAGTGTGCGGCGAATGGTCTGAGCACTGACAGGCTGACCCCCCACCCCTTCAACCTCTGCAGCAATGCTGGCAGCACTCATTCATCTATTTCCAAAAGACAACTTCTGGATATGACGCTGAGCACGTGCACTCAACTTGTTTGGCCGCGAGCGCCCACTGGCTATTACACGAAATGACGTACAGGTACATTGTTTTGCGTTATAGAGCCGGCCTGCCGCAGTAAAAGTGCATTGGTTGGTCAGCAAGTGGTTAAAAAGGTTTTATGCTATGCAGCGTTCTCTCTCTTATGATATAAAAATATTGTTTGGGATTAACAAAAGATTGCACAGATGGTCTACAAGGAAGCTTGCAGATGATTACTCCCTGTAAAGGAAAACACCTATTTGCTGGTCTGTAATATTACCAGCCATTTTTTGTGGTGAGTCATTTGGATCATAAGTGGTGGTGGACAGCTCACTTGGTGTGGTGATAGTACATGAAGATAAGAGGAATATACATTTTTGCACGTTCATTTTTGCCTGCAGTTTTTTTGGATCACATATTGGAGTTGGATTTTTGATATATGATATATTGGACTGTGAACACCAACTATTTTTTGCACTAAAGTGTATGTGGGAAGATTTTGGAGCACTGAAGCACTTTTTTTGAAAGATACTGTTACATAGTTTATCTGTTGGATCGCAATTTTGTTTTTTTATGATATATGATACAAAATTTGTTTTCTTATATCATTAGCACTTTATTATGATCCAAATATGTTTTAAAGCATTAACACATTAACGATTTCACTGTTTCTAAAGTTTTTTTTAGACACTATAGGCGCTTTTCCACTGCATGGAACCGAACGGTTTGGCTCGCTTTTGTGCTTTTCCACTGCTAGTACCGCATGGTACGGTGTAGGAACGGTTCGGTACGGTACGGCGGCGCTTTTCCACTGCATGGAACTGAACAGTACGGCTCTCAAAAACAGTAACACATCGATTGTGGTTCCAAGAGGTACCATACCCCGTACCATATCCCACAATCCTTTGCATGCAGTCACTATAGCCACTGATTGGTCAGAGAATCGTTGTTATCCCACCCACTTAACTTTAGTACTACTTTAGTGGAAAAGCAAACCACACCGTACCGTACCGAACCGTTCCAACACCGTACCATGCGGTACCAGCAGTGGAAAAGCAAACCGGGCCAAGCAGGGCCGAGTAGAGCCGAGCCGGTACTTGCAGTGGAAAAAGTGCCATATGTTTACTCTGAGCTATCTGTGAGGGTGCCACTCCTGTCTGCAATGTCATATTCTGAGCCGGATTCTGACAGTGGGTCTTCACTCTATACTTTCATGCTCAGAATCCTGTAGGCCTCCTAACTAGTGTACCTTTTTTTAAGACATTCTAGGCCCTAAATTTACAGGCACTTACTGACAATTATGGGAAAAAGAGCTCCTGGCTAGCAGGGATGGGCTGGATGTTTGAGTCGAACGTAAGTTTGACTTGAATCTCGAGTGTTCGTGTGTTCACCGATGTTCGCCAAGTTCGCGATTTCAGTGCATTAAGTGCTTGTGATTGGCCAAAGCATGCACCTGACCTGTATGATTTAGCCAATCACAGCACAATGTCCTGTCAGAGCCATGATTGGCAAAAGGCCGGGTGCCTTAAGCCAATCATGGCTCAGGGGCTAAGTCCACGCCCCACACTATATAAGGCTGCTGCTTACACGACAGCCGTGTATAGCATGTGATAATAGAGGTTAGGCAGGTAGTTAGTGGATAGTGTGTTGAGGTAAATTAGTGCAGTCAATGTAGTATACAGGTTATAACCCACTTTTAAAATATATAGTAACGTTGTAGTCCTGGGTCCCCTCTTGGTTCTCCCCAAGTTTTGTGTCCCTGTCACTTATACTTTCGTGATCAGTGCCATGCCATGCTGACCAAGATTTCCCATAGATGCCAATGTTAAAAACAGGGAGCAGTGCCATGCCAAGCTGACCAATATTTCCCATACAACAACAACAACAACATATTGTACAATATTGTTCAATGTTTCCCATAGATGCCAATGTTGAAAACGGGGAGCAGTGCCATGCCAAGCTGACCAATATTTCCCATAGATGCCAATGAGCACTGAAAGCTAAAAATTGGTCTACGCAGGAAGGGGTTGAAAGTGCACTGTATTTAGGTGGTTACCGGGAACCCTATGACAGAATTAAAAAAAAAAACTAGCATGGGGTCCCCCAAAATCTATACCAGGCTCTTACTTGAGCATGCAGCCTGTCAGGCCAGGATGGGGGGGTGAGCGAGTGCCCCCCCTCCTGAACCATACCAGGTCGATTGACCTCAACATGGGGAGGTTGCTTTAGGATGCCCCCCAAAGCACCCTGTCCCCATGTTGATGGGGACAAGGGCCTCTACCTGACAACCCTGAGCTGTGGTTGTGGGGGTCTGTTGGTGGGGGGGCTTATTGGAATATGGAAGCCACCTTTAACAAGGTGGCCCCCAGATCCAGCCCCCCCTTGAATAGGTATAGGGTACATCTTTATGTGACGTAACAAGGGGGCGGTGCCACCAGGTGACGTAACCAAGTTGCCCCGCCCCTTGCCTATAAAACAGCTGTGAAAGCTGAAGCGTGGCATACGGCGTGTAGTAGGGCTGTTGAAAATAATCGTTGCATCGATGCATCGTGATGCGGCCACCCGCGATTCTGCATCGATGCGGACCCCCCGAATAATCGTTCTGGCTCCTCCCCCTCCCTCCCTCTTCTGTCTCCTCCGCCTCCCTCCCTCTTCTGTCATTGCTGGATAAGACGAATCTAGGCGTCCGCTTCCCGCCTAGCTCTCCTGCGCAACAGCTCTGCTTACTTCCGTTAATCGTGATGCATCGTGGAATCGAATCGTATCGAATCGTGACCCTAATAATCATATTCCAATCGAATCCTGAGGTAAGTGAAGATGCGCAGCCCTAGCGTGTAGCCTATGAAGAGACAAAGCGTTTTTGAAATTTTTTCTATTTTTCGGGTCGTCGGGAGTCATGATTGACCATGGATTTACATCGAGGGACACTATTTTTTTTTCTTTTTAATAAAGGACTTGTCAATGTGGTTATGTCTTATGTGGTTTTTCTTTTTTTTACACTTTTTTGGTGAATGAGTAGGGGTACGATATACCCGATACCCATTCACATGGGGGGGGATTAGGATCTGGGGGTCCCTTGTTAAAGGGGGCTTCCAGATTCCGATAAGCCCCCCACCTGCAGACCCCCAAAACCACAGCCCAGGGTTGTGGGGAAGAGGCCCTTGTCCCCATCAACATGGGAACAAGGTGCTTTGGGGGGAACCCCAAAGCACCCTTCCCATGTTGAGGGCAAGCAGCCTGCTATGGTTCAGCGGGGGCATACGCTCGTCACTCCCCTATCCAGGCTCGGATAAGGGTATGGACTGGGGATGAACATAAAAACAACTATATAGGAGCGCTAAAACTGCCAGCATATGAAGGGTGAAAAAACACAATTGGAAAGGAGAGAGGGAAATGGGGGGTGGGAAATACCATAAGGGAAGAAACGAATTAGGAAATATAAACTAAATACCAGGTGTCCATGAATTAAAGTCCAAAAATGTAGATGTCCACTGGCACTGAGCAGCTCTTCCCAAAAAGTGAGGAGACTCTAGACCAAATTAGAAGATCACAAAGAAAAGTGCTCTAAGTGCAGACAATTTTTATTAAGAAGTATAAAATATCAACTGCAGCAACTCACAGGAAGCCATGATAGAAGGGCTGTAAACACTAAAGATAAATGACGCTCCTCTAGGTGGTGCCATCCATCCACACATGGGACAGTGCACAATTTAGCCGTCCGCCACAGGAGGAAGGGTGCCGGCTGTGCCCAGCGGCGATCGGCGTCCAGAACAATGCCTGCGATGTGGAGGTGAAGGAGGAGATGTGGCAACGTCACCAGGAAGCTTGAGGCGCACAACGCGTTTCCGAACTGACATGCGCGCTCTTTGATCAGGTGCATCTTTTGATGTTTACAGCCCTTATATCGTGGCTTCTTGTGAGTTGCTGCAGTTGATATTTTATACTTCTTAATAAAAATTGTCTGCACTTACAGCGCTTTTCTTTGTGTTCTTCTGGTATGGAGGGGGGGGGGGGGATCCTATGCTGTTTTTTTTCCATTTATTTTATCTGTATCTGTCGGGAGCTGACAATACATTACATTTTTCCTTTAGAAATGTCAGTAGCAAGGTCCATACATCGCACAAATGCGCCACTTAACCAAATCAAGGGGACCCCCAGGCACGATATTTACAGGAATTTTTAATTTTTATTGTTTCACTTTAAGCATTAATAAAATCACTGCTCCTCTAAAAACAATAATTTTAAAAAAAAAATGTTTGCATTGATACATGTCCCCCAGGGCAATACCCGGGTCCCCATACACTTTTTATGGCAATAACTTGCAAATAAGCCTTTAAAATTATGATTTTAGATTTTTAATGTTCGTGTCCCTTAGACTTTGATAGAGTCTGCATGTTCGCTAGAACTTTTTCCCTGTTTAAGATGTTCTGGTGCGAACCAAACAGGGGGGTGTTTGACCTATCACTACTGGCTAGCAATTAGGGACTGCTTGTGCGCTAGCCATAAAATGACCTGCTAGTGCAAGCAGAGATCAGGCCTGATCTTGCTATAAATGCAGTTTTGTGGACAATGTATCAGAGGTGACAGTGATCAGAAAAATTATACTGACATTGTACGTGTGTGTGTGTGTGTGTGTGTGTGTGTGTGACTAAACACAAGTGCTGGCAGGTGTCAGGTACTGGTCCTGCTAATGCTGCATTTTTGGGGAAGCTATACTAATGGGGACATTAGTATATTTCTGTTCGTGATCAGTACAGACACCATACTAACAAAGGCGGTGATCAGCGACCTATAGTGTGACTGCAATAGTGTGGCGGTCAATCAAGCGGTAACTGACCCTGGCTGGGAGAGACACTAACTGTCCATGACACTATCTAATGTCGCTAGTGACACTAATACAGTGATCAGTAATAATACTGTACACTGACACTGTACTAATGACACTGGCTGAGTGACAGGGTGATCAAAGGGTTAATGGAGGGCAATTAAAGAGTTAAATGTGCCTAACAAATGTGCAAGTGTAAATGTGCTGCTTTAACTCACTAAGGTCTTACTTTCTTCTCTTCCTGAATCGAAAAGGATTTAGGAAAAGAAGAACAAACAAGGTCCTGTGTCTCTGTTTACAAACAAGACCATTCTGTGATTGGCTACAGCCGATCAATAGGTTCACGTCAAAATCATTGGCCGAAACCTGCTGTCAAACTTGTGCTGTAGGCAATGACCGCACGGATCAGCCGGGGGCGCACGCCCCAAACCTGGAAGAAAGCCTTCATGTACATGTACCTGATTGTGCCTGCACCTGCAGCCCGCTTGCAGTATATTTACTGTAAATGGTCGGCAGGTGGTTAACTAACCAAGTGAAACAGTTTGATATGTTGTTGTACACCAGATCACATACCTAGCATGTGATCTGACACTTCTGTGTTTATCCTAGCGACCCATTCCCACTGCAATCGCACAAAGCAGGAGCCCAGAAGCGGGTGCCGCTGATTCAATGTCCGCCGGCACCCGCCGATTGTTCAGCACAGAGACAGAATGGGGATCTGCCTATGTAAACAAGACAGATCGCTGTTTTGTCAGTGGGGAAGGCATGGATCCTGTGTTCCTGTAAAGCAGGAATATGGATCAATGCCTTCCTTTAGTACAAGCACATCCCACACAGTAACCAAGCCCTGGCTAGGAACACAATTAACCATTTGATTGCATATTTTTTAGCATTGATCACTGTATTAGTGTCATTGGTCCCCAAAAATTGTCAAAGGTGTTAGTTAGTGTCCGATTTGTCCGCAGCAATATTGCATTCCCGCTATAAGTCGCTGATCACCCCCATTACCAGTAGAAAAAAATGTAAAAAAAGGAAGAAATAAAAATATCCCATGGTTTGTAGACACTATAATTTTTGAGCAAACCAATCAATATACGCTTATTGGGATTTTCTTTCAACAAAAATATGTAGCAGAATGTTAGGGCCACGAAAGAATAAAATAGAGAAGTGGCCCCATGGGATTGTCATCCCTAACACCCATTTGTTTTATAAATAAATTTTACTTTTAATAGAGGTCTATGTTGATTAAGTACATGTCTCTCTATGGCTGCTTTGCTGGTTCTTTTTGTTTTCTGTTTCAGGTGACAAGATGCCTGCTGTTGCTAGGAAGATTTACCTCAGCTGCTGAGCACTGTATTGGTGACAAATCTTTTGGCGGGAAACATCTAGCCAATGAGTGTAACCTTTTACTTATATCCTCTCCTGTCACTGGGCGGAGTCAGCATTTACCTCAGGTCTGTCAGCTGGACTCACCGCTGGGATTCTCCTCAGCCTTCCTTCTGGATATTTTAACCTGCTCTCACCCCAGAATGGATATTTTACTTCATGAACTACCTCAAAGGACAAATTCCCCTGGAGGAAGGCTTGCCTCTGGTTTTTTTATTTTTATTTATTTAATTTTTTCTTTAACTGTTTCCCCCCTCAGTTTTTAGTGGTGACAGCTCTATCATCACTTACATCTGTGGGCGGTCAGTATTGTGCCTCTCATTCCTGAAGTACCAGGGCTACCCTGTATACTGATGGTAATAGGTTACCTGAGGCCAGCTAGGGAACTTTTCATCTATCTGTAGGCAGACCAGAACCTACGTCAAGACCATAGGAGCATCGCATCACCACTGGGACCGGGCGGCCATTGGGACTTGGCAGGGACCAGAAGAGGAGGACCGCTGACTGGAAGTGTCAGCTCACAGGCCAACAGGGCAGGAGCTACCATGAAAGAATATGCAGGACAAGGAGGCCCTAGTCTTCTTCAGACACCCACAGAGACACTGTTCCTTCCACCATGAGCCAGGTAGGCAGCAGGTCTGAAGCTGCTACCATGGCCTGACAGCGTGATCAACACCTTTCCAACAGGACCTTCATCATCATCATCATCACAGGCTAGGGGTGAGTGAAGGCTCTGAGGGCTGGGAATGTACACAGACATCACTGTTCTGTCTGTTTCAGTCTCCTCAGTGTCAGTGTCTTCCCTGCTTAGTGTGCTCTTTAGTCACCCCTTCCTGTTCACTCTCCCGTCTCTAGTGCTTTAAGTTACATTTCACTTATCACTTTTCTGACCTGTGAAATGTTTTGTTGTGTGTTCATTTGCAGCAATTATTGCAGGTACTGCGCTAGACTAGTTAGTGCTTCTTTCCAGTATACAGCATGTCAGGGTTCAAGGCTGTCATTGTTATTATATCAGTGATTGTTAGGGGAGATTGCGTGGTTACATATGTGCCTAGCAGGCTAATCAGTCAGTTTATCCTCATTGGCTTGTCTGAGGGTTGAATTTACTTCCTTTTCAGAAATTAGGGCGTTTAAGGGTTGTCAGTTTTACATCTGTGAAGGAGTTGCCTGATGTTGTGTTTTTATAGCTATAGAGTTTTCCCACTTTGTTTTATTA
This sequence comes from Pelophylax lessonae, assembly GCF_965119305.1. Classification (NCBI taxonomy): domain Eukaryota; kingdom Metazoa; phylum Chordata; class Amphibia; order Anura; family Ranidae; genus Pelophylax; species Pelophylax lessonae. The sequence goes on from NC_138772.1 coordinate 198,505,244, forward strand.
GGAAAAGTAAAAGAGCAGTGCACATACAGTACACAATGTGTCACAGAACATGACATGTAGGCATGATTGTGTTTTATCATTTTCAAAAGAAATTTATGAAGAGAGGATCCTGCCTCATATAATTCCTCCATTTGGTTTATTTAGGTTATCACCTCTTGTCTGTGATTCCTGAAGAGTCCAATGAGTTTAATCATTTGTCAGTTTCTAAGTGTTCTTTTTCTTTATTGATCTAATGCTGATAGCCTATTCTTATTGATATATCTAAATCTACAGTATATTTTGCTCTTTTTGTGATTAGACCATTTGGGCCAGATGCCCTGTTAGTCAAATCTGACATTACATTTTTTTTTCTTTATTCTTTGCTTTTGGTCTGGAGCTTATAACTCCCTGGTCATTCTCTTCCCGCTTCATCTCAAATGTATTTTCCTGATAAGCAGGATGAAGATTCAATTGTGAAGCTAAATTACCCCTTTGGGGCTCAGCCACAGAGATGTGCATTCTCCAATGCTCCTTCTCAATTCAGTACAGGGCTCTGCTTTTCTTTTAGTAAATCACAGTGCATTTCTACTATAGTGCTGCAAGGAAGTTTGTTCTCAAAGCCAGAGTCCAGTAGGCATGGGGAAAGTGATCCCCTGGTCTTCCAGTTTGATGGTTAATGCAACATATCATGTCCCTTTGTATGCTGAATCACAGTTCTGCCTTGTTTCACGTTTATTACCTGGATGTTGGTATAGGATATGCCAGGAGAGAGTTTTAGACTCCTACAAAAGACAATGTATCTATTCAGAACCACCTTATCGGAAATTAGTATACTGTTTATGTGATTCAGTTTTTGTTTTTTTTGGTGTTTATATCACACATTATGCCTATGAGCAGAATTTTACTAGTGGGATGGGTGCTTGTCATCTCAGGCCTTTAATTCCCTTATTGACACCATGTTGGTTATGTTAGAAGGTTAAAGAGTATCTACTGGTTTTGGCGCAAATTTATTTCAACTTAAAATGTTAGCTCTATGTGGCAGGTCAGAATTTGTTTTAGATTAGCATTTTCTGTTGTCTACAAATGCAACAGAATCTATTGAATGTGGTCATTTCTGCTCTGGTAAATAGTGTTCAGCATTTTGACCAGAATATTGTATTTTCACAGTATCCCTAAGAATTTTGTTCACTTGGGCTCTTCCTTGTTGTTGTGGATGTGGCACTTTGGTACCAGCAGTTCAGCTTCCAGAACCTCTTAGTGGTGATTGTTAGAATAGCATTGTTATGCAATTAACTGTCTAGGATATCCGGTCCTTCTTGGCCTTCATTTTATATTTAGGTTAAAATAAGAGATTTTCAGGGTAGCAAAACATTTAATAGCAGATGCTTTGTTTGCCTTGCTCCAAGTGTTTCAGGACACCAGTTACCACCAGTTTGTTTTTTGCATGCAGTTATATGCAATTTGAAATTCAATTCCCTTGCTAATAACAACCTACATTATCTATGCCACTGGTTGCATCTCCTTTTAGGACTTTTCAGAACTCTTTTGGCCTTTATATGACATGTATCAAAGTGGTTGTTTCCACTCTTCTTCATCAAAACTGTTAGTTTGAGACACAATGACTTTGAATATAATTCTCGCTTTTGGTAAGAAGTCCTGAAACAGACTTTAGAAGCTATGTTTATATGCTGCTATTGGGTCACAAATTGAATACATGACATGTATTTTCACCACTGCTATGGAATCAATCTCTTCTTCTGCATATAAAACAGAACTGCTTTCCCATTCCGTTCAGTCTGGTCAGTTGAGGTAATTTGTAAACTTGCTGGTCAGTGTTTGCAGAATCGGATTAGCAAGACAAAGATAGGTAGTTATCACTTCTTGCATTAGGCCATTCGCATTGCCCAATAGAGCTGATTCAGCAATTTTGACTATTCGCAAGGCTTTCCTTTCTTTTTCTGTTCCATGTAAATGGCTCTCCTCTATCAGAATCATAATTTAAATCTGTTCATAAAAGATGTTGATGGTGCAGGATATACAGCTGCTACATAGGGAGTGCATCAGGACATAGATGGGTGCCCTGCTCTTTATGTCCGTCCTGCTCTTTGCATTTATTACGCGCGTCCCCATCTTTTATAATATTAATATATAAAATACATTAATAGTATGAATAGTTGATATTCATATGTTTTCTAGTGCAGAGGATTTTATTTTTCCTCCTGTTAAAATTACAGCTCTCCTACAGGGTATATGGGGATGCTCATGTTCCCTATTTGCAAGTGAACTGTGTTGGATATCCTTGTTGTTCACCTGGAAGGGAATGATTTAGGTGGATTCAAAATATTAGACCTTCTAAGTAAAAGGGAACCGATTTGTCTACAATTAATGGTTTTCTTGGCCTGGGCTTCAGTTCATGGTAAAGTTACCACAAAATGTGCATTAATTAATATGCTGATTTCCTGTATACTCATTATTAGTGACTTTATTTTTCTCTGTTGTGAACTGAAGAGTTTCATCAGAGATCTAGCAGTGTTTGGCATAGAGCCCAACCTTCATTCCTTTGCGACCAAATCCCTCTGTCTCTCATGCAGTTTCAGTTGTCTCTCGTTTTGGTCTGATGTATACATCTCTATACAAAATGTACAGTTTTACTGCCAAAGGTGTTATGCTGCACTAAAATTTTTATCCAGCCTCTAGATTACTGCATTTGTTATTTTGGAGGGCCATTATTGTTGAAAAGTACAGGTAAGAAAAAAGCACTTGTTTTGTTTAGTCAATTATTTTCTGCATATTAGATCTTTGAGGTCCCTGTAACCAGGGATGTGTTCTTTTCTACTTACTGTGTAAAAGGGTGTCCCTCTTTAGAATTTCAGAAATTTGGGTGGTATGGTTTTAGTAAATTTTCTCCAATATTGGTAATTGCATTTTCAGTGCTGGATTGTAAAGAGTGATTGTTTAGGCCGCGGTGGTGGGGTGGGGCCAGGTTGATAACCTGGCTTTTGGGTAATGTCGCCCACTTTGTGGGTGGACAGTGGTTGGTAAACTGTTATTTGGTTGGTATAAGATATTGCTGCTTGAGTCTTAGTGACTAAGCATGTTGGTCTGTTAATGGTTAACAGCGGTTCTGTTTGGTATTAAAAGTTAAAGTTCATTTCATAATTAAAATTGTTTTAAACCCAATAAAGGGGCCGCGGCCTAAACTCTTCCACAATCCTTGTTGTGTGTTTATTTTATATTTTAGGTATGTTCTTATGGTATGATGGGTGTTAATGGGGTGTACAATCCCATGTTAGGGCCACGAAAGAATAAAATAGAGAAGTGGCCCCATGGGATTGTCATCCCTAACACCCATTTGTTTTATAAATAAATTTTACTTTTAATAGAGGTCTATGTTGATTAAGTACATGTCTCTCTATGGCTGCTTTGCTGGTTCTTTTTGTTTTCTGTTTCAGGTGACAAGATGCCTGCTGTTGCTAGGAAGATTTACCTCAGCTGCTGAGCACTGTATTGGTGACAAATCTTTTGGCGGGAAACATCTAGCCAATGAGTGTAACCTTTTACTTATATCCTCTCCTGTCACTGGGCGGAGTCAGAATTTACCTCAGGTCTGTCAGCTGGACTCACCGCTGGGATTCTCCTCAGCCTTCCTTCTGGATATTTTAACCTGCTCTCCCACCCTCCCTCCCCCTTTGTTATTTCCCCTCGTCGCGGTCCACCTTTATGTGGGTAACGTCGCCCACTTTGTGGGTGGACAGTGGTTGGTACGCTGTTATTGGTATAAGATATTGCTGCTTGAGTCGTAGTGACTAAGCATGCTAGTCTGTTATTAACGACAGTTCTGTTTGATATTGAAAGTCAATCTTTTTGGGTAATGTCGCCCACTTTGTGGGTGGACAGTGGTTGGTAAACTGTTATTTGGTTGGTATAAGATATTGCTGCTTGAGTCTTAGTGACTAAGCATGTTGGTCTGTTAATGGTTAACAGCGGTTCTGTTTGGTATTAAAAGTTAAAGTTCATTTCATAATTAAAATTGTTTTAAACCCAATAAAGGGGCCGCGGCCTAAACTCTTCCACAATCCTTGTTGTGTGTTTATTTTATATTTTAGGTATGTTCTTATGGTATGATGGGTGTTAATGGGGTGTACAATCCCATACATATTGGCCTAAACTGGTGAAAAAATTCGATTTTGTACATTTTTTTATCAGATAAGTTTTATAGCAGAAAGTAAAATATATTGTTTATTTTTTTTTTGATTATAGTGCAAAAAATAAAAACTGCAGAGGTGATCAAATACCACCAAAAGAAAGCTCTATTTGTGGGGGCGTCACTCAACCACACAATTGTTAGTTAAAGTAACGCAGTGCGGTATTGCAAAAACTGGCCTAGTCATGAAGGGGGGGGGTAAATCTTCGGGATAACATTCTGAAGAAGAGTGTTGGTGCCCTCTTCAAACAAACACAGAACCAAAAAAAAAAGAAAATAAAATTACCAAAATATTTAAAATGGCTTTTCAAACAACATCACTGTTTTCAGGTTGTGACATTCCTTTAACATGTAGAGAATGATAATTTTATTTACTCAGTAAATATGTTTAGCTTCACTTTCCAAGAATGTCCACATATTAGCAAATGGCTATAGCAATAACAGCAACAAAGTTACTGTAGCTTTATGTAACCACAAGATGGCGTTCTTGTACATCATGTGCAGTATCTTGATTGACTAATCCTTGTTATACCTTTCATAGTAACAGCAATGTTTTAGTTTAAGGATAGCATTACTCTAATCCTCAGAAATGTCTGTTCTCAAAGTATATGTGAACCCTTACCTTGTAAAACAACCCATTCAGTTTAAAATAGAAATGCAAAGCAAAATGTTTATGTTCATATACTATAAATATATATATATATATATATATATATATATATATATATATATATATATATATACAGTATAAATATATATATATCTATATCTAAACACCCTTTTTTAACTCTTTTCTTTTTAAGTGGCAACTGTTTTCAGTTGCGTAAGGGACCTGGAGAGGTGGGGTTAAAACACTGCAGGGGGCATGTCATCAGGAGGCATAGAAGCAGCAGCAGCACAGCACACTGATCTTCTGAGTGATTAGCTGGGGGGGGGGGGGGGCAGCACAAGTCTGAGCACTGGAGTACAGGCAGGCTGTGCTCCCAAGAAGAATGCAAAGAAGAAACCTGCTGATGCTGGGACACATGCGCTTTCATTCCCTGGTATAGCCAGCTTGAAAGATATTCTTTGCATTATTTGTTCATTTGTTATTTCACACATATCTAAAAGATGTAATATTTTTTTTTATCCTATAATTAGGATATTAATACATTATAGCACACATGTCAAACACAAGGCCCACGGGCTGAATCGGGCCCTCCAGATCATTTCATGTGGCCCTCAAACCTCTCCTGCAGCTGCGGCATCCCCCCTTCTCTCATTCATCACCATTAAGATTTCTCAAAACGTGACACCGCCACCTCAATAGGGCATGCAGGCTTACCAAATCCAATGAACCCTCTATATATGAGAGGTCAGATGGACATGTGGCCAAATACCCTGGCCAGGGTATTCCCAAGGCACTCCTATAGGATCCACTGAAGGACAGGAATATGGACTGTATTGGTCATCTCAATGGCGTTTTAGGACATGAAAGGAAAAACTAGTGTAAAAACCTTCTAATTGCTTTATTAAAAAGTAAAGATCGCACTTACATCAACTAGTACGATATATCACTATATTAAAATCTCGCCAGCTGGCTTACAGCAAGTAGCGTCCTGCACTTCTGGGAACATGCATCAGCACGTCGCTCCACCCTATACGGTTTGTCACACGTCGTCCGGGGCACAGACATTACTTTATACATAACTTTTTTTGTTCCTATTTAAGTAATTTAGTGCTGTAAGAATAAGAGATAGCCTTATAAAAGTCATCTGTTCTGGGTCTGTTATTATGGCAGCTTTCACACTATATGTAATATTCTTTTGTGTTTTTTCCTCATTATTTAGTGTGGATTGAGGGTTTGTATGTATTATTTTAAAGAAATCAAACCTTTTTTTTTTTCTAAATTGTATAGTTTACCTCTAAAGAATCTAAGCTAGGAATTTACCAGACATGTCCCTTAAGCTTATATAAAACCCAAAATGTATCTTTTGTTAGATATGGTGACCTAATCTTTGTTTTATTGTTTCACACTTTTTCTTCTTTTTTTTTAAATTGGTAATCCTGCCAGAAACAGACTTCCTGTCACTTATCCTTATTAGACTTGAGCATAGTGAAGGAACGTCTTGTCTATAGTGACATTTGTATTTACAAATTATGGTTTATGAGTTGTTCACTTTGATTAATTAAATAAAATGATCATGGCAATACATTGAATACATTGACAAGAAACAAATTTGCTGTGTTATGCTGTTTTGACAAATATTATATTTTACATAGGCTTTTTTAGGCTTCTTAAGGTGGGCTCTGTCGACATTTACTTTTTTATTATTTACTTTTATTTATTATTTCTGTTTTATAAATTCATTAATGTTGACATTTATTAGTAATCTTTTTCATGCTAAATATGTATACGATCACATGTAATGAGATCTTGCATTGTAGTCAAATCTCTAATATCAATTATAAATAATAAATACAATTCTTGTACCGTATTTGCTAATTTTCATATGCACTCTACAAGCTCACCATGGAAGATGTTCCGCTACCCTGTTGTTTCTTATGTTACCTACATCACGTTGATGTTTTCTTGTTCTCATGTATGTTTTCCCTTTTTAAAATGCAAATAAAAATTTATTGATTGAAAAAAAAAAATTATAAATTGACTGCTATTCATTGAAAATGAAATAGACTTATCCAAAAAGCTAAATAAAATACAATGTTGTCATCAAATAGAAATCTCATCATTACTTCCAATATTTAAAAAAAATCAAATAAAGAAAATAATTAAAAAATTGTTCACCCTCCGTCATATTTACCAAACTCCACTCCAGCACATACTGGCCTCTGTCATACACTTAGAACTTTATGTACTGGTCCCAGTCATACCCATTCCACCTGACTTCTTCTAAAAAGGTAGGCCCTCGCTCCAACAACGTAATATTCGTTTTTTGCATAGTAGTGCAAAAAAGGGATCTTCATTCATTTTACAACTTTACAGTTCATATGGAATTAAAGCAACTTGAGTACAAGTAAAATGGAACTATTAAGAGTGAATGGAATTTTGTAACAGTGTATAATTCTACCACAGCATTCTACCACATCTCAAAAGTGTTTTAATGGCTTCTGATCCAGTGACTGGCCTAACATCTGTGTGTCTCAGCAATAAGAGATTCATCTGCCTGGGGGGAGTTTTTCTATTATTAACTGTCCAGTTTTTGTGAGTCTATGTCCTCTGCAGCCTCGGTTGTTGTGCTTGAGTAGGAACTCAACATGGTCTTCTGCCATTCACTTCAAGTTCCATCATGTTCTGTACTCCAAGATGCTTTTCTGCTCCACCACAGTTGTTTTCTTGCAGCTCAAATAGGTCTTGCCTATATTACCTGACCTCTCTAATCAACAAGGCAATTTCATCCCCAGAACTAATGCTCACTGTATGTTTTTACTTTTTTGCACCATTCTGAGTAACTTCTAAAGACTGTTGTGCATTAAAACCTCAGGGGATTAGCTATCACAAAAATGCTTAAAACAGCTTTTCTGGCACCAGCAATCATACCACTAAAATTACATTCTTTTTCTATTTCTGGTGTTTAATGTGAACAATCACAGGCATGCACGCAGGATGTGTCGGATGTGCCTGGGCACACCCAGATCACCCCATGGGCATTAGCAATAGCCCCCTTACCAGCTCTGCCGTAAGTGTTTACACACTTCTCTTTCACTGTGCCAGCAGGGAGCTCAGTGTTCTGGGGCAATTTATATGTAGACACACACGCATGTGTGTTTGAGCCTTAGGGTCCTTTCACACGGGACGGAGTCTGTTCTGCTCAGCGGGGGATCGATCCACCGATCCTTGCTGAGCAGGCAGATGACAGCTCAGTCTCCGCTCTGTGTGCGGAGTCAGAGCTGTCAGGTCCCCGCTGTCCTCTATGGGAAGATCGGATGAGAATGGACCGCCTGTCTGTTCCCATCCGATCCTCCAGACAGATGGAAAATAGGGTTTCCATCCGTCCGGATTTCACGGACAGCAGCGTGTTAGAGGACATGTCACCACTGACATCCGCTGCCCCATAGGGATGCATGAAGCATCCGATCAGGTCCGCCTGAAGAACTGACAGGCGGATCGGATCAGATCGCCCGTGTGAAAGGGGCCTTAGGAAGCACACCCTAATGCAATAGGCTGTGCACACCTCTGTAAACAGTAACTGAAGCTTCTGGCCTGTAACTGCATGAATTAATGCACTGCACTGTTGCCACGTGGTGGATTGATCCAGAAAAGTAATAGAAAGAAAGTACGTACAGTGTTGATTTGTAATTCCCTAGTCTGAAACAAATAACAAATGCATTTTTAGTTAATACAAAATATATGTTTACAAAAAACAAGTAGTAGCTATTGCCAATTTAGACTTATCAGATACAAACTGCAGAAAAGAAGAAGCTGGTCATTTTTAAGAAATATGTAAAAGAGATAAGATCTAAATAAGATCACACATAATCATTTAAACTTCTGCAAACTAAAACATATACAGACTCCATGGAAATTAAAATACATGTATATGTAGCGCACCCCAAGTAGGAGCCGTAAGTAAAATGGGATCCACCACCCTGCACAGCCAGGCACACTGGATTTCCACAGTTTCCCAGAGGCAGAAAACAGTCCAATACTTTGTTTTTGTATTTTATTGAGAGGATAAAACTTGGATGGGGAGTAGGAGTATTATGGAATACCCATTTGACTTTGATAAAACTTGGATAGGGAGTAGGAGTATTATGGAATACCCATTTGACTTTGATAAAACTTGGATAGGGAGTAGGAGTATTATGGAATACCCATTTGACTTTGATAAAACTTGGATAGGGAGTAGGAGTATTATGGAATACCCATTTGACTTTGAAACAACTTTAGGGACAACTCCTAGTATCGAGCAAAAAAAACAGTAAAACTGGGAAATCGCAGGGGAATAATAGCCTCACCTACTCCCCCCTACACAAAGGGTTGGGATGATCTGCATTGATCTCTACATTTCCAATTTCTGCACTGCCTTTCCTATCCCACTTCATTACCCAAGATGTTTATTGGATTTTAGCACCCCCACAATGTTCTAAGGCTGGATACACATTATACAACTTTTGTTGGTAGATTTCCTTTAGCTTTACCTTCAACTATGTAGTGCAAGGGCCTGCCTGACTGCATACAAATTGAAAGTGTTTAAGTTTGACCTCATATTATATGGTTTTGGTAAATCTAAAGGAAAAAATCCAAAGAAAATTGTATAGTGTGTATCCAGCTTAACACCGCTAATTTGACATATACCGACCCTTGCATTTACTTGACTTTGCTGATCGGATCGGCTGCTGGTTATGTGAATTCACTTGTGAGTTTTCTTTCAGATGATGGTGACGCCACCTAGTGGCCAAATTTAGTATAGATCCATACTGCATTTTTTCACCTTATGTCCAGCCTTATCAGCTAAGTATGGTTGTTCACATGTTTATTAGTGTCAGATAACTAGCCCACTATTTTTCATTAACCTGGTACACCACCTAAAGGTATTTGATTAATTGTTTGTATGTCTTTGTTGTGACTAATTGCCGATACATGTGTCAATTTTTTATACTTCTTTCAATAAAATAATTAATTTTCTGAAGCCTACTGCCTGGGTTTCTTCCCTACTTTTGCATAGCTCCTTTTGCTATTCTTTTTGTTACTGACAACTCCTAGTATATACAGTCCTATATACAGCTCCTTTCCTCCCTCCAGCACTTCACATGCTTGCAGAATCACCAGTGGTGTCACTATGTATAAATTTGCAGCACTGGCCAATTACAGGCAGGGACTGCGGGCCCCTATACTTGTAGGATGTAGAGTGACACCGCTAACACATTTACTGCACTTCCTCCTGTGGTCACCGATCCCAACACTGCCTCTTAAGGCCCTGCCAGTCGTCCTGGCTGCAGCAGTCTCTTTCACTAGCCCTCCTTGCTACTTCACCACTGTCCTCCTGACTAACGCTCCCAGTCCTCCAGACGGACATTCTCCAGTCCTCCAGACTGACACTCACCAGTCCTTCCAGACTGACTCTCAAGAGATCTCCCAGACGTGCTAACTCTCTCTCCTGCTGTAATTATACCTGTTCCAATGCATCCAGGCAGGGATTCCTCTGTGTGTTGTAGAGGGTCCATCAAGCACCCGAGCCTCAGGCCCCATGTCACCCCCCCAGAAAAGGGGGCACCCTCAAGGGCCACAGACAGCCTCCTCAGCGCTCCATCTTCCACCCGACTGCCCCCTGCTGGCCTGACCCAAGAGTATTTTAGAGGTGACCACACCCTGCCAGCCCACCTGCTGGGGATTGACTGAGGCCCTCATCAATTCTCCAAGCAGCTCCTCCTAACCTCTTCCCTCCACTTCTGGAGGCTTCTCCAAGGTTCCGGAGAACAGGGGGAGTTACCAGCAGTGCTGCTTGATGGATCATCCAGTCTCCCTGAGTCAGTCATCCCTGTCCCAAATTCAGCCCAGGCCTAGCTCTCAGCCAGGCCAATTTACCTACACTTACAACTACACTAAATTACCAAAAGTATTGGGACGCCTGCCTTTACATGCACATGAAATTTAATGGCAGCCCAGTCTTAGTCCTTAGGGTTCAATACTGAGTTGGCCCACCCTTTGCAGTTATAACAGCTTTAGCTCTTCTGGGAAGGCTGTCCACAAGGTTTAGAGGTGTGTCTATGGGAATTTTTGACCATTGTTCCAGAAGCGCATTTGTGAGATCAGGCACTGATGTGGACGAGAAGGCATGGCTCACAGTCTCCACTCTAATTCATTCTATCAGGTTGAGGTCAGGACTCTGTGCAGGCCAGTCAAGTTCCTCCACCACAAATTCACTCATCCATGTCTTTACAGACCTGGCTTTGTGCACTGGTCCAAATTATTTGGTGGAGGGGGGATTATGGTGTGGGGTTGTTTTTCAGGGGTTGGGCTTGGCCCCTTAGTTCCAGTGAAGGGAACTCTTAAGGCATCAGCATATGAAGACATTTTGGACAATTTCATGCTCCCAATTTTGTGGGAACAGTTTGGGGATTGCCCCTTCCTGTTTCAACATGAGCATTCACAAAGCAAGGTCCATGAAAACATAGATGAGCGAGTTTGGGGTGCAGGAATTGGACTGGCCTGCACAGAGTCCTGACCTCAACCTGATAGAACACCTTTGGGATGAATTAGTGCGGAGACTGCAAGCCAGGCCTTCTCGCCCAATATCAGTACCTGCACTCACAAATGCTCTTCTGTAAGAATGGTCAAACATTCCCATAGATACACTCCTAAACCTTTTGGACAGCCTTCCCAGAAGAGTTGAAGCTGTTATAGCTGCAAAGGGTGGGCCAGCTTAATATTGAACCCTATGGACTAAGATTGGGATGCTATTAGAGTTCATGTGCATGTAACAGCAGGTGTCTCAATACTTTCAACAATATAGTGTACATGTCTATGTAAATGCAAAAGTAGTTTGATGCAGGTCAGTTACATGAATAATGTCAGAAATGTCTGTGATTGTGATTGGTTGGTTGTTGGCACCAAACTGCTTGAGTCCCCGCCCCACTTCCTCTTGGGTAGGGCAACAACCCACCTGCTAGTTGATTAAAACCTTCGCCATATTGTACCAAACTGCTGGTCTTCTTCCCTCTCATGACATCCTAGGCCTTTGGCCTTGATTTTAAAGAAGGTTCACACAAATAATGCATTTTCCACACTTTACTGAGATTTCTCAAAGATGGTGATGACATCTAACATTAAAGGTCTTTTGCATTGCCCTCACAGTCCTTGTCAGGCTGTAAAAGAGTCAGGATGACTAAAGCTGGCCCCTCTGGGTGTTGAACTACCTCATTTGGAGATTCAGCTCTGTCCAGGGCCCATGGCAGTAGCGGATTGATTCTGAATAGCTTTGGGGTGCTTGTCTCCCATGCCCCAACTATCTAAGGCTCCTTCCATTCTGGCATTTATATGAGCATTAACTCAACCCACTACATCACTACAGGAAGGTTTCCCCTTAAAGGGGCCTAACACCTACTTACATAATTCCCATTACCACTCTGTTTTAGGGCAGAGCTAACTAGTGGCAGACTAGCTAACTGCACCTGCTAACATGTCTCAGACTGATGCCAAAAGCAAGCTGCATATATTCATTGACACAAGCCCAAAGTCAGTTTACACAGGCTATTTAACCACTTGCCAACCGCCGCCCGACTATATACGGTGGCAGTCAGCCCCTCCCAGGCAAAGTGACGTACCGGTACGTCACTAGCCTGGGAGCGAATAGGGGTCGAGCGCGCCCCGCCGGAGGGGCGCTCCCGCCCCCGCTCGTACCCGAAGAAGCCGGCGCGTGTGACCCGATGTCCGCCGGTCAGTCGCGATCGTTGGGTGGAGAGTGAGAAAGTCAAGCGGCTAATGTAAACAAAGCCGCCTGTCACTCTCCCCTGTGTAAAAGCACTGATCACTCGGTCCTGCTATGTAGGACCGTTGATCTGTGCTGTTACACACAAAGCCACATCCAATCACAGTAAGAAACACGCCCCTAGGGACACACTTAACCCCTCCCTCTCCAATAAAGTTAACCCCTTCCATCCCAGTGTCATTTTTACAGTAACAGTGCATATGTATAGCAGTGATTACTGTAGTAATGTCACTGGTATCCCCAAAAGTGTCAAAAATCTGTCCGCCGCAATGTCGCAGTATCGCAAAAAAAAATCGCAGATCGCCGCCATTACTCGATAAAAAAAAAAACAATAAAAATGACAAAAATCTTTCCCTTAGTTAGTAAACGCAATAACTTTTGCGCAAACCAATCAAAATATGCTTTTTGCGATTTTTTTACCAAACATATGTAGCAGAAAACAAATTGCCCTAAAATGTTAAAAAATTTTGATTTTTACATTTTTTGGGGGGGAATTGAATATAAAAAAATGTGAAAAAATATTGTTATTTTTGCAAAATTGTCTCTCTTTTTTTGTTTATAGCGCATGATCAAAAAATCGGACAGGTGATCAAATACCACCAAAAGAAAGCTCTGTTTGTGGGAAAAAAAGGATGTAAATTTAATTTGGGTACAGCATTGCACGACCGCGCAATGGTCCGTTAAATTCACACAGTGCCGAATCGTAAAATAGGCCCTGGTCAGGAAGGGGGTAAAATCTTAAGTGGTTAAAATGTCACAGTGAGCTGTAGTAGGGGATGAACTGCAGTTCCCAAAAAGATTTTCACTTCCCCAGCTGCTGCCAGTGGAGTTTACTGTAATAATCCATGACACGGGCGTTTGCCATAATGTTCATCTTATCATACATAGTTTCATAGTTGGTAAGTTTGAATAAAGTACAGCCCGGAGCAAAAGAACAAAAGAAATAGGCGGAGGGATAGCATGACTTGGCCATCAGTGGAATTGTCTCTGAAAGGGTTAACATGTTAGGCAGTCTGGTGTTTGTCCTTCTATTGGTCTGGACAGCTAAGGGAGGGGCTGTTTAAGGGGGGAAGTGAGCTCACTGTAGTCTTTCCCGTGATTGGTCAGGGCAGCTAAGGGAGGGGCTGTAGAAGGGGGGAAGTGAGCTCACTGTAGTCTTTCCCGGGCTTCAGTTCCAGCGTGGGTGAAGAAGCATTAGAAGCATTCGGATCGTCTGCTGCCATCGGGTATTGTGGCCCACCCCCCCCCCGCTATTGCCCCGCACTGCCTGACTATCTCCCCGTGCCTCCTCCACCTCCATCCTGCTTTTAAGCCCCATGTCGGACGCTCGGTCCCTCATGGAGCAGCTGCAGTCCATGGCTGAGTCCATGGGACAGGACTGGCTGCAGCAGCAGGTCTCCGGACTGCTTGCCCCGGCCGCAGCGAATGCAGGGGGGAGACGTGCTCGGAGGACTCGTCCCCCGGAGCGCTTCAGTCCCCCCCCTCCCTCTAGAGCTCAGCGCCACTTTGGGAGCCCCTCGGAGGACCCTCCAGGCACGTCGGAACAGCGCTCTCCAGCTGTCTCCGGCGCTGGCACTGGGAGGAATCCCCGTCATTGGCGGAGCTCTGCAGGTGGGGGCCGCAGCCACACTTTCTCCCCCCCCTCACCTGCGCGTCGTGGGCATCCGGAACATGCGGCTGCCTCCCCTGTGGATGCTCCGGCGGAGGGGGCAGCCCGGCGTGGGATGGTCAGTGCGGCGGGCTCCGGTCTGTCCGGTAGAGCGGCCAGAGGCCCCTCCCGCCCCAGGGCCTCTTCATCATCTTGTCGGGATCTCGGTCAGGGCAGATCCCCTCCCCCCAGCACCAGCAGGAAGAGGAAATCGTGGGGGTCTGCCGTGCGGTTGGGGGACTGCAGTCGCCTGAGCCGGGATGGTCGTCCGAGTCCGGGAGCGGTCGGTGCGGCCGTGCCAGACCTTTCTACCGCAGATGCCCTGCATGAATCATCCAGGTCCGAAGGCGAGCTGTCCAGCGCAGAGGAAGAGGCGGCGCCACGTCCGGCGGCAGCGATGGAGTCCGGTGACGCGGCTGTGGGGTCCGTTCCTAGTCAGCCCGGTGAGTACAATTTTGCTTCCTTGTTTTCTTCACAGAGTGTGCAGTCTTCTGGGGGGGTGAGTGGGGGGGTGGGGGCCCCCGGGGCGGGTCTAGTGGTGCCTTCTCCCGCTGTGAGCGGGTTCTCCTCGCCCCAGACAGCTGGCATGGCGTCTGCCGTGCCTGCTTCCGTCGCAGCGCTTCAGAAGCTGGTGGCGGGTTTGCAGGTTTTGGTACGTTTGGACGCGGCTGCTCCTCCCGCAGCGTCGCCGGTGTCGGCTTGGGTGGCTGCTTCGCCTGGGGTTGGCGTGGCGGTAAATCAGGGGCAGGCTGCCCCCCCTGCTGTGGTTCCGTCGGGTGCGGCTCTGGCGGGGGGCGCGGTGGGTGAGCGGCCCGCGGCCGAGGCGTCTAAGGACGCTGGCAAGGGCGCGGATTCTGTGCGTTTGGCGGACTCCGCCAAATGCGAAGTTTATGTTTGTTTTGAGGGTCCTTTGGGCGCCCATCTCAAACCGGAGGTGCGGGAAAAGATTTTGAAAGGGGACTATGTGGAGATTTTTACCCTTTTGCCCTTAGAGAAGTTTAATCTGGACCGGATTAAGCCTGAGGAGTCCAAGAAGGAGGATGAGGAAAAGCGCCGGTATCGCCTTATTCCGCGGACGTTTAGCAATTGGCTACAAGCGTTTCCCATTTTTGCTAGCGTGATTGGGGAGAAGCACCCCGAGAATTGTTCACCTTTATTCTGCTATCTTAATGCCATCGGCGAGGCCCACAGGGTGTATGGGGGTGTAGCCTGGTTGCGGTATGATGAGCAGTTCCATCAGCGGAAGGCAGTGCGGCCGTCGTTGCGTTGGGATCATAAGGACATCGGTCTATGGATGAACCTTATGACCTCGGCGCGGGCCTCCTCTTCGTTTTTTCCAGGGGGGGCCGGGAGTCCGACCACCCCAGGACAGCCGGCCACAAAACGACGGCCAGCTGCCGTTACAAGCACGAATGCTCCCACTGTGGCGGATCCCACCCCTTGTCCCGGTGCTTTAAGGCAGGCAAGTCCCGTTCCGGCGACGCTTCGGGAAAAAGGGTGGACTCCGGTGAGGGTGGACAGGATGGCCCCCTTCCTAAATAGGTACCCGGATCGACAGGCTGCTCGCTTGTTGGAGGCGGGTTTCTCGGGGGGTTTTGTCATTCCTTGCTCCCTGGCTCGGATTCCTCCCCTGGCTGACAATTTGGGGTCGGCTCAGTTGCACTCCGCGGTGGTTTCGGAGAAACTCGCCAAGGAAGTGGAGTTGGGGCGTATGAGCGGCCCCTTTTCTGTCCCTCCTTTGCCTGATTTGGTGGTCTCCCCATTGGGGGTGGTCCCTAAGAAGGAGCCTAATAAGTTTCAGCTGATACACCACCTTTCTTTTCCGAAGGGTGGGTCGGTCAATGATGCCATTGCCCCAGAGTCATGCGCGGTTTCATATACCTCTTTCGATGCTGCGGTCTTCTGGGTCCGGCACTACGGCAGGGGTTCTCTGATGGCAAAGACTGATATTGAGTCAGCTTTTCGGCTATTGCCAGTTCATCCGTGCAGTTTTCATCTTTTGGGTTGTAGATGGTCTGGGGGTTTCTATGTGGATCGCTGTCTACCTATGGGGTGTTCCATTTCCTGCGCCTTGTTCGAGACCTTCAGTTCCTTTGTGGAATGGGTGGTCCGGGATGTGGCGGGGTGAATTCGGTCATCCATTACTTGGACGACTTCCTGTGCGTTGGCCCACCTTCTTCTAAGCTCTGTGGTGTACTGCTGGCTACGGTTCAGCACATAGCGGAGCGTTTCGGTATTCCACTGGCGGCGGATAAGATGGAGGGCCCTCTCGCCGTCATAAAATTCTTGGGGATCATTATAGATTCCCAGGCCATGGAATGTCGCCTGCCGGAGGACAAGCTGTCGGCTCTCAAGGATGAGGTGCGGGTGGTTGCCGGTAGGCGTAAGGTACAGCTTCGCGAATTGCAATCGCTCCTGGGCAAGCTGAATTTCACTTGCCGCATTATGCCGATGGGCCGGGTTTTTTGTCGCCGGCTCTCTTCTGCCACGGCTGGGATACGGTCCCCCGGGCACTTTATTCGTTTGACGGGGGAGCACGCAGCTGACCTGAGGGTGTGGCAGGTTTTCCTGGACACGTTCAATGGGCGGTCATTGTGGATGGACGGGCCGGTCAGCAACAGTGATATTGATCTTTTCACCGACGCGGCCGGGTCGGCCGGGTATGGTGCATACTTCGGGGGGCGTTGGAGTGCGGAACGATGGCCGGAAGACTGGCGGGGGGCAGGTTTTTTGCGCAATCTGGTCCTCCTGGAATTGTTTCCGGTTCTAGTGGCCATTGAATTGTGGGGGGGGTTGTTTCGTGACAAGGAAGTCCGTCTCCACTGCGATAATTTGGGGGTTGTCCAAGTCATCAATACTCTGTCTGGGTCTTCTCCGCCGGTGGTGCGGCTCCTGCGTCATCTGGTATTGCGTTGTCTGCAATTGAATGTCTTTCTGTATGCTGTGCATCTCCCGGGGGTGAAAAGCACTTTGGCTGATGCATTGTCTCGTTTTCAGTTGGACAGGTTCCGGGAGTTGGCACTGGGAGCGGAGCGACATGGCACCCCTTGTCCACGACGGCTTTGGAAGATTGCATTGGCATCGCCTCCGGGTTGATTCGCGGCTCCTTGAGTGGGTCCACGTGGTCTGCTTACACCAAGGTTTGGCGGGAGTGGGGGGCCATGTTACTTGAGGCAGGGGTGGATATGCTCGGGACAGAGGTCAGGAATCTTTTGATCTATTTTATCTGCTTGAATTTCACGGCGGGGGTGTCGGTTTCTGCGGTCAATCGTAAACTATCGGCTATTGCTTTTCTGTGTAAGTTGAGGGGTGTTGCGGACTTTACCAAAGATTTTTTGGTTCGGCAGGCGCT
Organism: Pelophylax lessonae; assembly: GCF_965119305.1. NCBI lineage: Eukaryota > Metazoa > Chordata > Amphibia > Anura > Ranidae > Pelophylax > Pelophylax lessonae. Next base: position 198,522,856 of record NC_138772.1, read on the forward strand.
GAGGGGTTATCGGCGGGGTGCCCCAAAGCTTGACGGGCGCCGGCCGATCACGTTTGAGCTCTTGCAGACGTTGTTCGCCCAGGTGGGCGGGGTGTGTTTCTCCAGTTTTGAAGTCCTTTTGTTCCGGGTCGCCTTTGCACTGGCCTTTTTACGGGGCTCTTAGGGTGAGCGAGCTTGTCAGCTCCTCTAGGGCGGCACAAGGGGGATTACAGATGGCGGATGTTCACAGCGATGGTTCTTCTGTGGTTTTGATTATCCGCCGTTCAAAGACAGACCAAGACGGCAGAGGCGCATCAGTGCGTCTTGGCCACATACGTGGCTCGCCCATTTGTCCGGTTTCGGCGTTTCTCGAATATCTTAGGGTTCGACCGGCTGGGTCCGGTTCTTTCCTGGTGCACGCGGACGGGTCGGCCCTGTCCACTTTTCAATTTGTTTCGGTGATGCGCCGTTGTCTTACGGCCGCGGGCTTGCAGGCACTGCAATATTCTTCCCACTCATTCCGCATCGGGGCTGCTACAGAAGCTGCTCGGTGGGGTTTGGATGAGTCTGTTTTACGGCGTATTGGTAGGTGGGAGTCAAACAGATTCAAGCTTTATGTCCGCCCCCATTTGGTGTAACCACGGTTCTTGCGGGGTTTCTTTTTTGCTTGTTATTTGCTTAATATGCTTGTTTTGCCCCCTTTTTTCCTTTCTCTGGTGCTGTTTCGTAGTGTTATCGTTGGTCTGTTTTCGTTTCAGGTGCGGTGGCCCTCGTGTGGATTTTGGGACACTCTTTTGTCTATTGGGGGGCCAGACGGGCGGATGTTCGGCCGCAAGGGCGACAGCTTGGTATCCCTCGGTCTGAGGCTACCGTCCGGTGGATCGGCGTTCCAGGCATGTTGTGGGGCAGGGTGCTTCCAGAGGTACACAGGGTATCCCGGTTGGACAGGGCCCCGGACGTTTTAGTCATCCACGCCGGCGGCAACGATATGGGTGTTAGGTCTTGCCGCCACCTGATTCGGGACGTCAAGTTTGACATTCTCCGGCTACGCATGGAGTTCCCGGACACGGTGGTGGTATGGTCGGACATTGTGGGCCGCACGTCTTGGCGTCAGGCCCGGTCTGTGGAAAAGTTGAACAAAGCCCGGGTGAAGGTCAATAAAGAGGTTGCCAGGTTCCTCGTGCGTAATGGGGGGTTCGTGGTCAGACACAGGGAGTTGGAGGTTGATACATGGCGGTATTTGCGCAGTGATGGGGTGCACCTCAATGCGGTGGGCATAGATCTTTGGGCCCTGGGTCTGCAGCAGGGGATACAGTGAGCGTTAGGTTTTTGGCGGGGCACAATGGTGTGAGGTTTCCCACCTTGTGCTGTGGCGGTTGGGGGTCTTTGGAGGTGTGTCTGGTAAAACCTGCTGTACTTAGCAGCTGAGGGACCCATCTAAGGTATGGAGTCACCTGGGGAATGCCATGTTAATAGATGGGTTAACTGGTATTTTAAATTGGGAGGTATCTGCTGTGTGTTGAGGTCGTCCCCGAGCCGGTGCTGCGGCTGGGGACAGTTAAGAGTTACACAGATACACAAAATGGTACTTGGTATTTGGGGCCTCCAAAGATCGGCAACCTTATGTGATCTTTTATTTGAATATTTTGGTTCCAGTTTTAAGGAACGTGTTATATATATTTTGTTATTGGTTAATAAATGGCCACGTCGGCCAATTTTACTCCAATAAAGGTGTCCGTGTATTTATTGCAGGAAGTTCATTGAAAGGGTTTGGGATTTGAGATAAGGGTTATGGTAAGTGTCCAAATTTCATCTGGGGTGCCTTAGTCAAGTACAGCCCGGAGCAAAAGAACAAAAGAAATAGGCGGAGGGATAGCATGACTTGGCCATCAGTGGAATTGTCTCTGAAAGGGTTAACATGTTAGGCAGTCTGGGGTTTGTCCTTCTATTGGTCAGGACAGCTAAGGGAGGGGCTGTTTAAGGGGGGAAGTGAGCTCACTGTAGTCTTTCCCGCGATTGGTCAGGGCAGCTAAGGGAGGGGCTGTAGAAGGGGGGAAGTGAGCTCACTGTAGTCTTTCCCGGGCTTCAGTTCCAGCGTGGGTGAAGAAGCATTCCCGCCCGCCCGCCCCTACATTGGGATGTCTGTTTCATGTGTTTATGTGCTGATTTTCGGTTGGGGGTCTTTGGAGGTGTGTCTGGTAAAACCTGCTGTACTTAGCAGCTGAGGGACCCATCTAAGGTATGGAGTCACCTGGGGAATGCCATGTTAATAGATGGGTTAACTGGTATTTTAAATTGGGAGGTATCTGCTGTGTGTTGAGGTCGTCCCCGAGCCGGTGCTGTGGCTGGGGACAGTTAAGAGTTACACAGATACACAAAATGGTACTTGGTATTTGGGGCCTCCAAAGATCGGCAACCTTATGTGATCTTTTATTTGAATATTTTGGTTCCAGTTTTAAGGAACGTGTTATATATATATTTTGTTATTGGTTAATAAATGGCCACGTTGGCCAATTTTACTCCAATAAAGGTGTCCGTGTATTTATTGCAGGAAGTTCATTGAAAGGGTTTGGGATTTGAGATAAGGGTTATGGTAAGTGTCCAAATTTCATCTGGGGTGCCTTAGTCAAGACATCAGTCCATCCAGTTCAACCCGAGTGTGCATGTGTGTGCATATGTCACTACCTTTTTCCATATCTCTGTACATTGGTTCGCAAAGAAACACATCTAAAAGCTTTTTAAATTTATAGGCACTCCCCACTGACACCACCAACCCTGGATGGGAGTTCCACATCCTTACTGCTCTAACAGTACAGAACCTCTTACACAGTTTAGGGTGAACCTCTTCTCATCCAGCTTCATTGTGTAGCCTTCTTGTTTAGAGACTTTCAGTTAAATACTAGTTTCGTTTTAAGTTCAATGCTAGAATCAACATTTAAAGATTTTTATATCTAAATCATTTCCCTTTTAAGAGCCTCTTATCGAAGAAGAATAAGTTTAATTGTGAGTGAGGTCCTCAAGCCCCTATTAACTTTGTTGCCCTCCTCTCCCCAGTTCAAGCACATCCTAACTGAGAACTGGACAATATACTCAAGATGCGACCAAACCAGAGTTTTGTAAAGTGGTTGAATTATTGTTTTAGCTCTTGAGTAAATATTCTTTTCCATTCTCAAATCTATAGTTTCTCACTCTAGCAAGTGCATTACTCCTTCCTTTTTGTTAATAATAAGCCTCATCTGTCATTTAGCTGCCCACCCCTCTATTCTAACGAGGTCTTTTTGTAAAGTTGTTATATATTTATGTTGTGCATATCTTGTCCTGCTTAGCTTTGTATCATCAGCAAGCACCAAGATTGCACTATTTATTCCAACCTCCATATTGTCTATGTAAACAGAATTGGTCACAGCCCTAGGTGTCATGCTCAGTGCTGTATCTTGGCCTAGGCCAACAAGGCCCAGGCCAAGGGCAGCACTTTGCAGGGGGGCAGCAAAAAAAGCTGATGGGGCTGCACTAATAGGCTTCCCTGATGGGCACTGATATGTTGCACTGATGGGCACTAATAGACTGCACTGATGGCCACTGATGAGTCAGGACTGATAAGCTGCACTGATAGGGTTACACTGATGGGCACTGATATGATACACTGATAGGCTGCACTAATGGACACTGAGAGGCTGCACTGGTTGCCACTGATGGGGCTGTACTGATGGCCACAAATGAGGCCGCACTGATATGCTGCACTGATGAGGCTGCACTGATGGGCAGTAATGAGGCTGCACTGATGGGCATTGATAAAGCTGAACATGTGGGAACTGATGAGACAGCACTGATGAGCACTGATAGACTGTGGTTGTGGTCTGTGGTTTACAGATGACAGGGCGAGTCATAAACAGGAAAGGGTGTGGCCTTTAGAGGAAGAGGTGGGTAATATTTAAATTAGGGGTGCCCAAGTTTAGTCAGGCCTAGGGCAGCACGAAACCTAAATACACCTACTGGTCATGCTTACCCCTAACGCAGGTGGTCAGGCACTATGGCTAGCCTCTGTGTTCTTCACCTATAGCAGCCCCCTTTCCCATAAGGCAAGCAAAACTGGTACTTGGTAGCCCCCAGAACTTACTGTATACAGAATGCTATAGTGCCTGACCACCACACTGGGGTAGGCGCGAACTGAGCAAAGCAAACAGGTACTTGAGGTTGGCAGACAGGCAGAGTGTCTCAATTACAGTCCAGGTACAAGGCAGGCAAGGTTCAGAATAGTCAGGGTAAAATCCCTAATCAGAAGGCAGGCAGAGTTTAGAGAGTAGTCGATATCTGATCCAAGGGTGTCAACAAGGGAATCAAAAACAGCAGAGCAGGTAACCAAGGCCTGGAGCGAAAGAAAATAAAAAAATAGCACAGAGCAGACATGACCAGGTGAAGAGGGGAGACAAGTTAGGAAAGGGTTAGTAAGTAGAGGTTTTGCAGTGGAAAGAGGGGGTTACTTGATTGGAGGTAGTGGTAGGTGAGTGGAGTCCGGGCAGCTTTAGGAGGGGTGGTTTCAGTCCTGGCGTCCAGTGGGAGATCAATGGACGCGGGAAACAGCTTTCCACTCACCCTCGCTGTTCTTGTCCATTTTTTTCTTTGCAATGATTTGTTGTATTAATGGATATCATGGCAGCTGGACATTTTTGTTGGTCTTTGCTGGCATGGGAAAAAATTTTGGATAAGTGAAAGGTTTGGGACCCATAAGTGGTATGTATCCCTCTGGTGCATTCCAATTAATGACAATTACCTGTTACCTGGAATATGAAAATGGTAGTGTGTTGTCTCTAAGCTGGTGTGTTGCAGCTAGGGGCCTATTAGGATAAAGGTGCCACAGTGTATAATGGAACATATTTTTGGAGTACCTCGAAGACCAACAGGCTTAGCGACTGATCTGTTTCTGTTTTAGAGAATGTTTTCTGTTAATCTAAGTTTAAATTGTTTAAAAAAAAGGCTGTTATGGCCATTTTATAAGAGAGGGGAGAATTTTAGATATCTAAAATCGGTGGACCATTAATGAATGGTAGAAAAATGTGTCCAATATATAAATATGATGATAAAACAATGATGATATAATATATATAATGTATCCAATATATAAATATGATGATAAAAACTTTTGGAAAAAAAAAAAAGATAAAAACAATGATGATATATAAACAATGCTGAATGGTGATAATAAATAAAGTGCTGTAGTGATAATCAATAAGATGATCTGTGCTCAATCGTACATAAGCAAAAATTGGTGAAGGTGCTAATGAATAACAATATACTGTATACTAGTGATGATCTCGATGATCCTCCTATCGCGATGTGGACAATATAAAGGTGCTATAAACAATATAAGGTGCTGAAGTGACACTCAATAAATATAGAAATTAAAACCCATAAGAATTAAACAAATTAAAGTGCAGGTGAAAGTGTAAGTAGATGCCAAATGATGATCCAATCAAAAAATAGCTAAAAAGTGCCCAAAAACATCAAATATAAATATATGATGGAAAACAAAATCAAAAATAATAAAATACAATAAAATTGCATAAAATCGCAAAGTCCCAAATTTGTGCAAAAAAGTGCGGAATTGCAATCAATGAAGAGGATAAACATTCATAAGTGATTCGGTGACAAAACACACTTCCAGTGACAAACCAGTGCGATGATTCGTGAGCTTGGAATCCAAAATTATGTGTAATGGCCGCTCACCTCCATTAACACTCAATTGAGTCTTATTGGTGTAATTTATCACCGTGGGGGACCTCCAGATATTCTCCAATTAGATGGATGGCTTGTGGGATCACTATGGAATCGCTAAAATGGATCTCCAAGAGATGTGAAATGCCCAATGGATAATCTCTTTTCTTCTATGGGGTCATCATATAAACAGCCAAAGAATCGATGTTCCTGGGATACTAGCTGTCTATACCCCGCAGGAGTTTCCCCACATTCGCTCTCCTATGGCCATTTTCACTCCACTTGCTGTGTGGTCTCCTTTATTGGGATAGGTAATGTTAAGTGGTTGAGGGTGAGTTGAGTATAACCTTTCGGCCAGTGTTTAATGTTGGAGACATCTGTTCTACACTGGTCAAGATAAACAGAGCGCTTGGAGCATGTGTTACAAACGCAATAACGCAAGAATGAAACTGCAGGCTTGGCTGGCTTAAATCAGCTTTGGTCTCCACACAGGGACTGGCCACATCAATCACCTTGCAGCTGGACAGACAGAGAGAATCTATCACAGTCAAAACCAGGATGCTGGAATGAGATCAGCAGCTGTGATACAGCAGAAATGCTAGATGAGCATTCAGAAAACATGTAAATAATTACCACCCTCTGGACAAGCTCCTGCAACCCATTTTCAGTCCAGGTATATACAATATAATCAATGCCAAATGATCTTAATTCATAAATTAAGCTTTTATGGGGTACTGAATCAAATGTAACATTTATTCCATAACACATATACACAGGAAATATTTTTTTTTTTTATAGAAGCAATACACTTGTACAAAACTTTAAAATCAACAGCCTGCAACCCCTGCAAAAATTTTGAATAATGAACAGTAACAGATTTGCAGGTGTATAAAAAAAGGCATATTCTGCTATAAAAATCTATTCTGCATACAGAATTTTGAAATTTTCATCCCCTTGAGAATGTTTACAAAACATAAATTAATTTACATAATTTACCATTCTTAAATATGTTTTCCTGAAAAATAAAGATAAAATATGCATATTTACAAGAGTCTGAACAGTTTCTTTAAGTAGGTAATTACTACAAATTGGTCACCAAACAGACTCTGGATTTTCTGAATACATAAGGTGGTCATATTTTGGAACACCTCCTGAAAACAAGTTTATACAACAAATGATCAAAAATCTGAACAGGGCAATTTTTTTGATGAAGTGGTCAACGTATACATCTTAAGGTGCATGTCATGTGTTTAATCACTTTCTGGAAATAAGTCTGTACTGCAAATGACAGAAGATCCAAGCAGCTGACAGCGGTGATACCGAGGAAGATCTCATTGTAATTGTAGCATTCAATTGGATGTTGTATGTAGTAGATCCGAAACATGTGATAGGGAATAAAGCAGATAACCATGACTAAAATAAAAAACAAACTTTTTAACTGTGCCCAGAATTCTTGATGATCCGGAGCAGATTTTTTAAGTTTGTTAACAACCTTTACAAGGATGAAAATTTGTACAGCCAGAAGAAGACATATGACACCGACCATGACCACAACCACGATGTAGTTCAAGATTCTCACAGAAGATCTATTGAATGGTGTGAGGAACTTAAAACACACTTCTGTGGAGATTTGGTCTTTTTCATCACCATATTGTAAAAAGAATAAAGGACACATAACTAGTATTATGACAATCCATACTGCGGCACTAGCCACAACCGAGTGGAGTTTCCTGTAGAACTCAATCTTATCCTTTTGTTTGAAGTAGCTGATATACCTGATGATTAGCATAGCCACATAAAATATAAACGAAAGGTATGTGTGGATGTGTACCGAGACACTTATTATCTTACAAAATGGAAATCCAAAGACCCACTTTCTTTTGACGTAATAGGTGATCCGAAACGGAACTGTGAGAAGAAAGATGCCATGGGCCACTAAGAGATTAATGACTACAGTGGTGGTCAAAGAGCGGGTGTTCGTTCTATTTAAAAGAAAAGTCATTATAATGATACCGATTGTTCCACCAACAAGAACTGTAGTGTAGAGTACAGTCAGAGTGATATATGCAGTATTTTCATTCACATCACACATGTGGCTGCCGTTCTTCATTTTCGTATATTACCTAAAATTAAAAAACAAAATAGAAGATAATGAATGTATACCAATACTTCAGTAGGCTTAATATTGCAGTCAGATTTTTTACAATTCTGTCAGATTTGATTTCTGTCTGTGACCGTATTAAGGGGATTTCCCCTCACTTCTGTGACACCTGTAAAGGACGTAGGTAGCGTAGTTGTCATCAGAGTAGAAATGTTATATAGCAATAAAAAAACAGAAACATGTCCTCTCTCTACTAAAATGTGTTTTTGTTTGTTGGGGAGATCTATAATTTCCTGTCCTGACATGAAGTGTGCCTATGGGGAGAGAATGTCTCCATATAGTGATGCAAATAGCAAGAAAAACTAATGCTCCAACTCTTCCCCACTTCATTCACAGTTTTTTCAAATGTTTTTAGCTGAAGTTGAGCTTCAAGTGTGAATTATTTTGTGAAATCTTTTTTTTTAGGCTATATATACTATAGGTGGATTTACTTCAGACAAGACCACATGATAATTTCTAGTCTCAAGTGTCATATTGAAAAAATTAGTTCTAAATGATTTGTGAAAAATAAATCTTTTACCTCTAGACTCCACTCTAATGGTGGCCATACACACTTCATTGTTATTTCTCAATCGAATTAGTAAACAAACAATTAAATAGCTATAACTTCCCTTCCAATCAATTTAGACTTTATTGAGATTGGATCAAACCAAACCGATTGGCTGGCAAGGAAAATTATTGATTGTTTTGCAATCAATTGGCTGGTGAGGAAGATTATCGATTGTTTTGGATACCATTCTATTGGGAGAGATCGAACAGAAAATAAATCGATCATTGATCAAAGCGTGCATGGCCACCATAAGTCCAATTTCTCTCACATCTGTCAGTATCACTCTTTCAGTGAATTCCATATCCAAATGTCTCTCACAATGGACATGATCACTAGCTGTTAGTTTTTGCACTGCACTTTAACTTGCTAGACCCCATATCTAGATTAATTAACATCTTTATGCCTCATTTACACTTGTGGATAGATAGCGATTAAAAAAAAAAAAAATTATGTGGCTGAGTCACATGTTTATCCTTCCTCAACTGTTCCACCTTAAGCTGCAAAGGTAGCAGATGGCAGTGTTGACATACTGCGGCCGCAATGCTTTGCACTGCAGTGTGGCAAAAATTTTACCTGCTGTTGCACTCAGTGGGCATTACTACCCTACTGAATGCAACCTATATACATGACAGGGGACATGCTGCTATGGCCCCATAACTGTGTGCAGTACAAGAAGTTGCAGGGTGGTGGTGTGTTTTTTCAGGGGTTAAAACAGTTGGTGATGAGGCAGCATGACAACGCTTCACCACCTGTCAAATGTCCTCGATCCACCATGAATTGCACTTCAGAGGGCCAACACTTGAGTAAACAAGCCCTTACTGTACCAGTAAAACAGTCTCCATACTGCTTTGGATTATTGTGAAGATCAACTGCCTAGACTTTTTTCACTCAAGGACATCTAGGGTGAGGAGAGGTAAAGTTTTAACTCCCATTTTCTCAATGTGAGTTAACTTGTTCAAGTTAGATGATAAACCAGGATTTCCTCTCACCATTTTCCCACCTCGCAGAACCATCACATATTTATTCACATTCAAAACACTGACTTTCAGCAGCCATCTCTCTGGTCTCCTTATTCACACATTATCCTTTAATGGTATCCGTTTGCAAAATAAGTTTCAAACTTTGCAAACTTTTCAAACTTAGTATAACTAAGGGCAAACCTTTTTTTTCCCGTTTTAGTTGAGAGGTCAGGTTTTTATTGCTGTCTGAGGAGGGTTAGGAAAACTCACTCTCTCTATTTGTCCTGTGTAAAAGTAAAAGAACATTTGAAATGTTTTTTTTCCCTAAAAAAATTTCTAAAATGTTTACTCCCCATAAAAATATCTGCATTGATGAGTCCCTCATGCATTTCACGGGCAGACTTAGCATCAAACAGTTGTCTCCCCAGTAAAAGTGCCAGGTATGGGATGAAGTTATAGTATATAAACTTTGTGAGAGGGCCACAGGATGAATTCTCCTTTTATGAAGGGACAGGTTGCCACCCAGAGCCCCCTGGATGCCCATGTCACCCTTATTTCATTAGACATACCACCTCTATGTGGACAATTTTTTTTTCATTTTGTCACTTGTTAAACCATTTTTACTCCAGCAAACTGTAGCTTGCAGTACAATGCGAGCAAAATGTAAAGGCTTGGGGTGCAGAGAATACATGCAATTGCAGGACTTTACTGGGGTGCATGATCAATTTTGATAACGTAATTAGAATAGACAATCTTCCGGTCTCACAAGATGAAGGCATCCTGCAGCATTTAAAAAACAATTCAAGGCACAGCTATGGAAAGTCATTGGGGCCAATATTGCAATTAAACTAAGCACCTTTATTGCGGTAAAATTAAAAACAGCTATGGGGTGCCGGCTGATCAGTGTCACTAATGGCGCTTTTCCACTGCATGGAACCGTACCGGTTCGGCACCCTTTTGTGCTTTTCCACTGCTGGTACCGCATGGTATAGGGTCGGAACGGTTCGGTACGGTACGGTATAGGTTTGCTTTTCCACTGCATGGAACCGAACGGTACGGCCCTGAAAAAACAGTACCTACTCGATTGTGGTTCCAACAGGTACCAAACTGGTACCATATCCCACAATCCTTTGCATGCAGTCACTACTAGCCACTGATTGGTCAGAGAATCCCACCCACCCCGTTGTTATCCCACCCACTTAACTTTAGTACTGCTTTAGTGGAAAAGCAAACCTATACCGTACCGTACCGAACCGTTCCAACCCTATACCATGCGGTACCAGCAGTGGAAAAGCAAACCAGGCCAAGCAGGGCCGAGTAGAGCCGAGCCGGTACTAGCCGGTACTTGCAGTGGAAAAGTGCCATAATTGATCTGTGGATGGATGAATAACAAGAATCTGCCTGGGAGAGTTATTAGCACAATGGCTAATAGCCCTCTGGGGTATTTATTGGTCACACCTATCCCTCTTGGGAGCAAATGATTATTGTCACAATTTCGGGTTTAATTACCGCCACAAAACAACATAGAGTCTGAAACCAAGGGCAGAAGTTGTGGGTAGAGGCAGAGTCGTAACTAGAACCTTCAGGCCCCCCAGTGCAAGAAACCATGAAGGGCCCCCCTGGACCCCTGGCTGGGGCCCTTCCCTTCAAGCCTGGGGCTCTTCCCACTGATCCTGGGGTCATTTACTCTTGTTGCAGGGCCCTTTATTACGGTCCCGCAATGGGACCTTTTCACAAGTTCTGCAGTGGGTCCCCTTCCTGCCATCTTGGGGCCTGCCCACAGTGGTGGAATGCCAGGGCCCGGTTGCAAGTGTGACCTTTGCGATCCTGGAAGTTCACCCACTGGTGTCAGTAGTTTTAATTTTCTGGTATTTTAATTGTATTTTTTTTAACATTTTATTTAGTTTTTTTACAATGTCACTGACTATGACTCTGTCCATTCAGAAAAGGAAGGAGCTGGTAGATTATATTTTTACCGACCCCTTCCTGGTTCTCTATTGTGACACATCCCCTGCAGCAGCCGGCAGGAGAGGGGAGGGAGAACAGTGGGGGGCAGGGGGGACCAGGGGAGCACACAGGGGCCCAGAGACAGCAGAACACAAGTGAACTGGATAGGAGGAGTGGCGGGGGCAGCATACAGAGGAACCAATCTCCTCCATTTTCCTCCTGCAGCTACAGGAGGAAAAAGGAGGACAGTGGTTTCTCTACATGCTGCCCCCGCCGCCCCTCCTATCCTGGTGTACCGGGGAGCTGCACAGGCCCCCTAGAGCATGGGGCCCGGTTGCAATTGCAACCCCTGTAGTTACGCCCCTGGGTAGAGGGAAAGGGAGGACAGGGAGGTTTCCCCGCTAGAAGGTATTTTTTTTAAGTAACAAAAATGCCATACTTACCTGCTCTGTCCATTGTTTTTGCACAAAGCAGCCCCAATCCTCCTCCACTCGGATCCCCCGTCTGTGTTCCTGGCTTCTCCCTTCTGCTGAGTGCCCCTTTGCTATGGGGGCACTTGTGCAGGCTCACTCCAGAACTGGCTCTGTGTGTCCATTGACACACAGCATGGCTCAGCCCCGCCCCTTTCTCCCTCCTCACTGCCTGTAATTGACAGGAGCAGGAGCCAATGGCTTCCGCTGCTGCTTATCAGTCCAATGAGGGGAGAAAAAGCCAGGAGAGCCCCATGCTCCAGTGCATATTGCTGGATTGATATAGAGCTCAGGTAAGTATACAGAGGGGCAGCTTCTTTAGATCCATTTAGCCACTTTATTCCTGGAACCAACAGACAAAGAGGAACACGTTTCTCTTCCTTTGAATACATTCCTGTTTTAGGGTTGTGCAGAACATGACCCATTCCTTACTAACCACTAATGTCCTTATTGACACACATTCCATGACAGTACAACCCCTGGCAAAAAGTTTGGAATCACCACTCTTGGAAAATGTTCATTGAATTGTTTAATTGTGTAGAAAAAAAAACGTATCATAGACATGCCTCAAAACGATTTTCATTTAACATTCCAACCTTCTGGCTTTAAGAAACACTTAAAAAAAGAAAAAAAAAAGAAAACTGTAGTCAATTGCAACTGTTTTTGCTGATCAAGCACAGGAAAAATATGGAATCAATCAATTGTAAAGAAAAATGTTATGGAATCATGAATAAACTCTACAGTACACCACTAGTACTTTGTTAAGCTACATAAAAGAGGGTAGTGGGACTTTGAATGAAGCGCATGGCTCTGTCATGCACCTCCATCCCTAATTTTATAATGAAAGGAGAGGGTTGGGACTTTATATGAGGTATAGGACACGTGACTAGATAATTGGCAATAACATGATGTCATTTATTTAAGTACAAAACAGGTAAAATAGCACATTGCAATGATACACACATGGAAATTGGAAAATTCATATATATACACACACAATAAATATCATAACATTTAGTATTTCATGTATATACAACAACAACGCTATCATAACACTGCAACATATGGTGATGGGAGCCAATTTGTTCTCCATATCATATGATTAAAGTATAACAAATATTGTCCTATAATGGAACTTAGGTGTAAAAATATATAACTGCATCTATAAAGCTACACACGTTTCGTGGATTCACTCCACTTCCTCAGGAGAAGTTGAGTAATATATATCTGCAAAAAGATAATATATGTATATATAACGAGATACCAATATGGTATATTCATAGTCCCAAATAACAGGGAGTAAAAAGTAAATATAGGAGGAAAAAATGGAAACTCCCTCCTATAATTACTTACAAAAGGGCTCCAATTTCAAACATGCGGTACTAGACAGTGGGTGCCGCTGGGAGTGTCTGTCCCGGGAGCTGTGGATTTTTGTGGTAACGCATGGAAACACACGTGCATGGCCCTGGAGGAGTAGGGGTCATGATGTAGTAGTTTAAACAAAATGCTATCTACCAAGATTTCTATGACAATGATAAAATATATAACTAAGTATTAATTGTAACTACTGACATAGATAAATGAAGCCCATTACCCTTGTGAATATGGAGAAAGAACAAAGTGAGTAAAGTGCTGTAATGTATTGACTTTGGTGCATTGAGAGACAGATCCATAGTCAGTGAAAAATATTGAGTAGACCCAATACACAATAAAATGAAGTGAGTATAAATAGTGTGTAACAGTAGTGTTAGTCAAAACAACATCAAACCAGTGAGGTAGATCAGTAGAAAAAAAAATTGACCAAAAAGAGGAATGAAGACAGAAATATATCAAAGGATTACCTAAATAGTTATTAAAGGACAAAAAACACATATGGAGTGTGGTGTGTCCAAGCAAGAACTAAGGGACTGTCTGATGCACACCAAGGATGTTACGTATATGCCCCAGGTGTATCTGCGGGATCCTCCTAATGTCACACTGACATAGCCAATGAAGAGTAGCATGGCCACCTGATTGGCGCCAAGCAACTGCCGGCGTCATGGTGCTCGAGGGATTGGAGTCATGCATACAGCACGAGGTGTGATGCTGATGAGAAAGAGGAAACACCCGCTTCATCCCCCACGCTACGTGGACGGAGTGGAGAGGGCGGGCGCCTTATGCGCATCGCAGATCCAAGTTAACACAACAGGCAGCTCTCCCTACACAGCCAGACCGCATGAAAAACAAAATGGACAATATGGCCATACGTATGCAGCAGTGCTAAGAGTATATATACCGTATATACTCGAGTATAAGCCGAGTTTTTCAGCACATTTTTTTGTGCTGAAAACGTCCCCCTCGGCTTATACTCGAGTCAAGGAAAAAAAAAAATTCCCTGTCCGCTCCGACGGGCTTAAGCTTTAAAAATGGCGCCATTTTTAAAATGAAGCGCCTCTGGAACAGGTAAGTGAAACAGCTTCACTATCTGCCATTATGCAGGGCTGCGGGCACACTACAAGGGATGCAGTGCTGCGGGCATGGTCCACCTGTACCATGCCCACAGCACTGCATCTCCTGTAGTATGCCCACAACCCCAGATCCTCTTGTACCATGCCAGTACCCTGCATTCTCCTGTACCATGCCAGTACCCTGCATTCTCCTGCACCATGCCAGTACCCTGCATTCTCCTGCACCATGCCAGTACCCTGCATTCTCCTGCACCATGCCAGTACCCTGCATTCTCCTGTACCATGCCAGTACCCTGCATTCTCCTGTACCATGCCAGTACCCTGCATTCTCCTGTACCATGCCAGTACCCTGCATTCTCCTGTACCATGCCAGTACCCTGCATTCTCCTGCACCATGCCAGTACCCTGCATTCTCCTGTACCATGCCAGTCGCCCTGCATTCTCCTGTACCATGCCCGCCGCCCTGCATTCTCCTGCACCATGCCAGTACCCTGCATTCTCCTGCACCATGCCAGTACCCTGCATTCTCCTGCACCATGCCAGTACCCTGCATTCTCCTGCACCATGCCAGTCACCCTGCATTCTCCTGTACCATGCCCGCCGCCCTGCATTCTCACTCTAGGCTTATACTCTAGTCAATGATTTTTCCCATCTTTTTGTGGTAAAAGAAGGGGCCTCGGCTTATACTCGGGTCGGCTTATACTCGAGTATATACGGTAATTCAAATATGTCCTTATCTAATGTTCTTTAAGTTTTCCAGACCCAAAAAGGGGTCTGTCATCCATGGTAAGGATGCATGCAAGTACATGGGTAGTAGAAAAACTACATATCAAATGGTCAGATACCTCCATCCATGTACTAGTACTTTGTTGCACCACCTCTGGCTATTATAACAGCTTGAATTCTCTGAGGCATGGATTTAACTATCGACAAACAGTATTTTTCATCAATCTGGCTCCAACTTTCTCTTATTGGAGTTGCCAGATCAGCATTGCAGGTTGGAGCCTTGTCATGGACCATCTTCTTTTTTTTTATTTAAAATTTTCAAGGTTAACAAAACATATGACAGGGATTTGCAGATACAAAGCAGAGAAAAAGAGAAAAACAACATCACATAGGGGGGAACTGGGGGCTGCCTGCCCACTCTTTGCGAGCAGGAGGGAAATCATAGTCAGGGAGGGGCCCAAAATCCATATCCAAGACTTGGGCAGAGGGGGGCTAAGAAGGGGTTGCAACTGTGGGAAGGTCATGAATCTGAAAGGTGAAGACATCAGGGGGGGAGTCCAGAGCATTAGAGATATGGTTGGAGAAGATGTTCCATTTGACGTTGAAGGTGTCGGCCGCAGAGGGGGCCGAAAAGTCAGTGTTGAGGCGGTCAATGAAGTGAAGTGTGGTTAGCTCTGACTGTAGCATGGATATGCGAGGGGGGGAGGCTGCTATCCATTGTTTCAAAATCAAACGCCTGGCGATGAGCAAGGTGGTCAGGATCCAAAGACGAGATGGTTCGGCTGAGGTGCTTGACCATTTCTGTAGACGCTTGTCCCAGTATCCGAAGAGCAATAGAAGAGGGTCTTTTGGTGCGGATAGTTTGGTTACCGTTGCTATGAATGCTAGTACCCGGTCCCAGAATGCTGATATCAGTGCACAGTCCCAAAATTTGTGGAAGAGGGAGGGTCGCTCAGCAAGACAAAGAGGACATTTATGAGCATCCGGAAATTGACTTGTCCGATAGGAAAGGGACATGCGCTCTATGGAATATTTTAAGTTGTGTTTCCTTCCATGTAGAGTTAGGGGTGAGCCTGAGAGTGGTCCGAAGACCGCTAATCATCTCGGGTAACGTGTCCTCACCCGGGAAGTCTTTAAGCTAGTTCGATGCTGAAGAAGTAAAGGAGGCAGGTGGGCAGTGTTGAATGAGTGGTTTGTAGATATCCGAGATGGTGTACTTGCCAGAGTCCAGTAGGGTGTCAATGAGAGAGAGTTTGAACCTGCTGTCGGGCTTGGTTAACGTGCCATGAATAAAATGTCGGCATTGTGGCAGGTAGAAAGAGTCTGAAGGTGGCAACTTGTGTGTCTCCGAGATTTCAGCGGAGGACAGCAGGAGTCCAGTTTGTGGGTTGCAGAGTTGGATGAAGTTGACCAGTCCCTTTGATTCCCATCCTTTTTTAGACCGCATGTTCCAAGCCGGGGGGAAAAGCAGGGTTACCCCAAATTGGGAGATGTTTGGAGAAGTATAGGGGCAATTTTAAAAGTTTCCTCACCTCCCTCCACGCAATAACCGTATCCCTCAGGAGCAGGTTATGACGTAGTGTGGGTGGAAGTTGGACCCATTTGGCATGGAGGAGTGAGGCTAACGTAAAAGGGCCAGACATCTGGGATTCCAACTCGAAATTCGAGAATTGCGAAGTCCGAGATATCCAGTCCAATGCCACTCTCAATAAGCATGACAGGTTATACAAGCGTAAGTCAGGAAAATTTATACCCGCGTCTCGCCTGGGGAGGCACAGTTTTTTTGAGGAGATGCGAGGCCTCTTTCTTCGCCAAAGAAACCTGGAGAACACTCCGGAGAGGTCCTGCATCTTTATGTTTAATCAATAATGGAAGAGTTTGAAGGAAATACAAAATGCGGGCAAAACTGACCATTTTGATCAGGTGGCATCTTCCCAAGAGAGACAGCGGCAGTTCCCTCCAGTTTTCCAGTTCCCCTTTAATTTTGGCAAACAGCGGTGGATAGTTGAGAGTATAGATAGATGCGGGGGTCCTTCCAATCTTTATGCCAACATAGGTAATAGAGTGCGTCGCTATTTTAAAGGGAGAGTCCGATTCCCACTCACGAGTTGCGCCTGAACCCAGGGGGAGAATCTCGCTTTTCGAGTAATTAATTTTGAGGCCCGAGCATTTCTTGAAGGTGTCAAATGTGGATACAATCGTGGGAATGTCGGCAGAAGGGCATGATGTGAAAAGGAGGACATCATCTGCAAACAGAGAGATCCTCAGGTCTAGGTGACCCAGTCGGACCCCGTGTAGGGGGGCAGGGCCGGAGAGATATCTGAATAGGGGTTCCATGGCCAAATTAAACAGTAGTGGAGACAGTGGGCAGCCTTGGCGCGTACCTTTGAACAGTCTGAAGTCCTCAGTCATAGAACCTCCTACGCAGAGTCTAGCAGTCGGGGATGCGTACATAGAAGTAATCAGTCGGACGAACGGGCCTTGGAAACCCATGGTATCCAACACTTTACGCAGCCAGACAAAATTGACATTGTCAAATGCCTTTTCGGCATCTAAAGTGACTATAGCCAGGTCTTGGGTTGGGTGCAACCGAGCTTGTTCCAGTACCAATAACACTTTTCGGATATTCGCTGTGGCCGATTGTCCTTTAGTGAAGCCGGATTGCGCCGGATGGATCATATGGGCCATGATAAGTGC
The DNA here is from genome assembly GCF_965119305.1 of Pelophylax lessonae. NCBI lineage: Eukaryota > Metazoa > Chordata > Amphibia > Anura > Ranidae > Pelophylax > Pelophylax lessonae. Next base: position 198,540,504 of record NC_138772.1, read on the forward strand.
CAGACACGAGGCTACGATTTTTGACAGGATTTTCACGTCGAGATTGAGTAACGAGATAGGGCGGTAGGATCCCGGCTCTAGTGGGTCTTTACCCTTTTTCGCAAGTAGTTTGATTATAGCCTGATTACCCGTCAGTAGGTAGGGCCCGCCTTCCCATATGTACGAGTATACCGCCACCAGAGTAGGAACCAGACTCGCTGTAATCGATTTGTAGAATTCCCCTGTGAGGCCGTCTGGACCAGGTGATTTACTCGCCGTACTGCGCGACTTCTTCCGCCGATATCGGGGCGTTTAACATGTCCAGCTGTGCAGGACTGATGCGAGGGAGACCCGTGCCCGACAAAAACATATCGCCTGACGCGTCGTCTACGTCTTCCGGACCATATAGCGAAGAGTAAAAGTCTCTCATGATACGCTGCACGCCTTGGGGGGTGGAATCGACCATGCCCGAGGAGTCCCGCAGGGATCCAATATGTGTGGGTGGCGGCCGACCCTTGCACATTTTCGCCAACAGTTTGCCAGCCTTGTTGCCGAACTTGTGCAAGGACGCTGCAAGATGGGCCGTGTGGATACGTTCGACTTTATCAGCCCATTCATCAAAATTCTTTTTAGCTAGGACCCAAGTTTCCTTGGTCGATGGGGTGTCCGCCAGGAGTAAAGTGCGTTGTGCCTCGCGGAGAGGATCGCTCGCCGATTTATAGCCGCTCTTAGCATGCCGTTTGTATGCTGCCGCATAGGAGATAATACGGCCTCTCAGGAAGGCCTTGCCCGCTTCCCAAAATAAATGGGGGGAGGAGAAGTGATCCGCATTAGAGTCAGAGTACTCCTGCCATGCCCGTTCCAAATACAAATTGAAGTCAGCGTTGTTGGCTAGGAAGGAGGGGAACCGCCATATCAGGGGGACAGCAGGGGAACCGGTAAAGTCAATGGATAAGGAGAGAGGGGAGTGATCCGATATCGCCATGTCGTGGATTACTGCGTCCTGCGCTAGCGGGAAGAGAGAGTCAGAGCAGAACAGATAGTCAATTCTCGTGAACGTTTTGTGGGGGTGGGAGTAAAAGGTATATTCCCGGTCAAATGTCGCCAAACGTCTGTTAGTGATAAAGAGTCCGTGAGCGTGGCTAGGGGTGTGGGGGAACCGCCCGTACGAGGACGCGCCTCCGAAGGGGACAACGATTTATCGAGAACCGGGTCCATGACAGCATTAAAGTCGCCCCCCATCAAATGGGGGACGTGTGGAAGAGCCAGGGTTCGTGCAGATAACGCAGAATAAAAGGACTGGTCAAAAACGTTAGGAGCGTATACGTTAGAGACGACAAATTCCTTACTGTTGATGCGGATGTGAGCTGAAACATAGCGGCCCTCCGTATCCACATCCACAGAAAAGACTTTAACCGGGAGACGCTTATGAAATAGAATGAGTACACCAGCCTTGCGCCCGAGTGCTGCCGAGCCCACCACCTTACCCACCCAAAGTTTTTCCATGCGAGCCATGTCTTCAGAGGAAAGATGCGATTCCTGGATAAGAGCTATATCGGCCCGGAGGCGTTTAAGATGCCGCAGGACTTTCATTCTCTTAGCCGGGGATCTCAGACCCTTAACATTCCAGGATATCAGCGTCATATCTTAACCGAGGGGGTTGGATGTGTGCAGTAACCGAGAGAGGATCTAACCATTATCGGGTGGATAGCAAAGTTTTATCAAATCAGGTGAAACCGCCACCAGATTGGGATAGTTTGCCAAGCAAGTGCAGCAACCATGAGGAGTCTGACCCCTAGGGAGGGAGAAACGGGGAAAAGGGAAACCGGAAAACTGGGTGGGAAAGACACAAAATACAAAATAAGCACAATAACATAGTCTCAAGGACTCCACTTTTTTCCGCAAGTGTGTGCGATGAAGCACAGCTCCCCAAGTGTGTCTCCAGATACGAAATGGGGCAAAGTGAGCTCTAACAGTGATCGTGTCTGCAGAAACCTGGGTCGCGACCTACGACCGAGCATAGTGCAGCCATGGCATAACGAACAGTACAAAAGAGAGGAACGAGTGAACAGCAGAATTAGAACAACAAAAACTGTGCAATATAATACATAACAAATCTCCAATGATAGAGGACGAGCTTACGATTTCAGCCTGTCGGACAGCAGGGGCCACCCGGGAGCGAGGTCCGGAGGAAAACGGCCCTATGGCCCACTCAGAAGTAGACAGCACGTCGAGTCCCTGGGTAGGTTCAGCGGGGGGGGGGCCAGAGCAGCCAGAGCTAACCACATCGGAGTATCGTTGCCGTTTAGGGGATTCCTTCCTGGGGCTGTGAGGGATATCCGGCCTGGAAAAAGAAAGTGATTTAGCCGAGTTGGTGTGACCTGATTCGCCGTGGTGAAGAAAGCGGACAAATTTTTCTGCCTCCGCAGGATCTTTAAAGGATAGTTGATTGCCGTTCGGGGCCCGAAGGCGCAATGTCGCCGGGTAGGCCAGGGTAAACTTTATGCGTTCCTGATGCAGCTGTGAGCATACGGTTTGGAAAGTTTTGCGTTTTTTTGCGACGTCGACTGAGTAGTCTGCAAATATAAGGATTTTCATACCTTCGATCTGGAAATGAGGAGTTTGGCTGAACTTCTGAAGGATGGCAGATTTGTCTGCGTAGTTCAAATATTTTGCGATAACAGGGCGAGGGGTCTTACGTTCTTCAGAGTAGAGACCCATTCTGTGAGCCCATTCCACAATGCAAGTCCCTTGTATGCCCAGGGCTGCAGGGATTTTCCGCGCACAGATTTCAGGAATGGCTGAGGGTTGGACGGATTCTGGAATCCCTATGAATCTCAGGTTACTCCGCCGAGACCTATTTTCCAGGTCCTCCAGTTTGTCCATGATAAGGCGGTTCAATTTGTCCTGGGTTTGTTCTGTGCCTTGCATTTGGTATAGTTCGTCCTCTACACTGCATATCCGGCTTTCTGCCTCATTGAGGCGGTGGAAGTGAGACTCTAGCTCCTTCCTGATTGCAGCCATGCCTGCGGCAACGGCCTGTTCCACTGATACTGTAATTGTGGGGGTGAGTAAAGCCACCACGCCTTAGCTATCCTCTCAGTGGAGGGGTCCGGAGCAGAGGAGGTTGCAGTAGTGGGTGGCCGGGGATCATCCTCTGGCCGTTTAGAGGTATCCATCGCTGCGGGTTCCGCCACCGATCCGGAGTAGGCCGCGACCGCGGCCTCGATTTGGGCCGTACCCGGCGGAGGCCGCTAGGTCGGTTTTTCAAGAAACCGCTCCATGGCGGGACAAGTTGTGGATATCGGCCGGTTCCGGATGGGGTCCCGAAGCAAGTAGGGGTAGCCTGAGGCGAGCTGGAGGTGGTGGGCAGATTTTATAAGCCGGTTTGCTGGGGCACACCGCGGGAGCTGCTAAGGACCCAGCTACTCCATGCGGCGCCGGAACCGGAAGTGGACCATCTTCTTTAATTTCCACCATAGATTTTCAATTGAGGTCCGGACTATTTGTAGGCCATGCCATGTCTTTCCTGAAGGAAAGTTTTTAAGCCTTTGGCCCTAAAAAAATGATGTCATCATCACCAAACATCCTTTTAATTGATGGGATAAGAAAAGGGTCCAAAATCTCAATATAAACTTGTGCATTTTTTGAAGATTTAATGACTGTCATCACCCCCATACCTTTACCTTACATGCAACCCCATATCATTAATGATTGTGGAAATTTGCATGCTTTCTTCAGGCAGTCATCTTCATACGTTTCATTGGAACGGCACCAAACAAAAAGTTTCAGCATCATCACCCCGCCCAATGCAGATTCGTGATTTATCACTAAATATCACTTTCATCCAGTCATCCACAGTCCATGATTGCTTTTCTTTAGCCCACTGTAACCTTGTTTTTTCTGTTTAGGTGTTAGGCTCTGTCTACATCTCTGCGCCCCGGAACTTGGGCGGAATGGCAATGATTATGCCCGGGAGCCTAAATTACTGCAAATCGCGGGACGTGCTTGCAATCCCCGTCACTTCCAATGTCACCCCAATCGTGGCACGATTTTTCGGCAATTGACGCCAAATGAATCGCAGTAAAATCGTGCAAACAGAATTCTGGGACGCCTGTTGCTTAAAAGAAGCCGCTCAAAGGAACTTCTTTTGAGCAACAGGCATCCTGCGATTTCACCATTGCGTGATTTTACTGTGATTAGTGGGGTGACAATTGCGGTAATATCGCGCCGCAATTGGGGTGGCATTGGAAGTGATGTAGATTGCAAGCGCATCCCACAATTTGCATCGATTCAGGATCGTGGGCAGAATCGCAGCGATTTCGCCCGCAATCCAGGATGCCTAGATGTGACCGTAGCCTAAATGATGGTTTTCATTTGGCTTTTCTGTATGTAAATTCCATTTCCTTTAAGCAATGTTTTACAGTTCGGTCACAGACATTGACTCCAGTTTCTGACCATTTGTTCCTCATTTGTTTTGTTGTGCATTTTCTGTTCAAGGCATGTTGCTTTAAGTTTTCTATCTTGACACTTTTATGTCTTTCTTGGTCTACCAGTACGCTTCCCTTTAATGACGTTCCCATTTGATTTGTACTTGGTTTCGATTTTAGACAGGGAACAACCAACATGTTTTGCAACATTCCGTGGTGATTTACTTTCTTGAAGAAGTTTTATAATCCTCTCCTCTTTCAACTGACATCTCTCGTGTTGTAGCCATGATTCATGTAAAAAAAAAAGAGAGATAATATACTGCGCTAACTAAACTATCAAGGGAGCTGCTAGCACAAAACAACTGACAATCTGTGTTGTTAATAGACCTAAATAATATACAAGTGAAGCACTGAATGAATATGTGAACTGTGACAATTCACTATACACAACTAATGAATGAACCAAAATATTCAAATGTGAAAACACATAATGTTCACAAGTGATTTAAAAGTCCCATAAGACAAAAGATGGTGTGTCCAAAAACACCATAAAAAGTACCATGTGTGAGGGCCGGTTCACGCTCTTGCGAGTGCGGCGATCGCATGTAATTCGGAGCGCACTGCTCCTTCATTACATGCGATCGCACAAAAGACGTACAGGACCCTTTTTTCCAGCCGCATCAGGATCGTATTGCACAGTGGTTCACACTTGTGCGATCCGATCCTGTGCGAACTGTCAGATCGCACTGCGATATGCGATCAAACTGGGAGTGCCGTTAACATTTAATTGACACCCCCTGCGTATCACATATGGCAGTGTGAACTGCCAGATGTGCGTTTGCGATGCGGGAACAGGCTGCAAATTTGCAGCCTTCCCGCATCGCACAAGGTTGAACCGGGACTGAAGGTGAAGTAATGTATCCAGCAATGGCAGAGGTGATCATAGTGATAGCCAGACCCAGTCACCAAATCGATCGTGGATCTCCTCATAGAAAGCCTGTCTTGATTGCATTTTTGCTGTCTGTACCAGTGGATGCTTGCAAGTGCACTTCTGCTTTATCAATAAACCTGTTTTAGCAGTTTTACACTATGTCTTTTTCCTTTGGTTTATACTTACATGTTACATGGTGAATGAGGATTTCAGCATTCCTCCTTTCCACCTGCTATTAACCTTTGGAACATCTGTGGGTACAGTCTGTTGGAGAGGAATCCAGGATCCCTTGTGTGAAGCCTTATATGACCCATATGCTATACAGCATTGTGGGTCCATGACATCTGGTGAGTGCATAATTGTATCTGTCTCCTTTGGTGATGGGATCTGGCTATCACTGTGATCACCTCTACCATTGTTGGATACATTACTTCACCTTCACAAATGGGACTTTTTATTGTGTTTTTGGACACACCATCTTTTGTCTTATGGGACTTTTAAATCACTTGTGAATATAATGTGTTGTCACATTTGAATATTTTGGCTCATTCATTAGTTGTGTATAGTGAATTGTCACAGTTCACATACAGTGGGTACCGAAAGTATTCAGACCCCCTTAAATTTTTCACTCTTTGTTATATTGCAGCCATTTGCTAAAATCATTTAAGTTCATTCTTCTTCCTCATGAATGCACACATAGCACCCCATACTGACGGAAAAACACAGAATTGTTGACATTGTTGCAGATTTATTAAAAAAGAAAAACTGAAATATCACATGGTCCTAAGTATTCAGACCCTTTGCTGTGACACTCATATATTTAACTCAGGTGCTTTCCATTTCTTCTGATCATCCTTGAGATGGTTCTACACCTTCATTTGAGTCCAGCTGTGTTTGATTATACTGATTGGACTTGATTAGGAAAGCCACACACCTGTCTATATAAGACCTTCCAGATCACAATGCATGTCAGAGCAAATGAGAATCATGAGGTCAAAGGAACTGCCTGAAGAGCTCAGAGACAGAATTGTTTCAAGGCACAGATCTGGCCAAGGTTACAAAAAGATTTCTGCTGCACTTAAGGTTCCTAAGAGCACAGTGGCCTCCATAATCCTCAAATGTAAGACGTTTGGGACGACCAGAACCCTTCCTAGAGCTGGCCGTCCGGCCAAACTGAGCTATCGGGGGAGAAGAGCCTTGGTGAGAGAGGTAAAGAAGAACCCAAAGATCACTGTGACTGAGCTCCAGAGATGCAGTCAGGAGATGGGAGAAAGTTGTAGAAAGTCAACCATCACTGCAACCCTCCACCAGTCGGGGCTTTATGGCAGAGTGGCCCGACGGAAGCCTCTCCTCAGTGTAAGACACATGAAAGCCCGCATGGAGTTTGCTAAAAAACACCTGAAGGACTCCAAGATGATGAGAAATAAGATTCTCTGGTCTGATGAGACCAAAATAGAACTTTTTGGCCTTAATTCTAAGCGGTATGTGTGGAGAAAACCAGGCACTGCTCATCACCTGTCCAATACAGTCCCAACAGTGAAGCATGGTGGTGGCAGCATAATGCTGTGGGGGTGTTTTTCAGCTGCAGGGACAGGACGACTGGTTGCAATCGAGGGAAAGATGAATGCGGCCAAGTACAGGGATATCCTGGACAAAAACCTTTTCCAGAGTGCTCTGGACCTCAGACTGGGCCGAAGGTTTACCTTCCAACAAGACAATGACCCTAAGCACACAGCTAAAATAACGAAGGAGTGGCTTCACAACAACTCCGTGACTGTTCTTGAATGGCCCAGCCAGAGCCCTGACTTAAACCCAATTGAGCATCTCTGGAGAGACCTAAAAATGGCTGTCCACCAATGTTTGCCATCCAACTTGACAGAACTGGAGAGGATCTGCAAGGAGGAATGGCAGAGGATCCCCAAATCCAGGTGTGAAAGACTTGTTGCATCTTTCCCAAAAAGACTCCTGGCTGTATTAGATCAAAAGGGGGCTTCTACTAAATACTGAGCAAAGGGTCTGAATACTTAGGACCATGTGATATTTCAGTTTTTCTTTTTTAATAAATCTGCAACAATGTCAACAATTCTGTGTTTTTCTGTCAGTATGGGGTGCTATGTGTACATTCATGAGGAAGAAGAATGAACTTAAATGATTTCAGCAAATGGCTGCAATATAACAAAGAGTGAAAAATCTAAGGGGGTCTGAATACTTTCCGTACCCACTGTATACATTCAGCGCTGCACTTATATGTTATTTATGATTCATGTCAATAAGGTTGGTGCAACAGCTCACCAAGGTGTGCAAGCACTCTTTTTTTTACAGCAGACTAATTAGCAGATGTTATCTAAAGCAGATGTTTTTTTTTTAGAACTGCAAAACAGTGATTCCAGTACTGTAATGTTTTTTTTTTTATGATTCCATAATATTTTCATCAGAATTGAGTGACTCCATATTTTTTTCCTGTTTTTGATCTGCAAAAACAATTGCAATTGACTACAGTTTTCTTTCTTTTTTTTATTTTAAAGTGTTTATTAAAGCCAGAAGGTTGTAATGTTAAATTAAAAAAGAGTTTGAGGCATGTCTGTGATGAGTTTTTTTTTCTACACATTTAAACAATTGAATGATCATTTTCCAAGTATTTTCCTAATTTTGTAGTATTATTTTGTTTTACACTTCTATTATCACAAGGACTTTCTCCCATGACTCCCCAGGCCAGGTCCATGGGCCAACCCTGGACCACATCATGCTTCAACATGGAGGCAAGCCACAAGGGGAAAGACATGAAGTGCACCTGTCCTCTCACCATTTAAGGCCGCTGTCACCTGCCATAGTCACTTCCTACCCAGGCTTGCTGCTATTTCTTGAAGAGTGTCCCAACCTTGAAGGCTAATGTTTACTTAACCACAGGTATTAACTACAGTGCAAGGCCAAAAAACCCAAAAGGTTGAACGGCTTTAACTCTTAAAATAATGTTCATTTGATATACCAAGGTTATACTAGTTCTTGACTTGTACATTTTTCTCAGTAAGCGACATGGACAAGAGTCACATGTACAGTACATTTCACATCATTCTCCTGTAAGACATGGACAAGAGCCACATACTATATACAGTACATTTCACATCATTCTCCAGTAAGAATGATGTGAAATCAGTTGTATACAATTTGTCTGTGCTGCTGTACTGAGCCACTGGCTGTAGTGGTTTATATAGGAAAAGGTGCATAGGGAACTTTAGCCTCGTACACACGCAACGATTATCGACCGACCGATCGTCCGACTTTTGTCCAAGTTGTGTTTTGTTGGTTGGAATGTGCCTAGACTGCACACGAATTTTCTCGGCCAACAAAAATCTACTTCAGAAGTGATGTCATGTCAAGTGATGTCATGTGTTGGTTTGTTTTCTTTGTGTTTTTTCTTCGCTGAGCATGCTCATCAGATTTTTCCCTGTCGAAATCTGTACTGACTGCACGAAAATCGGCCGTTGTGTTGACGGCCAACAAAAATTTTATAGCCTGCACACCAGATTTTTTTCGGCCGAAAAGTCAGAGTCTGTTGTCGGAAGCATCATACTAACAAGCCGAAAATCGGCAGATCGGACGTTGGCCGAAAATTCCCTGCCAATTTTCGACGCGTGTGTGTACGGGGCATTAGTCTGGCCCGTACCAGAGTTAGATAAAGTCCACAGCAACAAACATCCATAGAATGTGGATCCCTGAAGAAAGAGCCCATTGGAGGGAGAAATAATAAAGAACAATCACAAATCCTCACAGATCTATCCCCACTGTACTTCCCCTGGGGTCGGTTCACTGTATATATATATATATATATATATATATATATACTGTATATACAGTATCTCACAAAAGTGAGTACACCCCTCACATTTTTGTAAATATTTTATTATATCTTTTCATGTGACAGCACTGAAGAAATTACACTTTGCTACAATGTAAAGTAGTGAGTGTACAGCTTGTATAACAAAGATACTGTATATATAGATACGGTATATATCTATATATACCCCAAGACACAGGATATTGCATCCCTGCAGTGGAAGAAGTCATACACATGACTTAACCCCTGCAGCCATCATACAGGCTATTTAAAGTGGCACAGTACCAAAATCACAGGACAGCGTCAAACACAATACAATAAGAGTATAAAATAGGCACCTGCAGTGGTTCTCAACCTTCCTAATGCCGCGACCCCTTAATACAGTTCCTCATGTTGTGGTGACCCCCAACCATAAAATTATTTTTGTTGCTACTTCATAACTGTAATTTTGCTACTGTTATGAATCGCAATGTAAATATCTAATATGCAGGATGTATTTTAATTGTTACAAATTGATGCAGGGGCTGGGGGCATGGTACAGGAGAGGCAGGGGCTGCAGGCATGGTGCGGGACATGCATAGTCTGCGGGCATGATGCAGGGGCTGCGGGCATGGTGCTGGAAATGCGGGAGCTGCTGGCATGGTGCAGGAGATGCAGGGGCCGTAGGCATGGTGCAGGAGATGCAGCTGCTGCAGGCATGGTGCAGGGGCTGCGGTCATCGTGCAGGGGCTGTGGGAATGGTGCATGAGATGCAGGGGCTGCGGGCATGGTATAGGAGATGCAAGGGCTGCGAGCATGGTGCATGAGATGCAGAGGCTGCAGGCATGATGTAGGAGCTGCGGGCATGGTGCAGGAGATGCAGGAGATGTGGGCATGGTGCAGGAGATGCAGGGGCTGCGGGCATGGTGGAGGGGCTGGGGGCATGGTGCAGTGGCTGCAGGCATGGTGTAGGGGCTGCGGACATGGTGCAGGAGATGCAGGGGCTGCGGGCATGGTACAGGAGATGCAGAGGCTGCGGGCATGGTAAAGGAGATGCAGAGGCTGCGGGCATGATACAGGAGATGCAGGGGCTCTGGGTATGGTTCAGGGGATGCAGAGGCTGCGGGCATGATGTAGGGGATGCGGGCATGATGCAAAAGATTCAGGGGCTGCGGGCATGGTGTAGGAGATGCAGGGCTGCGGGCATGATGTAGGGTTGTGGGCATGGTACATGCAGAGCTGTGGGCATGGTACAAGAAAGGCAGTGCTGCGGGCATAGTACAGGAGTTGCATGGCTGCGGGCATGGTACATGAGATTCTTGGGAGATGCAGGGGCTGTGGAGGGGTCTCACTTATCGTTTGGTAAGGCACCTTGCATTTAACAATGGCACCGCCCGGCGCCAACACATAACCGAGCATGCGCCATCTGTCCCAGAATAGCCGAGCATGTACGGGCTTTCCTGAACGGCGACGGCACATGCGCAGTGTACCTGTTGAGCTGACCGCGGCCATTTTTTTTTTTTTTATTTAATTTTATTTCTTTACAATGTCACTAACTATGACTCTGTCCATTTAGAAAAGGAAGGAGCTGGTAAATTACATATTTATCGACCCCTTCCTGCTTCTCTATTGTGACACATCCTCTGCAGCAGCTGGCCGGAGAGGGGAGGGAGCACAGTGGGGGAGGGGGCAGGGCCGGTGCTAGACTATTTTGTGCCTTAGGCAAGACCAGCTACTTGTGCCCCCCCCCAAAAAAAAAAAAAGAAATCAAAATGAATTCAATAGTTCTAGCACCAGAACTCCTGCAATACACTAAACTGAAAGCTTTGCATGTGTGCACCCATGAAACAGTGAAAAACTTCAGGTCCCTACAATTTTTTTATAGGCAACATTTCAAAAGATTAGTGTTATGCAATTGTTCTGATGCTAGAATTATTGCTCACGCTCTGGCATGCGCAGGGATACATAACATGTGTAGGGCAATCACATTGTTTTGTTTTTTATCTGTCTCTTTAAATGTTTAAAACTTTTTATAAATTTGATATTCTTTGTTTTTTTTTTTACACAACTTTTATTGCCATTACAAAGGGGACCAATAGCCCCCTATGTGATAGCATATAGGTGACAGGTACTCTTTATCAGACATTCAGGGTCTATTAGACCCTGGATGTCTTCTCTGTACCCGGCTACAGCTGATGGAACACAGATGGTGTTTCATCAGCTGCTTCCCTGAGCATAGCTCCTGTAGAATGGCAGTGCCGGTCCAGTAAGTGACATCATACACATCACTTCCTAGTCTTTGCTGATGAGGGAGGCTTAGCGGATGGATGTCCATGAAGCTTCTGCCATCCTTTCCCGGGGACAGGAGGGTGCCAGGTGGACAGGATAGAGGAGGGTACAGCCAGTTAGGGGGAGGACAGAAACTGGTGGAGGGGGAATGCAGCCAGGTGGACAGGAGAGGGAGGGGGCAGCCAAGTATAGGGAGGGCAGAGCCAGGTGGACAGGAGAGGGGGGGATGCAGCCAGGTAGTTGGAGGGCAGAGCTAGGTGGACAGGAGAGGGGGGGGTGCAGCCAGGTTGAGGGGGGAGGGATTCAGCCAGGTTGACAGGAGAGGAGGAGGTGCAGTCAGGTGAGAGGAGACCAATGGACAGGAGAGGGGGTGCAGCTGGGGGGTGGGAGGTGGACAGGAGAGGGGAGGTGCAGCCAGGTGGAGGGGGGGATGCAGCCAGGTGGACAGGAGAGGAGGGGTTCAGCCAGATGGAAGGAGACCAATGGACAGGATAGGGGGTGCAGCTGGGGGGTGGGAGGTGGACAGGAGAGGGGAGGTGCAGCCAGGTGGAGGGGGGGATGCAGCCAGGTGGACAGGAGAAGGGAGTGCAGCCAGGTGGGGGATGGATGGAGCAAGATGGACAGGAGGGGTGGGGTACAGCCAGGTGGGGGGGGGAAGGATGCAGCCAGAGGGACATGAGAGGGGGGTGCAGCCAAGTAGTGGGAGGGCAGAGCCAGGTGGACAGGAGGAGAGGGGCATTCAGCCAGTTGGACAGGAGAGGAGGGGGGGCAGCCAGGTGGGAGGAGACTGGTGGACAGGAGAGAGGGGTGTAGCCAGGTGTGGGGGGGACAGAGCCAGGTGGACAGGAGAGGGGGTGCAGCCTAGTGGGAGGAGACCAGTGGACAGGAGAGGGGGTGCAGCAAGGTGGCAGGAAACCAGTGGACAGGAGAAGGGGGTGCAGCCAGGTGGGGGGGGGGGGGAAGGAACCAGGTGGACAGGAGAGGAGAGGTGCAGCCAGGTAGTGGGAGGGCAGAGCCAGGTGGATGGGAGGGGGGCATCCAGGTGGACAGGAGGGGGGAGGGGATTCAGCCAGTTGGACAGGAGTGGAGGGGGGTGTAGCCAGGTGTAAGGAGACTGGTGGACAGGAGAGGGGGTGCAGCCAGGTGGGGGAAGGACAGAGCCAGGTGGACAGGAGAGGGGGGTGCAGCCAGGTGGGAGGAGACCGGTGGACAGGAGAGGGGGGTGAAGCCAGGTGGTGGGAGGACAGAGCCAGATGGACAGGAGAGGGGGTGCAGCCAGGTGGAGTTGTGGACAGGAGAGGGGGTGCAGCTAGGTGGGGGAAGGACAAAGCCAGGTGGACAGGAGAGGGGGTGAAGCCAGGTGGGAGGAGACCGGTGGACAGGAGAGGGGGTGCAGCCAGGTGGAGAGGAGGGGGGTGCGCAGCCATGTGGACAGGAGAGGAGGTTGAGGTGCAGCCAGGTGGAGAGGAGGGGGGATGCAGCCAGGTGGAGGGGGACAGGAGGGGGATGCATCCAGGTGGAGAGGAGGGGGGTGCAGCCAGGTGGACAGGAGAGGGAGGTTCTTACCTTGGGGGATAACATTACTGGCACTTTTTCCCGGCTCCTTCCACGTGTCAGGCAGCAGCCTGCCTCATCTGTCCCAAGATGGGGTCTCCTACTGGCTGTGAGTCACAGCTCACGCAGGGTAGACCTCCTTCTTCCCTAAGACAGGTCAGCTGATGTCTGGGTTCCGTCCCGCCGGCCATGAACTAAATAGGCGGCCGGCCACAGAGAAGCTGTGTGAGCAGGGAGGGCTGCAGGAGCAGCTTAGCTTTGGGCTCCATCAGGAAAAGTGGCGTGTACCCTGGGTGGATCCATCCCGGCAGTCCCCGCCCACAATGCCGCCCGCCCTGCTCCTCCAATGGTTGCAAGCAAATTGCCCAGGAAGGGAGGCAGGCAGGCAGAGAGCTGACAGTGCTGTTGGACATCGACACACCACTCAGATCCCGGGGATGGAGGAGGAGAGGAGGCCGATTGAGTGACTGTTAATCTCCCCCCTCCTCCTCAGTGAGTGATCAAAGCTGAAGAGCCTTGGCTGCGCCCTATGCGGCAGTGCGCCCTAGGCTACTGCCTAGTTCGTCTAGCGGTAGCACTGGCCCTGGGAGGGGGGAGCACAGAGGGGCCCAGAGACAGCAGAACACAAGTGAACTGGATAGGAGGAGTGGTGGGGGCAGCATACAGAGGAACCAATCTCCTCAATTTTCCTCCTGCAGCTACAGGAGGAAAAAGGAGGACAGGGATTTCTCTACATGCTGCCCCCGCTGGCCCTCCTATCCAGGTGTACAGGGGAGCGGCAGAGGCCCCCTGGAGCATGGGGCCCGGTTGCAACTGCAACCCCTGTAGTTACGCCCCTGAGTGTATGTTCCTGTGACATGTAAATGCTGCCACAGAGTAATATGAGAGCAGCTCACAGATCCCCTGCTGATCAGAGCAGGGCTGGCGGATGACCCATTATCATGTCCATTCAATACCTGCAGAGTGGACACAGACAAAGCCCTCTCTTCTCTTTGGGCATAAATGGACTCCATTGTCCGGTTACACCAAACTACCATCTGATCCAATCTGCCTAAACAGAAGAGGATGGATCCCCTTCTGTTTTTTTTTTTTTTTCAGCAGACCGGATCGGAGTTATGCAGATGTAATTGAACACACGTCCTCCTTGAAATCGAAAGCTGTTTGGGGAGGAATATCTGTCCCTGGGAAGCAATAACTGGGGTTTTCTGTCTCTCCTACTGCCTGACAGCACAGCTGATCTTCTTCCTGAGTGTCCCCATGTGAGTGACACTGACACAGTCTGCGTCAGACACCCACGGCACTGACTGTGACTGTCCATGAACTGCATTCATTTTTGGGACGCAGCTTGGGACAAGGTCAGGCCGGTGTTCCGTGAGAATTACCTACCCGTGAGAAAAACCTACCCCTCGTCACTTCCGGTGCATGGCACTGTATGTAATGCAGCGGTTACATCAAAACAACTGTGCTGCAATACGAGTCATCTCCGCTCCTGTCCCTGTCACTTCCCTGCTCTCGGCAAGTAAATATTAAAGCGGCGGCGGGTGTATGAAAACATAAATCACGGAGCCGAGAGCCGCTTTTATATTTACTAGCCCAGATCAGGGAAGTGAGAGGGACAGGAGCGGAGATGACTCGTATTGCAGCACAGCTGTTTTATGTAACCGACGCGTGGGTAGGTTTTGTTCACGGTACACCGTGATATTTTCATACTAGTGCGCATGCGCACTAGTCAGCTCCTCAGTTGTTCCATTAGGTATCAGGGGCTGTGAGCATGCGCACTACTACGCTGCTCAGCTGTTCCTGGCCGGAAGAGGGTAGGTTTTTCTCACGGGGTAGGTAATTTTCATGGAACACCGGGACAGCTGTCAAATTTCTGTGACTGTCCTAACGAATCCGTGACTCTTGGCAACTATGCATGTGTGAGGCTTCTGGTAAGAATGTAAGAAGGAAGGGGCTTGAATGAGCCCCTTTCTTCAGATGGGATGGTGACAGGCAAAAGCTATTTCAAAAAGAGCTGCTAGTTATGTTTTAGTATAGGTCATCCTGTTACTAGGGCAGATTAGGAATATAGCTTTATGTTAGGTCAAATAAGCCCCCAATCATATCATTCTAGACCTGTAGCTAGGGAGTTTAGATTTTATTCCAGTTTAAGCTTGTTTTCTTCCCGCCCTCAGAGCCTGCCTATGTTTATAAAAAGGGGGCTCATCCGCACAAGCAGTCACTCGCCTCAGGAGAGATCGACGTGTCAAGATTCAGCTTTTCGTCTCCTTTTCTTGTCTTCTGCTGTGCTGGTGTTGGCGGAGCTTCGGGTCAAGCCATCGGTTTTTGCTGTCGGTAGGAAGACTTCGGGTCAAGGCTCCGGTACCGCTGAAGAGAACAGAGCTTCGAGTCAAGTTTTCGTCTACAAAGATTGCATTGGTGCTTCGGATAGACTTACCGGTTTGTGTCGCCTGGCAACATGAGTCTTCTGCGACGCCTCATCGAGCGGGCCGGAGAAGCGGGAGCCGAGGAGTGGATCCGTCGGTGTTTGGAGATGCCGTCCGTCGCGAGCGAAGGTACATCACCGGAAGAGGTCGTTCGTCCCGTGGCAGTGACGGAGCCGGTCGCCGGGTCAAGTAGACAAGCGGAAGTCGTCATCGGTGAAGGACGGAGGTCATCGTCGTCACCGGCGCAGGATGCGGACGCTCGGGGAGAAGACCTGCGCAGAAGAGGATCGCGCGGACGTCCTACGGAGTCGGCCGTCCCGGCGAAGAGGAGACGGGCCCAGCGCCGCCGGTTTTCGCCATCCCATGACACAGGAACGGACCGGGTGCAGTCGGCACGCCCGCCAGCGCGAGGATCGGAGAGGGGCAGGCCTGCTTCTCACCCCGCCGGGGGTTCTTCGGTTCCGGTGGCAGAAGAGGATCGTCGGCTGAGGGTTCCGGAGCATCCGCCCGTCCGAGGGCCAGGTGAGATTCCATCTGCCTCCACCTCTCGGGCTACACTATCAGGGTCACAGAATTATGCCTCTGCCTCCAGTTCTCGGGCTTCATTATCGGAGCCACCATGCACTGCATCTTCAATAGCTCCTTGCAATACACCTGCGGCTGCATCTATTACTTTGGCCCCATGCCATGCACCCGCAACTGCGTCTTGTGCTCTGCCCCCTGCAGGGGGAGCGCAATGTCCCACCACTCCTCATGCATCATGCAGGCCTGGGGGGGTTTCGGGGGGTTCCAGTAGTATGCCCAATCAGGCTGGGGCTTTATCTGACCTCTTTCAGGGATTCCTCACTACCTTTCAGGCCATAATGCACAGTCCTAATAACTTGCCTGGTGTGTCTGTTAACCCCTTGGTGTCTACAGTGCCTGTTGTGCCTTCTGCTGTGTCTAATCCACTTTTGTCTCCTGTAATTAACCCACCTGTGTCCTTCACTCCTGTGACTAATACAGCTATGGTTTCTAATACTAACATTCGTGTACAATCTTCTCATGAGCCTTCTCCCTTGGATGTTTGGGCGCCATCTGGCTGTTAATGTGCAATCCCCTGAGAGTCACCATACACATAGCATTAGTTCTCCTCCTGTGCCTCCTGCTTCTGTCGCTTTGGCTAAATCCCAGAATCTCCCGGAAACATGTCTTAGGGAGGCTCTGACTTGCGAACTATCCCCGTTGGGATATCATCTTTCTGATGGTATTAAGGAGAAAATATGGAGCTGTAAATTTGTCGATCTCCTCTCTCTTCTGCCATCAGTAAAGGAGTTTGTGTCCAAGGGTGACAGAAAGGAGGAGGAAGATAGGAGGCGACCTGTCACAAAAACTTTCAATAATTGGTTGCAGGCATTTTTCATTTATGCCGCTGTAATGTGCGAGAAACATCCTGCGAAGAGCATTGGTTTATTCCAACACTTAGATATAATTTTGGAGGCATATAAAAGCTTTGGCGGTAATGCTTGGTTTTCTTATGATGTAGCTTTCCGCCAGAAGTTATCCGTTCAGCAGAATCTGAAATGGGGAGTAAAAGATGTCAGCCTTTGGCTGGATCTTTTTCTGCCAAAGTCCAATTTTGGTAGACAGGTTTCCACTGGGGCGCAACAGCAGCCTGCCACCCCTTCCTTTCGCAAAGGAGTCTGTTTTTCGTACAATGACTCCCAATGTAAGTGGCCGGGAACTTGCAAATACAAGCACGAATGTGCTTTCTGTGCAGGTTCCCATCCCATTGCCAAGTGCTTCAAAAAGATGCACAGTGCACAGCAATCGGTTTCTTTTTCAAAAGGCCATAACCCCGGTGAGAATACAAGAAATGTTACCGTGGCTTCAACAGTACCCAGACCGGGAGAAAGCCACCCTGGTAACTGAGGGTTTCTCTGACGGGTTTTATTTGCCTTCGTTTTCAGGTTTAGGTTGTACGATTGTTCAGAACCTCAGGTCGGTAGATCATCTTGTGGACATAGTAATAGAGAAAATAGACAAAGAAATAGCTGCGGGTAGATTTGCGGGTCCGTTCGTTTCCCCCCCTTTTCCCAACTTTAGGATATCTCCGCTGGGCATTGTTCAGAAGAAGGAGCCTAATACATATCGCCTTATCCATCATTTATCGTTTCCCTTGGGTGGGTCTTTGAATGATGAGATTGGTGAGGATGAGGCTTCGGTTCAGTACTCTTCTTTTGAGGATGCGTTGGTCTTTTTAAGAAAGTTGGGAAAAGGGGCGTTGTTGGCTAAGACCGACATTAAATCCGCGTTTCGCCTTTTACCGGTTCATCCTGATTCTTTTAATTCTCTCTGGTTTTTCTTTTTGAATCATTATTTTTTTGACAAATGTCTTCCAATGGGTTGTTCTTTATCGTGTTTTTATTTCGAGTGTTTTTCTTCCTTTCTGGAGTGGGTGGTGTCCGTTAAAGCTGGTTTCAATAATATCGTTCACTATCTGGACGATTTTTTGTTCATGGGTAGGGCTAATTCCACAGACTGTCTGCATTTGCTCGAAACATTTTTTGAGATTTGTGGTCAGTTTGGCGTTCCTCTGGCTCAAGAAAAAACGGAATGGCCCTCTACTAAAGTGCAATTTTTAGGCATCATTATTGATACTGACTTGATGGAATTTAGCCTACCGCTCGAAAAGGTTAAAAAATTACAGGACAGCCTGCGGCAGATGATTCGTAAGAAAAAGACGACGTTGAAGGAAATGCAATCTCTGTTAGGTTTGCTAGCATTTGCTTCCAGGATTATACCTTTAGGTAAGTTGTTCTCTCGTAAATTGTATACTGTGATCTCCGGTTTAAAAACCCCCTCTTCTCATGTTAGGTTGTCAGCTGAAATTAAGGAGGATATGATAGTTTGGTTACAGTTTTTGTTACATTTCAATGGTAAGACAATATGGCAAGAGGATTTTATTGTTGACAAGGACTTTTGTCTGTTCACGGACTCGGCGGGCTCGGTGGGTTTTGCCGCTATTTGGCGCACTCACTGGTGCGCTGATTCTTGGCCAAACAAATGGATACAATTGGGTTATACGCGGAACAGCGTGCTGTTGGAACTTTTTCCAATTGTGGTCGCTCTTGAAATTTGGGGACGACATTTCCAGAATAAACGTTTAATGGTCAGGACTGACAATAGGGGTGTTATGTTTGCCATTAACTGTCTTTCCTCCAGATCCCCGCCAGTAATCAGGCTTCTGCGATACCTTGTTTCCACATGTCTACGCTTGAACATATGGATTAAGGCTGCTTATGTACCTGGTAAAGACAACTGTATGGCAGACTCTTTATCTCGTCTGCAGATGGAGCGGTTTTTTCTGTTGTGTCCAGACGCGGACAGGACCGGTTGCCTTTATCCAGATCGGCTTTGGGACATAGTCTAGACCTGGTATCACATAATATTGCATTTTCGCTCGCCCCGTCTACACTGGCTGGATACCAATCGGCCTGGGAAGTTTGGAAAACGCATCTGTCGTCGATTGGCGTTCCGCACGATTCTTTTTCCGAGTCTTTGGTTTTATCTTTTTTAAATTTTTTATTCGGTAAAAAATACTCTTGGTCGCATATTAATAAATTGTTGTCAGGAATTTCTTTTTTCGTTAGATTGGATAATCATCCTCCATGTTCTTCGTTTTTTTCGGTGCGTCAAGCTCTGAAAGGTTATAGGAGGTCGACTTGGCACCCTGATCGCAGGGAGGCTATTACTCCTCACATTTTGGAACAGTTGTGTGATGCCGCTGGCCACATTTGTTTTTCTACTTACGAGGCAGCTATGTTCAGAGCAGTTTTCTCAATTATGTTTTTTGCGGCTTTAAGGATTTCCGAGGTCATACACGATGTTCGCCGCAGTAATGCCGGTCTTAAATTTTCGGATATTAGGTTATATGATTCATCCATCGGTCTCTTTCTGCGGTCCTCCAAGACGGACCAACTTGGTATTGGTAAGTGGATACATCTAAACCAGTACATGGATTCTGTTATCTGTCCGGTTTTGTTATTGAAAAGTTTTTTATTATTGAGATCAAACAATGACGGTTCTCTGTTTATTCATCGAAATGGTAACAGTTTGACCAAGTATCAGTTTGATGCAGTATTAAAGAAATGCTTGAAATCTCTGAGGCTGGAGCAACATCATATCTCTTCTCATTCTTTCAGGATCGGCGCGGCTACGGAGGCCGCTAGGCTAGGAGTTAATGTTCAAATGATTAAGAATATAGGTAGATGGAGGTCGGACGCGTTCCGTACCTATGTTCGTCCTAATATTTTTCATTAATCTTTCAGGGTCCCAATGTTTGTCAATTTGGATCGTGGGCCACTCGTTCGTGCACTGGGCTCGAGCAAGGGCCAGGAGACGCTGCTATACCGAAAACATTGGTTTGGACCCTCAAAAGTTTCACGTTCAATGGTTCAGTAAGCGGGGAATGCATTGGAATGAGTTTTTACCCGAAATTTGTAGGTTACTGGGGGTCCTTCCGCCTCCAGATGTTATGTTAATCCATCTGGGGGGGAACGACATCGGAAAATTCAGGACACTGGACCTCGTTTTTAAAATAAGGGACGATTTCGGTTATTTGAGGTCTAGGTGTCCGGGAACTCGTTTTATATTCTCAGAAATTATTCCTAGGCTGTTATGGTTTAAGGATGGTCAGCTCAAGCCCCTTGAACGAGTTAGGAAGCGGATTAATAGGGCCGTAACTAAGTTGCTGTGTGGAATTGGTGTCTTTTCTTTCAGGCATTTGGAACTGGAAGGTGGGATTCCAGATTTTTATAGAATAGATAATGTGCATCTGTCAGATCTGGGCATTGACGTGTTTAATGCTAACCTGGGCACATGCATAGAAAAGGCCGCGTTGTGGGGTGGTGACAGGAGGCTATGAGCCTCCTGTCTTTTGGATAAATTCTGAAAGTTATTTGGATTTGTTTTGACCTGGATTTTAATGATCAGGTCAACTTTTAAGTATTACTTTGTTAATGAATTTAACAAGCATTAAACGGCCGCGGCCTTTTGAATTCCAAAGCTATGTGTAGTCTCATTTATTTTAATATAAGTCAAGTTAGTAATAAGTCCTGTCTGCCATCCCATGTAAGAAGGAAGGGGCTTGAATGAGCCCCTTTCTTCAGATGGGATGGTGACAGGCAAAAGCTATTTCAAAAAGAGCTGCTAGTTATGTTTTAGTATAGGTCATCCTGTTACTAGGGCAGATTAGGAATATAGCTTTATGTTAGGTCAAATAAGCCCCCAATCATATCATTCTAGACCTGTAGCTAGGGAGTTTAGATTTTATTCCAGTTTAAGCTTGTTTTCTTCCCGCCCTCAGAGCCTGCCTATGTTTATAAAAAGGGGGCTCATCCGCACAAGCAGTCACTCGCCTCAGGAGAGATCGACGTGTCAAGATTCAGCTTTTCGTCTCCCCCCCCCCCCCCCACCCCTTTTTCCTTCTGTCGCGGTCAGTTTATGCCTGTTTTGGTCCCCTTTGTGTAATGCAAAGGGGGACAATGTTTATGATGGTTGATGTTTAAGTTATTTATGTGTGGATAAATTCTGAAAGTTATTTGGATTTGTTTTGACCCGGATTTTAATGATCAGGTCAACTTTTAAGTATTACTTTGTTAATGAATTTAACAAGCATTAAACGGCCGCGGCCTTTTGAATTCCAAAGCTATGTGTAGTCTCATTTATTTTAATATAAGTCAAGTTAGTAATAAGTCCTGTCTGCCATCCCATAAGTATGTTAGTGCAACAAAGGAGATTCTATCCTTCCCTGTTCCCTTTCTCCTTTTATACCAGCGGCTGAGGCACAATTTGGAAATACAACCATAAGGAAGTGAAGAATGATGTATGCAACAACTTACACCAAGTTCAAGAGAAGAGCAAACAGGGAATTGCAACACTCATCTGACAGTGAATAATATGAGTCTGTGAACACATTTTCCTTCCCTAACGGCAAGTGTGTATGTGAATGGCATGATACTGCAGAGTCAAGAAGGGTTTAGTACATCATAATACAGATTCTGACCACCTAGATAGCTCCCTATGAGGCACCAGAGAGTGTTAGTCCAGATTTGTGGTACACAAATACACTGGTAAAACTACACACAGGTTTTCCTAATTTCCTGATAAAGTTAATTGTGAAACATCTCAAATCCAAGCTGTCTCTTCTGTACTGTATGAACTAGGTTGTACCAACATGGGATCAAGTGCTTTTGGACCCAAATTACCACATTATAAGCATTTAATACATATTGATATACATTTATGCAAGTATTATCTGAGCAGAAAAAGTCAGAGGGTGGCAATCAGAGATAAATATATATTGCATTCATTTTACCAGCTGTATTTATGCCATGTGGCAATGAACTTTTAAAAGTCATTATCGTCTTTACATTAGGCTCCATGTACACGGGACGCTGGAAATGGCCGTTTAGGAGCAGTTGGGCGTTTTTTTCAGAAGTCCCTGAACGCAGCTCCATGTTATCTTATCTGTCCATGTACACATGGTAGTTTACAGTCATTTGCAGGCAGTTGCGTTCAGGGACTTTTTTTAGAACGCAATTATATTGCGTTCGAACGTGTGTTTCCCGACGTTTCAAACGCAGGAACGCGGCCGAACGTGACTAAACGTGACTGAACGTGATGAACCTACGTTCAGCCACGTTATACGTTTTTTTTTCTTCCATTCAAAATCAATGGTTCCCTATGGGAGCCTATTGATTTGAATGGAAGTCGCACCGCAAGTCGGATCTGACTTGCGGCACGACCTGCACTGTGAGAATCTTGAGGGGGAACTCCACGCCAAAAATGGGAAAAAAAACTGCGTGGGGTTCCCCCCCAGGTTCCAAACCAGGCCCTTCGGGTCCGGAATGGAATTTGAGGGTAGCCCCACGCCGAAAAAACGGCGTGGGGTCCCCCCCAAAATCCATACCAGACCCTTATCCGAGCGTGCAGCCCGGCAGGCCAGGAAAGGGGAGGGGACGAGCGAGCGGCCCCACCCCCCCTGGACCACACCAGGCCACATGCCCTCAACATGGGGGGTGTTGGTGCTTTGGGGCAGGGGGAGCTCTGCACCCCCCACCTCAAAGCACCCTGCCCCCATGTTGATGAGGACAAGGGCCTCATCCCCACAACCCTGGCCGGTGGTTGTGGGGGTCTGCGGGCAGGGGGCTGATCGGAATCTGGAAGCCCCCTTTAACAAGGGGGCCCCCCCAGATCCCGGACCCCCTCCCTATGTGAATGGGTATTGGGGTACACTGTACCCCTACCCATTCACCCCATAAAAGATAGTGTATGTAAATAATGACAGGAGTCGTTTTGGAAAGTTTTATTAAAAATCTTCATCCGGCTCTTCGGGGTCTTCTCCTCTCCGGGGGTCTTCTGCTCTTTTGCTGTCCGCCCTTCTGCTGTCCTCTCTTCTTGTCTTCTCCTCTCCGGGGGTCTTCTGCTGTCTTCTCTCCGTGGGGTCTTCGGCTCTTTTGCTGTCCGCCCTTCTGCTGTCCTCTCCTCTCCGGGGGTCTTCTGCTGTCTTCTCTCGTGGGGTCTTCGGCTCTTTTGCTGTCCGCCCTTCTGATGTCCTCTCTTCTTGTCTTCTCCTCTCCGGTCTTCTGCTCTTGTGCTGTCGGCTGTCGGCTCTCCTTCTTCCTCCGGTCCTCCTCCGACGACGTCTCCAGCGATTATGCCGGCCTCTGGTCTCTGCAGCTTATTATATAGCCATTAGGGGCGTGGCCGCCAGGTGACGTCATCGGGAGACCACGCCCCTTGTGTCACATGTGACGTCACATGTGACACAAGGGGCGTGGTCTCCCGATGACGTCACCTGGCGGCCACGCCCCTAATGGCTATATAATAAGCTGCAGAGACCAGAGGCCGGCATAATCGCTGGAGACGTCGTCGGAGGAGGACCGGAGGAAGAAGGAGAGCCGACAGCCGACAGCACAAGAGCAGAAGACCGGAGAGGAGAAGACAAGAAGAGAGGACATCAGAAGGGCGGACAGCAAAAGAGCCGAAGACCCCACGAGAGAAGACAGCAGAAGACCCCCGGAGAGGAGAGGACAGCAGAAGGGCGGACAGCAAAAGAGCCGAAGACCCCACGGAGAGAAGACAGCAGAAGACCCCCGGAGAGGAGAAGACAAGAAGAGAGGACAGCAGAAGGGCGGACAGCAAAAGAGCAGAAGACCCCCGGAGAGGAGAAGACCCCGAAGAGCCGGATGAAGATTTTTAATAAAACTTTCCAAAACGTCTCCTGTCATTATTTACATACACTATCTTTTATGGGGTGAATGGGTAGGGGTACAGTGTACCCCAATACCCATTCACATAGGGAGGGGGTCCGGGATCTGGGGGGGCCCCCTTGTTAAAGGGGGCTTCCAGATTCCGATCAGCCCCCTGCCCGCAGACCCCCACAACCACCGGCCAGGGTTGTGGGGATGAGGCCCTTGTCCTCATCAACATGGGGGCAGGGTGCTGTGAGGTGGGGGGTGCAGAGCTCCCCCTGCCCCAAAGCACCAACACCCCCCATGTTGAGGGCATGTGGCCTGGTGTGGTCCAGGGGGGGTGGGGCCGCTCGCTCGTCCCCTCCCCTTTCCTGGCCTGCCGGGCTGCACGCTCGGATAAGGGTCTGGTATGGATTTTGGGGGGGACCCCACGCCGTTTTTTCGGCGTGGGGCTACCCTCAAATTCCATTCCGGACCCGAAGGGCCTGGTTTGGAACCTGGGGGGGAACCCCACGCAGTTTTTTTTCCCATTTTTGGCGTGGAGTTCCCCCTCAAGATTCTCACAGTGCAGGTCGCGCCGCAAGTCGGATCCGACTTGCGGTGCGACTTCCATTCAAATCAATAGGCTCCCATAGGGAACCATTGATTTTGAATGGAGGCAGAAAAACGCTGCTAAAAGCAACGTGGCCAAACGTGCAATAACGCAAATGGAAAAAGCTACTGAAAGCACGTTTAACAGCTGCTTTTTCCCGGCGTCAGAAATAGCTTTGCAGGACGTTTTTTCTAACGTCCCGTGTACATGGAGCCTTAACAGCTGCTTTTTCCCGGCGTCAGAAATAGCTTTGCAGGACGTTTTTTCTAACGTCCCGTGTACATGGAGCCTTACAGTACTGTGCATAAGTTATAGGCAGGTGGGATAAAATGCTCTAAAGTAAGAATGCTTACAAAAATATATATTTTAATTGTTTAACAATTTACAAAATGCAAAATGCAGGTGAGCAAACAGAAGAAAAATCTAAATCAAACCAATATTTGGTGTGACTACCCTTTGTCTTTAGCCAGGATTGATTCTTTTAGGCACACTTACACACAGTTTTTGAAAAAACTCGGCAGGTACTGTAGCTTGTTCCAAACATTTTGGAGAACTAACCACAGATCTTCTGTGGGAGTAGGCTGCCTTAAATCCTTCTGTCTCTTCATGTAATCCCAGAAAGAGTCTATGATGTTGAGATCAGGGCACTATGAGGGTAAAAGCATAATTTCCAGGACTCCTTGTTTTTCTTTACGGTGAAGATAGTTCTTAATGACATTGGCTGTATGTTTGGGATTGTTGTCCTTTAGCAGAATAAAGAGAAAAGGGGCTAAATAGCCCCTTTTATTTATGCGGCAGTGGCAGGTAAGGATAGTATAGTAAAAGCATGAGGAATCCCAGTTGTTAGGGAAAGTTTTAGCCTGTCAGCTATTACTGATAGCTGATTGGATAAGTCAGTTAAGGTTTAGCTGCCCAAGTATCCGGGGAGAATAGGGCCCTTACTTGATTTATCCTGTTTCTTCCCGCCGGTAATACAGGTCGTTGATTGGTCAAGAGTCATCAAGCAAGCCCATTTAAGGGGTCACCTCAGCAACGGACTTCACATCGCCTGACAGAAGAAGACAGCCGAGCGGTTCCCCTCCCCCCCCCTGTTATGTCGCGGTCAGTTATTATTTTAGGGTCACCTTTGCTTGTGCAAAGGGGGACGTTCATGTTTTATGATTTGTGTTATGAGCTGGATGAATTTTTGAAGTATTTAAAATTCTGCTAATTGCAACCTGGGTCATGGTGACCGGGTTTTTTTATTCTGTTGTATATTGATATTTTAAAGAGTTATTGATTATATTTTGTTAAATAATAAACGGCCGCGGCCTCTTCTATTCCTTACTTTAAAAAATTTTGTGGTGTCAATTATTTAAATAAGTTAAGTTATTTATAGAGTTGAGGAAATCCTGCCTACTGCCCCATAAATTTGGGGCTAATCACACACCTCTCTAATGGTATGGCATGATGGATAAGTTTTTGCCTGTATTTCTCAGCATTAAGGACACCATTATTCGTGCAACTCTGAGGACTGTAGGCGCAGTGGTCAGCCAAGGAAACTTAATACAGGAAATGAAAAACACATTATGCTTACTTTCCTTCAACATCGGAGGATGTCTAGCAGTGATATCAGCATATAACTGGTGGAATTCAATGGGACCCAGGTACACCCATGAACTGTCCGGAGAAATCTGGCCGGAAGACATGTTCATGGAATTGCGGCCAAAAAGCCATACCTATGATGTGGAAACAAGCCTAAGCAACTTAACTATACGCAATAACATAGGAAATGGGGTGCAGAAAAATGGCAGCAGGTGCTCTGAACTGATGAATAAACATTTTAAATATCTTGCTGTAGCAGAAAGCAGTTTGTTCACCAAAAGGCTGGAGAGTGGTACAATATTGAGTGTCTGCAGGCAACAGTGAAGCATGGTGGACGTTCCCTGCAAGTTCAGGGCTGCATTTCAGCAAATGGAGTTGGAGATTTGGTCCGGATCAATGGTGTCCTCAATGCTGAGAAAAAATAGGGAGATATTTATTAATCATGCCATACCATCAGGGAGGCAGGTGATAGGCCCCAAATGTATTCTGCAGCAGGACAATGACCCCAAACATACAGCCAATGTCATTAAGAACTATCTTTAGTGTAATGAAGAACAAGGAGTCCTGGAAGTGATGATTTGGCCCCCACAGAGCCCTGATCTCAAGAACATTGAGTCTGTCTGGGACTTCATGAAGAGACAGAAGCATCTGAGGCAGCCTACGTTTTTTTGGCACATGAAGAGTCATACCCATTTAAATTGGTGTTTTTGGTTCTGAAATTCAAAGGGATTTGGTGCCTATGATCATCTATCCATCCACATACTTTAACAAGTTGAGGGTGCTAGGAGTTTTATTTCAAGAGAGGTAACTTTAAGGATCCTTCAAACTAATTTTTTCGTTACAGTATTGTGACTAATTATATGGTTATTATAATGGAATATTCATCACACTTCAACTGCAACTTCCTGTTTGTATAATGGGTGTCAGGCAGAACAGGGCATGGTGAACTATAATCCCCACTTCCCATCCATTTCATGGGCTGCTAGAACATGACGAGGGGAAATCCTCAGGCAGTAATAATACTTTTTAGTATAGTTTATAATCTCTGTCAGGACTGTCTGTGCCTATATGAGGAAGATTTCCCCTCACTTTCTGACAAGGTTACTGATGTCAAACAGAACATTATGAGAAAAACGAATTGTGGAGACGTATACATTAAAATGTAACAGAAATTTGGTTTCAGAATTTAAAGGGTTAATTCGCCTTTACAAAAAAAAAAAAAACTGCGCATGCAGGTAAGGGGTGTCTGTAGATAAAAACAAGCTGTGCAGCTCTGGCTAAACTTAATTAAAACACTTGCTATAG
The DNA here is from genome assembly GCF_965119305.1 of Pelophylax lessonae. Taxonomy (NCBI): domain Eukaryota; kingdom Metazoa; phylum Chordata; class Amphibia; order Anura; family Ranidae; genus Pelophylax; species Pelophylax lessonae. The sequence continues at coordinate 198,567,645 of NC_138772.1, forward strand.
GATTACGATTGCCACCTCATCCCTTTAAAACTGAACACATAGTAATGAAACCGATTCTGAGGCCAATTTAATCCACACAAGGCAATAAGTGGGTTTAATTACCAGCCTAATCAGCCACAGAACCTGTGTAATCAATATGTGTTTGGTTTTAGAGGGATGAGGTGGCAACTTTATATAGGATGTAAGCCATTTACATTTCTCCTGAAACCTGCCCGGAATACACCCAGGACATTGCTAGGACATTGCAAAGTGAGGCCTAGTCATTACTGCTCACCTCCTCCATCAAACCTCTGATTCAAACACCCTCCCATGCTTTTTCTCTCCCCTGATGCAGCAGCTTTGAGCTTAGCGTATGAGAGCTCACTCCTGTGATGAAGGAGGTGAGCAGTGAAGGTTGGGCCTCACTTAGCAACATGCTAGCAATGCCTGGCACATTATGCCATTGTCTTTTTTTTTTTTTAAACCAGCCGCAGTTTACAACTGCTTCAAATCTTATTGGGTCATCCTGACAGTCACACTACTGCCTTGGGAGTTCCTGCAGCAGGGTGATAAATCGAAATCTTAGTCACTACAGTACCTTGCAATGCAGTCATGGCATTGTTACCTTTTCATGCACGCTCCCGCAGTGGGACTACATGATATAGTGGCGTGCCATTAGTCTCTCAATTTTCAACAATTTCAATGGCTGAATGCAAAAAGTATTGGCAATGGGTGTCAGTTAGCTTCCACTCTTTGCCCCCAGCAGAGGGAACAAGAATGAATCTAAACTCTCAGTCAACATTAAAGCGGGGAAGGAAGCACATGCAGTAAATTCTACAGACACGATTCTGTACCCGGAACTCCGCTTTAATAATGCTAGAAGCATAAATAATAACAATCGTTAAAGCGGAGTTCCGGGCACAGAATCGTGTCTGTAGAATTTACTGCATGTGCTTCCTTATCCTTTGCTGTGCCAGAATTGGATATTCCCGGCCTTTTTTTTTTTTTCCTTACCTTTTTAGAGAGCATTATATACTCACCTTTCCATCGACTTCCTCCCTCCTGAGCCGTGGCTCGCCCCGGCACTTCCTGTCCCGCAATGCATCCTGGGAGCTCTTACTTGTCGCTCCTAGGATGCAATGTGCAGTGACGTAGGCAGCTGGCCGCTCTTCTCATAGCGTTATTTCCAAACAGGAAATGACGCGATGTTAGGCGGAGCCCAGCGCGGACGGCGCCATATTTAAATCTGTATACACAGCACATTGCCAGTAATATCCTTTGTTATGGTTAGAGAAAGAGAGAGAGCGGTCCTAGCGTTCGGCGGTACAACTGCAAGCTGCAATACTAAATATAAACAGGTATGCATAGTACTGGGCATGCGCGAGATTTCGCGCTGGACTCACAGGCCTCCGCCCACTAGAACAAGGAAGAAGGGAAGACATTTCCCCACAACGGACTCGGCGATCCAGAACAAAGATGGCGGCGCTCGTCATACATTTTATAAAGTAAGATTTTATACATGCAAACCGGTTATTTCATTGTGAGAAACAGGATTAGCGGATGTATAGAAGTCTAAGGGTCACTGTTTGGGGGACATTAAAAAAATAAAAAAAACGATTCTGTGCCCGGAACTCCGCTTTAAATAGAAAGAAGTGTATCGTTTCTTTTTTTTCTCTTTTTTTATTTCTTCAATTGCTTCCTGGTTTATGTCCTAAGCTAAAATGATGTCATACATCCCAGGAGTCTTCATGGGCTTTCCTTTTTCCTATCATCTGGTGGATCAGAGGAGGGGCTTTCTAAGCTAAGCACACTCTCTTGTCTGCATGCCTGAGCTAAAGGTAGATGGATTCCAGAGAGTAAATGCTACCTGAATCACATGCCCTTATTTAAAATTGCCCCAGCTGGAAATGATAGGGCTTTTTATTTCAAAGTAATTTCTCCACAAAATAAAGCATGGAGACATAGCTGAATAGGTGAGTTTGCTGTGACTATTAAAAATATGTTCCCATAGACACACTCCTAAACCTTGTGAACAGCCTTCCCAGAAGAGTTGAAGCTGTTATAGCTGCAAAAGAAGGGCCAACTCAATATTGAACCCTACAGACTAATGCCCCGTACACACGCGTCGAAAATTGGCAGGAAATTTTCGTCCGACCGATCTGCCGATTTTCGGCTTGTTAGTATGATGCTTCCGACAACCGACTCCGACTTTTCGGCTGAAAAAAACTGGTGTGCAGACTATAAAATTTTTGTTGGCCGTCAACACAACGGCCGATTTTCCGTCAGTCAGTACAGATTTTAAGACTGGAAAGCCATTAAACTTCATGTGCATGTAACTTTTGGTAATATAGTGTATACCATCGTTTGTAAACTCTCTAATTATCACACAGACTAAAAAATATACGCAGATTTTGGTTATTTTTACCAAAGAAATGTAGCATTATACATTTTGGCCTAAATTTATGAAGAAATATTATTTATTTGTAAAATGTTATAACAGGAAAAAAAAAAGGAAAAGCGCATTTTCTTCAAAATATTTGATCTTTTTTAATTTATCAAAAAATAACTGGTGGTTAAATACCATCAAAAGAAAGCTCTATTTGTATGAAAAAAAAAAAAAAAAAAGACAAAAATTTCATGTGGGTACAGTTTTGCATGATTGAGTAATTTTCATTCAAAGTGTGACAGCGCTGAAAGCAGAAAATTGACCTGGGCAGGAAGGGGGTGAAAGTGTCCAGTAATAAATTAATAAAACATATCACCTTTAAGCCACCCCTACCCTCACAATTTAACCACACCCACAATTTGCCGTGGTGCACTGCGTGCGCCTCTACTGTATTTTTATTATTTTATTTTTATTTTCGGGGGGGGGGGGGGGAGTGCTCAAAAAAATTACCAACCCCAGGTTTAAGATGTACTAGGTATGCCACTGCTTCTAACAGGATATCTGCAAAGCCAAACATGCCACAGAGGAGAGCTTAGATACCTGTCACTGGCAACAGAAACAAAAGTGAGAATGACAAGTGCCCAAAAGCCAAAACAGGAAGTGGACATCCATCATCTTCATGTTAGCCTCCTGTTATCTTACCATTGCAAAAGAAAATAAATTCAGGTTTTTGAGATTTTTTTATTTACTTGTATCACCAGTGTTTCTTCAAAATCAGTAACATCAAATCTGCAATATAATCATTATATTTTTATTATATTATAAAGAGTTATATACAGTAGGGCTGGGCGATAAAGCGATACCGATATGTATCGCGATAGTCAGGGGATTGATAGCAATACAAGACTGTGAACGATAAAACTTAAAGTCCGCTCCGACGGGTTTAAGCTTTAAAAATGGCGCCGCCCGTCGCAAAAAACGTCACTGCGCACGTGCCGCCGCCGCTCGGGAGAGGCCGGGAATAGCCGAAGTTACACGAGCGGCGGCAGCGCGTGCGCAATGACGTGGCGGCGTCGGGCGGCGCCATTTTTAAAATGAAGGCACCTCTGGAACAGGTAAGTGTAACAGCTTCACTACCTGCCATTATGCAGGGCTGCGGGCACACTACAAGGGATGCAGTGCTGCGGGCATGGTCTACCTGTACCATGCCCACAGCACTGCATCTCCTGTAGTATGCCCACAACCCCGGATCCTCTTGCACCATGCCAGTACCCTGCATTCTCCTGCACCATGCCAGTACCCTGCATTCTCCTGCACCATGCCAGTACCCTGCATTCTCCTGCACCATGCCAGTGCCCTGCATTCTCCTGCACCATGCCAGTGCCCTGCATTCTCCTGCACCATGCCAGTACCCTGCATTCTCCTGCACCATGCCAGTACCCTGCATTCTCCTGCATCATGCCAGTGCCCTGCATTCTCCTGCACCATGCCAGTGCCCTGCATTCTCCTGCACCATGCCAGTGCCCTGCATTATCCTGCACCATGCCAGTGCCCTGCATTATCCTGCACCATGCCAGTACCCTGCATTCTCCTGCACCATGCCAGTACCCTGCATTCTCCTGCACCATGCCAGTACCCCGCATTCTCCTGCACCATGCCAGTGCCCTGCATTCTCCTGCACCATGCCAGTGCCCTGCATTCTCCTGCATCATGCCAGTACCCTGCATTCTCCTGCACCATGCCAGTCACCCTGCATTCTCACCCTAGGGTCCTTATTTTAAATGGGTAATAAAAAATATCAATAATTATCGATATCGACCGATATGAAACACTGATATCGTGATACAGTTTTCAGCCATATCGCCCAGCCCTAATATACAGTATTATAATAATCTTTATTGATGTCTGATAATAATGCTAGTGTATTCTTTCAAAATTTACAATTTAACGAAACCCTTTTATTCTTTATGTACTTTGGTACTGTTGGCTCATGGTAGGACATCTTGTCCTGCACACAGCTGCAAGAGACGCAACCAATGCACAATAACCACTATCCTCTTTAAAAAACCTACCTGCCCATCCAATATATCCTATATTATCTTAGAAATAGTGTAAGTGCCATAATCATATTTCATAATATAGTGAGATAATAGTGAGATATAAAAACTCTCTGAATAATCAATACCAAAATATATTAAAAAAATAAAAAAAACAATTGATATCTGTGAAAAAAAAATGTGGAATCAATGTAAAGTGATCAAATAGTTCATATCATAAAAAAATATTAAACATGGATAAATATATAAAAAATCACAAAAATTCGCAAGCAATGTCCATGAAACAATATTCCTATTAAGGTCCCAAAAAATAAAGTGCAGAACAAGTCCCAAAGGTTCAATTAAAGTGCATGAAAGTGAATATATTCTGTGCAACTCATTTTCTGTGCAGTATAATGTGCCAAAAAACCATACTCAGTGTGCTTCTTTCACCAATCACCCCAAGCTGACTCACCAGATGTATTGGCTGGTAAAATTATAAACCAGCTATTGCGCCTTTAGATATATTATCTAGCAAGCAAGTCCACAGATAAGGATATATCACATGAGAGGAAGGAAAATAGGTCCACATAGCGTAATTCTATTAAAAATTCCTTATTTGTTAAAAAGAATGCATAAAAACTCACATTCAGCAAGTGTCTGCCTGACACTAAGGGTTCCTGCGTTTATTATACGTGCTCTTCGCCTCCGGCTGTCACACACAAAGCCACGAGTGCGAATCGAGCAAGCGCTGTGTTGTCTAGCGTCCTGGTCCCACCCTACTAGTTTCATCACTTGACGTCTTCACGAAGGGCAGACATGACTTGCAATTTCTTCATTCATAGCTTGCACAGCTGTGCTGTTTTTAAATGTGGCAGCGAGTGCGTGGAAAGAATCCCCCACCCAGTAGGAAGTATCGGGGGGGGGGGGGGACTGGTGCTGGAGCATGTTACATCCTAAATCCAGGTGTAATATGTAACATGCTCCAAAAGGTGAACTTAGTCTTTAAAGAGTTAGAAGTAGAACTCAAAGCAATAATAATAATAAATAAGATAAAAAATTAACAGCCCAATAAAAGATAAAATAACAAAACCAGCTTTTGTCACAATATTCAGCTTCAAACCAGAGATTCCCCCACAACATTTTTTAATTTTGTACTGCTAGTCATTGTCAGTCTGATGGGCAGCCTAATTTAACCCTGTTAATGCTGTTATTGCTGGGGTCCCCTTTTCCCAGTACCCACAACTCAACCAACAATGATAATACAACTCAAAGCATCTAAAACAGCACACAAGTGTAACAAGGGAGACCATATACTAATCTGATATAATGAACAGCAAACCATCTAGGTAGCCTGACTGAGAACTAACCTCTTTACGCCAGCTACACACATATATGCGCCCTTTCGGCTTGTGGGCCTTAACGCCAAGCGGTCGCATAAATGCGAATGAAACACTGAATGAAAATCTGCTTGCACGCTATGAGATATTAAACATAGCAATAAGTTCTTGTTTCCCACATGTGCTGCCCTAATCAATCAAACATATTCCTAACTGAAGCTTATGTGTTCTGTATATTAACCACAATTATACCCGAAAAATTATTGTATTCAAAAAGAGTCCACATTGGTTAGTTCTTGTGAAAACTGCAATAGTGTAACAATCCACAATGTATTGATATATTAAATATAACACTTTTACTTACACAGATAAAATGTAAAAGTGCTGTATAAAAAACTCTCTCAAGCCACCAGATCGCACTTCCAGGAACACTTGCAGGTACATGATGCCGTCACAGTACATAGCTCCACCCTACACGTTTCAACAAAACTGACGTCTTCCTGGGCACGGATACTACGCCAGGTCATCATGTTTTTTATACTCTCAATGTACCATGTATGACAGGGAAAAGAACCAAGCTTCATTTTCAAATAATACAGATGGCTCCTAATCAGGGGTGCTCAACCTTTTGAAGAGTGAGGCCACTTCTGGACCGCCCCCAGCATATATACTGCAGCAGGGCAGCCCTTCAGTGCAAAATCACATACCTGTACATCATTTTTTTTTTTACGGGTCTGGGGCACGCATGCATCCTGCCCGTGACCTGCTCTCGCCGTAATTGGACACAACTGGAGCCAATCAGCGGGTCCAGGGGACCCGATGTTCGCCGACACCCTAAAATTATTTCTGACAGAGGCAGAACAGTGATCTGCCTATGTAAACAAGGCAGATCGGCGTTCTTTCAGAGGCGAAAATGTAGATCTTCTGTTTCTGCTAACTAGAAACACAGATCTGTCTTCCCCCAGTCAAAGCATCCCCCACACAAGTAGCAAGCGTTCCCATGTAACACATTTAACCCTTTGATCGCCCCTGATGTTAACGCCTTCCCTACTAGTGTCATTAGTACAGTGACAGTACATATTTTTTAGCACTGATCACTGAAGTGGTGTCACTGGTCCCCAAAATTTTCACTTTGTGTCAGATTTGTCCGCCACCATGTCCCAGTCCTGCTGAATATCGCTGATTTCCGCCATTACTAGTAAAAAAATGAAAAAATAAAAATTCCATAAATCTATCCCATAGTTTGTAGACTCTTTAACTTTTGCGCAAACCAATCAATATATATGCTTATTGGGATTTTTTTTACCAAAAACATGCAGCAGAATACATACTGGAGCGACGGATGTAGTCAGGTTTTCCTGAAAAATGGACAGGCAGACCCAATCAGACCAGTCGTGTGAAAGGGGCCTAAAGCTACTTTCACACTGATGCACTGAAGTTTATCTGCACCGCGGGAGCAGCGCAAGTACACCTGCGGCTTTCCTGCAGGTTAGCTGTACTTTGTTATAGACTTTTACTATCTCTTGCAGGTGTGGTGCGCTTTCAGAAAGCGCTCCAAACATGCAGGATATAATAGAAGTCTTTGGCTCATTGCAGGTAACCCGCTGGTTCACTGTGCTGCACCTGCAGATCAGTATATAAGCAGCCTATTAACCATTGCAGACCTCTGATATTATGCCCATGACTAAACTGTGATTTCATGAACTGACCTTTTTAATTCTTTAATCCACTTTCTGCATCTGCATGAATCACCACTTTCTGCAGGCAGCCAGCTGTAGAAAATCTTGCTTTACCAGGTGGAGTGCATTTGGTATCACTCCATCTGGGACAGGAGTCGGCACTATAGAGGAAGAATCAGCTTATGCTTTCTTTCTCTACCGCTGACTCCATCCACAACACTGATGCCTTGGGAAGGTGGGTCGGCAAGCTGCGATCTGGGCTTGCCGATCCACCACTCTAGAGCAGGAGGTCACAGGCCATATCAGTGGGCTCCACAGGCCACCGGTTGGGCACCCTTTCTCTTAATGGTTCCTCGTAAGGATTTGCTTTAATGCTAAGACCCTTCCTACACCATCTAGTGGTGTTAAAGTGGGATTGATGTTGTGTATATAATAAGGCTTACCTATAGGTACAGTATATAAGGCTATAATAAGGCTTAGCTATAGGTACAGTAAATATCTCCTGAACGTGCACTGTTTAGGAGATATTTGCTTTAGAAGCAGCCGGTGACATGTCATCGGCGCATGCACTCTGAAGGAAGGCATATCTGTGCCATTCCTTCAGTGCCCTGTGCCGTAAACAGTGACTCCCTGTCAGGAACCATAAACCAGACAGAAAGTGCAGTTAAAATCACACCTTTAATGAAATGTCAACAAATAACACAGTTTAGGAATGTATTAGAAAAAAACAGAAGCCAGGATTTGGATTTCAGAGCGGGTAATCAGATAAACTACGGTCAGAAAACCAGAAGTCAACACAAGAGCAAAAATCAGGAACAGAAATCGAAAGGGACATTAGCCACACCAAATCATATACAGGAGCACAGGAAGGAAGCACTTAGAGATCATAGATCATGCAAGGGCAATTGGAAGATTAGATTAAATAACAAAAAGGGGATGTCTGTAGGCTGGACTAATGAGCCGGGTTAACGGTAAACTGTCATTGAAAAACACTGAGGAACACACCTGGGACCTATGGAGACCTTGGGTATGCTTAACTGGCACTGACACCTACATGCAGGACCCTGGTTGAATTATTATGCGCCCTTCTGCGCTCCTTGGATGGTTTGCCTCGGCCGCTTCGCCCTGGCCCTTTCTTCCCACTTCCCTCCCCCTCCCCTTCCATTCTTCCTTCTCTCCCCCTGCCCTCCTCCTTACCCATCTTGATATCTTTCATTCTCCTTCTTTCTCCTCACCAAGAGGTTATTTCTCCTGCTACTTATACTTCATCCACCACATTGTAGATGTATATCAGAGTGCGTCTCTCCGAGACACAGTACTTGGTGCGCTCGGGCTCGCTGTGTCCATCCCTTTTTTACGCCTGATGCTCTCGGTAAGCTGCCCAAGCGTACTCACCCTTATATGAAAATGTTCTTTCTGCCACTAAACATACTAATTTTTGCATTGACTGTACCTATTGCTCATTTAGTCTGTTAACATAGTTTTCTCCACGCCTGTATATTGCACCTGTTTTCATTATTGGTTGTGCATTTGTTAACCGTGGCCTCGCATTGTTTGGCACTTTGACGTCAATAAAGAAAAAAAAAAAAAAACAGTCACTGTGGTAACAATGGGGGGCTGGTAATTAACGGACAGCTGAGCACTGAAAGAAAAGAGCTGCTAGTTAAGTAGCAGGAGACTCCTTCCCCTCAGGGGGCCACCAGACTTGAGGGGAAAATGTATGTGGAAAGCATGGAGGGGGACAGGAGCATGTGTACGTCCAAAGATGAGACCCAAGAGCGTTCCTCCTGACCTTAACCCTTTTGGTGAACTAGATATTGTATGCATCCACTAACACTTACCTGAAGTCAGTGATAGATCATACCCCATACTCCTCATGGTTGTCAACCTGAACCAGGCAAGGGCATGGTACTGAGGTGGTACAGCGGTCACATTCTAAAGGTTTTAAAAAGGAGACATGGAATACATTGGCAATACGCATGTTGGAAGTAAGATCTAATGCATAGGCCTCTGAGTTATTGTTACGTAGCATGCAGAAAGGCCCTATATACTGAGGGGGCAATTTTAGTGAGGGAACATGGAGACAGAGACTGCAGAAAGGCAGCCAGACCCTCTCCCCAACTTGGTAGAAGGGCGCAGGTAGGCGTCAGTGGTCAGCATGGAGTTTGCCCCTTTTCCTGGAACATTACAAGGATTCTTGGACCTGCACCCAAGTGTAGCAAAGTTCCCGAAGATGTTCCTCTCCACCCAAGTCTCAGCTCCACCCAGGGAAACAGGTCTGATCATTTGTTATGGTAGTCTGAAATATAACAACGTAGGAACTGCCACAAGGCTTCGTTAGCCCGTTCTGTGGTCCCCATTGGACTGCGGGTGATATACCAAGGAGAAGGAATGCAGATCTCCCAACTGTGCACAAAAGGCTTGCCAAAACCTTGACAGAAACTGGCTACCCATGTCTGAGATAACCTTAGGTAATCCATGTAACCCAAAGACCTCCCAGGGAAAATTGATGCCAGTTCTTTGGAAGTAGGCAACCTGCTTAGCGGAATGCAATGTAACATTTTCGAAAACCGGTCAACCACCATGAGAATGTGTTTCCCTGGGAGTTAGGTAAATCCACAAAAAATCAATAGACAAGTGGGTCCAAGGCCTCTCTCCACTGGGTATAGGTTGCACATTTGGGGGCCCACAGGAAGGTGTTGGGGTGTTTTATTCTGGGCACACATGAGACAAGTGGCTACATAAGCAGTTTCATCAGCACAGAGACTAGGCCACCAGAATTATTGAGGCATAGACTATATGAGTTGGTTCTTCCTTGGGTGCTCAATTGCTTTGGGAGAATAGTAGATCTGGAGCAAAGCTTCTCAGGGGCAAAGCAGCGGTCATAACGTTTTCTAGCAGGAGAATGGATCTAAGAGGCCAAAATGCTCTCACCCAAAGGTGAAGTGAGACTAGTGCAAAGAGTGGCAAAATGAGGTCCAAAGGTATCACAGGAGTAGAAACAGACTCCATTTTGGAAGGAAAACTTCTGTGATAATGCATCTGCCCTTACATTCTTTGTAACAGGTAAGAATGAGACAATGTAATTGAAAGTTGACAGAAAAAGGACCCACGAGCCCTACTAGGAGATAAGCGTTTAGCCTCAGACAAAAATGTAAGATTTTTATGGCCTGTCAAAATGGGGACCGGCACAGAAGGACCCTCGAGGAGATGCCTCCATTCCTTAAGAGCTAAAATAATGGCTAAAAACTTTCTGTCCCCAATTTCTTAATTGCATTCTGCAGGAAACAATTTTTCAGAAAAGTAACCAACAGCTGAGCAGCTTTTTAGCACAGAAAGAAGAGCTGCTTGTTAAGTACAGGAGCCAGTGCTGTATTTTGGCCTAGGCCAACAAGGCTCAGGCCTAGGGCGGCACTTTGCAGGGGGGCAGCAAAAAATCCACCCCCTCTCCACCTGAGACTCTATTGGCCACTGGTTGCTAGAGCCACCTCTCTCACCCCCCTCTCTCTCACTCACCCCCTTTCTCTTTCTCTCTCTCTCTCTCTCTCTCTCTCCCTCTCACCCCTCCTCTCTTTCTCCCTCTCTCTCACCTCCCTCTCTCTGTCTCACCCCCTCTATTTCTCTATCATGCCCCTCTCTCTCTCTATCATCCCTCTCTCTCTCTCTCTCTCTCATCCCCCCTCTCATCCCCTCTCTCTCTCATCCCCCCTCTCTCTCACTCTCCCTCTCATGCCCCCTCTCTCTCTATCATCCCCCCTCTCTCTCTCATCCCACCACTCTCTCATCCCCCTCGCCCCCTCTCTCTCTCATCCCCCCTCTCTCTCTCTCGCTCTCTCTCATCCCCCCTCTATCTCTCTCATCACCCCCTCTCTCTCTTTGATCCAAACTCTCTCTTATCCCCCCTCTCTCTCTCACCACCCCTCTCTCTCTAACTCCCTCCCTCCCTCACCCACCCCCTCTCTCTCCCCCTCCCTAACCCACCCCCCTCTCTCTCTCTCTCCCTCACCCACCCCTCTCTTTCTTCCACCCCCTCTCACCCCCCCTCTCTCGTGAGATCTCAGGGGTTCATGCTGGGACTTGTAGTCCTTATATTTTGGAGGGAGTCACATCCGTTAAAAAAAGGAGTGGGGCAAATTTACATGGGGGGGGTGCCCAATTTTGGTCTTGCCTAGGGCAGTGCAAAACCCAAATACACCACTGACAGGAGCCCAGCCCTGACACTCCCGCATGCGTGCGGGAGTGACATAATCACAGCTCGGCCATTCATACCGCTGAAGCCTGCAAACCCGGAAGAAAGACCAGGTGAAGATGGATGGAAGTGCCTACAGTAGTGACAGCGTGCCGATAGAGGGCTTCGTTTTCAGGTAAGCCTTTCATAATGTGCTAGAATGCAGTTCATACTAGCACATTATGACTTAAACTGCAGGGCCAAATTGTTTTTTTTTTTTTGTGGCAGTTTAATACCACTTTAATCTACAGTGCCTTGCGAAAGTATTCGGCCCCCTTGAACTTTTCGACCTTTTGCCACATGTCAGGCTTCAAACATAAAGATATAAAACTGTTATTTTTTGTGAAGAAGTGGGACACAATCACGAAGTGGAACGGAATTTATTGGATATTTCAAACTTTGTTAACAAATAAAAAACTGAAAAATTGGGCTTGCAAAATTATGCAGCCCCTTTACTTTCAGTGCAGCAAACTCTCTCCAGAAGTTCAGTGAGGATCTCTGAATGATCCAATGTTGACCTAAATGACTAATGATGATAAATAGAATCCACCTATGTATAATCAAGTCTCCGTATAAATGCACCTGCACTGTGATAGTCTCAGAAGTCCGTTTAAAGCACAGAGAGCATCATGAAGAACAAGGAACACACCAGGCAGGTCTGAGATACTGTTGTGGAAAATTTTAAAGCCGGATTTGGATACAAAAAGATTTCCCAAGCTTTAAACATCCCAAGGAGCACTGTGCAAGCGATAATATTGAAATAGAAGGAGTATCAGACCACTGCAAATCTACGAAGACCTGGCCGTCCCTCTAAACTTTCAGCTCATACAAGGAGAAGACTGATCAGAGATGCAGCCAAGAGGCCCATGATCACTCTGGATGAACTGCAGAGATCTACAGCTGAGGTGGGAGGCTCTGTCCATAGGACAACAATCAGTCGTATACTGCACAAATCTGGCCTTTATGGAAGAGTGGCAAGAAGAAAGCCATTTCTTAAAGATATCCATAAAAAGTGTCGTTTAAAGTTTGCCACAAGCCACCTGGGAGACAGACCAAACATGTGGAAGAAGGTGCTCTGGCAAGATGAAACCAAAATCAAGCTTTTGGCCACAATGCAAATCGTTATGTTTGCCATAAAAGCAACACAGCTCATCCCCCTGAACACACCATCCCCACTGTCAAACATGGTGGTGGCAGCATCATGGTTTGGGCCTGCTTTTCTTCAGCAGGGACAGGGAAGATGGTTAAAATTGATGGGAAGATGGATGAAGCCAAATACAGGACCATTCTGGAAGAAAACCTGATGGAGTCTGCAAAAGACCTGAGACTGGGACGGAGATTTGTCTTCCAACAAGACAATGATCCAAAACATAAAGCAAAATCTACAATGGAATGGTTCACAAATAAACATATCCAGGTGTTAGAATGGCCAAGTCAAAGTCCAGACCTGAATCCAATCGAGAATCTGTGGAAAGAACTGAAAACTGCTGTTCACAAACGCTCTCCATCCAACCTCACTAAGCTCTAGCTGTTTTGCAAGGAGGAATGGGCAAAAATTTCAGTCTCTCGATGTGCAAAACCGATAGAGACATACCCCAAGCGACTTACAGCTGTAATCGCAGCAAAAGGTGGCGCTACAAAGTCTTAACTTAAGGGGGCTGAATAATTTTGCACGCCCAATTTTTCAGTTTTTTATTTGTTAAAAAAGTTTGAAATATCCAATAAATTTCATTCCACTTCATGATTGTGTCCCACTTGTTGATTTTTCACAAAAAATTACAGTTTTATATCTTTATGTTTGAAGCCTGAAATGTGGCAAAAGGTCAAAAAGTTCAAGGGGGGCCAAATACTTTCGCAAGGCACTGTATATAGCACCCACTGTTTAATGCATATAGAGAAATTTATATGAGACATACAGACCACAATACGAAGATACGAAGAAATATGAATACTAAATTCATCCAAGGCACAAATGTAAGTACCAAACTAATTAATATCCAAAACAATGAATTACATAATTTTTATAATTCATAAAAAAAATGCACAATATATCAAAAAACAGTGCACTATGGCCTCTAAACCTCTTGTTATGTTGAAATATGCTTGGCATGGCAAACATTCAGTGCCCCAGCAAACCACCCTACATGCTGAAGACCACTCGGGCACTATAACAGATAACATCGGTGGATTAACATGTTATGAACTAGTTGATGGTATACAGTATATTCTAGAGGTTACAGTAGATGTAAAAGTACAGATTTTCTTCTTACCACATCGAATGAGCTGGCAAACAGAACATTTCTTGCAAGGGAAGAACAAGATGAGATTATGAAAAAAAGAGGGTCTAACTGCCTGGTCTAGTATATTGGGGGCAACCATATACCCCTCTTGTTTTTGTTCCTTAATCATATCATGGGGATGTTGGTGCATTATCTGACCCCTATTATACTGGCTCCATTCCTTTAATCGTTTTCATATACCTTGGGGATGGCACACCCCTACAGTATATACCACCTGTGGCTTTTCAGGATGTAGGGAGCCCAATACCCTGACATTTCTTAAAAAGGTATTAAACTCAAAATGTAAAAATGTATTATATTCCCGCTAGTACAGAGAGCACAGCAGACAGCAGCATTATCAGTCTGGGGAGAGGGGAGTGTGGAATGTCTTAGCAGATTTAGAACCACTAACAAACTGAAGCCAAACTCCAGATCACACTTTATAATCAGTTACAGCATACAGTTTTTTTTCTCCTTTTGGGATAAAGGTTTTACGTGAATAAAAGCTGATCATTTTAATCACCTCTGCCAGTGTTAAGTTTGTGTCATCCATTTAAACTGATACATTCTGCTGGAGAGATAAAAAAAAGCTGTGCTTTTGATAGACAACAGACTTGCTGGCTGGATCAACAAATGAAAGGAAACCCTAAAAAAGGGAAGTAATACAGCCACCACATATAAGAATTTGTAAGCTCAAATATATTATGGTAAATGTTTGCTTTTGGGTTCAACACTGCTTTAAGATATTCCAATTTTTAATAATATTTTTTACAGCATAATGGTGTGTAGAAACGGATGTAATTTAATAATAGTAATTTAATAACCATGAGAACTTACTATTTCCATCTATTTTTCTTTCACTAGCTCTCAAAATCTCTATCACTTTAAAATCTAAAATGTATGTAATAAATACTAAAACTAACAATGTCCAGCATGAATCACATTCAGCAGCGCTTAATATGTATTCAACATATCCTGATCATATAGTCCTCATATAGGAGAGTTATACCGCCAAAACAGTCTCTATTCAAGAAAGCCAGTAATTCCTCAAGTGTTCGGTGTTCCTGGTGTTCTGAAATACTTAATCCAGTATAAGCCTTCACGACCACACCATCCGTGACCCCTTAAGAGTGGACACTCACCAGAAATAACATGAAAATGCGCCTGTAAGCATTGGTTGCTTGAACCCTTGATACTCTGGACCACCTCTGCTCTCACCAGAAGAACTCCGCTTACCAGTCTCAGTCAGGGATCAGCTCATAACCATAAGAAATTGGAAAGATAGGAGGCACAATAGTGTGATACCGTTTCAAAGAAGCTTTATTTAGTACCCACACTTTCACATAAAATCCCCCACATCCAATATGCTTACATCAAGATAGAAATATTCAAGCCTGTAATTGGTAATCACGATGTGATGGCCTGCTCACTGTTCCTGCACAGGATCTAACCGTATGGCTTATGGGTAAGCTCCGGAACTCGACCAAGACCTCAATGACTACCCGGGAAACAGCGTGCCTGTGTCCTGACGCGTTTCGTCATGTGCGACTTCAACAGAGGACACAGACACACTGCACACTGTTCCCTATATGTACCCTAACAGATTAGGACTGGTTCTGCCCATTTGTAATGACTCCTCCCCTTGGGAGGGAACTCGTGGTGCCGTTTTCGCGCCAATCAGTACACTTCCGGTTTCCCCGATCCCGGAAGTGACGTATATTGTGTACATAAGTTTAATCCCAATGATGTATGTTGTGTACATAAGTTTTAATCTCAATCAAGAAATATAACTAGCCGCCAAGGGAGTTGTCACTGTCACAGCGAATCAATTATTATAAAATCGTAGGCCGACGGCATCAAAGATGCGTCCTCTGCTTACACTACATCGCCCCTTTGTGAAGTCGTTTCCGCTTCTATCACTTGTTTTGAAAGTTGCCGTCATACCACTTTTATATGAACCTCTGTCTCTATTCAGGAAAGTTTTGTAAAGCTCAGAAAAGTTTTGCAATGCTTTAGAAAGTTCTAGAAATTTCAGAATTAAAAAAACTGCAGAAAGTTCTCAATAGTTCTGGATTGTTCTACAGAGTCCTGGAAAGTTCCGGAAAGAAAATTGCAGAAAGTCCTGGAAATTTCAAGAAAGTTCTGGAAAGCTCTTGAAAGTTCCAGAAAGAAAAGTACAAGAAGTTCTAAAAAGCTCTAGACAGTTGGAAAGTTCCTGAATGTTCTAGTAAATTCTGGGGGGGGGGGGGGATTGTGGCAAGTTCTAGAAAGCTCCTGACAGCCCTGGCATGCTCTAGAAAGTTCTGGAAAGCCAATTACTGGCCGCTCCTAACCCCTTCACAGCTCAGTGCACCAGTAAGCAAGGGGGGGCATGCAGAACAGACAGTCACCAGCTCTCTGCTGAGGGAGCCCTGAGAACCGAGTGATCAGCAGTGTTTGATTGCTCAATTATCAATATTAGAGCCGGCAGGGGGAACAGATGCAGCATCAGACCACTTTGGACAGGTAAGTATGATTCTGCAAAAATAAAAAATAAAACCCGAACTTCTCTTTAAACACGTGTATTGAGGTATTTGTCAACACAATAGTCTCATATGGGGAGTTTTGCACTATTTTAATGTTGGATTGTATTATTTAAAATGACAGCACACCTATTTTTTATTATATAAGAGAAGATATACACCACAATTAACTAGCTGTTTATTGAATGAAAGATATATTAGTGTATGGCCTAACTGTACAAGAATCTCCTAGGTAGGCACCACTTGAACAACAGGAGTGCCCGCATTTATATATCCCTGTAGTCCTCCGCCATGTACCTTTATTTTTCTTGGAGATGAATAAACGAAACAATATCATATTATAGTTGGTGCCCTTCTAACCACAAACTGAACTCCTGAACGTAGGACTTCCCTCAGTCCTCCATCACCACAGAAAATAGGTAAGTTAAAGTATCTACAATACATGTTATTTCATTGAATTCTCTGCTGTAAAAAGTGGAGAAGATGACAAATTATGGGTCATTTTTTGTATTCATCTCTATTTATCATTCCCTCTTAATAGGGTTTCCCGTGGTGTACCCGTAGCTTTAGTGCCGGTTCACACTTATGCGCTTGCGCTGGCAATGCGAATTTGCAGTGCGAGTTTACCTTATGTTTTTCAATAGTACCAGCGCGATTGTAATGAAAATTTGATTGCGTTGATTATGTTAATTAAGCTCAGGAGGGGTGGAGCTGAGGGGAAAATCAAACAAAAAATAAGAATTCGCACATAAGAATTCGCACATATCTGAACTGATAATGCGAGTCCAGACCGATTTACATTGATGTCTATGGAGACTAAATTCGCAACGCAACGCTATAAACTCGCACAAGACCCTTTTTATCATCGCATCACATTCGCATTTGGATCGCAACGCATAGATGTGAACGACCGTCACGAATTCAATGTATTTTGTAAATGCATGCGATTGGAGACTATTTAGAACGCATCGCATTCGCAGTACAGTGTAAGTGTGAACCGGCACTAAATATATGCTTTCTTGATATTGTGCCGTTTAAAACTGCACTCCAGGAATCTTCTCTCCATCACTGTGGCTTCTTTTTCAAACCCTTACAAAGTGAAACAGTTTAGTTGGGTTCTAAAAAAATTGACCCTTTGTTAAATGGGTCTGAGAGCAGTTGAACTGTTGAGGAGAGGACCTGGACCAGTGGCTGGTCAATAGGGGGCGCAGGGGTGCTGTCCCCCCAATGAGCATCTTCCCAATCAGCATCTTCAAAAAAAAAAAATTACCTTTTAAAGCCCGCTAGGGACGCCGGACTTATTGCTGGCTATGGGGGGTGTGGGGTTTGGCATCCCACGTGCTCAGAGCAGTGGCGTGGCGTGGCGACCTTCTGGGTGTCATCAGGGCGCAGAGCAATGCGCCCCGACACTCCTCGATGCTACACGTGAAGTCCTGGGATTGGTCCAGACTCCAGTCTGGACCAATCACATTCAGGACGTCTGACATCATGACTCGTGGGGGCGGTGTGCGCGTCAGTCACCTTCCCTGATCCCGGTTCCCGCCCGCCGCCAGAGCTAGGAGCAGCGTGGGTGAGTGGAGACGTCTCTGAGCCAGGAGCAGTTAAGCCTCGTGTGACTGTCTCCTCTGCTGCCGGTCGCCACTATAAAAAAAAAGAGCTGGGCAGTGTGTTTGTTTGGGAAGATGCACAGAGAAGATGTATATATCCCCCCTGTTAGGGCTGCTGCGGACCGATTCTCTCCCACATATAGAAGGGTTGGCCATTATTCTGCTCCCCCCATCCATCGCTGAAAACTACCAATGCTGCAGCCATATGATGTGTGTGTGTTTGAAGTTGAGCCCACAGTTACACCATGCCAAGGCTCTCAATCTGACTCTCTGCTTCAATATGTTCCGAGTCATTGATCTGGAACCAGAGGAATTGCTCAGACCAATCTATATCTCCGTTCTGCAGATAACCCATCAAATTACTCCTCTAGAGATCTGCAGAATATAATTCTTCCATTTATATTTTTGGCAGAATATCCCCTCTACAGATCTGCAGAACATTGCTCTGTCCCATCTAGATTTATGGTCTGCAGATTATCTAATCACAAAGACCCTTCTACAGATAGGCACAATATAGTTCTCTTCTATCTGTAGAAGGGTCTGTGTGATTAGATAATCTGCAGACCATAAATCTAGATGGGACAGAGCAATGTTCTGCAGATCTGTAGAGGGGTAAGTGATGGGGATAATCTGTCGAACATATAAATAGATAGGCACAATATAGTTCTCTTCTATCTATTTATATGTTCGGCAGATTATCCCCATCACTTACCCCTCTAGAGATCTGCATTGTCATTTTTCTTCTATTTTCTTTCCACTTCACAATTTTGTGCCGGTCTATCACATAAAATACATTTACATTTTTGGTTGTAAATAACATGAAAAAATGTGGATTATTTCAAAGGGTGACTATGAATACTTTTTCAAGGCACTGTTCCTTAATTACTGAAGGCCCCTTTCACACTTGTGTGACCTCACGAAATTTTTTACCGCGTTTTTTTGCCGCGAAGCAATACCTATTACATTTTTCTTTTTGCGCCCCCCCCCCCCCCCCCCAAAAAAAAATTTTGAGCACCAGCCGACACTGACCTGGACAATCCTCTCTTTTCATTGAAAGTCTTCATGGTGCATGTGCTACTTCATTCCATCATGCAATCCACCTAAAAAGGTCAGTCAAAAGATAGCCAATTCTTGTTCAGTCATCTTTATTTTTGTAAGCAGTTCTCTTTTTTCTCTTTAAAGCTCATCTTGAGCTATTGTTACTATTTCTTCAAGTCCACTATAAGTTTAAAAACCAATAAACATAGATAAAAAAAAAAAAAAAAAAGAGGATTGACAAATTCCTCGATTTAGGTAATTCTAACATTCAAGAATGGAGCACTAGCCCTGGTTTTGGGAGGCAATCCTTCTCCTTACCTACAGTTGCCATTAACTGTAGCCAACTCAAGAAATGCAGGGACCTAAAGTGTTAATCTCCTTACCTGATTAGTGATGTTCACTGCACACTCCTCAGGCTGGGCTGCAGTCTACTACATTGACATGTCCAGCAATTGGAGACATTCAACAAGCAGTACACTGATAGCTGAAGATAATCGTGCTGGGGCAATGGAAGATCGAGATACCGATGTCAGCCTGGCAATAAATAATGTTGAGCCTGTATCAGCCTGGCAATATATACAGGGCCGGACTGGCCGACCGGGATAGCGGGAAATTTCCCGGTGGGCCGCCGGCCCTGGGGCCGCTTTAAGATTGGGGCCGCTTTAAGATTCATTTGGCCGCTTTAAGACGCCGCCGCTTTAAGACGCGGCCGCTATTGGGACCGCACCGCGGCCGCGCTGTGACGGCCGCTGCAGCCCCGCCCCGGTGAAGTCTTTCCAACGTGACGTCAGCCGCTATGAGCGGCATGACATCACATCTGGCGGGAGCGGCTGCGGGAGCCGGCGGTGGATCATGTGACCCAGGCTCAGCAAGACGGACCGTCACAGCGCCGAGAGTCCCACACCACATCCAGTACTGTCTGGCAGTACATACACAGACGGCAGCAGCATGATCGACGGACCAAGTTAGTAATAAAAATCAGCAGCAGTGCAATTATTGGTCCCATCCTCCGACCTCCACCAGACCACCACTGCCCCCTGGCCCCTACTGATCTCGCCACACCTGCCACTGATTCCCCCCACCACCCCTGCCACTGATGCCACCACCCCTGCCACTGATCCCCTCCCCCCACCACCCCTGCCACTGATGCCACCACCCCTGCCACTGATCCCCCCCCACCACCCCTGCCACTGATGCCACCACCCCTGCCACTGATCCCCCCCCCCACCATCCCTGCCGCTGATGCCACCACCCCTGCCACTGATGCCACCACCCCTGCCACTGATCCCCCCCACCACCACCCCTGCCACTGATGCCACCACCCCTGCCACTGATCCCCCCCACCACCCCTGCCACTGATGCCACCACCCCTGCCACTGATGCCACCACCCCTGCCACTGATCCCCATCCCCCTCACCACCACCACTGCCACCGATCCCATCCTCCCCACCACCCCTGCTACTGATCCCCATCCCCTTCACCACCACACTGCCACCGATCCCATCCCCCCCACCACCCCTGCCACTGATCCCATCCCCCCCCCCCACCCCTGCCACTGATGCCACCACCCCTGCCACTGATGCCACCACCCCTGCCACT
Organism: Pelophylax lessonae; assembly: GCF_965119305.1. Lineage (NCBI taxonomy): Eukaryota > Metazoa > Chordata > Amphibia > Anura > Ranidae > Pelophylax > Pelophylax lessonae. Next base: position 198,588,338 of record NC_138772.1, read on the forward strand.
GATCCCCCCCCCCACCACCCCTGCCACTGATGCCACCACCCCTGCCACTGATGCCACCACCCCTGCCACTTATCCCACCACCCCTGCTACTGATCCCCATCCCCCTCACCACCACCACTGCCACAGATCCCATCCTCCCCACCACCCCTGCTACTGATCCCCATCCCCTTCACCACCACCACTGCCACCGATCCCATCCCCCCCACCCCCCCTGCCACTGATCCCATCCCCCCCACCACCCCTGCCACTGATGCCACCACCCCTGCCACTGATGCCACCACCCCTGCCACTGATGCCACCACCCCTGCCACTGATCCCCATCCCCCTCACCACCACCACTGCCACCGACCCCACCCCCCTCATCACCACCACCGCTGCCACCCCCTCACCGCCACCCCCTCACCACCACCCCCGCTGCCACCAAACACACCCCCCTCATCACCACCATCGCTGCCACCTCCTCACCACCACCCCTGCTGCCACCGGTTCCCACCCACCTCACCATAACCGCTGCCACTTATCCCACCCCCCTCACCATCACCACCGCTTCCACTGATTCCACCCCCCTCACCACCACCCCTGCTGCCACTCATCCCACCCCCCTCATCATGTCTGCAACCTCTGACCTCTCCTGTACCATGTCCACACAGCCTCTGACCTCTCCTGTATCATGTCCGCACAGCCTCTGACATCTCTTGTACCATGTCCTCACAGCCCCTGACCTCTCCTGTACCATGTCCGCACAGCCCCTGACATCTCCTGCACCATGTCCACACAGCCCCTGACCTCTCCTGTACCATGTCCGCACAGCCCCTGACATCTCCTGCACCATGTCCTCACAGCCCCTGACCTCTCCTGTACCATGTCCGCACAGCCCCTGACATCTCCTGCACCATGTCCTCACAGCCCCTGACCTCTCCTGTACCATGTCCACACAGCCCCTGACATCTCCTGTACCATGTCCGCACAGCCCCTGACATCTCCTGTACCATGTCCGCACAGCCCCTGACATCTCCTGTACCATGTCCGCACAGCCCCTGACATCTCCTGTACCATGTCCGCACAGCCCCTGACATCTCCTGTATCATGTCCGCACAGCCCCTGACATCTCCTGTATCATGTCCGCACAGCCCCTGACATCTCCTGTATCATGTCCGCACAGCCCCTGACATCTCCTGTATCATGTCCGCACAGCCCCTGACATCTCCGTTACCCTGTCCGCACAGCCCCTGACATCTCCTGTACCATGTCCGCACAGCCCCTGACATCTCCTGTACCATGTCCGCACATCCTCTGACATCTCCTGTACCATGTCCGCACATCCTCTGACATCTCCTGTACCATGTCCGCACATCCTCTGACATCTCCTGTATCATGCCCGCACAGCCCCTGACATCTCCTGTATCATGTCCGCACAGCCCCTGACATCTCCTGTACCATGTCCGCACAGCCTCTGACATCTCCTGTACCATGTCCGTACATCCTCTGACATCTCCTGTATCATGTCCGCACATCCTCTGACATCTCCTGTATCATGCCCGCACAGCCCCTGACATCTCCTGTATCATGTCCGCACATCCTCTGACATCTCCTGTACCATGTCCGCACATCCTCTGACATCTCCTGTATCATGCCCGCACTTTTACCACTTTTAACTATAATTTGCTCTTTTATATATAAAGCCCTGCTTTTATATCTATCTTATCTATGATAGTACACTCTTCAAATTTGCTTTAAAATGCATGGTTTTCCCTTTTATGAACAAGAAAATAATGGCGTTATGGTGTTGGGCCGGTATAATAATGCTATGGGGCTGGTATGACATTTTTTCCAGGGCTGAATTTTATTCCCAGTCCGGCCCTGAATATATACAGTTGAGCCTGTGCAAAGAACATCCTGTTATCACGTGAGGAGAGAAGATTTAGAACTTTATTTCCCTGTACCTTTATTTGTTTTTGCCTACCGTAGGAAAGAAGAAGGGAACTGCTGGAGCTCCAAGTGCGTCCCTTGCCTTTACACAGAGACACTGCGTTTAGGGCAGGTGTCCCTTTCGCCCATGCCTTTTAAAGGCCCTGCCCACAATCTAAAAAAATTACAAGGGGCATAAATTATGCATCTCATTTCCTGATTACCTATCACATTTTTGGAGGCCCTGGAAATCCAGGACAATTAAACACTCACAAAATGTCTGATTTGGAAAGCAGACGACCCAAGGTATTTTTTTTTTTTAATTTATATCTTTATTGGTGATTTTTTATATATACATACATTTCAAACAAACATTGTCATATTCTGACCAAACCCCACCCCCCCTTACCTCCCCCACCCTCCTCCCCCCAATTAAACCAATGACTCAAAAAAAAAAAAATGTTTACACTTTTATGCGCACGTTCCCAACATTTCTTCGTATGAAGATGTATTCCATACTATATTACCATACACCAGGGGGGGTATGGGGACCGTCCCCCCACAGCCTGGACCCGGCTCCGCCCAGGGTAACTCTCCTTAAACTCCCTTTAAGAAGAATTGGCTTCCAAGTATTGCACCCAGGGTCTCCATCTCAACATAACTTGATCCTCTGAATTTCCCAATATGGCGGACAGCTCTTCCATCTTATAGATCTCGTTGACCTTCCCACACCACAACTCGTAAGTTGGGATCACTGTCTGTTTCCAGAAAATAGGTATGCATGCCCTTGCTGCATTCAACAGACGCAGAGTCAGGGACTTTCTGTAGCTCCGCACTGAGCTTCCCAGACCCAAGGTATTTGATAAGAGACAAGGTGAGTCTTTTGAAGATTTCATTTTTTGCCACAAGTTTTAACAAAACAATTTTTTTTTTTCACAAAGTTGTTAGTTGTTTAATATATTTCTCACACACAGTATGGTGATAGCTAGAAATGCACCCCAAAATACAATCTTTATTCCTCCTGAGTCACTGAAATCTACACCTCCCATATATAGATTGTAGACATGAATGCTCCAGTAGACATCCAATGACGAAACACGTAGGGCAGAACTGTGCGTCAACGTCATTTCCAGTCTGCAGTCGTCCGTAGGTGGAACGCGGAAGCTCCCCGGCGCTGCTTACTACACGCTGAATCGATCGGCTACTTTCCTCACTGTGAGTTGCTACTACTTTCCTTGTGATTTACCAAGTATATACTGCACCATGGGGCCCCTATGTTTTTACACTCAGATGGGACTCGCATGTTTGTGAAGACCTCCAGGAGATACATCTGGGAGTCTATTAAGGACCCCTCTGGCTGATAGCTAATTGCTGGTATTTCCTTTGAAGGGTGAGTGCGACCCCTAGTGGACTATTTGGAACGCAGGCACTCGATTCTTTATCACAAGCACTTTGCTCACTTGAATTTAGCACACACTTGTATTTTTTTACCCAATATTTATTGATTTTTAATCACTATATCTATCACCTTATAATAAATATCTTTCACCAACAGTTTGTGGTTTTTAACCTACCTAGCCATAATTTATCCGCACAGCTTTTTATTGATAAAAACACTTTGCACTGGCACTTATTCTTTGCACTAATTTATAGTTGGACACATCATAGTCCCATTTTAGAAGGTAGCGCCGATTCCAACCACCTCCCCAAATCAAAGATTGGTTGCAGGTCCTTGACAATACCATCTCCCACAACTTTGGAGTCTGTGGTACCATTAAGTTAGGTTCTGTCCCCAGCCGCCAAAACACCACTTCGAGGACTATCTTAACTGACCACAGACCCCTTCCACCTTACACTGCCCAGTTGGTCTAGACTGAACCAGACCAACCATAGGACTCTTTACAGGGGCGGATCCAGGGGGTGCAACAGGGCAATTGCTCCACCTGAGAAAATATTATTGACCCTCTCTCCTGCTCTGGGATGGCAGGTCGGCAAGCCCAGATTGGGGGTTCCCGACCCGCCATCCCCAAGCATCACTGTAAATAATGGAGCTGGCACTAGAGGGAGGGGAGCTGATGCTTCCTGTATAGTGATACCAAATGCACTCCACCTGTAACAGCAGCGATACAGGAAGCAGCGGCTCTGCTCTCTACTGCAGCTGCATACTTCCCTCAGCACCGCTCCTGTCACACTGATGCTCAGGAATGGTGGGTTGGGAACCCACCAACAGCACCCGCCAGCAGTACCTGCCAGCAATACTCACCAACAGTACCTGCCAGCAGTACCCACCAGCAGTACCAGCCAGCAGGACCCGCCAGCCAGCAGTACCCGCCAGCAGTACATACCAGCCAGAAGTACCCTCCAGCATTACCAGCCAGCAATACCCATTAAAAGTACCCACTAGCAGTACCCACCAGCCAGCAGTACCCACCAGCAGTACCCGCCAGCAGTACCCACCAGCAGTACCAGCCAGCAGTACCTGCTTGCAATACCGGCCAGCAGTACCAGCCAGCAGTACCCTCCAGTAGTACCAGCCAGCAGTACCCACCAGCACTAGCCGGCAGTACCCACCACCAGTACCAGTCAACAGAACCCACCAGCAGTATCAGCCAGCAGTACCCGTCAGCACCAGCTAGCAGTGCCCACCAGCAGTACCAGCAAGCAGTACCTGCCAGCAGTACCCACCAGCAGTACCCACCAGCAGTACCAGCCAGCAGTACCCGCCAGCAGTACCCGCCAGCAGTATATACCAGCCAGAAGTACCTTCCATCAGTACCAGCCAGCAATACCCATTAACAGTACCCACCAGCAGTATCCACCAGCCAGCAGTACCCACCAGCAATACCCACCAGCAGTACCAGCCAGCAGTACCTGCTAGCAATACCGGCCAGCAGTACCAGCCAGCAGTACCCTCCAGCAGTACCAGCCAGCATTACCCACCAGCACTAGCTGGCAGTACTCACCACCAGTACCAGCCAGCAGAACCCACGAGCACTATCAGCCAGCATTACCCACCAGCACCAGCCAGCAGTGCCCACCAGCAGTACCAGCCAGCAGTACCCACCAGCACCAGCCAGTAGTACCAGCTAGCAGTACCCACCAGCAGTACCAGTTAGCAGTACCAGCCAGCTCTACCCACCAGCAGTACCAGCCAGCAGAACCCATTAGCAGTACCAGCCAGCAGAACCCACCAGCAGTACTAGCCAGCGAAACCTACAGTAATCCTGAGGAAGAAGTGAAGATTGAGTTTAGTTGAGGTGCAGTAAATGGCAGTGCATCCGTGGGAAAGCAGCCTTAGGCCCCTTTCAAACAATCTGTCTAATCGGGTCCGCCTGTCTGTTTTTTAGGTGGACCCAATTGGACCCTCCATTCACCTCTATAGAGCGGCAGATGTAAACAGACTTGTGTCCATTTACACTCACCTATTTCCAATCCGATCCACTTAAAAAAACAGAAGGGGATCCATCCCTTTCTGTCTGGGCGGATCAGAGGGCCCATAGAGTAGATAGGGCTTTGTCCGTGTCTGCTCTGCATATGCTGAGTGGACATGGACCTGTCATCTGCCCGCTCCGCTCATTGTGGTCCACAACCGGACAAGGAGCTAAAGTGTTCCTCTCTCCTCAAAAGGTTGGGCATGAGTCCCAGACGGAGAGGTGCGCTGTAGCAGCCTTCCCCCTTCGTTTTGCTGCAGTGTGTGGAGGAGGGAAGGAGTCCCAGATGGAGAGGTGCGCTATACTGTAGCGCAAAAGGAGACCCATGGGAAAATCATAAAGGTCTCCTGTAGAGTTGATAAAAGTGTTAAGAATGCTGCCACTGTCGCGGCTGGCCTTTAACATTTTCATTACTATAGTTGGCTGGTCTCAGTATTCTTCCCTACCTCCTCTGCGCTGAGAGGAAGTGGCATAATTTTTAACGTTTCACTGTTTTAAACAAGGTTAGGACTGTATGATACGTTAAAACAGTTCTGTAAGCAACACCCTATTTTTTGGCAGAGCCCCTCCCGAGACTAGACTCTGGATCCGGCCCCGACTCCATACCTGAGATGGGTCCCACCATTTTATCGACACCATGTTTTGAACCCTCGTCAATGACCCCAACTGCCATTGTACAACCTTCTTAGCAGAACAACAGAAAAGGGCATCACCAGGGCGGGCGGGAGGGACGTTTCTCCAATGTTCTCCAGTCTGCAAGTGAAGCCCCTTCACTCTTCCCCTCAAACTACTCTTTCTCCTGCTCCTCCCCATCACCTTGTCTGCTCTGCCAATAAGGTAAGAGTCATGACCTCTCATATCCCAACAACTAATGTAACCCCCTACTGCCTGGTTTTCTTTCCACCCTGTCATGTATGCCCTATGTGTATCATTTCCTTCAAGCTCTGGGCATTTCTTTTATTTTTATTTTTTTTTACATTTCTTTAGTTACTACCTGTATTCCATGCCTAGGAAAATTATGTCATACATCCCAGGAGTCCCAGGGGAAGAGGGGCTTTCTCAGCTAAGCACACCTTCTCCTGCTTGAATGCACTAAGGTCAGGTGGATTCCAGCAAGTAAATGCTACATGAAACATCTGCCCTTACTCAAGATGGCCACGGCCAGAAATGTTAAGGGGGGTGTTTTTTCAAAGTAATTTCTCAACAAAATAAAGCATTGAGACATAGATGATGGGTGAGTTTGCTTTGAATATTAAAATTAATTAAATAGTATTTTTGGTTTGTGGTGCTAGGATGAAGTAATTCCACTTTAAATACTTGCTGACCGCGCTATTGCCAAAAGATGGCTACAGGGCTGTCGTCCAGTTCTGGGAGAGCTTTTAGAGACATCCTCCTAGAACTCCGCCCCCTGCACTCCCCTCGGGGCATGCAATGGGCACGCTCTGTGATCGGTGTGTCCTTTGGACACAGCTAAACACAGATCAAGGTGAAAGGTCAATCATTGCGGCCCTTTACCAGGTGATCAGCTGTGTCCAATCACAGCCAATCCCATGCAAACAAATGCCGGTTATCAACATTTCTTTTCCTCAGTGGTTAGGAAAGGAAAGCTGATGATCGGCAATCCTGTGATCGTCAGTGCCCTGATTATCAGTGCAGCTTATTAGTGTTCATCTGTGCAGCATATCAGTGCCCATCAGTGCCACATATCAGTGCAGCATCATCAGTGCCCATCAGTGAAGCTTCATCAGTGCCCATCAGTGCAGCTTCATCAGTGCCCATCAGTGCAGCCTCATCAGCACACATCAGTTAAAAAGAAAACTTACCTACAGTATTTGCAAAATTTTCTAACAGAAACAAAGAAACTGTTTTTTTTTTTTACTTTAAGATTTCCCATTTTTTTTTGTTTGTTTAGCAACAAATTAAAAACCCAGTGGTGATTAGCTCCATCTGTCTCAAAAAAAAAATTATAAAAATGTAATTTGGGTACATTGCTGCATGACCACGCAATTGCCATTCAATGTGCGATAGCACTGAAAGCTGAAAATTGGCCGGGCGGGAAAGAGGTGAAAGTGCCCAGTAGATAAGTGGTTAAGTGGATATAGCTCCTCACAATGCAAACTCATCGAGTCTCCCCTATTCAGCTTTATATTGACAGGTCTTTTTAAGGAAAGCTTTTGCAATGTTTGCTTTGCTTGAAAAAAAGATGCTTTAAAAGTGGCACACTGCAATAAAAATAAACCACACAGAGATGGTATCACTGATGAAATAAGGGTGACATAAGGTTCACATTATCATTCAATTGCTTCCCATACATGATGGGCATTCAAGGGGCTCCAGCTGGCTATCTCCCCCTTTTGTAAACCTGAAAATCACGTGTAGCCTGTGCCTCCCTTGCATAGTTTGTACAACTTCGCCCCATACCTGGCACGTTTACTGGGGAGACACTGGGGAGATTCAATAAATCTGCCTGTAAAGTGGATGAAGGACTCCTTGATACAGATATTTTTAAGGGGTGTATGCATTTCTGAAATGTTTTTGAAAAATAAAATTGATGAGCAGCCTATTTTGTTGAAATATACAAAATATATAAGCAGGGTCACTTATGGGAGAGCACAAAAAATTGCCACTGAAATGTCTCATGATCATTATATTCTGTTCTGGACATGACTGAAGAATAGATGGGAAATGTTTAAAATTCTGAAACAGTGATGTGTTTCAACTGAAATGGTTTGCGTTTTTATACCTAGTTGGGCTGTATATGGTGCTACTGAATTAGAGGGCACTGGTAATGGATGGCACTGGTACTGGCTGTACAGACACTGGTACTGGTAGTAATCAGGTACAGTGACTGGACAGCACTGGTACTGACTGTACCGACACTAGTACTGGATGGCATTGGTACTGGTTAAAGAGGCCATAGTACTGGATGGGACTGGTGCTGGCTGTACAGGCACTGATACTGGATAGCACTGAATGGCAGTGGAAGTCAGTGTACAGGCACTGGTACTGAATGTCACTAGTGCTGCCTGTACAGGCAGTGGCACAGGATGACACTAGTCCTGGCTGGCACAAGTACTGGATGGTGATCAGGAAATAAGCAAGCTCTTTCCTTTCACAATGGATCTGTGTGTGAGATGAAAAGGAGAGCCATTATATGCATTTTGTGATGCTGTGATTAGTCACTGTGATCATGAGGTACAGAGCCACTTTCATTGGCTCTATACCTTTTTTGTGATCTGCACTGTCCAATGACAGTGCAACCACAGTTACTGTGCTGGCGCAAGTGCTAGGGGGAAATAGAAGATAACAAATAAAAGAAGTAATGATGATGCAAGACATGATTATGGTATTCATAAGGGAATATGGGACTAACAATGCAGGTGAATAAACAAACAAGAACAAATAGTTGTAATGGTAAAAACATTATACATTAAAATCTTATTAAAGTCCATTATAGTTCATCACAATCCTTTAAAAATACAGAGTGCCCACAGATAGCAGGATAGGAGGCTGGATAAACGTTGGTTCACACTATTGCTATGTCAGACATTGCATGTGATTCCCACCGCACTGCTCTGCAAGTCACATGCGATGTCTTTGCGATGAAAATTCAGCTATACAGATTGTATGGCTGAATTAGCATCCCATTTGGACCAAAGTCCTGCAGGACCTTTTTTTTGTTCCGCACCAGAATCAGATCGCATGGGTGTTCACACCTATGCGATACAATTCCTGTCCGATTTGACAGTTCGCAATGCCATATGCGATCTAATCTCTAATCTGGGGGTGTCAATAACTTTGTGTTGACAATCCCAGCAGATCGCATATGGCAGTGTGAGCTGCCTGCGAGTCGGGTGCAATGCAGGAACCTGCATCGCACCAGTGTGAACCGGTGTTCTAAAATTTGGTCGGACCTGTGAAAAAAATCGGACCTCGTCACTTCCGGTCATGAAACAGCTGATGGGCGTCTCAAGTGCGCATGCGCACAAGACAGTATCTTGGTTTGGTAAAATTATAACACATAGCGGGCAGTTGCCTGAGAGGAGGCGGGGCTGAGGTGGGACGGAAGACACCACCGCGTCATCTGCAGAGCTGAATAGAGGAGGCGGGACGGAGGCGCGGCCGTGTAATAAATGCAGGGCTTAAGCGACTCCTTCTGTTTTATTATCTTTAGTAATTATCGTATTATTTATCCTTAGGATTTCATAACATTTAGTATTTCTTTAATACAAAATAAGAAATACTAAATGTAATGAAATCCTAAGGATAAATAATACGATAATTACTAAAGATAATAAAACAGAAGGAGTCGCTTAAGCCCTGCATTTATTACACGGCCGCGCCTCCGCCCCACCTCCTCTATTCAGCTCTGCAGATGACGCGGTGGTGTCTTCCGTCCCACCTCAGCCCCGCCTGCTCTCAATCAGCTGTCCGCTGTCTGTTATAATTTTGCCAAACCTCAAAAAATGTCTTCTGCGCATGCGCATGGACGACTCCATCAGCTGTTTTTGTGATGCTCTGTCCCCGGAAGTGACGAGGTCCGATTTTTTCATGGGTCCAACAAAATTTTACAACACCGGCACTAAGGGATTTCTGCTGGCACCAGCTGCAGCTCCTTTTGAATAGATCAGGGTGAATCCAGTTGACAAAAAGACATAAGAAAAGCAGAGGATGCAAGACCAGTGTGAGTATAAAGAGTAGCTTAATAGAAATTAAAACAAAAAGCAAAATCCACTCACAGACTGTGCTGTCAGACCATTATTTCAACAACTGTCTTCTTATAGGATTATAAGTACATTTAATGTATTTTAAGCATGTTATTTATCTGTAACAGCCTCCCCAGTGTAGAGATCCAACATGATTAGGACAGCTGCTGGGTGCCTCCATCTTGGATGTGAAATCAGCAGCCCAAGCAGCAGGGGCCTAACAACAAGGGTTGCAGGGGTTGCAATTGCAACCGGGCCCCATGCTCCAGGGGGCCTGTGCGGCTCCCCTGTACACCTGGATAGTAGGGGCGGCGGGGGCAGCATGTAGAGAAATCACTGGCCTCCTTTTTCCTCCTGTAGCTGCAGGAGGAAAATGGAGGAGATTGGTTCCTCTGTATGCTGCCCCCAACACTCCTCCTATCCAGTTCACTTGTGTTCTGCTGTATCTGGGCCCCTGTGTGCTCCCCTAGTCCCTCCCCCCACTGTGCACCCTTCCCTCTCCTGCCGGCTGCTGCAGGGGATGTGTCACAATAGAGAACCAGGAAGGGGGTCGGTAAATATGTAATTTACCAGCTCCTTCCTTTTCTGAATGGACAGAGTCATAGTTAGTGAAATCGTAAAAAATAAGATATAATGATAAAAAATAATACAATTATAATACCAAAAAATACAAACTACTGACACCAGTGGGTGAACTTCCAGGATCACAAAGGTCACACTTGCGACCGGGCCCTGGCATTCCCCCACTGTGGGGAGACCCCAAGATGGCAGGAAGCCGGCCCACTGCAGAACTTGTAAAAGGGTCCCGCTGCGGGACCGTAATAAAGGGCCCTGCAATGAGAGTAAAGGGCCCCAGGATCAGTGGGAAGAGCCCCAGGCTTGAAGGGAAGGGCCTCGGCCAGGGTTCCGGGAGGCCCCTCATGGTTTCTTGCACCAGGGCCCTGAAGGTTCTAGTTACGCCTCTGCCAAGCAGATTCAGAGTTGTCATTAAAATTACATTTTAAAGTATTCCTCCACTTCCCTCCCAGCGACTACATAAAAGGTTATATAGTAAGGTGAAGGGAGGGATGGATTTGCTGGGTCAGCACAGACAGTAATTAAATAACCAGAAGAGGAGAGGACCACCACATGCAAGGAGAGAGGGAGCTGTGCTAGGGAGTTGACTTTTCTAAAGCAGTCTAATTTGTTAGCAAGTTCACAGTTCCATTGCAGGTGAATACATATTGGCTTATGGAAAAGAAAAATGCAGCGAGAATTTATAATGTTTGATTTTTCTTTTTTTTTTTTTCTCTATGCTTTTACATGCAATTTGTAAAGTTTTTGTCAGGGTCCCTTTCAGGAGGAGATTGAGGAGTATCTCAAAACATGTCTCTCAATACAGTAGCCTTGGGTAAAAAATGTACAACGTAGTATATACAGAGCTGCAGTTTGGGGTATATAGTGTAAAGCACAGTGTATATATTGCAGTGGTTCTGAGTATTTAATATACAAAAAGAAAAAAAAAAAGAAAAAATAATAAATAAATAAATACACAAATTAAAAAAAAAAATAGAGAATACAGTGGCCACATTATATGTAACATAAAGCAAAATGTACAGAAGAATTTTGTACAAAATGTACAAAATGTCTTTTGTGTTTAACATTCAAAGCAGTGTGTACTATGTGACATACATCAAGAAGTGGTCAGATCATGTAATATGTGGAATGTTAAACAGAACACAATATACTTACAGAATATTGTGTACAATTAAGTGGTCTAGATTATGCAACGTGCAGCATTTCTTATAACATACAGTGGTCTGGAGTATGCAACTGTAGCACTACGCCCGCAAGGGCTGCTGGTAAATGGCTTCCTTATTCCTGCAAAGCCAAGCCGCACGCATTTTTCCACTTGCACCCAGACACAATACGTCATTCCCTTAGCTTTGTTTTTGTTGTTTTATTAGAGGTAACAACTTGGATGGGGTAGAGAAATTTATGGGATGCCCAACTTGACAAAAATAACAGAAGGATTAGTAGCAAAAGTCCCTTATGGATTTGGAAAATAGCACAAATGGTTGCAAAACTGCATGCAGGAGTATCTCCTTTCCTCCGGAGAACTGCTCCCCACCCCAAAGCACCTTGTCCCCATGTTAATGGAGAAAAGAACCTCATCCCCACAACCGTGGCCGTGGTTGTAGGGATATTCCTTTAATAAAAAAACACAAAAAGTGTTCCCTGATCTAAATTCATCATCAATCAGGTCGACCGTTGCACCTGAAAAATAAAAAAACAAAAATGCCCCCGCCTTCTATGAAGGCTGGCCGCCTACTGCAGGCTCCGCCGTTTGACAGTTCTTATATAGGTAAGGGCGGGGCCATCTGGCAACGTCACCTGATGGCACCACCCCCCTTGGACGTCACAGAACTGTGCATGCTGGATCGGCGGCATCACAGGGGGGGGGGGGTGCCACCAGGTGACGTTGTCAGGTGGCTTCACCCCTTACCTATATAAGAACTGTCAAATGGCGGGGCCTGCAGTAGGCGGCCACCCTTCATAGACGGCAGAAATGTTTTGATTTTTTATGTAGCAGATTTTCCAGGCATTGGGCCTGATGTGGGTCTGCCATGGTTACCAATGACACCTTCAGCCCATTTATGCTGAATATCCAAGTGTGAAATTGTAGACAATTGTAACGCTCCTGTGTTTTTATTGTAAGCTGGATTTGCAGCTGCAGAATCTCCACTCAGTAGTCATGTAGAGATGTGTTTGAATACCAGATCCAACTCTCCAGAGTCATCACTGTGGGCCTGTCTGCTTCAGCATACAGATATACACACACTCAATAAGATGTTCCTGGAGTGATAGGATGTATATGATAGTATGGAGGTGATGTGCTGAAGGGACAGGTGTGAGCAGTGACAGTAATGGTAAGCACTTGATAGTAATGTTCAGGAGAGTAGTAGATGGTAATAGGTAGAATGCAGATAGGTTAGTAATCATGTATGGTAACAGGTGGTAAGGACAGCAGATGACATATACAGGATAGACTAACCCAGTGCAAGGATAGATGGTAGTAGACTCAAGAGCTAGCAATCTATGTAACAGTGCAGATGGTAGAATTAGTATGCATAGATAGTAACAGTCCTTAATGTGCAGAAGATGATAGTGTAAGTTAGTTATGGAGGATTCCCCTGTGGGGTACTTATCACAGTAAGGTTTAGTAAGTAGAGGGGTCCAGTAGTGAGGGAGTGATCCGGTAGCGAGATACGGGATCAGTAGCGAGGTTCCGGTCTGTTCCAGGTAAAGGCAAATAGCTGGAGGTTCCGACAGCAAGACAAGGCTTGTAAGCATGTAGGCACACATTGAACGGACAACGTGAGAGAGAACGCCGGCGATTGAAATAGCCGCTCAGCGGCGCTCAGCGATGACGTCATCCGTCTTAAAGGTGTATGCGTTCCACCTAACTAGAAAGGTGGGACGCAATGTTGAAAAGAAAATGGTAAATAAGGGTACCAAAGGTACCAGAATCTTACAACAATGACCATTCCGGCATCTTTGGTTGGCTTTGTTTATTTGATAACTGGAATGGGAGAAGGGAGTGAGTGGGATACTCCTCTGGCTCAACTAAGTACAACTTGGGACATTCTGAAGAAAAAATGCCTTTCATCGCTGTCTTGATGCCGGCTGGCTGCCGAACAACACTTGCTGGCGCTTGAAAAATACTGACTTGCTGAACTGTACTTGGACTTGACTTTTGACACTCTGGTTAGCTCAAAGGGTCCTGATCTGTACTAATAACTGACTCTTGACACTCTGGTTAGCTCAAAAGTCCTGGATACAGCTCCCTCCAGTCCTTCCTGACTGAGGTAGCTACTTGTAACTGCTTGTGCTGCTGCAACTCTTAACACTGTACACTGCATTCTGCACGCTGTACACTTAACTCTTCAGGGCCCAACCTCTGGCGCCCCCTTTACACTTCAGGGTCCCCTCACTAGGCACCCCCTCTACACTTCAGGGTCCTCTCACTAGGCACCCCCTCTACATTTCAGGGTCAACACTGGCACCCCTTCACCACTAGCTAGCTCCCGGATCCCTTGGACCTTCACTGGAGTGGTCCCCTCTCAGCTAGGCAGACCCCCAGGGGTAGTTTGCAGTACTCACGAACTGGGAATGCTTTCCTGAAGCTGGGCCCCCTCAGCTCCGCTGGTCCTCGGCACACCGGATCCCCTCTGCAGCTTAGCTCAGCTCTACTCTCTGTCCCCTCAGGCAAGCCGTCTGGGACGCCCGATCCTTCTGACAGGAGGAGAGACATCTGTACTCTCCCTCCTGGTACTCTGCTTCCAGCCAAAGACACTGCGTTATGCACTCCCCTCAAACCTATACCCACTCCCAGAATCCTGTGCGGCAGAATCTGCCTTTCTGGGGTAGATACAGGCCTGAATGTGCCATTGATTGGGTTTCCGCCACTGTCCAATGAGAGCCCTCTCATGGAGCACAGTAGGGAGACTCCCCAGTCTCATCAGCCACACCTGGGAGACATGACAGCCCATATGAAAATCATGGCCCTGCTGTTAGGCAGCCAGGGCCCACTATACTTTACCTAGCACCTACCTTGTAGGGTGCTACATCTATTTTTCCGGTGCAGCGTGATTTTCGATGGATTTACATGGGGGGGGGGGGGGGGACATGTTTTTTTTTTTATTTTTTAATAAAGGAATTGTCAAAAAAATGTCTCTGTGTCTTTATTACTTTTTGACACTTTTTTGGGTACATTGCTGCATGACCGCGCAATTGCCATTCAAAGTGCAATAGCACTGAAAGCTGAAAATTGGCTGGGCGGGAAAGAGGTGAAAGTGCCCAGTAGATAAGTGGTTAAGTGGCTATAGCTCCTCACAATGCAAACTCATCGAGTCTCCCCTATTCAGCTTTGTGTTGACAGGTCTTTAAGGAAAGCTTTTGCAATGTTTGCTTTGCTTGAAAAAAAAGATGCTTTAAAAGTGGCACACTGCAAAAAAATAAACCACACAGAGATGGTATCACTGATGAAATAAGGGTGACATAAGGTTCACATTATCATTCAATTGCTTCCCATACATGATGGGCATTCAAGGGGCTCCAGCTGGCTATCTCCCCCTTTTGTAAACCTGAAAATCACGTGTAGCCTGTGCCTCCCTTGCATAGTTTGTACAACTTCGCCCCATACCTGGCACGTTTACTGGGGAGACACTGGGGAGATTCAATAAATCTGCCTGTAAAGTGGATGAAGGACTCCTTGATACAGATATTTTTAAGGGGTGTATGCATTTCTGAAATGTTTTTGAAAAATAAAATTGATGAGCAGCCTATTTTGTTGAAATATACAAAATATATAAGCAGGGTCACTTATGGGAGAGCACAAAAAATTGCCACTGAAATGTCTCATGATCATTATATTCTGTTCTGGACATGACTGAAGAATAGATGGGAAATGTTTAAAATTCTGAAACAGTGATGTGTTTCAACTGAAATGGTTTGCGTTTTTATACCTAGTTGGGCTGTATATGGTGCTACTGAATTAGAGGGCACTGGTAATGGATGGCACTGGTACTGGCTGTACAGACACTGGTACTGGTAGTAATCAGGTACAGTGACTGGACAGCACTGGTACTGACTGTACCGACACTAGTACTGGATGGCATTGGTACTGGTTAAAGAGGCCATAGTACTGGATGGGACTGGTGCTGGCTGTACAGGCACTGATACTGGATAGCACTGAATGGCAGTGGAAGTCAGTGTACAGGCACTGGTACTGAATGTCACTAGTGCTGCCTGTACAGGCAGTGGCACAGGATGACACTAGTCCTGGCTGGCACAAGTACTGGATGGTGATCAGGAAATAAGCAAGCTCTTTCCTTTCACAATGGATCTGTGTGTGAGATGAAAAGGAGAGCTGGCTGCTAATTGCAGCCATTATATGCATTTGTGATGCTGTGATTAGTCACTGTGATCATGAGGTACAGAGCCACTTTCATTGGCTCTATACCTTTTTTGTGATCTGCACTGTCCAATGACAGTGTGTAGTATGGTAAGCAACGGGTTAAGTTGCTGTCTTACAATTATGTATATGTCTGGGAGCTGGGTGTGGCTGTAGTTTAGTTGCATGCTGATGTGCAGTGAATAAAGAAGCAACCTGTACAGCCTGTCTGTGTTAATACACTACATTTTGGCGACGAGGATGGCTAGCTTTCTGGATTTACCGGCTATCGGACCGTTTGATGTGTCTGGAGACCACACTAGTCTCTCACAGCGCTGGGACAAGTGGAAGAAGGGATTTCAGCTCTATGTTATAGCCACAGGAGTGACTGCACCTGCTCAGAAGAGAGCCATGTTGCTGCATCTAGCTGGACCTCAAGTTCAGGACATTTTTGAAACCCTGGGAGCAACAGGGGAAGATTCAGACTATGAGACAGCCATGAATAAACTGAGTGAGTACTTTGAGCCAAAGAAAAATATTCCCTATGAAAGATATAAGTTTAGACAGGCTGTGCAAGAACTGGGAGAAACCACAGACAGTTATGTGACTAGGCTGAAATATCTGGCAAAGTCTTGTGATTTTGGGACTGTAACTGAGGAGATAATCAGAGATCAGGTCATAGAGAAATGCACATCTGTGCACCTCAGGAGGAGATTATTGAGAGAACCTAGTCTCACACTTACTAGTCTGCAGGAGATTGCAAGAGCCATTGAACTGTCTGAGCTCCAGGCTCTGCATATTGAAACCAAGAACACTGCATCTGTCAATACAGTCTCCAAACCTACCTATAATAATAGGAATATCTGGAGTAGGAAAGAGAGTTTTCCAAAGAGGATTTTACACATCACCTGCAATAAATGTGGCAGGGCGGGACACACAAGTCAGGACTGCACTGTGGTACAGAATAAAATGTGCTATGCTTGTGGAAAGACAGGTCATTTTGCAGCTGTGTGTAGAAGTACAACCAGAGATAACAAAACCAAAGGACAATCTGCACAAGTAAATGTTATAGCTGAGGATAAAGAGAGTGCTTCTGACTGTGAATTTATATTCTCCCTGTGTTCTCTGCAAGCTGGGACATTAACCATTAAGATTGGAAATACAGATGTGTCAGTGTTGATTGACTCTGGAGCTACATGCAATGTTATGGACTTGGCTTCTTGGCACAGTCTTAATGGCAGAGAAAATCACCTTAAATTGTGTAACACCACTAAACAGATTTATACTTATGGCTCCAGTACACCACTGCAACTTAAAGGCAAATTTTATACCTCTGTTCAAACACATGAGACTGGTCCTCCATTGCAGACCGAATTCTATGTTGTAGATGGCACAGGGTCGCCTCTGCTTGGTCGTCAAACCGCAATGGCACTAGGGGTGTTACAGATTGGCCGTGATGTAGGAAGCGCAAGAGTGAATATGGTGTCTCCTGCTATTTCTGCATTGAAAGAGGAATTTAAAGATTGCTTCTCTGGGTTTGGAAAATTAAAGGATTTTCAGTTGGAGCTTCACATTGATCCACATGTAAAGCCTATTGCACAGCCAGTACGCAGACTTCCTTATAGCCTGAGATCACCTGTTGAGCACAAGCTGGCAGAGCTGCTAGACCTTGACATTATTGAACCTGTGGAAGGGCCCACTCCGTGGGTATCGCCGTTAGTTGTTGTACCAAAGGGCACAGATATTCGGATTTGTGTGGACATGAGATGTGCTAACCAAGCTGTGCAGAGAGAGAGACATCCAATTCCCACTATTGAAGATGTTCTACATGCAATGAATGGGGCAAGTGTCTTCAGTAAACTGGATTTGAAATGGGGTTATCATCAGATTGAATTGACCCCAGCATCTAGAGTCATCACTACATTTGCAAGCCATAAAGGTCTTTTTAGATACAAGAGGTTGATGTTTGGCGTATCGTCCGCACCGGAGGCCTATCAACATGTGATTCAGCAAGTGCTACATGGTTGTGAAGGCACGCATAACATTTCTGATGATATAATTGTGTGGGGAACAAACACACAGGAGCACGATGAACGTCTCCGTGCAGTGCTAAATCGCTTGAAGGAGAAAGGGTTAACATTAAATGAGAAGAAGTGCACATTTCAAATGAATAAAATGACTTTTATGGGCCATGTGCTGTCTGACAGGGGCATTGGTCCGGAGGACTGTAAAATTAAAGCTGTGTCTGATGCCAGAAATCCTGAAAACCCTGCAGAAGTACGCAGTTTTCTTGGGCTAGTGAATTACTGTGCCAAGTTTATTCCAGATATGGCGACTGTCAGTGAACCTTTGAGAGTGTTGACTCGCAAAGCAGTCCCGTGGAAGTGGGGCTTTTTGGAACAAGGTGCATTTGATGAACTTAAGAGACGGCTGACTTGCGCCACAACTTTGGCTTATTTCAATCCTACTGCACACACCCAAGTTATTGTCGATGCTAGCCCTGTGGGGTTAGGCGCCATCTTGGTTCAGAGACAATGCACAGGCGATTACAGGCCTATTCAGTATGCAAGCAGATCCCTCACTGATGTAGAGAGACTTTATTCTCAGACCGAGAAAGAAGCTTTGGCTGTTGTTTGGGGATGTGAAAGGTTTCACACCTATCTCTACGGCCTTGAATTTGAAATCATCACAGACCACAAGCCTCTGGAAGTGATATATTCGCCACGCTCAAAACCATCCGCCAGAATTGAGAGATGGTGTCAGGGAATCCCTGTGAGACGTCTGGGGCGTCGCCGTGCACAGGCTATTCCCAGAAGAATGACTAATGGGCGTGGTGCCAGACAGGCTATTTAAAGGAAGTTCATTCCTGTTTGATACCTGTATGCTTCCCTGTTGCTGACCTGGCTTGTTCTGAACTTGGACTTGGATTCTGCTTCTGCTTCTCTGCTAAACCTGACCCGGCTCCGTCCCTGACTTTGGCTCTGCTTACGATTTGGTACCCTGCTGCACCGCCTGTTGATGACCCTGGCTTTCCTACTACTCTGACTCTGTCTCTCAGAACTACCCGAGTGCTTGCCTGGCTATCTGCTGCACATGTTCCATACAGCATTGCATGTTCCAGTTTCCCAGGTACGTGACAGTATCAGTCAGCCAACTATGGAGTCTGAAAGGGAGGTCTCTCCACTGGAGAACGTTTGCCGATCGATCTCTGCACTATCCCACATGGTACAAAGCCTACAAGGAAAATTGGATTGCATCGAAGATCAATTATCGGCCCGCAAAAATGACTCTTCTCTGACGGAGCCCAGCACATCCTGTGCGGCGGATTTCCACCCGGAACCTCGGGTTCCCATTCCTGAACGTTTTTCTGGAAATCGAAGAAAATTTCGGACTTTTCGTAATTCTTGTGAACTATACTTTTCCCTGTTGCCTCGAACCTTCTCTTCACAAGATACCAAGGTGGGGTTCATTATCTCGCTCCTTCGGGATGAGCCCCAATCCTGGGCTTTCCATCTTCGGGAACAACACGATCCAGCCTTGACAACCATGGACTCTTTTTTTTCTGCCATGTCCCAGCTATACGCAGATCCTTTTTGTCATCGGACTGCTGAATCAAAGCTTAGCAAGTTAAAGCAAGGCCTTAGGCCTGTGGAGGATTATGTGACAGATTTCCGTGTATGGAGTGCCGATACTCTGTGGAACCATTCGGCCCTCCATCATCAGTTCCGTCTTGGTTTGTCTGATGCCCTAAAGGATGAACTTGCCAGGGTGGGGGTACCAACGGCCTTAGAAGACCTGGTGAACCTTGTCATCCAGATTGACCGGAGGCTACGTGAGAGGCAAGCTGAAAGAACTAACAAGGCTCCTTTGGTCCGCCCGGAGTTTGGGGCTGATACTCCTCTCATTACCTTTAACCCCCCAGAGGTACCTCACTACCCTTCACGAAAGAGTTTCCAGAGATCCCCGCTGTCCACATCGGAACGTCTTTGACGCTATCGCTCCAATCTCTGCCTCTACTGTGGCGATGCCGGTCACCACATTCAGACTTGTCCTGTGAGGCCTTGCAGAACCTCCTCTAACTGGATTTCTATGATGCATCCACCCGGGTCTAATCAAACACATCTCACCTTGCTTTGCCATCTGAAACTTCCTGAAAAGACTATCTCTGTTCCTGCTATTATAGACTCTGGGGCCTGTAGCTGTTTTGTGGATGTGACATTTGCAGCCCAACACAATCTACCTCTCTGTACCAAGAAACAAGGGTTTGTTGTTCACCTGGCTGATGGCTCTGGTATCAAGTCTGGTCCAGTGACACAAGAGACGGCTCCAATTTTCTGCTCTTCCTCCTCTGGTCATCAAGAATTCCTTTGCCTGGACGTTATAACATCACCCATGTTTCCTGTCATTCTTGGTATACCCTGGCTGAAGGCCCATAACCCTAGCATCAATTGGCTCACGGGTGAGATTTCCTTCTCTTCTCCCTACTGCCGGGCACACTGTGTTCCTGAGGAGTCTCTTACTGTTACCTCTCTCCTTGGTATCCACCCGGACCCCGAAGTCTTGAAACTGGTACCCACAGTTTACCACGAATACCTGGATGTTTTCAATAAAAAGAGCGCTGATTCTCTTCCTCCCCATCGTACATACGATTGCCCCATTGAACTGTTGCCAGGGGCTGAAATACCTTTTGGCCGGATCTACCCTCTCTCTGAGCTCGAATTAGAGACTCTCCATAACTACATTAATGAAAGCCTGGAAAAAGGATTCATCCGACCCTCCACTTCACCCGCAGGAGCGGGCATATTCTTTGTTGAGAAAAAGGACCATACCCTTAGGCCCTGTGTGGATTATCGCGATCTCAATAAGATAACTGTCAAGAATCGTTATCCTCTTCCCCTAATTCCCGAACTTTTCCAGAGGTTACGAGGGGCACAAGTGTTCTCCAAACTTGATTTGAGGGGTGCCTACAACCTAGTCAGAATTCGTGAAGGAGACGAATGGAAAACCGCGTTTCGAACGCGCTTTGGGCATTTCGAATATCTGGTCATGCCATTCGGTCTTTGTAATGCCCCAGCCACATTCCAACATCTTGTTAATGATATATTTCGGGACTATCTTGATTTGTTTATCATCGTATACTTGGATGATATCCTTGTATTTTCCAGTTCTCTCGACCTACACAGAAACTATGTAAAGAAGGTACTGGACAGACTTCGCTAACACCGTCTTTACGCAAAAGCAGAGAAATGTGAGTTCGAAAAACAGGTTATCCAATTTCTGGGACTCATTATTTCTGCGGATGGCATTGCTATGGACCCGCAAAAGGTATCTGCCGCACTGGAATGGCCTGCCCCCGAGGACAAGAAAGCAGTACAGCGCATTGTGGGCTTCGCTAATTTTTACAGGAAGTTTATAAAGAACTTTTCTGGCATCATATCCCCCATCACACAGCTGACCAAACAGTTTACCCCATTCAAATGGACTCCAGAGGCTCAAGCCGCCTTTGAACTATTAAAGACTTTGTTTACTTCCGCACCCATTTTAAAACACCCAGATCCAGCTTTAGCCTATGTACTTGAAGTGGATGCCTCTGAAAATGCGGTCGGGGCTATACTATCCCAACGACAAGGAGCCAAGTCCCTACTCTACCCTATTGCCTTTTTCTCCAGAAAATTAAGCTCCTCTGAGAGGAACTATGACGTAGGAGATCGTGAACTGTTAGCCATAAAGGCTGCCCTGGAGGAATGGCGCTACCTACTGGAGGGGGCTGCACACCCTATCCTTATTTTTACAGACCATAAGAACTTAGAATATTTAAGAACCGCGAAAAGATTAAGACCTCGACAGGCAAGATGGGCACTTTTCTTCTCTCGATTTGTGTTCCATATAACTTTTCGTCCGGGCTCTAAGAATTGCAAACCTGATGCCCTTTCTCGCATGTTTCCTGAACCAGCTCCACCTCCTGAACCTGACACCATTTTGCCAGCTAAGAATTTCCTACTCTTGCAAACAGACTTGATGTCACAGATCAAGGGGACAGTTGCAAACTCCCCACCTCCTCTGAACTTGCATCTCCAGCAGAGGGATGGACTTTATTTCCACAAGGAACAAATTTTTATTCCCGAACAACTGAGGGTCACCATTCTTAAGAAGTGTCATGATCATCTTCTGGCTGGACACTTTGGTATCCATAAAACCTCTGATTTGGTCTCCCGTTCCTTTTGGTGGCCAGATTGGTTAAAGGACTGTAAAAACTATGTCAGATCCTGCTCTGTGTGTCTCAGAAACAAGTCTGATCGGGCCAAGACCTGGGGCCTGTTGGAATCCCTCCCCGTACCTGAAAAACCATGGAGTATGATCTCTATGGACTTTATTGTGGAACTTCCTCCATCTGAAGGGTTTACAACTATCTTTGTCGTAGTTGATCGTCTTTCCAAGATGGCACACTTTATACCTCTGAAAGGAACTCCCTCTGCCTCCGAAACTGCCTCCACGTTTATCAAAGAAGTGGTGAGATTGCATGGCATTCCAACCAGCATTGTCTCTGATCGTGGGGTGCAGTTCACTTCCAAGTTTTGGAAAGCTTTATGTGAAGCATTAAACATTGAACTTTGTTTGTCTTCTGCCTACCACCCACAAACAAACGGACAGACCGAGAGGACAAACCAAACTCTTGAACAATATTTAAGGTGCTTCTCTTCTTTTTCTCAAGACGACTGGGTGTTACTCCTCCCTTTAGCGGAATTTGCTTATAATAACTCCGTCCATTCCGCCACCAAGCAGTCTCCTTTCTATGCCAATTATGGATATCACCCCTCCTTCCTACCTGAGTTACCTATGGAATCTGCTGTACCAGCTGTACAAGAAAGACTAAATTTTCTTAATGCCAACAGTCAGCTTTTGCGGGAAACCATTTTGAAGGCACAGGCTGGTAATAAAAAATTAAGAAGGAGAGGGAATTTGAATTTAAAACCGGGGGATAAGGTCTGGCTATCTACAGCAAACCTGAGATTAAAGTGTCCCTCAAAAAAGCTTGGCCCAAGATACCTAGGTCCATTTCCTATCAGGAAGAAGATCAATTCTGTGGCATTCGAATTAATCTTACCAGGTAATCTGAAGATCCATCCCGTGTTCCATGTTTCTTTACTGAAGTCAGCCATTCCCAACCCCTTCCCAGATCGTGGATCTGAAGTTCCTGCTCCCCTTTTGATCGAAGGTAATGAAGAATTTGAGGTGGAGTCTATTCTGGACTGTAGAAGAAGGGGTGGTCGGACACAGCTTCTTATCAAGTGGAAGGGCTATGGCCCTGAGGATAATTCCTGGGAACCTGCTTCAAACGTCCATGCTCCTCGATTGTTACGAGCCTACCTTCTACAACATCCGGAAAAACGGTCTATGTTGGGCATCCGGAGGCTTCCCTTAAGGGGGGGGCAATGTCAGGGAATCACTGTGAGACGTCTGGGGCGTCGCCGTGCACAGGCTATTCCCAGAAGAATGACTAATGGGCGTGGTGCCAGACAGGCTATTTAAAGGAAGTTCATTCCTGTTTCCTGTGCTGACTGATCTTCAGCTGTTTCCTGTGACCTGATGATACCTGTATGCTTCCCTGTTGCTGACCTGGCTTGTTCTGAACTTGGACTTGGATTCTGCTTCTGCTTCTCTGCTAAACCTGACCCGGCTCCGTCCCTGACTTTGGCTCTGCTTACGATTTGGTACCCTGCTGCACCGCCTGTTGATGACCCTGGCTTTCCTACTACTCTGACTCTGTCTCTCAGAACTACCCGAGTGCTTGCCTGGCTATCTGCTGCACATGTTCCATACAGCATTGCATGTTCCAGTTTCCAGGATCCGGACAAGCAGCCTATCCTGATCCATCAACGACCACAGGCACTCGTGTCCCTCCTGGCCTTTGACACCCTCTGTCTCACCTTCAGTGGGGTCTGGGCCGGAGATATAAGAGAGGCCGACCTCGTCAACTCAGACTCCTCCCAGGTACGTGACAGATGGGTTCTCAGATTGTTACCATATCGCTTTACAGTGCGGTACAGACCTGGACCGACTAATGCGGCAGATGCACTTTCCAGATTGCCTCAGTCTTCTGCACCTGTTCATAACCTGGCAGAAGAGTACATTCGTTTTGTGGCTACTAACGCCATGCCTCAGGCATTGACACCGCGGGAGGTTGAAGAATTGTCATCTGTGGATCCGGAAATTGCTCGGTTGAGAAAATGTGTAAGACAAGGGGTTTGGGTGGATTGTGACCCAAGCTATCACAGAATCAAACAAGAGCTGAGTATTGCAGGACAACTAGTTCTACATGGCCATCGTATTGTGATGCCTAAAGACTTACGGAAACGTACATTACATTTAGCCCATGAGGGCCATCAAGGCATTGTACGCACCAAACAAAGATTACGTGAGAAAGTCTGGTGGCCAGGAATTGACAAGGATGTGGAACGTTTGGTTTCTTCATGTCGAGCATGTCAGTTAGTGGGCAGCAAACCTAAACCAGAACCAGTAACTCACACTGTTCTACCTGAGGGACCATGGGAAGATTTAGCCATTGATCTGTGCGACATTCCATCTGGACACCATCTTTTAGTTGTTGTGGACTATTATTCAAGGTGGCAAGAGGTGGTAGTTCTCACTAAAGCTACATCATCAACTGTAATTGAGGGGTTGGAGAGCATTTTTGCATCTCATGGGTTGCCTAAACGGATTGTGAGTGATAATGGTGCCCAATTTACTTCTCAGGAATTTCAGGATTATCTGAAATCAAATGCTATTGAACATCATCGTACAACTCCATACTGGCCACAGGCTAACGGGGAAGTGGAACGCCAGAATCGAACCTTGCTGAAAGCTTTGCGGATTGCTCATTTAGAGAGAAGAGACTGGAAAAAGGAACTGTGGCGTTTTCTTTTGGCTTATCGCACAACGCCGCATACTGTCACTGGCGTTAGTCCTGCGGAACTTCTTTGTGGTCGCAAATTCAGGACAAAATTGCCAGACATTGGGGGTCCTCCTACGAGTCAGAAACCTTTTCGGCATATTGATGAGGAAAGGAAGATCCGGGCTGAACAGTATGCAAACCACCGCCGCCATTGTCAACCTAGTGGCCTTCAACAGGGTGATAAGGTGTTGCTTCAAAATGATCGGTTTAACAAACTGGCTCCGTCCTTTGAACCTGAGCCTTATGTTGTAAAGGAGAAAAGAGGTACTCAAGTGGTTTTAGAGGATTTAGATGGACACACAAAAGTGCGTAATTCCTCATTTGTGAAGAAATTTATTGAGTCAGAAGGTCAAGTATCGGAAGATGGCGAACAGGCAAAGAGTAGTGATGATACTGCCAGTGATCCAGACTTCAATCCACAACCATCCACATCGGAATGGCCAAGAGAAAAACGAGCAAATAATCCACCGGCCTACCTTAAGGACTATGTGTATAGTCAGGAGTTTATAGTTTAAATTTTTAGTTGTTCATCCATGCATTTTGTTAATCTTATTAATACGTTGTGCATGTTATGTTTTATTCAAAGAGAGGAGGGAATGTAGTATGGTAAGCAACGGGTTAAGTTGCTGTCTTACAATTATGTATATGTCTGGGAGCTGGGTGTGGCTGTAGTTTAGTTGCATGCTGATGTGCAGTGAATAAAGAAGCAACCTGTACAGCCTGTCTGTGTTAATACACTACACAGTGCAACCACAGTTACTGTGCTGGCGCAAGTGCTAGGGGGAAATAGAAGATAACAAATAAAAGAAGTAATGATGATGCAAGACATGATTATGGTATTCATAAGGGAATATGGGACTAACAATGCAGGTGAATAAACAAACAAGAACAAATAGTTGTAATGGTAAAAACATTATACATTAAAATCTTATTAAAGTCCATTATAGTTCATCACAATCCTTTAAAAATACAGAGTGCCCACAGATAGCAGGATAGGAGGCTGGATAAACGTTGGTTCACACTATTGCTATGTCAGACATTGCATGTGATTCCCACCGCACTGCTCTGCAAATCAAATGCGATGTCTTTGCGATTAAAATTCAGCTATACAGATTGTATGGCTGAATTAGCATCCCATTCGGACCAAAGTCCTGCAGGACCTTTTTTTTGTTCCGCACCAGAATCAGATCGCATGGGTGTTCACACCTATGCGATACGATTCCTGTCCGATTTGACAGTTCGCAATGCCATATGCGATCTAACCTGGGGGTGTCATTAACTTTGTGTTGACACTCCCAGCAGATCGCATATGGCAGTGTGAGCTGCCTGTGAGTCGGGTGCAATGCAGGAACCTGCATCGCACCAGTGTGAACCGGCACTAAGGGATTTCTGCTGGCACCAGCTGCAGCTCCTTTTGAATAGATCAGGGTGAATCCAGTTGACAAAAAGACATAAGAAAAGCAGAGGATGCAAGACCAGTGTGAGTATAAAGAGTAGCTTAATAGAAATAAAAATAAAAGCAAAATCCACTCACAGACCATGCTGTCAGACCATTGTTTCAACAACTGTCTTCTTATAGGATTATAACTACATTTAATGTATTTTAGGCATGTTATTTATCTGTAACAGCCTCCCCAGTGTAGAGATCCAACATGATTAGGACAGCTGCTGGGTGCCTCCATCCTGGATGTGAAGTCAGCAGCCCATGCAGCAGGGGCGTAACAACTAGGGTTGCAGGGGTTGCAATTGCAACCGAGCCCCATGCTCCAGGGGGCCTGTGCCGCTCCCCTGTACACCTGGATAGGAGGAGCGGCGGGGGCAGCATGTAGAGAAATCACTGGCCTCATTTTTCCTCCTGTAGCTACAGGAGGAAAATGTTGGAGATTGGTTCCTCTGTATGCTGTCCCCACCACTCCTCCTATCCAGTTCACTTGTGTTCTGCTGTCTCTGGGCCCCTGTGTGCTCCCCTGGTCCCTCCCCCCACTGTGCACCCTTCCCTCTCCTGCCGGCTGCTGCAGGGGATGTGTCACAATAGAGAACCAGGAAGGGGGTCGGTAAATATGTAATTTACCAACTCCTTCCTTTTCTGAATGGACAGAGTCATAGTTAGTGAAATTGTAAAAAATAAGGTATAATGATAAAAAATAATACAATTATAATACCAAAAAATACAAACTACTGACACCAGTGGGTGAACTTCCAGGATCACAAAGGTCACACTTGCGACCGGGCCCTGGCATTCCCCCACTGTGGGCAGACCCCAAGATGGCAGGAAGGGGGCCCACTGCAGAACTTGTAAAAGGGTCCCGCTGCGGGACCGTAATAAAGGGCCCTGCAATGAGAGTAAAGGGCCCCAGGATCAGTGGGAAGAGCCCCAGGCTTGAAGGGAAGGGCCCCGGCCAGGGTTTCGGGAGGCCCCTCATGGTTTCTTGCACCAGGGCCCTGAAGGTTCTAGTTACGCCTCTGCCAAGCAGATTCAGAGTGGTCATTAAAATTACATTTTAAAGTATTCCTCCACTTCCCTCCCAGCGACTACATAAAAGGTTATATAGTAAGGTGAAGGGAGGGATGGATTTGCTGGGTCAGCACAGACAGTAATTAAATAACCAGAAGAGGAGAGAGGGAGCTGTGCTAGGGAGTTGACTTTTCTAAAGCAGTCGAATTTGTTAGCAAGTTCACAGTTCCATTGCAGGTGAATACATATTGGCTTATGGAAAAGAAAAATGCAGCGAGAATTTATAATGTTTGATTTTTCTTTTTTTTTTTTTTTTTTTTTCTATGCTTTTACATGCAATTTGTAAAGTTTTTGTCAGGGTCCCTTTCAGGAGGAGATTGAGGAGTATCTCAAAACATGTCTCTCAATACAGTAGCCTTGGGTAAAAAATGTACAACGTAGTATATACAGAGCTGCAGTTTGGGGTATATAGTGTAAAGCACAGTGTATATATTGCAGTGGTTCTGAGTATTTAATATACAAAAAGAAAAAATAATAAATAAATAAATACACAAATTTAAAAAAAAAATAGAGAATACAGTGGCCACATTATATGTAACATAAAGCAAAATGTACAGAAGAATTTTGTACAAAATGTACAAAATGTCTTTTGTGTTTAACATTCAAAGCAGTGTGTACTACGTGACATACATCAAGAAGTGGTCAGATCATGTAATATGTGGAATGTTAAACAGAACACAATATACTTACAGAATATTGTGTACAATTAAGTGGTCTAGATTATGCAACGTGCAGCATTTCTTATAACATACAGTGGTCTGGCGTATGCAACTGTAGCGCTACGCCCGCAAGGGCTGCTGGTAAATGGCTTCCTTATTCCTGCAAAGCCAAGCCGCACGCATTTTTCCACTTGCACCCAGACACAATAAGTCATTCCCTTAGCTTTGTTTTTGTTGTTTTATTAGAGGTAACAACTTGGATGGGGTAGAGAAATTTATGGGGTTCCCAACTTGACAAAAATAACAGAAGGATTAGTAGCAAAAGTCCCTTATGGATTTGGAAAATAGCACAAATGGTTGCAAAACTGCATGCAGGAGTATCTCCTTTCCTCCGGAGAACTGCTGGCCGCCTACTGCAGGCTCCGCCGTTTGACAGTTCTTATATAGGTAAGGGCGGGGCCACCTGGCAACGTCACCTGATGGCACCACCCCCCTTGGACTTCACAGAACTGTGCATGCTGGATCGGCGGCATCACAGTTGCCACCAGGTGACGTTGCCAGGTGGCTTCACCCCTTACCTATATAAGATCTGTCAAATGGCGGGGCCTGCAGTAGGCGGCCACCCTTCATAGACGGCAGAAATGTTTTGATTTTTTATGTAGCAGATTTTCCAGGCATTGGGCCTGATGTGGGTCTGCCATGGTTACCAATGACACCTTCAGCCCATTTATGCTGAATATCCAAGTGTGAAATTGTAGACAATGACCATTCCGGCATCTTTGGTTGGCTTTGTTTATTTGATAACTGGAATGGGAGAAGGGAGTGAGTGGGATACTCCTCTGGCTCAACTAAGTACAACTTGGGACATTCTGAAGAAAAAATGCCTTTCATCGCTGTCTTGATGCCGGCTGGCTGCCGAACAACACTTGCTGGCGCTTGAAAAATACTGACTTGCTGAACTGTACTTGGACTTGACTTTTGACACTCTGGTTAGCTCAAAGGGTCCTGATCTGTACTAATAACTGACTCTTGACACTCTGGTTAGCTCAAAAGTCCTGGATACAGCTCCCTCCAGTCCTTCCTGACTGAGGTAGCTACTTGTAACTGCTTGTGCTGCTGCAACTCTTAACACTGTACACTGCATTCTGCATGCTGTACACTTAACTCTTCAGGGCCCAACCTCTGGCGCCCCCTTTACACTTCAGGGTCCCCTCACTAGGCACCCCCTCTACACTTCAGGGTCCTCTCACTAGGCACCCCCTCTACATTTCAGGGTCAACACTGGCACCCCTTCACCACTAGCTAGCTCCCGGATCCCTTGGACCTTCACTGGAGTGGTCCCCTCTCAGCTAGGCAGACCCCCAGGGGTAGTTTGCAGTACTCACGAACTGGGAATGCTTTCCTGAAGCTGGGCCCCCTCAGCTCCGCTGGTCCTCGGCACACCGGATCCCCTCTGCAGCTTAGCTCAGCTCTACTCTCTGTCCCCTCAGGCAAGCCGTCTGGGACGCCCGATCCTTCTGACAGGAGGAGAGACATCTGTACTCTCCCTCCTGGGACTCTGCTTCCAGCCAAAGACGCTGCGTTATGCACTCCCCTCAAACCTATACCCACTCCCAGAATCCTGTGCGGCAGAATCTGCCTTTCTGGGGTAGATACAGGCCTGAATGTGCCATTGATTGAGTTTCTGCCACTGTCCAATGAGAGCCCTCTCATGGAGCACAGTAGGGAGACTCCCCAGTCTCATCAGCCACACCTGGGAGACATGACAGCCCAGATGAAAATCATGGCCCTGCTGTTAGGCAGCCAGGGCCCACTATATTTTACCTAGCACCTACCTTGTAGGGTGCTACATCTATTTTTCCGGTGCAGCGTGATTTTCGATGGATTTACATGGGGGGGGGGGGAACATGTTTTTTTTTATTTTTTAATAAAGGAATTGTCAAAAAAATGTCTTTGTGTCTTTATTACTTTTTGACACTTTTTTGGTGAATGGATAAGGTTACTATGTACCCCATACTCATTCACATAGGGGGGAGGCAGGATCTGGGGGCCCCTTGTTAAAGGAGGCTTCCAGATTCCTATAGGCCCCCCACCGGCAGACTCCCACAACCACCGGCAACAGTTGTGGGGATGAGACCCTTGTCCCCATCAACATGAGGCAGAGCCCCCCTGCCCCAAAGAACTCACCCCCCAATGTTGAGGGCATGAGGTATGGTTAAGAAAGAGGGGGTGCTCTCTTCCCTAATCTGCCAGGCTGCATGCCCAGGTAAGGGACTGGTATGGACTGGAGGGGGGAAACCCCACGCCATTTTTTTCTGTTATTTTTTTTAACCGGCAATTTTTTTTTATTCGGATGTTAGCATGGAAACCCATTGACAGTTAATAGTTACATAGTTAGTCTGGCTGAAAAAAAGACATCTAGTTCAACCAATAGAAGGAAATAAATAAATATATATATATATATATATATATATATATATATATATATATATATATAGCTCTGTGATGGTATCATGAAGGAGTGGAAGAGGACTCCAGTGGCAACCTGTGAAGCTCTGGTGAACTCCATGCCCAAGAGGGTTAAGGCAGTGCTGGAAAATAATGGTGGCCACACATAATATTGATACTTTGAGCCCAATTTTGACATTTTCACTTAGGGGTGTACTCACTTTTGTTGCCAGCAGTTTAGAAATTAATGGCTGTGTGTTGAGGTTTTTTGAGGGGACAGCAAATTTACACTGTTATACAAGCTGTACACTCACTACTTTACATTGTAGCAAAGTGTAATTTCTTCAGCGTTGTCACAAATCTATAATAAAATATTTACAAAAATGTGAGGGGTGTACTTACTTTTGTGAGATACTGTATATATATACACACACTGTATTACCAAAAGTAGTGGGACGCCTGCCTTTACACCCACATGAACTTTAATGGCATCCCAGTCTTAGTCCATAGGGTTCAAGATTGAGTTGGCCCACCCTTTGCAGCTTTAACAGCTTTAACTCTTCTGGGAAGGCTGTCCTCTTAGTTTAGGGTGTGTCTATAGGAATGTTTAAACTTTGACATTTGTTAGGTTAGGCACTGATGTTGGAGAGAAGGTCTGGCCTACAGTCTGCACTCTAATTCATTCCAAAGGTTTTCTATCAGGAAAAGGTCAGGTGAAGGCCAGTCAAGTTCCTCCACCCCAAACTCGCTCATCCATGTCTTTATAGACCTTGCTTTGTGCACTGGTCCAAATCATTTGGTGGTGGAGGTATTATGGTGTGAGGTTGTTTTTCAGGGGTTGGGCTTGGCCCCTCAGTTCTAGTGAAGGCATCAGCATACCAAGACATTTTGGACAATTTCATGCTCCCAACTTTGTGGGAACAGTTTGGGGTTGGCCCTTCCTGTTCCAACATGACAGACCAGTGCACAAAGCAAGGTCCATAAAGACATGGATGCTCAAGTTTGGGGTGGAGGAACTTGACTGTCCTGACCCCAACCTGACAGAACAGCTTTGGGATGAATTAGAGCGCAGACTGCGAGCCAGGCTTCCTCTACAACATCAGTGCCTAACCTCACAAATGTGCTTCTGAAAGAATGGTCAAACTTTCCCATAGACACATCCTAAACCTTGTGGATAACCTTCCCAGAAGAGTTGAAGCTGTTATAACTGCAAAGGGTGGGCCAACTCAATATTGAACCCTACGGACTAAGACTGGGATGCCATTAAAGTTTATGTGGGTGTAAAGGCAGGTGTCCCAATAATATGGTGTATACAGTATATAAACACACATACAATCCTATACATGCAGTCCTATACCCACAGTTGATCCAGTGAAAGGCAAAAAATCCCAATAAAGTGTGATCCAATTTGCCCAGCAGGGAAACATTTCTTCCTGATCCCCCATCATTCCCTCATGACTCATCGGTTATTAGGACGCCGCGGCTGGCTTCCCTGTCCCCCTCCTTAACAACCAGCTTATTCTGCACCCTGATTGGGCAAAGCTTTGCCCAATCGGGATGCAAAATGCACTGTGGGGCGAACACCCACGAACACCCTACAAATTCGGGTGTTTGACGAACGTGCCGAACAACCAATGTTTGGCCTGAACTCATGCTCTGGCCGAACCGTTCACCCAACACTACTTGCTACATGTGGCAGTCTCTCACCTTGTGAATCCCTGGGTGTGCTGATATACCCACTCTGTCCTCCTTGTTCCCACTGCTCTCATACAAGATTCATTCTCGAACCGTTATGCTGATAGGATCTTCCTAAGCCAGCCCAAGCCCAGCCTGGAAGCAAAGACCCCGCCCCCCAGAGGCGGCTCTAGACTTTTTGAGGCCTTAGGCAAAATTAAAATATGAGGCCCCCCCTTGCGCGATAAAACCCCAGGCGCCCCAGGGAGCTATGTAAGAGGCACCGTGACCCAAGGACTCGAGAGCCATGTTTATGCCACGGTCTTATCTTCAGCAGAACTTCTGCTGAAGATAAGACCGTGGCATAAACATGGCTCTCAGTCAAGTCCTTGGGTCACGGTGCCTCTTACATAGCTCCCCCCATGGGTATAAAAAAATGGAGATCTCCATAGTGAGGTACCTTCCAGTTATTTTATTCAAAGATCAGCTTCCCCTCTGCCCTAGCAAATGGGTGCGTGCGTTCCTGCAAAGCGACATATGGGCACATCATTTTGCGGGAATCTGCCAACCTGCAGTATATGTTTTGGTGGCTGGTCAGCAAGTGGTAAAAGATAGGGGGGAAAAGAGAAACCCCATCTGATATATTTTATTTTTATATATATATATTGACACTCACACACACACAGAGTTTGGTCAGAAATATGGATACACTTCATGAATCGCAGGTGTCAAAGTGACGACATGTTTTGCGTTCAAAGCAGAAGTGATGTAACATGGGACGGTAGGTGGCATTACATATACTCCAAATATACAAAGAATACTGGACACACCAAACTGGATTAATAACGTCTCTGCAGCCTTTTTTTATTGGTTTTTAAAAAAATTAACAATTCACTAACTATTTTAACCACTTCAGCTCCAGAACATGTTACCCCCTCTATGCAGTAGTGCAGGCAGTCTACACACCATTCATCTGGGATCTGGCACCTTATTAATGCTGTGACACTGTGACAGGCGTTATTCCCTTGAATTTTCCAGTGAGTTGGGGGGGATTGAGAGGGGAGCACTGAGTGGATGCACTGGTCTGGATATAAAATAAATTGTGAGGAATCCATCTGAGCACAGAGCACTTATATAAAGAAAAAAACATACCATTGGGTTGTCATAAGATAAGAAGCAATAGCATGATTCATGATGAAGCAGAAGCACTGAGCACTTTATTATTTTTTTTAATCTCATTTTTTCAATTGCAAAGGATTATAGGACGTTTCCCATATTAATTATATTTTTCATTTCAAGCCAGCCTGGAATGGTACTTATAACTTAAATATTCAAATTTCAGGAGGATGACAGGTGTCAGGACAGTCCTCTGCAGCTGCAGGCGGCGGCTGGCTGCCTCTTGGACAGAACAGGCCTTCTTTTTGCAGTCAGTCACCCACTCTGAGTCCTCCAGTCCAGCTCCAGTCCTTACCTTTTCGTCTTCTTCTTCTGGTCTGCTCTTATCTTCAAGTTCTCCTCGTGGTACCGATGCTGGGAGAATGCAGTGGAGGGGTTACGTGACATCACGTCGTGACGTCATCGCTATCCCGGACCATGATTCGTGGAATGCAGAAGAAAGAGCAGCAGCCCAACCAGAAGAAGCCGATGTGAGTGCGTCAGGGGCGTACCTAGAGCATTTGGCACCCGGGGCGGATCCTATATCTGGCACCCCCCCCCCCCCAGGCGGAAAGACGACGCACCACACATCGACGTGTCATCAAGTGCACTGCGGCCTTAAACCTGAAAGAATTCTCCTCCCTCTGCTCCCCCTGGGCGGCCATGCCCCCCTCCTCCTCTTCCTCCTCTGCAAAAACGGCACCGACTGACCTGAGGCACCAGACAGAAATACATTTAACTGCCAGTGGCATCACTAGGATTGCAGTCACCTGGTGCATTAAAACATGGTGTAACTCCCCCCCCCCCCCCCCAAAAAAGATGATTTTCCTGTTTTCTGAAAGTGCGCCAAAGATGCAGCATGTGGGACTTTTGGTGCGCTTTCAGAAAATGCAGGAAAAAAAAAAGCGCAATCTAATAGAAATCTATAGACTGCAGCTATAACTGCGGGTAAAAAGTAGGAAGACCCTCTTTACATTACACAGCCCCCATACCTCTGGACCTCTTTACATTACACAGCCCCCATACCTCTGGACCTCTTTACATTACACAGCCCCCGTACCTCTGGACCCCTTTACATTACACAGCCCCTGTACCTCTGGACCCCTTTACATTACACAGCCCCCATACCTCTGGACCTCTTTACATTACACAGCCCCCATACCTCTGGACCCCTTTACATTACACAGCCCCTGTACCTCTGGACCCCTTTACATTACACAGCCCCTGTACCTCTGGACCCCTTTACATTACACAGCCCCCGTACCTCTGGACCCCTTTACATTACACAGCCCCCGTACCTCTGGACCCCTTTACATTACACAGCCCCTGTACCTCTGGACCTCTTTACATTACACAGCCCCCATACCTCTGGACCCCTTTACATTACACAGCCACCCACAACTCTGGACCCCTTTACATTACACATCCCCCCACAACTCTGGACCCCTTTGCATTACACAGCCCCCACACCTCTGGACCCCTTTACATTACACAGCCCCCACACCTCTGGACCCCTTTACATTACACAGCCCCCACACCTCTGGACCCCTTTACATTACACAGCCCCTGTACCTCTGGACCCCTTTACATTACACAGCCCCCGTACCTCTGGACCCCTTTACATTACACAGCCCCCGTACCTCTGGACCCCTTTACATTACACAGCCCCCATACCTCTGGACCCCTTTACATTACACAGCCCCTGTACCTCTGGACCCCTTTACATTACACAGCCCCTGTACCTCTGGACCCATTCACATTACACAGCCCCTGTACCTCTGGACCCCTTTACATTACACAGCCCCGTACCTCTGGACCTCTTTACATTACACAGCCCCC
Source organism: Pelophylax lessonae (assembly GCF_965119305.1). NCBI lineage: Eukaryota > Metazoa > Chordata > Amphibia > Anura > Ranidae > Pelophylax > Pelophylax lessonae. The sequence goes on from NC_138772.1 coordinate 198,623,561, forward strand.
ATACCTCTGGACCCCTTTACATTACACAGCCCCTGTACCTCTGGACCCCTTTACATTACACAGCCCCTGTACCTCTGGACCCCTTTACATTACACAGCCCCTGTACCTCTGGACCCCTTTACATTACACAGCCCCTGTACCTCTGGACCCCTTTACATTACACAGCCCCGTACCTCTGGACCTCTTTACATTACACAGCCCCCATACCTCTGGACCCCTTTACATTACACAGCCCCTGTACCTCTGGACCCCTTTACATTACACAGCCCCTGTACCTCTGGACCCCTTTACATTACACAGCCCCCGTACCTCTGGACCCCTTTACATTACACAGCCCCTGTACCTCTGGACCTCTTTACATTACACAGCCACCCACAACTCTGGACCCCTTTACATTACACAGCCCCTGTACCTCTGGACCCCTTTATATTACACAGCCCCTGTACCTCTGGACCCCTTTACATTACACAGCCCCGTACCTCTGGACCTCTTTACATTACACAGCCCCGTACCTCTGGACCTCTTTACATTACACAGCCCCCATACCTCTGGACCCCTTTACATTACACAGCCCCTGTACCTCTGGACCCCTTTACATTACACAGCCCCCGTACCTCTGGACCCCTTTACATTACACAGCCCCCATACCTCTGGACCCCTTTACATTACACAGCCACCCACAACTCTGGACCCCTTTACATTACACAGCCCCCACACCTCTGGACCTCTTTACATTACACAGCCCCCACACCACCCCCCCCTCATGGAACCCTTTAGATTATACAGCCCCCCCCAAATGAACCATTTACATTATACAGCCTCCCCCCATGGAACCCTTTAGATTATATATACAGTATATATACACAGCCCGCCCCCATGAACCATTTACATTACATTATACAACCCCCCCCATGGAATCCTTTAGATTATATATACAGCCCCCCACTCCCCTCCCCCAAAGAACCATTTACATTATAGAGCAAAAGCCCCCCCATCCCATCCCATCCCCCATCCTCCATCCTCCCATCCTACCTTATTAGGAGAGCAGAGCAGGGAGCAGTCAGTGTAAAGCAGAACAGGGCAGGGAGAATCATCATCAGCGCTGAATATAGAGCGGGAATTACTGAAGTTAAACTTGCTAGTCAACAGCAGGTGATTGGTTGCTAGGGGGTCATAGCAACCAATCACCTGCTTATTAATCGGCAGTGTCCGCCCGGGATCGCCCCACTGTATATTCAGCGCTGATGATTCTCCCTGTGGCTGTGCTGTACTCGCTGCCTCTTGCTCCGCTCTCCAGGGTCAGTGAGCGGCAGACTCGGCAGTTTGGTGGCCGGCTCTGGGTGTCACCCTGGGGCTCCCTGGCACTCCCCAATGTGTGGCACCCGGGGCGGACCGCCCCCCCGCCCGCCCCCCTGTTGGTACACCACTGGAGTGCGTACACTGCGGGGCCTGGCTGGCTGGAGAATTGCTATACAGTCTACTGGTGTAGCGCGTAGCGCTGCTGCGCCGGCGCCCGGCATTTAATGTTGTGGATGTCAGGATGAGGATGTGGCATGTGGAGTGTGGGGATGCGGCCCCGGCGACCTGGCGTGTCGCAAGGTGAAGAACAACTCTATTCATTAAAAAAAAAAAAAATGTTTGGGAAGGATCATGCGAGGCCCCTTTAAGTGCGAGGCCTTCGGCGGCCGCCTTACCGGCCTAATTAGAGAGCCGCCTCTGCCGCCCCCCCTAGACCTAGAGGAGCCCTCCTAGGCCACCAACAGCCCCCTCAGCCCTCCATCTTCCACCCAACTCCCTCTGTTGGCATGGCTCCTCCATATGTAAGGGCTGACCTAACCACCCTGGCAGATCATTCTTCCTGGAGATTGGCCAAGTTCCCTTAAGTATGCAGGTCAGTGCTCCTGGCCTCCACCCACTAACTTCTAGAAGTGTCTGCAAATTTCTAGATCCAGTGGAACTTACCAAAGACTTGCCTCTGTGAGTCATCCAACCTGACCTGCAGTAAACCCTAACTCAATTTCAGACTCACAAGCGAACCATGAGCCGTAACATAAATGTGCCTAAACAAAAGTGAGTAGCATACTAGAGGGCGCTACACAACATTGTACAGAGTGCGTACAAGATGTTTGAAAAGTAACAGATGTATTAAAAAAATGACTAAAGTTTGGACTCATCCTATGTGTTAAAAAGAACTCCAGGAATTTTTTTTCCAATGCAGTGGAACTGTGTCCACACTGCATGGGTTAACTGCTTGTTTTTAGGGGTGAGGAGAGTGGAGATATACTTACCGAATCCGCCGATCCTCCAATCGCAAGACCAGTCCCTGCCGCTTTTGCCCCCCCGCATGCTAGCATGGACTGGTCTTGACATCATCACGCCCATAGATGGGCTCGGGACTTGAGACGGCAGGAACAATCCCCTGCTGGACATGGGGGGTTTTCAGGAGGATATAAGGATCAGGTAAGTATAGCCTTTTGGTCTGCCCCTGAACAAAACGAGCAGATAACCCATGCAGTACGGGCACAGCCCCACTGCATGGGAATTTTTTTTTTCTCTGGGGTTCTTCTTTAAGTAGATTTTACATTGACCCTCACGTCTGCCCCTATAGAGCCTCTAGAATTCTGGGTGCACACTGAATAGAGACTTTAACTGGTGACTCAGCACTCTACTTTTACTCATTAAAGGCCCCCTAATAGAAAATAATGGCATGATGGGATAGAAATTTAGTACACATTAATTCCACAACTCAAACCCCTTGATGAAATATAATAATGTAAGAATTTCAAAGGTATAATGAGTCATGGATGATTCTGGTAACCTGCTTATTTCTTCAAGCATTACATATCAAAAAACAGACAACTGCAGCTTACAACAAAGGAAGTCAAAAGGCGATTAGAAGATCACTATCACATTTAGTAAGCTGCATTTAGCCTGGTCAGTATTAAAGGCCCTTTGTTGCATGCATTTCTTCAAAAACTTTCATTTATTACCATGGATATGTTAGGAACAATAATGTATGTAAGTTAACATGTATTTTCTATGATGTGTTTGGCTAAGATTGAAACATCCATTTAAACAATCCAGTATCCACAGATCTGGCAAGTTAGACTGTGCCCAATCCACTGCTCTTAATGTGCAGTCTCTACCTTCCAATACTGACAGATTTTGTGCAGGTTGCCCTGGGTGGATTAACATTCAGCCAAAAAGCACCTGCATATTTTCGATGTTTATCTATAAAGTCATGGGACATGGGACATATCCTCAGGTTAGTAACTTCTGAACATCATTGCTTGGGCAGTATTTCCATTAATACCAAAGACGGAGTATTCTCACACTCACTGGCACCAACAATAGATTATTCTTCCTCCAAATGACATGTAGCACCCTTTTAGGTAGGTGCTAGTGAGAGAGTATCGTTTTTGGTTCTGTCTGCCTATCAGAGGAGCAGCAGGCAAATCTATATTGCTTTCTGCCTGTGATCTGTGAGTGAGGTCGGCTCATGGTGCTCAGTGTGTGATTCATTGAGTCTAGAGAGTATTTCACACTGGTCCAATAGGGAGACATGTTGGACAGTGGGAGGAAACCTAACCAATGGATACATAGGCTTTTATAAAGTCCTGGTGGTTGGCAGAGGCAGGCTGTCTCCATGCATTATGGGATACTGTATAAAAGCCAGGAGCACATGTGCTGCGAGGTCTTTGGCTGGAGAGCAGAGTCCCAGAGGGAGGGCTGCGTCTGCCTCCTCCTCGGTAGCAGTGGCACATGGTCACAGGGGGTTAGTTAAGGGACCAGAGGAATGGAGCTGAACCCATAGGTCCCGGAGAGTGGACTGAGAAGGAGACACTGGAGACCCCAGAAAAACAGTATCATGAGTACAGGGGATCGTGTCAAGGGGCCTGACCTGAGGGGGGCCACCCCAAAAGTAGGATAGTCAGTGGACGGGTGTCAGCAGCCAAGAAAGGGGATACTAAGGAGAGTATTCCGAAGATACACTTAGTTCACCAAGTCATCTGGAAAGAGACTTAAATCTACCCCAGTGGCAAGGTGGATCGGCAGCCTGGCTGCATCATCAGATAGAAGTCCTCGCATCTTGTAAATAGTTGATTTGGAGTATCCCACTATTCCCTTCTCCCATCCCTAATTTAAAATAAAACACCAAAAACAACTACATACCCCTGGGCTAATTATTGACTGAGCCAAGAAGTAAAGTGATAGACTGTGAACGTCAAAGTTGCTAACGGTAACCAAGGGAGACCCGGGAGTGTGAAAATCCAGCAGTCCTCAAGGGGGCAATGCTACAGACACAAATGATGGGGATTCTTCCACTTACTGTGACCAGTTATGAGGTATTCCCATATCTCTTTAACGGTGACCGAGACAAAAGTGATTTGTTTTAAAACAGAAGTTAGTGCCGGTAAAAACTCAGATATGCAGAACTAAGCATATATAAACAACAGTTTTAAAACAACCATGAAACATTCAAATTATAAAATGTCCTTATGATGCAAGATGAGGAAAATGGAAACACCCCACACCAGCTTCTGCACAAAAGAGAGGCACACAACACCACCGTGCTGAAGCAAGTCTCCTTACCAGATAGCGTGGGCCCTCAAGTTATAGAGTGGCCACATATGCTTGTAACATAAGGGGAATCCTCACAGCAGCCCTGGAGATCCTGTAACACAACTCAGGAGAACCTTCACAGGGTACTAATTGTGGAATCGCAACCTCGCAAAACATCGAAATAAAATTAGCTTCCAAACAGATATTTCAAAGATGGCTGTGGCTGATAGTGTGCTTGTGTAGTAGGTTAGGTCCTAAAGTGCTTTGTCATTAATAGACGTCATCAGAGGCATGGCCTACTGATGCAAGCACGCCTTTAAATATACAGTAAGTGTAAGTTGGCAAACCGGATGTGCAAAATTGACCCAAATATATTTATACAGTATCTCACAAAAGCGAGTACACCCCTCACATTTTTGTAAATATTTTATTATATCTTTTCATGTGACAACGCTGAAGAAATAACACTTTTCTACAATGTAAAGTAGTGAGTGTATATCTTGTATAACAGTGTAAATTTGCTGTCCCCTCAAAATAACTCAACACACAGCCATTAATGTATAAACCGCTGGCAACAAAAGTGAGTACACCCCTAAGTGTGAATGTTCAAATTGGGCCCAATTAGCCATTTTCCCTCCCAGTGTCACTTGACTTGTTAGTGTTACAAGGTCTCAGGTGTAAATGGGAAGCAGGTGTCTTAAATTTGATGTTATCGCTCTCACTCTCTCATACTGGTCACTGGAAGTTCAACATGGCACATCATGGCAATAAACTCGCTGAGGATCTGAAAAAAAGAATTGTTGCTCTGCATGAAGATGGCCTAGCTGTCATGTCTCCATCATTATATTGTCATGTTATTCTTATGAGAGTTTTCACAATGTGTAATTTACTGTGTAACCTACTGTTCATGTTGTACCAGCGCCATCTAGTGGCCATTCACATATTACATATTGGAACAATTTTTGTCCCAGCCCAGCTACCATAGCTTTCACCTATGAACTTTGGTGACATCATCTTCCCTCCATATCTTGTTTTCTACAGGAAATTCAGCTAGAGGAAACACAGCTAGTTGCATCCTCCCTCATCTTAGTTTATGGCGGCATCGCTGGTGTGTATACTCTTATGGATGCTTAACATTATCCTCCTGTATCTATGTCTTGTGTAACTTACATCTTGTGCACATTTCTTGTATTTGCATTGCTATGTACAGTAATGTCTTATATGCATTGCCACATGTCAGTATACATTAGTAAGTGTATTCTCTTTTCTGTTCCACAGTTTTATCACTCTAATTTCACGTATTTCCTTGCAATAAAAGTTGAAGTTGGACCTTGCTCCTTTGTCAATGCATTGAAGGAAATCAGGGTTATACTGCCTGTCAATCTATGTACCCTCACACATAGGGAGGACAGAACAGTAAAACAGCGACCTCCTAACAAGCTAGAGACACAGTGAAGCTGCAGATTCTGCACAAGCTGATGCAAGACGCTGTGACCTCTCACAAGCTGCAGTGAAACAGCAACCGAGTACAGGTTGGACCACGTGATACTGAACCCCACACAGTGCAAGTGTGCAAACCTGCTACCATGTCAACAAGCAAGTCTGATCCATTGGAGACAAGGTCCCACACCTCAGCCAGTTCCAGAAGCTCAAAGAGGTCAGTGAGCAGCTCCACTATTGCCATTGCCCGCGCAAAGGCTGAAGCCGCCAAAATGCGAGCAGCATTTGCTGAACAAGAGAGACAATTGAAAATAGAGAAAGCACGCATGGAAGCAGTCCTAGCTGAACAACGGGCAACATTGGAAAAGCTAGAAGTGGAGAAGGAAGCTGCAGCCGCTATCGCAGAAGCAGAAGCTTTAGAAGAAGCAGCAAACTCCACAAGTGATAGACTCAGCAACATGCTTGGGCCTGAACCTGGTCATCCTGATAACATGAAACGCACTACAGACTACATACTGCAGCACTCTAAGTCAGGTGACAGTCTGCATTTAGGACCAGGAGCAGAGTCAACCCCTGCTAAAGAGCAGCAGAATCCTGTCACACGGCAAGCAACTTTTGCTGACCATTCTCCTCATGTTAAGCAAGAGAGCAGTTTTGCATACCATCATCCCTCAGTGCAACCTGAAGTAGATGGTGACTATTACAACAACAAGTTGACACCAAAAAGCTATACCAGCCCGCCGGGACCTTTACACCACAACTTACCTCCAGGTCCATCAAACAGAGATGAAGGTATGTCAGACTTCCTTAAATTCTTTGCCCGACGTGAGCTAATAACCAAGGGGCTCTCCAAGTTTAATGACAGACCTGAAGGCTATAGATCATGGCGATCATCATTCAAGAATACGATCAGAGATCTAGATCTGTCTGCAAGTGAAGAAGTTGATCTTCTAGTCAAGTGGCTAGGAAATGAGTCAGTGGAACATGCAAAGCGGATTAGAGACATTAACATTAACTATCCAGTCAGAGGGCTGAACGCCATATGGGAGAGACTTGAAGAGTGTTATGGCTCACCAGAAGTAATAGAGAACGCACTATTCCAAAGAATTCAAGATTTTCCCAAAATTCATAACAAAGGTTATCAAAAGCTTAGAGAACTAAACGATCTGCTGATGGAACTCCAAGTTGCCAAGGACGAAGGAGACTTGCAAGGTCTAGCATACTTAGATACAGCGCGTGGTGTCAACCCCATTGTACAAGAACTACCTATTAGTCTACAAGAGAAGTGGATCGCTCAAGGCTCCAAGTACAAACAGCAGTACAATGTCCAATTTCCTCCATTTTCATTCTTTGTGGACTTTGTGCACCAACAAGCAAAGACCAGAAATGATCCTAGCTTTGACTTCTCAATGTTTGACACCGCATACCCTAAACTAGGTAAACCTGTCTCACCTCGCAACCTGAAAGGTACACCTGTTGCAGTACACAAAACCAGTGTATCTCTTAAAGACTCCTCAATCAAAACTTACAGTACTACAGAGACTGAGAAGGTCCCAACAAAAGACCTGCACAGAGAGTGCCCTCTACATAAGAAACCACACTCATTGCTGAAATGCAGAGGATTTAGAGGAAAACCTCTCAGGGAACGCAAAACCTTCCTCAAGGAAAACCATATTTGCTACAGGTGTTGCTCATCTACCTCTCATCTCGCAAAAGACTGTACAGAGAACATTAAATGCTCAGAATGTGACAGTGGAGAGCATATTACAGCTTTACACCCTGGGCCACCTCCATGGACTCTCACACCTTCAGACCAGGCTGCAGAGCACGGCGGGGAGGAGAGAGATACAAAACCTCCTGAAGTGACACCCCAGTGCACCCAAGTCTGTGGAGAAGGTCTTAGTAACAAATCATGCTCTAAGATTTGTCTGGTTACAGTGTACCCCATTGGTCACAAAGAGAAAGCCATAAGGTTGTATGCCATCCTTGATGATCAAAGCAATAGATCTCTTGCTAGCTCAGCTTTCTTTGATATCTTCAGTATTAAAGGACATAACTCTTCATACTCACTTAAAACTTGCACAGGTGTGAGTGAAGAAAAAGGCAGAAGAGCTACTGGTTACCAAATCGAATCCGTGAATGGGGAAGCATCCTTGCCTCTGCCTACCCTGATCGAATGTAACCAGATTCCAAACAATAGAGAAGAGATTCCTACACCTGAGGCTGCATCGCATCATTGGCATCTGAAACCCATAGCTCATCTCATTCCTGCACTTGATCCAGAGGCTCAAATAATACTCCTGCTGGGAAGAGACATCATAAGAGTCCACAAGGTGAGAGAACAGATAAACGGTCCTCACAATTCTCCATATGCTCAGAAGCTGGACCTAGGGTGGGTCATTATAGGTGATGTCTGCTTAGGAAATGTCCACAAGCCAACCACTGTAAATTCTTTTTACACGCATACATTGGAAAATGGACGTCCATCCCTCTTTCAGCCTTGCCCTAACAAATTCCTTGTAAGAGAGAAGCCTGCAGGTATGCTATATTCGGACTTTACTGAAATCCAGAACCCTTCTTGTGGTGAAGACCTAGACCACTTAGGATGCACAGTGTTCCAGAGGACAAAAGAAGATCACAAGATAGCTCCCTCCTTTGAAGATGAGACCTTTTTAAAAATAATGGAACAAGGAATTTTCAAGGATGAAACAAACACCTGGGTTGCATCACTTCCATTCAAAACTCGGAGACGCTGTCTCCCTAACAACAGGGATCAGGCCTTAAAACGCTTCTGTTCACTTAGACGCAATTTCCAGAAAAGACCAGAGATGATGGAACATTTCTTCTTATTTATGGGCAAGATATTTGAAAACAACCATGCAGAGGTAGCTCCACCTCTGAAAGAAAAAGAAGAATGCTGGTATCTGCCAATCTTCAGTGTTTATCACCCTAAGAAGCCAGGTCAAATCCGAGTGGTGTTTGACTCCAGCTCACAATATCAGGGAGTCTCCCTCAACAATGTTCTTTTGACAGGACCAGACCTCAATAACTCTCTTCTAGGTGTCCTCATCAGATTCCGTAAAGAATCCATCGCTATAGTTGCTGACATACAACAAATGTTCTATTGTTTCCAAGTTACAGAGGAGCACAGAAACTTCTTGAGATTCTTCTGGTTCAGAGACAATGACCCCACCAAGGACATCATAGAGTACCGTATGAAGGTACACGTTTTTGGGAACAGCCCATCTCCTGCAGTCGCAATATATGGTCTCAGACTCTCTGCCCGAGAAGGTGAAAAAGACTATGGACAGGATGTTAAGAAGTTTGTTGAAAGGGACTTTTATGTTGATGATGGTCTAAAGTCACTTCCCTCACCAGAAGCTGCAATCAGCCTACTCAAGAGGACTCAGACTATGCTTTCATGTTCAAACCTCAGATTGCATAAGATAGCTTCAAACAGTAAAGTTGTTATGGAAGCTTTTCCTACTCAAGATCACGCCAGCGACTTGAAAGACCTAGACTTGGCTACAGACACAATACCCATGCAGCGCAGCCTGGGGCTCAGCTGGAATCTCAAGTCTGACACCTTTACCTTTCAGGTCAACCAAGAGGAAAAGCCCTTCTCACGACGTGGTGTCTTATCTACAATCAACAGTCTATATGACCCACTTGGGTTTGCAGCACCCGTGATCATCCAAGGTAAGACTCTGCTCAGAGAGTTAACCACAGATACATGTGATTGGGATTCTCCACTTTCCTCAGAGAAAGAGGCACTATGGATAACATGGAGAGACTCTTTAAAGTCATTATCTAACCTACACATACCTAGGTCATATACCCACCTCTCTCCAGCAGAGGTTCAGTCTAGGCAACTGTTCATCTTTTGTGATGCTTCAGTAAAAGCAATTGCTGCTGTCGCTTACCTCAAAACAATAGTCAATAAAGGTCAAGTTCAAATTGGCTTTGTAATGGGCAAGGCGAAGCTGGCACCATGTCCTGAGCTCACCATACCAAGGTTGGAACTTTGTGCTGCTGTTCTGGCAGTAGAACTAGCAGAGCTTATTGTGTCAGAAATAGACATACAACTTGACAATACAGTGTTTCATACAGACAGCAAAGTAGTGTTGGGCTACATTTACAATGAGACTAGGAGATTCTACGTCTATGTACACAACAGATTGCAAAGAATTAGGAGGTCAACACAGCCTACCCAGTGGCGCTATGTACCAACTGACCAAAACCCGGCAGATCATGCCAAAAGAGCTGTTCCTGCAGCCCACCTCAAAGACTCTACCTGGCTCACAGGGCCAACATTCCTCTACAGACCAGTAGTGGACACTCTTGAGGAAGATACATTTGAGTTGTCAGAGCCGAATTCTGATGCAGAGATTCGTCCTCACGTTTCTGTACTCACCACAACAGTTTCTAACAGACATCTTGGATCTGAACGATTCAACAAGTTTTCCACATGGAAATCGTTAAACAGAGCATTAGCTGGTTTGATCCACATAGCCAGATCTTTTAGAGCCACATCTACAAGATCAGAACATTGTAAAGGTTGGCATTACTGTCATAAAGCCTATACATTGGATGAACTCACACAGTCTAGAGACGCTATCATCCGGTGTATCCAACAAGAAGTTTATGCTCAAGATCTTGAACACTTCCAAAAGCAAAAATGCGTTCCTAAAGACAGTTCCCTTAAGAGACTTGACCCATTTATAGATGATAATGGACTGTTGAGAGTTGGGGGACGTATTTCTAAGGCAAAACTTGAGAGTAAGGAATGTAACCCAATAATACTTCCAAACAGTCATATTGCATCGTTACTTGTGCAACACTACCATGAAAAGACCAAGCACCAGGGACGTTTGTTCACTGAAGGAGCTTTACGGACAGCTGGATTTTGGATAGTGGGAGCAAAAAGACTTGTGAGTAGTCTAATTTTCAAATGTATCACTTGCAAAAGACTACGTGGTATATTTCAGTCACAGAAAATGGCTAATCTTCCTGCCGACCGACTCAGTACAGACCCTCCCTTTACAAATGTTGGTCTTGATGTGTTTGGCCCTTGGTCTGTCACTACACGACACACCAGAGGAGGTCGTGCAAACAGCAAACGCTGGGCAGTCATATTCACCTGCATGAGTATTAGGGCTGTGCATATAGAAGTCATTGAGTCTTTGGACACATCCAGCTTCATAAATGCTCTCAGACGTTTCATTTCTATTCGAGGCCCGGTCAAACAAATCCGCTCTGACAGAGGCACTAATTTTGTGGGAGCCTGTAAGGAACTGCAGATCCCCTCAAACATCGACAGTGACCATGTAGAGAGATATCTTGCTGACCAAGACTGTAAATGGACATTCAATTCCCCACACTCCTCTCACATGGGAGGCTCTTGGGAGCGTATGATTGGTATAGCCCGCAGGATCCTTGATTCTATCTTTCTACAGCTGGGGACTTTGAAGCTTACCCATGAGTCTCTTACAACCTTTATGGCCGAAGTAGTGACGATCATGAATGCCAGACCTTTGACTTCAATATCCAGTGATCCAGAAGATCCTCTTTTACTCACTCCTTCTATTATCCTCACCCAAAAGGTTGGTACGGTTACAGCTCCCCCTGGTGAGTTTAGCACTAAAGATTTGTACAAGTGTCAGTGGAGACGAGTGCAAACTCTAGCGGATGCCTTCTGGGATAAATGGAGAAAACAATACATCCCTACTCTACAGTCCCGGAATAAATGGCAAACCAGTAAACCCAACATGAAGGTTGGTAATGTTGTTCTTGTAAAAGACTCTCAGTCAAAAAGAAATGACTGGCCTTTGGGACTGATAACCAAAGTATTTCCAAGTGAAGATGGAAGAGTCAGGAAGGTGGAAGTGAAAGTCTGCAGGCAAAATGAGCCTAAACTCTTCCAGAGACCTGTTACTGAACTGATTTTGTTACTCTCTCCAGAGAATAGTTAATGTGGTATCCTTGGGATACCAAGCGGGGAGTGTCATGTCTCCATCATTATATTGTCATGTTATTCTTATGAGAGTTTTCACAATGTGTAATTTACTGTGTAACCTACTGTTCATGTTGTACCAGCGCCATCTAGTGGCCATTCACATATTACATATTGGAACAATTTTTGTCCCAGCCCAGCTACCATAGCTTTCACCTATGAACTTTGGTGACATCATCTTCCCTCCATATCTTGTTTTCTACAGGAAATTCAGCTAGAGGAAACACAGCTAGTTGCATCCTCCCTCATCTTAGTTTATGGCGGCATCGCTGGTGTGTATACTCTTATGGATGCTTAACATTATCCTCCTGTATCTATGTCTTGTGTAACTTACATCTTGTGCACATTTCTTGTATTTGCATTGCTATGTACAGTAATGTCTTATATGCATTGCCACATGTCAGTATACATTAGTAAGTGTATTCTCTTTTCTGTTCCACAGTTTTATCACTCTAATTTCACGTATTTCCTTGCAATAAAAGTTGAAGTTGGACCTTGCTCCTTTGTCAATGCATTGAAGGAAATCAGGGTTATACTGCCTGTCAATCTATGTACCCTCACACATAGGGAGGACAGAACACTAGCCTATAAGAAGATTGCCAAGACCCTGAAACTGAGCTGCAGCACGGTTACCAAGACCATACAGTGGTTTAACAAGACAGGTTCCACTCAGAACAGTCCTCGCCATGGTCGACCAAAGAAGTGCACATGCTCAGCACCATATCCAGAGGTTGTCTTAATAGACGTATGAGTGCTGCCAGCATTGCTGCAGAGGTTGAAGTGGTGGGGGGTCAGCCTGTCAGTGCTCAGACCATACGCTGCACACTTCATCAAATTGGTCTGCATGGCTGTCATCCCAGAAGGCAGCCTCTTCTAAAGACAATGCACAAGAAAGCCCTCAAACAGTTTGCTGAAAACAAGCAGACTAAGGGCATGGATTACTGGAACCATGGCCTGCAGGAGAGACTTTCTGTTGCAGGGTGACTATGTCGGTCTGCTATTGCTACTCAAAACTCAGGTGGGCCCATACTTCACCCTTTCAAGGACATCAGTCACTGTCCATCTTGTAGGACTGGCACTACATACAGCCCATCTCAGACGGCACGCAGACATTCCTCTAGTTACACCCCCCCACACCGGAACTGCACTGGAAGTCCAGAGCCAAAATGATTTCTATCTAATTATGAGTAGGAGTGTAAAGGTTTGGTCTGAGTCTGAATAATCAACCAGTACTTCTAATTCACATGAATGCCTGCTATGCGGACTCTAGAATTGCTTAACCTTCCATTTTTTTGGTTCAGAAGCATTAGGTTGACCAGAAGGGATTACATATATATGATGTCCATGATTTTGATGAATTTTTGGTGAAGTTTGTGGTAATATATTTCCATAAGCTATCCTAACACATTGTGGCATGCCGACCAGCAGACCCATGAGCCAGCGGCATTCACATATTCCGGCCTAGGAATGTATGCAGCTCGCTCAGGTATCTGCCGGTCAGATCTTCTGGTATGAATGTGTGGCCGGCCTTGTGAGTGTGAGTCATTGTTTTATGTCATCTGTCTTGCTTGTTGTTGGTTGTTAACCTTTGCACCTTTAATCACTTGTATATTGTTCCCCTGAATTGGGGTATTTTTAGACAATGTGTCAATTGCTCTTCAATAAAGTTTTTTTGAAATTTCTAACAAAGTTGGTTTGAGCATCCCTCATTGCAGCCGTTCCAAGGGGCTGTTCTGTGGCCCCTTACCAATTTCTTTTATAGTGCTATTTAGGCTGCGGTGGCTCCCTACTTACCATATGAGACCATCTGGAATTCCAATAGGTCTCTTGACGGTTTGTGCCCAGTCCACACAGGACACAATAGTCTCTAATTTAGGTGCACCTTCCCTTTTGTCCATCTTTATGTAGAGCAATTAATTTTTTTTCAGATCCTCAGAGAGGTCTTTGCCATAAGTTGCCATGTTGAACTTCCAGTGACCAGTATGAGAGAGTGAGAGCGATAACACCAAATTTAACACATCTGCTCCCGATTTTCACCTGAGATCTTGTAACACTAACGAGTCACATGACACTGGGGAGGGAAAATGGCTAATTGCGCCCAATTTTGACATTTTCAGCATGTTTAGACATTAATGGCTAAGTGTTGAGTTATTTTGAGGGGACAGCAAATTTACATTGTTATATAATCTGTACACTCACTACTTTACATTGTAGCAAAGTGTCATTTCTTCAATGTTGTCACATGAAAAGATATAATAATACAGTAATACCTTGGTTTGCGAGTATAATTAGTTCCAGCTGCTTGCTTGTAATCCAAAACACTTGTATATCAAAGCAACTTTTCCCATAAGAAAGCATTGAAACTCAGATGATTTGTTCCACAAGCATCTAATGGTATAAATAAAGATATGCTGTTATTATATATAAAGTACATTACTGTACAGTATAAGTATGCCATCTCCTCTCTTAAACAACATTAAGTGTCCCTGTGTCTGTCCTGTATATAAAAGATGCCGATTTATACTGTATTAGAGCGTCTATGGCACTGTGTGACTCTTCACTGCAGCCCTCTGCTTTTCTCCTCCCCTTCTCCTCAGGTGATCGGCCCCTCCCGCCGTGAGAGCAGAGAGACGAGGCGAGAGAGAGGCAGAGAAACGAGGAGTCATGTACAGTAAGCGCAGGGACACTCTGAAACATTATAAATCAGCATCTTTATATACACTACAAGCACTGGGACACATAATGGTATGTAACAGAGGGCATTAACAGAGGGGATGGCATGCTTATAGTGTATAAAACTGCTCGTATATAAAGACAGTGCTCGTATATCAAGACAGATTTTTAAAAAAAAATGTTGCTCGTCTTTCAAAACGCTCGTAAACAAAGTTACTCACAAACCAAGGTTTCACTGTGTGTATATATATATATACAGTATATACACAGTGGGGGAAAAAATGAATGGTCTATAATTTTTATCATAGGTATATTTTAAATGATAGAGACAAAATATCAACCAAAAATCCAGAACACACACATAAAACAAATGATATGAATGAAGTTACAGTTCAGTGAGTAAAATAAGTATTTGATCCCCAAGCAAAACATGATTTAGTACTTGGTGGAGAAACCCTTGTTGGCAAGCACAGGGGTAAGATGTTTTTTGTAGTTGGTGACCAGGTTTGCACAAATCTTAGTAAGGGATTTTGGTCAACTCTTGTTTAAATCCTTAAGATTTCTTGAATGTCTCTTGGCAACTCGAAGTTTCATCTCCCTCCACAAATGTTCTATAGGATTAAGGTCTGGAGACTGACTAGATCACTCATAACCTTAACGTGCTTCTTCTTAACACACTCTTTTGTTGCCTTGGCTGTATGTTTTGGGTCATTTTCATGCTGGAATTGCCATCCACAGCCCATCCTCAGTGTTCTGGCTGAAGGAAGAAGGTTCTCACCCAAGATTTTACAATACATGGCCCCGTCCATTGGCCCCTCAATGCGGCAAGGTCGGCCTGTACCATTAGCAAAGGCCCCAAAGCATCATGTTTCCACCTCCTTGTTTGACTGTAGGGATGGTGTTCTTAGGGTCATGGTCAGCTCTTCCTCCAAGGATTTAGAGAAGATCTGTAAAAAAGAGTGTACCAAAATCTCTCTCAGCCACTAACTACAAGAAACGTCTTACCTCTGTGCTTGCCAACAAGGGTTTCTCCACCAAGTACGAAGTCATGTTTTGCTTGGGGATCAAATACTTATTTTTCTCCCTGAACTGCAACTCAATTTATAACATTTGTATCATGTGATTTTTCTGTATTTTTAGTTGGTATTCTGTCTCTATCATTTATAATACACATATGATAAAAATTAGAGACCCTTAATTCCTCTGTAAGTGGGCAAAGCTACCACATCTGCAGGGGATCAAGTAACTATTTTCCTTGCTGTGCGTGTGTATATAGTATATATATATATACATATACATATACACATACATACATTCATACATTCATACACGCATTCAGAAATCAGCATTTTAAAATGTATTAAAATATGGATGGTGTTAGAAGGGCAGGAGGTTGTTGCAGTAGTTTTGAATATTTCTTATCTTATTTTTGTATTATTTATTACAATTTTATTCTTATATTTTTTTTTTTACAATTTTTTTCAGGAGCCCCATTGGGGGGCTTTAGTAAAATATCTGCAGGGGGAACCTGCACTGCACAGGGTGAATAGGGTGTGTCCAGGCACACCTGGCACATTCCCTGTGCACGCCTATGGCTGGATCCTATGGAACCTCAGCACTGTTTTTTTTCACTGTTGCAGATATTCCCTCACTACCTGTCTGTTAAACGTTTGTACCTAGGACAGAAAGTGAATTTGTCTAAGAAAGTGGGGCCCCAGAAAGTAGAAAAAAGTGACTGTGGTTCAAACCTTTCCCTATTCTATGAAAACGAATAAAAAAAGTTTGGAGTATAGATATACTTTAAGGCTTATGCATGTCTGCAAAACTCTTGCACAGTGCACAGTAATTAGGGAGTGTTTTGTAAGCACAAAGACTCTTTTGCCTGCATTATTTACTGTGAGTAGGCAGAGGTTCTGTTTGTCCATCCCTCTTTCAACCACATCCAGTAGTCACCACTACATTGCTAGCAGATGTCACCCCCGCACAATGTTTTAACCACAACCTTTTTTCCAGTGTGCCAATATTTGCTCCTAGGTCTGTCTGTACACTCTCACAGATCAGTGGACCCAAAGGACCCAACCACCTGCTAAGGCAATGGCATTTCCTTGCTCTTACCATCAGGCGCCAGAGTCCTGAGAGCAGAGAGTGGGCACCCTGATATGAGATTTGGTTAGAAATAGCTGGTTAAAAGAACAGAGTTCTTAGTATATAGGCAGCTGGGACAAGAAATTCAGAAGATGGGAAATTTGAATGATTATTGATCCATACCTCCCAACTTTAGAGATGGGGACAAGGAACACCTATGAGCAAAAGTATGTAGGCATAGGACACACCTTCTTGCCATGCCCCCTTAATGGAGAAATAAACAAATAAAAAGATTAGTTAAACCTACAAGTGTATTTTTTTTAAACTACTAATCCTTTTTATTGGCTTTTGAATTTTACAAATGCAGCAATTTAGAAATTGTATAAAAGGTTTAGCACCATGAAACACTTTTTGAAAGATAAATATTGCATTTTAAATACAGAGGGACTTTGTTCCAAATCAGAGACAGTCCATTGCAATCAGGGACGGTTGGGCGCTACGATTATCATCAGTTATCTTGACCCTTCCACTGTTTTTGGCTCTACTACAAATCCTGCTGCCACTGCCTTACTCCCAGGGTGCCAAATGCTGTATTTCACAAAGCACTGGTAGCAAGGTGCAAGCATTCGTTTTTTATACAGTGCAATCACAATGTGCAATGTTTACAGACTATCAATGCTGAATCTTGCTGCAAGAAACTCTTGAGAGGAGCTGTTTCTAACTATGTCAAAAACAGAGACCAATCAAATTATGCATGGACATAAACAAGTCCTCCCATTTTGCACAGATATAAACACAACATGTTTTTGAGTCGCTGTGCATGAGACCTAAAGAACTTAGACTCTAATCCAACACAAACATGTAGTGATATGGGACAAAGACTGTGAAAAAGATTCACAAATATTCCATGATAATAGCATCTCTCGTGTCAAATATCACATCACGCTCATCTTGGATGTGATATTTGACGAGAGGGACCATAGAAGATCTGTGAGCTTTTCTCTATTATTTTACATCTGCATTAATTGCAGTGCCTGGAGTGTGCCCAATGCTGTGTTTTTTTATCTTTGAATTACTTTCCTAAGACTGGTCTCTGTAAAGAACTAACGGTGACTGAGTAAACCTGGAAGAAATAGGGAGCGCCTAGCTAAGATTTAATTAACAAGCACTAAATAGGAGGGGAGGACATGGAAAGATAGCAAATTTACATAAGTAAAACGTTTTAATGTCACTAAACCACCACTCGATGTTATCACATCAGAACAATAGTAATCTGACACAGATCAATACAAGAGGAAAAATACATAGAGTTGGGAAAGAATAACTAGTGAAGAGTTATCACAGTGGTAGTTGGTGAAATTGGAAGTTTAGATGTTGTACAGAAGAAATTAGATGGCAGATGTAAATTAGTACAGAATATCCAACTCAGCTAGCTCCTGGCATAAGGATATTAAACTCAGGACTGGCAAATCCCAGTTTATTGACAGAAAAAAAAAAAGATTTTTGAATATAAAATGATTTTTTATGGTAATAAAAAATATGCAGGTAATATCTTCCTCATCAGGACTGAAAGCTCCTAATTGCTGGCACTAACTTTTCTCGTTCAAAGTATTTTATTAGTGTTATGTACATACAATAGATACAACAGAAGTGTAAAAAGGATACAACAAAAATGTAAAGAAGATAGAGTCCAAATATAGAGTGGGCAAATGGTATACAAGATATAGAGAGAGTCAATGAGCGATAATGAAAAGTTAATAAGTATAATAAATAATGTAGAAGTGGAAGTCAATGGGGTTGCAATAATAGGAATAGCGTGTCCGTGCCCTCCCTATGGGTCACTCCTAATGGGTTCAAGCTGTGACCCTGAAGGAGAACAGGTAATGGGAACCTTCGCTGGCACTAACTTTTCATTGAAACAACATTTTCATTCTTAAAGGGTGTAACTGAAGCAAAAATCAGACGCATCATAATCCCAGAACTCGTTTGTATTCTGGTGTTGGCACAACATATTTTTGAACTGTACTCATTGTCGGGAAATAGTATCAAGACATTTTATTGTGGGAGGCCATGGAACATCAGATAAGAGATGGATAGCTAAGGAACTCACTTCTGCCCTGTGTGCACTAGAAAAAGAGTAGATGCAAGCCACACAGATGCTACATTCTTCCGTCATATGGGGTTCCATTTTTTTTAATGAATAAACCCCCATGTAGGCTTCATAAAATATGAATCATGGAACAAAACACAGTACATGTTCAGCCTTTGTCAGCCCATCTTCTTTTTAAAAATGGGTGGAATCAAGCTGATTAGAGTCCATAATTTAACCACCCCCATGGCCTTCAAATATTTTCCAGCCCTTCAGGAATCACATGGTCTGCCTAATTCAGAAATGTTTTATTTATTTGCAAATCAAGCACTTTTTTGCCCCGTATATCAGGCTAGGTCACTCCCTCCACCATTTGACCCGATTTGAGCAAACATGTAAGCGCAACCCTCATGCCCCAAGTATTACTTCAAGTCTCTACCTACAACTAATTGACAAGTCTAGTCATAATTCCCCCACATATACACATCACTGGGAGACAGACCTTGGAGTCACTTTTGATGCGGGAATTTGGGACGACCTTTTGGTTACAACTCAATCCTCTGTAAAAATATTGTCGCCATGGAGACAAACTTCACAGTTTTGACTTGCTAAAACCTGGTCCCCCCAGAATCTCTAGGTCTGCTCCTAATTATTTAGCCACTTGTTTCTGGGGCTGTGCAGGCTTGGGTACATACTTTAACATATGGTGGTCCTGCCTGTAAGTACACCCATTCCAGACTGATATATTCCAAATTATCTCTACACTATTTTTAGTACCAGTTGCTCCTGATCCTCAACTTGCTCTTTTAAATACCCACCCATCGACCCTCACCTTGACTCAATTTAAACTACTATTATAAATAACCATGAACCATGGTTAATTGTAATAGCGATAGCAAAGTCATGGAAGTCCTTCACCCTGAGTATAGTGGAGACTATGCACAGGAGTATTCAGGCCATGGTCCATTTTAAAAGCTAAGTAGTTCTACTAGAAAAAGTTTTAAAATTCTCTAAACTATGGCAACTTTGGGTAGACCATTACCTTCCCTCACATTTTGATACCTCCTTGCTGCTACCCTCGTGACTCTCCTCTTGGGCTTATCTCACTGTAATGCTCTTTACTTTAATCTTAGGTGAGCCCAGGAAATGCCCTTAACCTTCCCATCCACCATCAATTCCCCTCTCCCTCATTCCCACTTTTACTATATACACACTTGGAAGTATACTTTCCCTTAGCTGTTTGTTGGCTGCAAGCTGCTCAAGATGGAGTTATTACAATTAATGCACACTTTAAACGATATGTAGTCTCATCTTGATACACTTTGCTTAGGAATCCTGGCCTCTACCTTTAAGGTGTTACTAAAACCAGGACCCTGCATTGACTATATCTAGTCACCCACAGTATAAAGAACATACTGTAGAAATAAAATGATTGTAGTAAATATAAACTGCTAAATACCTTTTCTCATCAGCAGTATATATAAGTCTTATGACTTCTATCAGTGCCATCCTTGGCAATAAAGGAAAGTGCAGCGCAAAATTAGAGAGAACTATGACAGCTCTCAATATAAGTGATATAATGCATATATAACCAAATCAATGGTAAAAACAATAAAAAAAAAAGTAAAAAAAAAATCCCAATGGTAAGTGCAGGGTAAAAAATCCAAAATTATGAGGTGGATCGTAATGTGAGTATATCCCGTCACCAACACCAAAATAAATACTGCGCTCATATACAGCATAAGGGTCAAATAGAGCTCATAAGATGATAATAGGATGCCTTGAAATGGACTGCAACCATGGATGTTCCCCAGGTAGATGTCCAATAGGGTGAATGGAGGATGAAGCTCACAGGCATCCAGGACCATGTGAATGTAGACCAAAGGAAACAGACATAGTGTAAAACCCCAAAAATAAATGTATTTATGTAGCAGGTTTTCCAGGCCTGTGGCCTGACATGGATCTGCCATTGTTACCGGTTACCTCTCCAGCCCATGTGAACTGCGGTCCTGGATGTAGAGACTGAGACATGTACAACTCCGCCATCTTTGTTTGTGGTTTTTATTGTAGATAAAGGGGATGGGAGAAGGGAATGAGTGGGATACTCCTTTAGGCTTTAACTAATTACACTTGGGCCTTTCTTCCTGAAAAATGCCCCTTGACGCTTCCTTGACGCCAGCCGGCGCCAGTCAACGCTCTCCAACACTGAGAACACTCTGTAACTTGATAGAAGTGCTAAATCCTCGACTTAAAGTCCAGAAGATCCAGGACTGTGAACTGTAAGACTTCTGACACTGCGGTACTGCTAAAGTCACTGTATACTTCCTTCCGCACTGGCTTGAGGTAGTATCATGTAGAACTCAGTAAAGCTGTAACTTCTACTGATACACACTGTACAATTCAGGGTCCAACTGTAGGTGCCCCCTTTGACCTTGAACTCTTCAGGGTCCGCTGTCTATGTACCCCCTCTGCAACTTCAGGGTCCTCAGCATAGGTACCCCCTTTTCATCTAGCTGATAACTGGATCCCAGAACCTCTTCCGGAGTGGTCCCCTCTAACTTCAGGCAGACCCCCAGGGGCAGACCTGTGTAGGCTTTCCTGGGACTGGACCCCTCTCATGCTCCGCAGGCTTTTGGCACACCGGATCCCCTCAGCTCAGCACTCTCTGGATACTCAGGCGACACCCCCAGATATCCTCTTCCTCAGACAGGAGGAGAGACAGCCGCACTCTGCTTCCTGGGACTCTGCTCCCGCCGAAGACACCGTGCCACGCACTTCCCCCCAAATGTATACCCATTCCCAGAATCCTTTGCGGCATAATCTGCCTTCTGGGGTAGTTACAAGCTGGGATGTGTCCCCTGATTGGGCTTCCAACACTGCCCTATGAGAGCCTCTCACAGGAGCCAGTGGGGACACTTCTCCCTTCAGCAGGCACATCTGGAAGCCCTAACACCCTAGCTGAGTAAATTACAGCCCTGCTGTTAGGCAGACAAGGCCCACTATCCATTTGCCTAGCACCTACCTGTAGGGTGTTACATTTACATAAGGGAAATGCACTCACAAACAGTCCAGTGGTAAAGGCAAATAAGCAGGCAAATCAGGCTACAGAGGCACAATCCTGATGCATTTCGTCCCATAGGACATTCTCAAAGGATTTGACCAGCATGTTAGTGAGGAATCCAAACTGATATATAGGGCCGGATTTAAAGAAACTGCAGCTTCAAACCTCTATGACGTGTTTCAGTTTCGCCGCGTTCAAATTAATTAACTGGCGCTGCGGCGAATTGGCGAGTAAAACAGCAATAATGAATTCCGCCGTCAGCGGGATTCACTTACGATCGCGGCTTCGCCAATTCGCAAACTTATGTCTTCGTGCTTATAGCAGTTTCACATAGCGATGTGGGCTAGTGGATTAGTGCACACATCACATGTCTGTAATTCATCTCCCTCTGCTGTAGGTTCGAGGCTTACCATCTCCACCTACTTTTTTTATTTTCTTTTTTTGTTTATATTGCTAAAATGTAACGGATTACATCATATATATTGCTAAATAATGTTACACTCAGAAGCGCTTGCAAGCTTACACCATTTTAAGTGTTTTTTTGATCTTGTCTGTGTGTCGAATCGATCTTATGAAGGAAAGTACCAAAGGCAAGTGACCAAACCCCTACCCTACTTCAGGGCAAGATGAAACCTCACAATTTTACCATGGTCTTCTTCCCACATTCCATACAATGTTTAGTTCTTTAGCTATATGTGCTTTTTAGCCTTAACACACTCCTTTTTTTCCACCATACAGCTTTATTCTGCACAATAGCTAAGTGCTTTGCAACTTCACTGCAGTTCACAACGTCATGGGTTCAAATCACATCACTACACTTGGGATCTCTTTTCACTCTCATTTTTTTAAACAGTTTTTTTAAACTATCTTGAATTTGGGGGGGGAGGGGGGTGTCCTACCCAAATTTCAAGCACATCAATGGAAACAACACAATTTTGATTTTATGAGTGTGGTCCTAGTTTTATCGAGATGCAATTCTTTACATATTTACCATGGTTCTTACAATTTCTTGACCAATAAACATAGGTGTCTGATATTGGACTCTCTCCATATTTCAACAACACAGACCCTCATAGTCCAACACTACATTTGCCTCACACCTCAACACAACACTGTCACATCCCTACTCTACATTACAACCCCTCACATCACCAGTACAAGCAGCATGCAAAGTGCAAAACTCCGGCCTTGGCAGCTTAATGGGCCATACACTAACAATTTGTCTAGACTTTTTCCTGTAGACTTAACCAAACCATATAATAGAAGCTCAAACCTCAACACTTTCAATTTGGATGCAATCAGGCAGGCCCTTGCACTACATAGAAAATGTCAATCGGAAGGATAAAGTCTTCTCTAAATCTTACAGTGTGGATAGCCCTTTTGTCTGTAGGCACCCACACAAAACAAAAAAACACATGTTCAATTCTAATGTATTTATTTATTTGAGAATGACAGCAGAAGGAGGGATGCAGCAAAAGAATATTGTCACTCTCCAGTCCGTGTGCCTTTACAGCGCCAGACCACGATCTTTGCTCCATGGCTACGGGATTCTGATGTCTTCCACAACTTCCGGCAGAGTTCAGAATCCATTCTGCACCTCTACCAGCTCATAGGGGACAGGCATGGCAAGGTTGCTGGGCAGCTTCCAAGCCACTTTCGAAGTTCCAGGGTGTTCATGTTGGTCATTGGCCATGTGCCTTACCAAATATCCACTGACCACAAAAGAAAATGAGTGGAGTCCATCAAGGTGGGTTTCTACCACCTACACCCGCAAGCAGTACCACTCCTGGAAAAATAAAACAAAGGATAAGACATTTCATTATGAAAATCACATCTTAATGCCTGTTTGCTTCATTCTGAACTTCATTTAATTTCGACATCACGAGTGAAATAACACATTTTATGCCAACTTACACAAACCAGAAATCATTAATGTAAACATTTGAATACACACCTGTGACGCCAGACAGCCCATCACCACAGGCTTCCCATGGTACGTGCCATGATTCCAAGATGTTGATGTTCTGGAAAATTACAACACCATAAGATACCAAGCAGCCGTTCATGTTATCAATAACTACACAGGTGGCATAGACACAAATAAACACCTGCCAGCTCTTCTCAGCCCTTTACACTATTCACAATACCAACATGTTTATGGTTAGAGGTGCATGTTTTTGCTCAAGTAACACAATTTTACCAATGTTGACTACACTTTATCTACAATGGCAAGTGTCATTGGCAGATGATAATCACCCTCTGTCTCCCTGTGAGTGGCACCTCTGCTAACTAGCTAATTAATACACATGCCCTATCTTGACCGGTTACAGTACTTACATGTAAAGTGGCTAGCAACCAGGGTATTCCGGGTGGCCATACCGGCAGCGGTGCTCCGCCGCCTGGGGGCCGCCGGCTGACGGACCTCTGGCTCCCTCTCCTCCGTCAGCTCCCAAGAATCATCCCGGGCAACGCACATGTTGTGCAACACGCAGCACGCCAGGATGATCTTGGAAGCCTTTGTAGGAGAGTACAGGAGTTCACCCCCAGGCCGGGCCAAGCAGAGAAACCGGGACTTGAGAAGACCTATGGTCAACTCAATGATACTCCGGCTTCTCCGCAAGGCCCTGTTGTAATTCCTCTCTGCTGGGCCCTGGGGGTACCTGATTGGAGCCATCAGCCACGTCAGCTGCGGGTAACCAGCATCCCCTGAAAAATAAGAAAAATATACATTAGTTCTTCCTATCATGTGACTTTAGATGACTCCTCAAAATGGGAGACAATTAGGCATTTTACTAAACAACCTGCTCGTCTGTTTGCAAAAAATCATATGAAACATCTCAACTCTGTCTAACTGCCTAAATCACTAATACAAATGGGAAAAAGGACACACAAAGTGGTGGGTTTCTCTTGCAAGTTCCAACTTGGCCCCTATTTTGTTCCTATTACATTAGCCTAGGTCTTACTTCTGGAATATATCTGCAACTAGAGTGAGGAAACCAATATTGACTCACTTATGCAAAGTACTTTGGGGATATGGCAATACCATTGGAATCATTTGTAGGTTTTCTTTGGGTGGCTAGAGGACACCATTTACACATTGGTTAACCACCTTCATTGGACTCAAAGACAACTTTGCAAATCTTTCTTTTGTGAGCTGCTAAGCTGCTGATCTGGTTGTGTGTGAACAGCCTGACAACTCCTAACACATCCATTTTAGGTAGGCTTTGCTTAAATCAGGGTGTACACCGATGTAGCTTATTCCTATGTCTATGTAATCTTACAGTTTATGTTGTTAAGACAAAATACTTTACCAATAAGCCACCCTTCGGGCATTTGTCCACTTTCAAACACCTCGTACAGAGTACTTGTTCTTAACATACTGGAATCATGGCACGACCCTGGGTGACCAGTGTTGACACTCATGATGCGCTGTTTGGCGTCACACACTAATTGGACGTTCACAGAGTGGTACTGCTTGCGGTTCCGGTATTCACTTTCGTGGCTCCTTGGGGGCCTAATGGCTATGTGGGTGCCATCGATTGCCCCTAGGATTTGCGGCATGTGTGCCCGCCGGTAGAAACCCAACTTGACTTCATTCCACTCATTTTCATTCTGTGGCCAGTGGATAAAATTGGGCACTATATCCACTATGGCATTAATGACCAACATGAACACCCTTGAAACTGTGGGCTGGCTAATGCCCATGATACTTCCCGAAGTGGCTTGGAAGCTGCCACGCCCTAAAATATACAAAGTGGCCAGCAATCTGGCCATGCCGGGCACCGCATGGCCGCGCTGTGTGTCCGGGTCAATTTTCTCTGCTATGAGCTGGTAGAGGTGTAGAATAGTTCCTCGCTCGAGCCGGAACTTCCTCCTGACATCAGAATCCCGCAGCTTGTCCAAATAGATCCTTGGAGCAAAAATGCGTGGCTGGCGAGGTAAGGGCACACGGACTGGAGGTGCTGCTGCTGGAGGTGCTGCTGCTGCTGCTGCTGCAGCTTCCCCACCTTCTGCTGCCTCCTGTGCCAGGGCCTCCTCAAACAAGGCACCAATAAATGCCAGCATTGCACCATCTAATGCGTCTGGGATATCGTCCTCCATTTTGAACGCGCAAATTCGCGAATGCGCAGATATATATAGAAACGGCCGCTAATTATCACACCTGTGAGCCAGCTATAAAAGGAGCACATGGCCAATATGGCTGCTGGATGTTATAGATCGATGTTTCTTATGTGCTAGCAAGACCCTGTGACCCACAACCTACATTATCTGGAGGTAAGACAATTGTATCTCTCTCTCCCAAAAAAAAGGAAGGAGACAATTTGTACTTATCTTGGGTGTGCTTAAGTTGTCTATGGTGAATCCCCTCCAACCCACAATAGCTTGGGAACCCCTCAAGTGTCTTTTAATCATTGGCAGTTGGCCCCATGTGCATGTGGTTTGGACATGTGTTTTCTCATGTTTGTTAAAGGTGTGCAGTCTAGATTTGGCATCTAAACCTGCCCCCTTACCTTCCCAGCTTCCAAAGACACCATTTTTGCTTTCCTGATAACTGTAATTTATTATGTGCACGTATGTAGGTCATGCGATTTCTCATGTATGTTTAATGTTTGCAGCCTCCTTTTGCCTATAAAGGATTACACCACCACCACCACCACCACTGTGTTTGTGCCATTAGGTAAGTGTTTGGAGGGCCTCGTGTGATTTGTACCCCTATGCGTTTTCTTATGTGTTTTTTTTTTCCATTTCTTTGCAGCCTCTTCTGCTCTTTGCCACCACCACCACCACCACCACCACCACCACTGTGTTTGTGCCATTAGGTAAGTGTTTGGAGGGCCTCGTGTGATTTGTACCCCTATGCGTTTTCTTATGTGTTTTTTTTTTCCTTTTCTTTGCAGCCTCTTCTGCTCTTTGCCACCACCACCACCACCACCACCACTGTGTTTGTGCCATTAGGTAAGTGTTTGGAGGGCCTCGTGTGATTTGTACCCCTATGCGTTTTCTTATGTGTTTTTTTTACATTTCTTTGCAGCCTCTTCTGCTCTTTGCCACCACCACCACCACCACCACCACCACCACCACCACTGTGTTTGTGCCATTAGGTAAGTGTTTGGAGGGCCTCGTGTGATTTGTACCCCTATGCGTTTTCTTATGTGTTTTTTTTTTTCCTTTTCTTTGCAGCCTCTTCTGCTCTTTGCCACCACCACCACCACCACCACCACCACCACCACCACTGTGTTTGTGCCATTAGGTAAGTGTTTGGAGGGCCTCGTGTGATTTGTACCCCTATGCGTTTTCTTATGTGTTTTTTTTTTACATTTCTTTGCAACCTCTTCTGCTTTTTTTGCCACCACCACCACCACCACCGTGTTTGTGCCATTAGGTAAGTGTTTGGAGGGCCTCGTGTGATTTGTACCCATATGCGTTTTCTTATGTGTTTTTTTTTTTCCTTTTCTTTGCAGCCTCTTCTGCTCTTTGCCCACTACTACCACCACCACCACGACCAAGTCTGTTTGTGCCATTAGGTAAGTGTGTTCTGTAACTGTTCACTAATTATACTGTATATGAAGAGCAATCTGCAAATCCTGTTTTTTCTGTTTTCTCTTTTGTCATTTCAGATTTAGGAGTTTGGGGCTCTTTGCTGCTGCTGGACAGCCAGATTCTCTGCCCACCTCGTGCTCCCATGGCCCCACCCACTGGAAGGATGAGAAGGGGCAGGGTGGCCAGGGGGGCCAGGGGGGCCAGGGGGGGCAGGGGGGGCAGGGGGGGCAGGGGGGGCAGGGTGGGCAGATCGTCTGGCTCTGGTGTGAGGGAGGCTCCAGCTGTATCCATGAGGGAGTCCACCATCCCCATCCCGGAGGAGGAAGCCGGGGGAGGTGTTAACACACCAAGTGGACAAGCTGGCTCTTCTGACAGTAGTCCTGGAGCGGGTCCGTCCACCAGAGTCAGCTTGTCCACATTACCCCGGCTTCCCCGTTTCACCCACAATCAGTGCTGTGCCCTGGTCCACGCCTATATGGCCAGATATCAGGCGATACATGGGACCAGGGCCGCGTCTTACTCAGTAACAGAGAAGAACAGATTGTGGGATGAAATCCGGGATGCTGTAAATGCACTGGGTGAAGCACCTCGCCACCGTGACAGTGTGCGGAAGAAGGTCAACGACATCTGTGGGTCCGTTCGGAAGAAGCTAATTGCATGGGCTGCGGAGGGTCTTTATGACCGTCAAGGTCGGCTGGATGAACGTGCACGAAGTTCTCTCTGGGATTATCAATTACCTTTCTTGAACATCATAGGACCCGATACCATCTTTACCAGAGAGGACTTAGATTCGGATGCTTTGCACCGAGGTAGGATATTATCTTGGATGTCAATTGTGTGAGTTGTTTGGAAAAGATTAACTACTATCCTATGTGTGACATTAAGAGAATGTGATACTTGCCCTTCCAATTGTCCTTTTTTTGTTTTCCCCAACCTGCAATTTGTTCATCTGTAGCACGGATCTCAGCCCCTCCACAGCCCATGCAGCTTGGCGAACCAGACGGACTCACAGGTGTTGACATCAGTGCTGACCCTCCTCCTGGTAGGTCCAATATCATACTGTGCCAAACAATGTAGATGTTTTTTTTTTGCCAAGATAGCTCATATTGCTATGTCCTTTACAGAAGATCCGCAGCAGGGAACACACCCAGTGCAGCTAGGCCTGGAGGAAGGTGTTGGTATGTCTAGTCAAATAATGTTTTTTTGAATCTTATTAACCCCATTAACACACATGTTTTTTCTTAGGAAAGAGTGTTGCCTTTTAGATGTTTACCCTGCAAAACACAGTTGACAGCATTAATGGGTGCCGTCATTAGTAGGCAGACCAAGCCTTCTTAACCTTTGGGAGGGTTTAGCAAGTGTCCTATGAGCCCAGGAAAGCACTTTTGAATGTTTGGCCTCAATGCTTCATTCATGAAGCTAGGAGGGCAATCTGGCCATAATCATTACTGACTAAGGTTATGTACTAAACATGTTTTTTTTTTTTTGTTTTTAAAAGAACATCAGGCCCCTCTTGACGTTGCAGCTGGAGTTGGATCAGGAGCTGGCGACGATTCTGCATCCAGTGCTGTGGTATGTGATATAAGGGAACAAGGTGCACATGTAACATTTCAATGGTAGCATTGATTTTGGACTAGATGTGGCTTACATTGTGTGTGTTAAATTAGTGCTATGACATTCTGACGATGCACCAGCACAACAAGAGTTCTATCTTGAACATCAGGGAATTATGTTATAATTTGGTGTGCCACTAATGTTCCAAAAACATCCAGGATCTTTAAAGTCCGGCCCGTCTTTGATTTTCCAGGTCCAAATTCATGGGTATCGTTTGGTTGGGTTGTCCTGTAGCCGATTGATGGCAAGATTTTAGACAACATACGTAGATGTATAAAGTCATTGGTGTAGTAACAGATTTACCAAAAGCATAAACAACCTACCACACCAGGGTTAATTGGGAACACCTTCATGTTGAATCTTTTTTGCCTTTGTCATATTTTTCACACCAATATAATATGTACCCATTATCAGAAGTGTTGCTAGCTTGGATAATCTTACAATGAACAAGTACTCATTAGAAGCACATCAAACTTTTCAACGTTCTGCTTGGGGTGTTAAGTTGTCAAACTAATCTGAAATATTTAGTCATGATGTTTGATAATGATTTGGTCTATTTCTTCTGCTTTCAGGTAGCCTTAGATGCAGAGGGATTGTCACCTACCCAACTTCGTCCATCTATGCTGGATGTAGCCGAGAGGCTGCTTGATGAGTATCAGGTCCAAAATGAGTTAAGGAGGCGTACTCAGCAATCTACTGAGGCAGTACGTCTGCTCGGGCTCATACAGGAATCTGTAGCAACAATGGTACAGGTTCACCAGGATATGTTACAGGTTCAACAGGATATGCGTAACAGCTTGGTAAGTTTAGCAGACCAGCATCAACGGGATCGGCAAAGTGTTGACACTCAGGTGCTGGCCACACGCCAATGCCTGTTTGGATCTGAAGATGCCCCATTGGCAGAGCCCTCCCAAACATCTCACTCACCTGCCACTGCAGGTTGTGGTAGTGGGAGGGTAATGCCAGTGTTGGCCACTTGTCAGGCAGCTGGGGATGGGACAATTCCTCCTGTAGCCACTCCTAGCACTTCACACTCCGTTCGGACTCCCACACCCCTCAATGAGCAATCCTCCTGCACAACCTCAATGCGCACTGGTTCCACAGTACCCCTTCCACCTGACTACATTCCCTCCACACCTTTATCACTTCACTCCTCCCCAGGCCGTTCTTCTTTTTTGTCACCAATGCGACATGTCATTTGCCCCCGCACCGTGGACCACAACAAACAATCAACCACCACTCCCCACACATCTTCACAACCCTTGCACCACCAGCAGCATCAAATAGCCTTGGAGCAGCAACGATCCCATCTCATGGTAATGGCACACGTTGCCCAAATGCTTAGGCTGACCCCAGAGCAGATGACACTATTGGCCGAACATCTTCTGTCTGGGACATTTCCAACGTTCAACACCCTGCATCATCAGCAGCCTCAGACAGAAGATATGATCCTAATGGGCCACTTGAGCACAACTCTACAGTTAACCCCAGACCAGATGGAACTCTTGGCACACCATTTGATGGCAGGAAACTTAACAATGCTCACCACACTGCTTCAGGCACGACCACCAACTTGATTTTTTGTTTATTTGTTTAATTTGGTTTAGTTTTGTTAATGATTTACATTGGCCAATTTTTTGGGCCATTTTTTTTTTTAATTTGAGGGTGGCACAATATGATTTATTATAGTGCTTCTTTTGGGGATGAAATAAAATTTTATGCAAAATGATTAGTTTGTGTTTGCTCTTTGGTTTTTTAGGAGTGTTGGTGGCCAAGTAATGGCCCTGGTTAATGTAGGCATTTATACACACGTGCTTCTCTATCTCCAAACATATGATTTCATGTAAATTTAGATAACTCAATGTTCACATAACGACCCAAGAAAAGGTCTCCCTTCAAATGTAGCTTCAAAACAAGTCTCAAGGCTAACATAAACCAAAGCCAACATACTAACAATTACAGACCACACCACTCAAGTAAACAAATACAACACAAAAGACATTCGATGTGTACACCAAAAAGAAAACTTGGGTAATAAAATAAATGTTTTAATAACACATGTGGGTGTCTACCAACTGTAGCGTACAAAAAATATATTACAATATATAATAGAATGAACTAAATTGCCAATGTAACATTCGTGTTGCAAAGAGCAACATACTTAAATATAATTTAGATAAACATTTTAAACATTTTTTATGTTTTGACATCATTTTTTGGAAGGTTTTCACAAAAACAATTCTTTTTTGTAAACATTTGTGGTTTTGTCGGTTGCCATAAAAACAACAAGGCTTTTTTGTAAACATTTGTGGTTTTGTCGGTTGCCATAAAAACAACAAGGCTTTTTTGTAAACATTTTTGGTTTAGTTTGTTACCAAAAACAACAAGGCTTTTTTGTAAACATTTGTGGTTTTGTCGGTTGCCATAAAAACAACAAGGCTTTTTTGTAAACATTTGTGGTTTTGTCGGTTGCCATAAAAACAACAAGGCTTTTTTGTAAACATTTTTGGTTTAGTTTGTTACCAAAAACAACAAGGCTTTTTTGTAAACATTTGTGGTTTTGTCGGTTGCCATAAAAACAACAAGGCTTTTTTGTAAACATTTTTGGTTTTGTCGGTTGCCATAAAAACAACAAGGCTTTTTTGTAAACATTTTTGGTTTAGTTTGTTACCAAAAACAACAAGGCTTTTTTGTAAACATTTGTGGTTTTGTCGGTTGCCATAAAAACAACAAGGCTTTTTTGTAAACATTTTTGGTTTAGTTTGTTACCAAAAACAACAAGGCTTTTTTGTAAACATTTGTGGTTTTGTCGGTTGCCATAAAAACAACAAGGCTTTTTTGTAAACATTTTTGGTTTAGTTTGTTACCAAAAACAACAAGGCTTTTTTGTAAACATTTGTGGTTTTGTCGGTTGCCATAAAAACAACAAGGCTTTTTTGTAAACATTTTTGGTTTTGTCGGTTGCCATAAAAACAACAAGGCTTTTTTGTAAACATTTTTGGTTTAGTTTGTTACCAAAAACAACAAGGCTTTTTTGTAAACATTTGTGGTTTTGTCGGTTGCCATAAAAACAACAAGGCTTTTTTGTAAACATTTTTGGTTTAGTTTGTTACCAAAAACAACAAGGCTTTTTTGTAAACATTTGTGGTTTTGTCGGTTGCCATAAAAACAACAAGGCTTTTTTGTAAACATTTTTGGTTTAGTTTGTTACCAAAAACAACAAGGCTTTTTTGTAAACATTTGTGGTTTTGTCGGTTGCCATAAAAACAACAAGGCTTTTTTGTAAACATTTTTGGTTTTGTCGGTTGCCATAAAAACAACAAGGCTTTTTTGTAAACATTTTTGGTTTAGTTTGTTACCAAAAACAACAAGGCTTTTTTGTAAACATTTGTGGTTTTGTCGGTTGCCATAAAAACAACAAGGCTTTTTTGTAAACATTTTTGGTTTAGTTTGTTACCAAAAACAACAAGGCTTTTTTGTAAACATTTGTGGTTTTGTCGGTTGCCATAAAAACAACAAGGCTTTTTTGTAAACATTTTTGGTTTTGTCGGTTGCCATAAAAACAACAAGGCTTTTTTGTAAACATTTTTGGTTTAGTTTGTTACCAAAAACAACAAGGCTTTTTTGTAAACATTTGTGGTTTTGTCGGTTGCCATAAAAACAACAAGGCTTTTTTGTAAACATTTTTGGTTTAGTTTGTTACCAAAAACAACAAGGCTTTTTTGTAAACATTTGTGGTTTTGTCGGTTGCCATAAAAACAACAAGGCTTTTTTGTAAACATTTTTGGTTTAGTTTGTTACCAAAAACAACAAGGCTTTTTTGTAAACATTTGTGGTTTTGTCGGTTGCCATAAAAACAACAAGGCTTTTTTGTAAACATTTGTGGTTTTGTCGGTTGCCATAAAAACAACAAGGCTTTTTTGTAAACATTTTTGGTTTAGTTTGTTACCAAAAACAACAAGGCTTTTTTGTAAACATTTGTGGTTTTGTCGGTTGCCATAAAAACAACAAGGCTTTTTTGTAAACATTTGTGGTTTTTTCCGTTGCCATAAAAACAACAAGGCTTTTTTGTAAACATTTGTGGTTTTGTCGGTTGCCATAAAAACAACAAGGCTTTTTTGTAAACATTTTTGGTTTAGTTTGTTACCAAAAACAACAAGGCTTTTTTGTAAACATTTGTGGTTTTGTCGGTTGCCATAAAAACAACAAGGCTTTTTTGTAAACATTTGTGGTTTTTTCCGTTGCCATAAAAACAACAAGGCTTATTTGTAAACATTTGTGGTTTTGTCGGTTGCCATAAAAACAACAAGGCTTATTTGTAAACATTTTTGGTTTTGTCGGTTGCCATAAAAACAACAAGGCTTTTTTGTAAACATTTTTGGTTTAGTTTGTTACCAAAAACAACAAGGCTTTTTTGTAAACATTTTTTTTTTTGGTTGCCAAAAACAAGGCTTTTTTGTTTTTTTTTTTTTTTTTTTGGGTCCCAAAAAAAGGGTTTTTTTAAAATTTTTATATTTTTTTTGGTTGCCAAAAACGATGGTTTTTTTAATTTTTTTTTTTTGGTCCCAAAAAAAAGGGTTTTTAATTTTTTAATTTTTTTGTTTCCCAAAAACGAGGGTTTTTTAATTTTTTTTTTTTTTTTTGGTCCCAAAAAAAAGGGTTTTTAATTTTTTAATTTTTTTGTTTCCCAAAAACGAGGGTTTTTTAATTTTTTTTTTTTGGTCCCAAAAAAAGGGTTTTTAATTTTTTAATTTTTTTGTTTCCCAAAAACGAGGGTTTTTTAATTTTTTTTTTTTTTTTTTGGTCCCAAAAAAAAGGGTTTTTAATTTTTTAATTTTTTTGTTTCCCAAAAACGAGGGTTTTTTAATTTTTTTTTTTTTTTTTTGGTCCCAAAAAAAAGGGTTTTTAATTTTTAAAGTTTTTTGTTATATTTTTTTTTCGAATGTCGAAATGTGACAGTTAAAAAACATTGTAAAATTAACCAAACAAATTAAAAAATAAAAACTATAATCTTTTTAAGGGGGAAACATTCCTGACAAATGGCTCCTGAGGGGCTGGATCGGCCCCATAAGTTTCTTCCAAAACCAAGATTCGGTCGATGCACCATGTTATGTATTCCAAAAGGACCTCATAGGTGAGGTGCGTGTGTCCTGGGTAGAAAAAGACATGACAATTAGTTTTATGCAAAATGATCCAAACAACGATTGTAATTAATGTGCCTCAACAAATATGCTTAGGAGTCTATTGGTTGGCTTTTATCAACACTCTGAAGCAAATATGCTAAATTGCTGGTGTAAACCTTAAACTCAAACTTTCACAGCAAATTGTTCAAAAGGTTACATAAGATGGCTTGGAATGTTAGTAGCAGTTTCACCAAAGCTAAGTAAAAGGCTTTTCTTCATGTCAACACAAGCAATCATTTAGAAGAATGTAAGGTGTTTTGGGTTCAATTGGTCAACACGATACATGTGCACACATTTATCTCTATCACCATTGGAGTTTGTGTAGCGTTCTCTCTCCCTCTTACTGTCTATAGATTGAACCTGACACATAGTAGAGACTTACCCTTTGGAATTCGGAGGGCCAGTTGTGGACGGAGCAGATGTGTCTGCTCCCCTGATCTCCTTTCCGCCATCCCAGCTGTGTTAAGAGAGAAGAAAAAGTTTATCAACAAATGGACTCACGCTAACTGTAGGTTAGGCAGTCATGAAAACGCTCTAACACCCACTCATTACCCCTCCACATTTCCCTGAAAGTTTTATTTAGACTTTGATATGGTGGTGATGCAGATTTGTACAGTGCAAGCGTCATTCTACTGGGTGAAGCTTGTAGCGTTAAGGATACGTACTCCCTGCTTTTGTGCTGATTGTGTTTTTCGGATGTTTTTGGTGCCTCAGCCCTGCCTGTTCTAAGTGTTGGAAACATATTTTGGGAGGGCTGTGGAAAACTAATCAGGTTAGACTTACACTCTCTAGGTTTTTGGGGACAAGATAAATAACAATCCTCCTTTTTACATGGCCCCTGTACACACCTCTAGGCACCTCCCTCCTGTTGGTTGACCCCACAGCAGGCAGCTTGCTATGGAGGCACATGAGATGAAGCCAAGCACCCTGTGCCTGTTCAGGCACCTAACTGTGAGCCAGCCTTGCCCCCCTCCCTTCCGATGGTCTCAATGATTAGGAGTGACAGCATCAGGAGGCAATATTGGCATGCTGTCACCTCAGTTAAGGAGGAGGGGGAGTCTGTTCCAGACAAGTATTAGTGCAAAAATGTGGACAGTAAAAAATGGTCCCAGTAAGTCTGAGGGGGAATATGCACACCTATCACTTGGAATACTAATGCATAGAATGCATTCACATAAAGAACCTGCTGCCTTTAGAGGAACTTGAAGCCTGAGCGGGGACATACACAGTTAGCATTTCTCCACTTACTAAGTAGACACATTCCTGGAAAAGCACACAACTTACCATCATCAGTTTTTTTTTGGGCCCCCGAAGTTGATGGCGTGGCTGGCTCGGGAGAAACTGCACAAAAAGAACACAAATTGTGAACTGGAATGTGGTACATTACCGAGGAAGAGTATTTATGAAAGATTGACAAACACACATTTTCAGTGTTGACTAAATCAGGACATGATTAAATTACAATGTCCACAAAAAATTGACAAGTACAAAGCACACCATTTCCAATGTAGAGAAACTAACACCAATTTAGAATAGGGTGGCTTGAGATAACTTACAAAAGATAACATGTCCTGTAAAGCTCCCCAAAACCACCTTGCAAACATGAAGGTTAAGCAAGAGTGTTTCATGACCAACCTTCCTGTCACATATAGCAAAACTACACTTGCTTAGACTCCAACTTAGATTATCCTAGATACACATCATCCTAGCACACACAATTCATGTGAGAATCTAATTTTAGGTACTTACAGACTAGTTCAGGGGAGCCTGGAGTGGGGGAGGATGGGGGAGACCCTACATGGGGGGATGGTGTCCCTTCATGGGGGGATGGCGTCGTATCTCCTAGAAACACAAAGACACAAATACAATCCTTGAACCAAAGCTATTTGATAAAGGCACACAGAAAGTAGTTGGGAAACATTGAAGGTAGTAGTTACTTTGGACTGGGTAAGCAGCAGCCCCTCTTCCCCAGTCCTCCACAACTAACATCCTCAATGTCAGCTGCTACATAACCCCAATGGCAAAATATAGATATTACAGCCCTTAGATTTCCCAGGACACATTGAACACACAAACACATGTAGAATACTTACTTCCCATTTGAGGAGAGCCCAGGTCCTCATCCGCTTGAGACCAATTGGCCTCTTCTTGGGCACCAATGTGTTCCTGGCCCGGATCCAGGCGACTTGGCCCTGCCTGAGGCTCCTCTCTTGCTGAAGTTACATCAACCACAAAAGAAAACAAAACAAACAATCATTCCTCCAAGTTCGACCTAATACACAACACACCAGCACATCCACATTACTTACAGGGGGCCTGAGAAGGCTGAGCCGCAACATCCTGATCACTGGTTTCTAAAATAAAAGAAAAACATTATATATTATTTATGGACACAAATAGGCAGTAACCTCTCATCATGCTAGCACCATACTCAATGCCCCTACAATTCAGAACATAGAAGTGCACTTACACCAATGAGATGCATTGACCATGTTTTAAAACAGGAGGGCACCATGCAAATTAAGCGGGCGCCTAAGGCCTCGCACCTACAGGGGCCTTGCGGCCAGTGGCGGAGCACCAACATTTCGAAGGGCGCAGTCAGGGAAATCTCCCAAGTAAAAGATTGCTTTCAATCCTCGGATCAAAAAGTTGCAGCAGTGTGCTGCAGTCCCTTCACTGCGTCTGCCAGGTGTCTGTTGTCCGCTGACACTTACTCCTCCTTCTCTGCCTGGGGATTGGCCGTCTGATCATGTTATCCTAAGATGTGGAGGAATCGGTAGGTGTGTACCTGCACCAGTAGGAAGTGACTGGCCGGTCAACTCACTCTGCTATCATCATTTGTTGCTCTGGGAGGAGAGCTCCGCCCTGGACCCGGAACATACAGGTAACCAGGCCCAGACTTGATATTTTGCAGGCTGGTCATAGATTTGTTGTGTCCACTATGCAAAGGGGTTGAGTTGCCCAAGGGAAGTTGGAAGAGTCTGAAAATGGTTGGTGGAGGAGGAGGAGAAGAAGGCCCTGGGTGGCTGGGGGACAAGGAGAGGGCCCCTGGGTGTTTTCTAGAGGAGGAAAGATCCACAATGACGCCAGAGTCAATTGCCAAGGAAGAGAGTGGAGCTGAGCAAGTCCTGCCTATCTGACCTGAAAGCCAAACATGGTGTAGATGGAGCCCTTTGCCCTACACAATGACAGCACCAGAGGTGGAAGGTGAGTGGTAGCGGGTCTTTGACATTATAGAGCATATGGACTCTGTCCATTATTGGTAGTTTTGTTTGGAGTTGTCCTTTAGATGTTTAACTGTGTTGCTTTTGACCCGAGCTGTGAGGGACTGAGGTATGACAGCCCACTATGCTGAGACTTATAGTGCCCTAGAATGTTGAGGACTGAGGAATCCTTAGTCCCTAACAGAGGGCACTACAAGTCTTAGCATAGCAGGCAGTATTTCCTCATTCCCCTACAGAGAGGATTACAAGTCCAAGCAGGTAGCCTTCTGCAGTGGGACTTGTTGTGCCCTTGACTGTGGTGGACTGAGGAAGGGAAGTGTAAGAGGGTCTCTGTAAGCTCAGATGTATGGGGGAGCTTTGGGGAACACAGAGTTCCCTTTTACACCAGAGTCCCCAGCTTCCCCCCTCAAATAATGGTTCCCAAACTCTCCTTATATCAGAGTCTTCACACTTCCCTCTTACAGTGTAGTAAGTCTGGAGACTCCGATGTAAAGGGGGCTCTGTAAAATGTGATTAGAGATTAGAAATTTCTAACATTTTTATTTTCTACTTACGATCCACAATTTTCAGCTGCTCAAATGGCTCGCTGCCTCTGATTGCGTATTGGAGTGTGGCCGTCCTCCTCCTCCCCTTCTTCACCAAAAGCACAAGAGGGTGCCGTCCGTCCGCTTTGGCTAGAAGCAGAAGAAAAAAAAAAAACATAAAAAATACGAATGTACATAGTAGTATTAAAGGTTGTGAAGAGACACTTGATGGAGGTAGGAAAGGTAGGAGCGAGAGGGAGGGGGGGGGTGTTGGTATTAGTGTTGTTGCATAGCTAAACACATGTCCACCTACCCAAAAAATTGTAACCTATCTGGTCACATGTAATGTATATTTTTACTTACCGGAGATTTGCTCCACAGCCTTTAGCAGGAGCCTGGGTGAGCGCCTTTTGGCATCACTCCAGGCCCGCTGCAGATCCACTATCTCAGGCAGAAACTGAAATCTCCGCTGCAGCCTCATCCGGAGACGACACATCATCTTGTGCTTTTGGTGAAGATGCGTATATACATTATCATACCCCCAGAGGAGGAGGAGCTGTGGAAAGAGCAGTGTATGTTTGAGTCCAAGTATGTCCAAAATAGTACAGTCTTCAAATAACATGCTAGGTCGTCTTTGAGATATTGTAGAACAAAGAATTCCATTTCTGGTGATACATATACATCGATGTCCAAATCTACCTCCATGACATAGGTTGCCCCACACTGGTGATTTCCTCTACATGATATAGCCATTTTCTCAATTGGCCTTTCATGACACACCCAGGGCCGCCATCAGGGGGGGACAGGCAGTCACTGTATTTACAACCTTATTGCTGTCCATTTAGCAGGGTGCAAGTAACTTTACACACATGTAGCATAGGTATCAACTTTTGTCACCATGTTAAAAGGACAGCAGTATGGGTAGCATTACAGTGACTGTTATTAGTCCAGGCTCACTAAACTAGCCAATGCTTGGAAAAGCAAGCCATGCAGATTGCTTTTCAGGTCCCTTTTAACACGAGCTGTCTGATTGGGTGTGGCTGTTAATTTTTGACGCAGACCTGATAAGCCCCTCAATTCTCCTTTATGGAGTGTTATATGTAAATGGGATTGCTTCATTTGAGATGCAGATTTAAACTGTGTATGGCCAGGCTGAAGGTACCCAAGTTGATTGGTCGATCACCTGGAGGACAACGTACAACCAGTCTGTCAGATTTTACACACACTTATCGCTAGCATCTCTTGTAGCCACTAGCAATAATCACTGTGTTTTCCTGGCAGGGGCAGCACCAGGAGAACACAATGGCTCCGCAGGAGGGTTTCCCCTGTCTGTGTTGATGGTGGAATCAAGGCAAAATGTTTTTCCTGCAAGCCACGGGACAAACAAAGATAGTTTTTTAATGAATCCCTGATTTTGCCAAAATGGAAAAAAAAAGATGTTTGCTTTGTATATTCTTAAGTTTGCTACATAACTAGAACATGTAACAGTGTTATATCATTGCAGGAGATTTCCCTTCACTTCCTGTCTTGGTGTCACCAGGACAGGAAGTGAGGGAATCTCCCGTGGGGATACAGCCAGCAATTCTTTCCTTTTATATATACTATGGACATTATAAGGCAACAATTGCAAGCTATTTCCCCACAGTGATATTGCCCTCACTTCCTGTCTTGGTGACACTAAGACAGGAAGTGAGGGAAAATCTCATGCAATGATATCACCCTACTAGAAATTGTAGTTCCGTCTAAAAAGTATACATAAAGTAAGCACTTGGTTTCCAAAGTGGCAAAATTATGGAGGAGTTAAAACCCCATAGTGTGATCGGGTAATCTGACGGTGTGTTCCTACACTCCTCAATGTGTCTGTTCATTAAGCTGTGCTGAATTATCCTTGATTCACAATTCCTGCAAGAGTTGCACATGGTATGTGGGAGATGCAAATTTAAGGTGGCATAATTATCCACACAATCACACATAATCCTTTTTAAAGGTCCCCAGCAGAATTTGATGGCATAGTGGTTCACAGCAGTGCCATCAGATTCCAGTTAGATCTGTAAATTAACAAAGCAATGTGATCTGGGGGTGTATTTAACTTGCAATGGACACCCCCATTCATTATCATATGGCAGTGTGAGATGGGTGTGTTGGGAATGTGATCCATTGAGACAAGTGATTATACACTCATGTGTTTCTTTTAGAGGTGATTTGTTCAAGGCAATCCTTTGAAGACATGACCATTCCAGATTTTTGTGATCACTGATTCCATCTCAGGTGAACCAATTAGCTGCTGTGTGCAGATCCAGCTTATGATGGTAAGAGTGTCAGACAAGACAAACGGGGCCGAGCTTGCAGTGTGTATGGATGTATGTAAGGCAATAATTTTTGGCATTATGCATTTAGGGAATATAATGTTTCTAATCTTGCATATATGAAAAGGGTCAATACATTTGTCTTTATCTAGATAGATTCCAAAGCGTCAGAGCAATCTGTCACAGATAATTGGGTTTCATTTTGTGTAAAAGTTGAAACGAATCAAATCTATCTATATACAGGCATAGCCCACTTTAAGTACACAATGGGACCAGGGCATGTATGGAAACTGAAAATGTACTTAAAGTGAAGCAATCCCTTTTTTCTTTTCTCGATGCATGAAAATACACCAGCTCCATTGTAAATTTTGGCCACATTGACATAGCCTTACTCCCAAACCATGTGGGAGCATGTTAAGGGGATCCAGGACTATGACATGATAGATTACCTAGGCAAGCTGGCCAGCCACAAAATGGATATGGTGTAGTCCTGGGTACCTGGGTACCCTGTCGTTGCTCCCTAAGTTTGTTATCCCTGTCACTTATGGTTTGTGAGCAGTGT
The DNA here is from genome assembly GCF_965119305.1 of Pelophylax lessonae. Lineage (NCBI taxonomy): Eukaryota > Metazoa > Chordata > Amphibia > Anura > Ranidae > Pelophylax > Pelophylax lessonae. The sequence goes on from NC_138772.1 coordinate 198,664,439, forward strand.
CATGGCAAGCTGAACAAGCTGTGTCCTTACTCACGATTGTATATAAAGTGAGTGTACTTAAAGCAGGGTATGCCTATCTATATCTATATAGAAAGTTCAGAGATGTGAACCTGTTCCCTATTATATACACTAATATATGGTATATAACATATTCTATAATGTATCTAATGTATATATATTGTATATAATATATACATAGTATATATATTGTCTAATATATATATTTTGTATAATATATATTTTTTAGATACACATACATACATCTATATATATATACACATATAATATATATATATATACATATAATATAATATATATATATAATATATATATATATATATATATATATATATATATATATATATATATATATATATATATATATATACATATACATACATACATATAATATAATATATATATATATATATATATACATACATACATACATATAATATAATATATATATATATATATATATATATATATATATATACATACATACATATAATATAATATATATATATATATATATATATACATACATATAATATAATATATATATATATATATATATACATACATATAATATAATATAATATATATATATATATACATATAATATAATATATATATATACATATAATATAATATATATATATACATATAATATATATATATATATATATATACATATATACACATATATATATATATACACACATACATATATATATATATATATATAGGGAACAGGTTCACATCTAGGAAGTTTCTAGATCACGTCTAATAGGCAGAAAGTGCATGCGCAGATCAGCAGACCAAAAGTTTCTTGCACACCCGCTAGATAAGCGACCCACCCAGCCACCATCCCCCATCCCCCATCCCGCACCCTGCACACTCACACCCCCTCCTTACCTTACACACAAATGCCACGATTTCGGCTGTAAACAGTGCAGGAGCCATGATGCACACTTACGACAGGGCCTGGACAATTTCCGGAAACGTGTGCACGCACCAAAAGTTTCGTTTCCGGTTTCATGTATAAATGTGAGAACGCGGTTTTGTATATTCGCGAATTCGCGAATAGTGAACATACACAACCATTAAGCAGATTTAACTTAGAAAAAGAAATACAAATACATACATTTGTGGACACCAGAAAACTTTATTTAGACACATGAAGACATTTTTAAAAAAAAATTGGAAACATGCTGTTTATTACATTTGTATTTTTCAAACCAAAACAACCTTTGTACAACATTTAGACCATATACATCGACAAAGAGCCCATAATCAACAGATGCATGTGCAGATTGACAGAATTATGTTAACAGCAATAAATACTTACAGAGAGTCAACACACAACACAGCCAAATCTCACCTCCATAAATAACAAAGGGCCAAAAATGTTACCCATAAAACATGTGACACACAAATATATTGGACCTCTTCGTAGGTCAAATCTTTCCTGATGTCTGAGTGAGCTATATATAATCCAAGCAAACACACCCAGAATGGTAACGCCCAGTCCAAAAATTAACTGTGTGTATCCTGTGTGTTTTGGAGCATGCTCAGTTGCCAAAACAAGGGAAATAGAAATGAGGAATAGAAATGTATGTAGGTGTGTATAGTATATGTGAATTGAAAAAATTCTCTCTTGAAGTTTGCTAGTCATTATTTAGAATGTTTAGATACAGGAATACATACATATATATACAATTACGTGAGAGAGAGAGAAATATATATTTAGGGAAACAATTGAAACACACCTTTTGGGATTTGAGAAGTGAGATTGTGACGATTGACCAGATATGTAAGCCAACAATCTGACTCATCACTCATGAACATCCCTAAATTTGGCGTGGCAATTATATCAGGCGTTCTTATGTGCATTTTGGCTGGCGTTTTCACAGGCGTTTTGACATGCATTTTTTGGGCAGGCATTGTTATATGAAATCACCTACAAAAGCCCCAAAAACAGACCACAAACACGTACATGTGAACGTAGCCCGTTTGGGGGCGTTTGAGGGGGATTTGTCCAGCTCAAGGATCAGCTCCCAAAACAGGCAAAAAATCCAATCCTATTCAGTTCAATGGCCCCTGTTCCCATGTGAGCATTTTGACGGCATGAGGAAAACACCCAACGCTCACTGAGAAATAGCACAATGATTAGGGAGTCTGCCTTCCTGCTGTAGGTTTGTAAGTTCGAATCCGGAAGGTGCCCTCTGTATGGGCAACACTTGGATATCTCCAATCCTCCAAATGTTGACATCATTAATTTTGTTCATGTTTGAAAAAGGCATGTGTATCAGCAAACTTTTAATCCAAAGACATGAACAAAATACAAAAGATGCCCCATAAAGTCAATATGTAGCAATATTGTGAGCTAAAGCTCTATTTGTTTGTTGGGCATACTTTGCTAATTAGCCAAGTATAAGGGATATATATATATATACCTTCAGTTAAATGTGTAGTAAAATGGTAACACTTGGCCATACCCATATGGAAGAAAAGGTAGTATTTGCAATATATTTCTAAAAACATTCTTTGGAAACACATAAAATATTGTCAAAATTGTGACATTTCCTTGATATGTGTGAAATGCTAATAATCTTTCTTTGAAATATGTTTTACATCTATTTTTTTTCTATCTGACGACCAATTCCCCAATGTAATATTTTGTGGGTTTTTTCAGAGAATGTGGAGGTTCTATATAAACACTGTAGATTTGACTGCTATGATTTCGGAGTTAGCAGGAAAGGTGTATGGAATGTGATGGTGTTTACTAAAGGATCCCTTGTTGGAAGTGTGCATGTTTTTCCAATTCCGCCGGTTTTTGCCATTTTCTATGGGCGAGACAGCGGATTTGCAAGCGGTATTCAAAAAAAAATTGACCCAAAATCGCGCTGGCGAAATTTTTTGAGCCAATTTGACGTTGCGCATGCGCACATTCGCGAGTTCGCAGCTCGCGGCTGGAGGAGCTGTTTAACCTTTCCACACTTTCGCAGATATCTCTCTTTCTAAGTCAGTTTTTGAGATTTTTTAAACGCAAGTCATCTCCAAATTGACTTCCACACCTTCCACAGTGATTTGGGATTTTTGGGGGTACAGGGGAAAATTTGGCTAAACTTTAGTCGAGCTTTTAGCTGGCGTGGTTTTAAGTCGCGCTCTGACCATATTGCATCTTAATGAATCTCACACTAGGCGCTATTTTCCGCCCGCCGTTCTTTGAATGCCAATTTCAGACTTAAATAATCGCCGCTTCGCAAAATCACGCCGAAACGCCAATTCGCCGTACTATGAATCAGGCCCATAGGCTCAATAATTGATCATTAATGAAAATCCGATCCCACCTGTGTGTATACTGCCAAACATCACCATCTCCATCAAGACAGAGGCGGCGTGCGTGTCAAGCCTCTTTCTGACAAGAGACCGAACATCGCGATATCACTTCCGGTCTGCACCGAAAGTGAGGTGTGTGCATGGTGTTCCGTGAAAAAACATACCCGTGAGAAAACCATACCCTCATCACTTCCGGTGCACCTACGGAGGGTATGGATTTCTCACGCTAGTTACACTTGCGCCGGTTACATTAAAACAGCTCCTCTGCAACATGGCTCATCTCCGCTCCTTCCCCTGTCACCTCCCTGCTCTCAGGTAATAAATATAAAAGCGGATCACGGAGCCGCGATCGCCGTCATTTACATCTCATACACCCGCCACCGCTTTTATATTTATTAGGCGAGATCAGGCAAGTCACAGGGATAGGAGAGGAGATTATTGATGTTGCAGCCGAACTGTTTTAATGTTACCGCCGCAAGTATAACATTACACACAGTGCCGTGATAATTTCCTACCCTCTGAGCATGCGCACTTGCCAAATTCTTTGCTGTTCAATTACGTATCCGGGGCTCTGAGCATGCGCACTGCTGCGCTGCTCAGCTGTTTGAGACAGGAAGTGACGAGGGTATGGAAATCTAACGAGGTATGGAATTCTAACGTTACATGCATCATACCTGGAAGTCCGCATGACGCCGGTGGAGCGCACAGTAATCAAAACAACCCCAGGAGGAGGCCTGAGACACAACAACACCGCCCATTAGGAGGACAGGCAACAGCATAGGTGGAGAGCTGAAGGAGATGACAGTAAACAGACATTGCAATCTTACTCATGAGATTGTGGCTAATACATGAGGAAAATGGCAGTATGAACTCTGTTAATGTAAAATAAAATACACATATAAAGGGAATGGATCTAAAACATTCACAATTAAGTGAACATAAAAGACTTAAAAAAAAAAATTATGTATATTGCACATAATATATAACAATATAAAAAACGAAAGAAGAGGATATGAGCAGAAATACGATGTCAGACTGTATGGAAAAGTGAGGTAAAGTAGGGTATAGCCTGATGGCACACTCCATAGGGGTATGGAATTATACCCATATATAGGATACCTCTATGAATGGGATTGTCAACAGTTCAAGACGTATTAATGAACGAGTTGATATCTCATTCGATATTTAAGCCAAAAGTTGAATAAGTTCATAACCACCACCACATCATTTTTGTGAAAAATAAATAGAAAACAGAAAGGTGCATAAGTCCCAAATATTCCACACAAGTCAATAGCGAGATCCACGTAGCAGAGTCTCCCAGAATTGTTGGGTGCAAATGGGTTCCACCAGCTTATTGGGGACTCGCCCCTTACCAGAAGGAAGAAGATCTAGGGCAAGTGGTCAGCTCAGCAGTGTAGTGGATATACAGGAGGGTGAATAGATCACACCAGTGGGAGGTTCAGCCTCTTATCGGAACAAACTGCAATAGGGCTTGTATCACACGTGTGTCACGGTACCTCTCTCTATCCTGATCTCCCACACTCTGGGTGATGTCTCTCTGTTTGTCACGGGTCAAGATATCTGTATATGGCTCACAGGGACAAGAACCAGACCATAGTGCAGTACCTCAAGTGTTTATTCAAAAACAAATCAGATGCACTTACATGTATGATGTCTTCTATGGTCACAAAAATCAAAAACCGGTATAGGAGACGCCGTGGCCGTCTGCAGTGCGGTCCGCGGCAGCTAGTGATGACGATGGTGCGCTCCTTTCTGACGCGTTTCCTCTGAATAGACGTCAACGGAGATAGGAGTAGGACTCCTATCTACTACTCCTATCTCCGTTGACGTCTATTCAGAGGAAACGCGTCAGTAAGGAGCGCCGCATCGTCATTACTAGCTGCCGCGGACCGCACTGCAGACGGCCACGGCGTCTCCTATACCGGTTTTTGATTTTTGTGACCATAGAAGACATCATACAAGTGCATCTGATTTGTTTTTGAATAAACACTTGAGGTACTGCACTATGGTCTGGTTCTTGTCCCTGTGAGCCATATACAGATATCTTGACCCGTGACAAACAGAGAGACATCGCCCAGAGTGTGGGAGATCAGAATAGAGAGAGGTACCGTGACACACGTGTGATACAAGCCCTATTGCAGTTTGTTCCGGTAAGAGGCTGAACCTCCCACTGGTGTGATCTATTCACCCTCCTGTATATCCACTACACTGCTGAGCTGACCACTTGCCCTAGATCTTCTTCCTTCTGGTAAGGGGCAAGTCCCCAATAAGGTGGTGGAACCCATTTGCACCCAACAAGTCTGGGAGACTCTGCTACGTGGATCTCGCTATTGACTTGTGTGGAATATTTGGGACTTATGCACCTTTCTGTTTTCAATTTATTTTTCACACAAATGATGTGGTGGTGGTTATGAACTTTTCAAGAGACACTTTATGTTGTTATCCACCTTATTGGACACTTTTGTGTTTTGGATTTCACTTCAATGATTTTGAGTTTATTATGAATTCCAGTTTATTTATGTTCACAACATGAGTATATGAGGCATCATATACCCACCTGATTGCACAGCAACCTAGGTGCACAGCACAGGAATGTGGTAGATGCTTTCTGTAGTATCATATCCGCTCCTGATTTGTGACACTTGTTGATTTAGCGCACCTGATTTCTTCACTACATTCACTATCCCCACTTGGTTCTAAGGTTGCAGCTTTATTTACAGATCCTGCGCACAATTTTTCACATACCCAAAAGTTGAATAAGACTGGAGGGTGTAGATCCAATAAGTTTTGCGACGCAAAACTCCCCGGCTTATTGGATCCACCCCTCCAAGGGGCTGTGAAATGGTCAATAATCTGGAATAAGGTCCTTTGGGATCCTTTTGATGGTACCGTAGATAGTGCTTGGGCTCATTATGGTTACTTTTACCTGTGATAATATTAGTAATGTGCTCATTCACCCTAACATAAAAAAAGGTCCTTGGCAATGACTTATATGGTCTAGCCATAAATCCAGCCTTGAAGGTTTAGAAATTATGCATACAATATACCATTTTCTAATATAAAACAATTTTGCGTTTTAAAGCAGTAAAAGGTTGAGCATTTAACTTTTCTTTTGCGTTAATGAAGAGTCATTCACCCCCTGGCTTCTCAAATGTCTATGTTTCCTAAACAATCGAAAAAAGCAGTGGGCACAGATATGCATGAAAAACAAGACATATATAATAATATCTAAGCTATATCAAAGCTATATATAGATGTATGCTAATATTAGTCAAGACTTTAAATGTGTTCCAAATCAACTGACTACTGCAATTTAGGAACACTACTACGTAAACCATTTTGAAGCAAACCTTCAATGCCTAGCCTTCATTTGTGTAGAAAAATGCTCTCATTTGTATCCTCTCTGGCTAAACACACGCTACATATAATGATGACTCAGAACTGAACTGTGCCAACTTACTTGTTTAGGGACTGGTACCGAAGCATAAAGCGATCACACTTTTCCACGCAGGACAATGATTTTAATAAAAAGGAATCTGTGAGATGTTTAAGCACTTCCTCAAAACCTTTACCACATGATGAAGGTTTCGCATACGTGTACAGTACAAAAAAGATTAAAAAAAAGTGAAAGATCTGAATGGTAGGTTCCTGTTTTAAAATACTAAAGACAGAGCACTGTACATTCTGAAACATAACATTCAAATTCCTTGCAAGAGGCATTAAAGAAAAGAGCACTTGAAGAGTATATAATGCCAAAACTTGTTTTTTGAGTTTTAGAAAGATACACACCCCTGTCACATTTTCATAGATGCATGCCCCTGCTAGGTTGATTCACCATCTTGGTTTGTCCTTGTAAGCATTCTCATTGAAGCAGGAATTGCTGGGAAAGCCAATGTTTTATAGGTTGTCACGAGAACAAGAGGCGAGGGTCAGACTTCAAATTAGGGACACATGTTCAGATAACAACTGCCTAAAGCTGTCCATGCATGGATTTAAATTCGGCCAGTTCAGCAGGGACCAGACAAATTCTGATCCATGTACAATCTAGCTGGTTGTACACAAGTCAATCTATCGATTGATTTGTGTACAACCAACCTATCCTGATTATTGTATTCTGCTAGCGGCTCCCCACCAGCAGAATGCAATAGCTCAGCGAGAACGATTTGTTGTGGATGGGGGAGTCAATTCATATGTTTTTTTTTTCAACCCGCTCCCCTGGTAGATGGTTCTCCCCTATGCTCTGTTGGTACACTGTCTCCTGGCATGAACATTTTCAGTGCAGGGCTATGGACCCTACTTTGGTCTTGATAATGTCAGGATCCTAGCCCACTAGAGCAAGGGGGAGAAGAGGTTGCATGGACCAGTCTAACTTCAGGGAAGAGTGGAGAATCAGAAAAATACATTTTTTTTTTTTTTTGTTCCCCCACACTTAAATAAGTAATTAACACTGGCAGTGCGGGCGCAGCCCCACTGCAAGGGATAATTTTTTAGGTGCCTGGAGTTGGGCTTTAAGAAATTAGTAGACCTTAGGATGGGAAAAATAAAAAAAACTGTGATAATAAAATAGAAAAGTGAAAAGAAAACTGAAAATTCCCTATCAAATACTCACTGTAATTTTTCTTTCCTGATTGACTCCATGAGAGCATACGTATGGGTTAACCCCGCCCCTACTTCTTCCCTATACGACCCCACTCCCATAAATCTTTGCTCTGAACCAGATGTCGTGTTCCGTAACTAGCCTACTCATGACTCTGGGAGGGAACTCCTGCTGAAATGGAGTCCATCAGGAAAGGAAAATATGGTAAGTATTTGATAGGAAATTTTCTGTTTTACTGACAGACACCATGGCAGCATAGGTATGGGAAATAACTAGCAATACACACCCAGGTGGGCAATTGCAGAACAAAAGAAAAGGGTTTAATTGACACTGTTAACCGACAAGATTTGTAAACCAAAAATGAACAGAAGATAAAGAGGCCAGCTCTACACAATAATGAACCATAAATGTATTGATCGGAGACCACAAGGCCGCCCTACCGATTACATTGGGAACCACATGCTGCAAAGCCGCCCAGGATGTAGACACACTCCTGGTCGAGTGAGCGGTCACGATCCCCAAAGGAGCCAAGCCCTCGGCTCTGTGAGTCTGTCGGATGGCCCAGACAATCCATGCCACAATCATCCTAGATGAGGCACGATTCCCTTTGTCCTTTCCGGCAAAAAAAATTAAACAGGCGTTCTAAAGCCCGAAGGAAGCTGTAGCTTGTTGATATAACTTCATAATATCTGAGAGATTCCTAGAACCAAAGGAAAGCACTGCTGAGAGTCAAACTCAGGATTCCCTGTTTACTAGACATGGGCTTTAACCAACTAAGCTACAGCGCGACCTCTCCCATGTCTAAAGGATGCAAGTTAGTACTCCAAAGGTTGGCAGAACAATTTCTTGGTTCCCATGAAAGACTGATGTACCCTTAGGAATTGAGTCAAGCACAGGTAAAAGCACCGCTTGAACTGGAAGAAAATTAAGAAAATTTCTCCTGTGAAGGCCTATAAAGCTGACACTAGTACTCTGAAAGAGCTGATCGATAGAGCCAGAACTAAATCCGACTGGACGAAGCCCAGAATATTTAAAACTTCTAGATCAGTACACGATCTGTCAGCAGCAGACATGTATTGTATAGACTTTGACCAGATTCTCCCATAAACTTTGTTTGTGATCACTCTCCTAGCATTCAAGAGAGAAGAGAGGACTCTGAAGGAGCAGCTGAGGACCTCCAATCTCAAGAACCAGACTGTCAGACGTAGCTGTGCTGGACATGGATGTAGAAAAGCACCCAGTGACAGAAGGTCTGGCCTGATGAGAAGGGGCACTGGGTTCCAGTAGCTGAACAGTGCAAGCAAGGGGAATCATGGCCTAATTGGCCAATAAGGCATCACCTCCACAACTTCTGTTCAGGGTTTTCGTAAAAACCCGAGGATGACCAGGACTTGAAGAAACGCACAGGACCCGCTGCATTTCCAATGATCAGTCAGGGCATTTACGCCTGAAAAATCTTGACATGTAGAGAGAGACCATTCCTTGTTGTCCAACTGGACTCTGGAAAGAAAGTGTTAGAATATTCTGGACTCCAGGGAAATAAGTCTCTAAGATGTAGGCTCGATTCCTCTGAGCCCAAGACATAATTGGCTCCACTTCCTGTAATAGAGAACAGGCTGTGTTTCCCCCCTTGTATTTTAACGTAGGAGACCACATTAGTGTTGGACTAGCCTAAGAGCACTGGTGCTCCCTTCGTTATATGGTGAAAGCCTGTAGGGTGCAGAGGGCTGCCTGTAGTTTCAGAATGTTCAACCGAATCTTGTGAAATTGACAGCCCAGCCTGCCTTGAGCTATCCCTGATAGGCAACAATCCCCCCCATCCCATATTGGTGGTATTGGACATGATTGTGAATCAGGAAATGGGGCAATGGAATGGCAAATGAGCCACTTTCTCCACCAGGGGACTCACTCTCATGACTGAGAGGTTATGTAGATGACCTGAATTCTGCTTCCTGGCTCCGACTGCTGGAGAAGCCCCTTCTGGAAGGGCCACCTTCTCCAGAGCATCCACTTGACCATCGGATTCGTAGACACCAAAGTGTCAATCATTTTAGACACTGAAAGGCGCACAGGTGGAAAGACGACAGGGCTAGGAGTATTCTGTTCCAGAACTTCGGGATTCAGCGACAAAGCAATGGTCCTCTTGATTATATTGAACTGAGCCCCGAGGGACACAAGAGACTGAGTGGGCTCCAGGTACCTCTTTTCCAGAATCAGCCGCCAGCTGAATTTTGAGGAGCAGCTGCCCTCTGTCTTGGGGCAGTAGGAAAAGAACATCCAAGTAACTATGCAGGCATATGCTCCTTGCTTTGATAAAGACCTTAACAACCAATAAGATCCTTAAAACACACAGGGTGATGTTGAAAGCCCAAATAGTAGTCAAGCAAGCTGGAGATAGTCTTGACTTATGGCAAACCAAAGGAACTTGCGGAAGTCTTCTACAATGGGCATATGAAAGTAAGCATCTTTAGGTCTATTGGAAATGAGCCAGTAACCTGGCTGGACCCCCTGTGAATCAGGGACAATGTTTCCATCTTGAACTTCTCCTTTTGATGCAAATTGGTTTAGGTGTGCGAGGTCGAAAAACGGCCTTTCGCAAGCCGCGACTACATGCCCTGAAATCTTTTGCATCCTGGGAATGGCACAGCAGCACTTTGCAACACCAGTGACTGTACGTAATACAAGAGTATATGCTTCATTTTACCTCAGAGTGAGGCAAAATCCATGGAAACGAATCCGAGATTCCACATTCTCCTTCCATGTTTCCATCACTTTAACCTCCTGGCGGTATTCCCAAGTGTGGCTCGGGGTTAATTTTCAGTACCAAATGCGGTAACCCCGAGCCACACTCCGGATTACCCCACAATATTACTCACCTTCCCTGCGATCCCCCGCTGTCCTCCCCGCCGTCCTCCCCAGAGGCCTCGCACTCTCTCCCCGCCTCCCAGTTCTCTTCCCTGCGAGTGTTGCGACGCAGGGGGGAGGAACCGGTGGCAAATTCCAAAGTGTAAATACACGAATGACATGATACAAAGCTGTGATCCTAACAGATCACACTGTATCATGCCATTTCAGCTCAGGATTGCACCCGGATACTTTTCCAGTGCCCTGCCTGTGCTTTTCCAGTGCTTTGTGCCTGGAAAATTTTGAACGAGAAAGGTACGGAAAATGTCGACAGCGACGATTCTGATGTCTCTTTCTGGCACATAGCTTGTGGAATTTGGGAAGTATATCAAATGATTCTTCACAATTTCCAATGGAGCAATGTGCCAGAAAGAGATATCAGAATCGTCGCTGCCGTCACTTTCCGTACCTGATGAGCCCAAAACGATTCTGTCTATCTAGCACCTAACTAGGAGGGTGCTACATGTACAAGCTTGTAGCCACTTTAACTCTCTCTTAGGTCACCTAGACAGTTTGCTGTTTTTTATAACAGAGATTAATATTTGAATATTGTCTGTCTTGTTACAGTTGTGTGTTGTTTTAGATGCTCTATTGAGTTACATTATTATTGTTGGTTGCTTCACTCATTTCATCCCTGAACGGCGGTTCTGTTCATTAAAGCCCATTTAAAGCCACAGGTGTATCTGGGAGTGTGGTGTTTCTTTCAGAGGTGTGGGCACTGTATACAGGGAACCCAAGAAAACAGCAGACCCTTCAGGGGTGAGCACTACAATACAGACATGTTTACCTTTATGAGTTGTGGCATAAAAGTGAATGCTTATCAGTTGATGTTGGACTAAGGAAGGCCATAGATTATGCAACCAGTGGTTTTAGGAAAGAAAATAGCTTGGTTCCAATGGAGCTATTGTGTTTTCCTGGGGAGCTGTCCCTGCTGGGAGAACACAGCTATAGCCGCTGACAATAATTGCATACTAGAAATCCATCAAGCTGGTTGTAGCTAAGTCAATCCATGGATGAAGCTGGGACCTGGGTACAATCAGCCAGTGGCATCACTAGGGTTGGTGTCACCTGATGCGGTAAAACATGGTGTCACCCCTCCCCCCGGAGTGGTGACACCATGTTGTCCTGCCGCTACTCCTAGCACAAATTCCCCCTCCTAGCACAAATCCCTCCAATCCCCTCCCCTAGCACAAATCCCTTCTCCTCGTACAAATCCCCCCAATCCCCTCTCCTAGCACAATGCTCCAGGCTGCTCTCCCCTTGTCCCGGCCGTGAGTCTGGAGATAGCGGGAAGGCACTCAGTGGTCAGGCACAGCATCCATAAAAAAACCGGCATCGGGGGGTACAACTAAAATTAGCACCCCCTCTAGATCCGGCCATGGTGTCACCATACCCCCCAACATTTGAACTTCAGAATGAGGGACACTGGAGAATGGACAAGACCTGCGACATGCATAGCGCGGTGCGGTAAAATGTAGGCGAGGTCAATCCCTTAGCAGTGGGAGGGGCTTAAGGGATGTGTTAAACAAAACCCAGGCTTCCTTGTACCTATAAAATATGCTTTGATTGCTTTGTCTGAGCCCATCTTAAAGTAGAACTTCATTAAAATAGTCAGGGACTGCAAAGCAACCAGCAACAATAAGAATTTGGTGAGAAGTATATAATGTACAGTATTGTGTATATAGTGCAGAAGTATGTAATGTACAGAATGCAGGGGACAGGAGTATATAATGTACACAATATGCAGGGGGCAGGAGTGTGTAATGTACAGAATGCAAGGGGCAGCTCCATCTATTCCCCTCCGATCACATCTTGGCTCCATCCACCACCCCAATCCAATCCTGGCTCCATCCCCTGATCCCTTCCCAACACTATCCATTCTCCGATCTCTTCCCAGCAGTGGGAGAGAGAAATGCGGGTACCAGCTGGCATTTGTTGCTCACGGTGTGCGGGAACCAAGCCGCCCACACCACTGCGGGCATTCCGGGAGTCAGCCCTGATTTTCCGGGACACAGACCATTTCCGGGGATGGTTGGGAGCTATGGTGTCCCCCCTCTGGCGGGTGTCACGCAGATGTGGTCTGCACCCCCCCGAACCCCCATAGTGAAGCCACTGCAATCAGCCTTCCCATAGATGTATTGAATCCTGGCCAGTCCCGAGATTTGAACCATCTATGGGCAGCTAACTGTGAGGGCATTATGAAACAGGATGGTATGCACTAATCCTTTTAGAGGAGCATACTGCATTGCTCCATATTTGCCATTATTGGAGGCAATGACTGCTAGTTCTGAGTGGATACACTGAATATAGGATACTGGAAGTTCAAGTGCACAAATATAACCATCTATGCTGATATCTACATACCTTTGTTGCTGTTAAATTGAAGACAGAAGGGCGTCCATACCTAATAAAATCATTACCTGCTGCAGCCATCTGGCTGCAAAATCAGTGTGCTTGCTCTATTCCAGTTAGTACCTGTATGTAAGCTGTGTTTGATTATGAGGGTGAGGATGTAAGAATGAATCAATTGAGATGCTTCCTCTTGGTTATGGGTGTTTGGCCATCTGCTCTTATTGCACCTAAAGTGAAACTAATCCCACAACAGTAAAATCAGTCTGGATATGCAGAATAGCATGATGGTTAAACTTACTGTGGAAACTAAGGGGTTAATCCTCTTATTGATCCCGTTGATCTTGTTGATCCCGGACGAGCCCCCAAATGTAGCAGGTTTTCTAGGCATTGGGCCTGATGTGGGTCTGCCCTTGTTACCGGTGACACCTTCAGCCCATTTAAGCTGAATACCCAAGTGTGAGATTGGAGACAATGACCATTTCGGCATCTTTGGTTTGTTTTGTTTATTGGATAATGGGGATGGGAGAAGGGAATGAGTATCCTCTGGCTCAACTAGGTACAATTGGGACACTTTGCAGAAAAATGCCTGTTAGTGCTGTTGTGACACCAGATGAATGCCGACCAACGCTTGCTGGCGCTTGAAAAATACTGACTTGCTGAACTTGTACTTGAACTTGACTTTTGACACTCTGGTTAGCTCAAAAACTACTGGACTGCACTGAGACTTGACTCTTGACACTCTGGTTAGCTCAAAAGTCCTGTGAACAGCTCCCCCCAGCCCTTCACTGACTGAGGTAGCTCCTGTAACTGCTTTTACTGCTGCAACTCTCAACACTGTACACTGCACACTGTACATTTTAACTCTTCAGGGCCCAACCGCTGGCACCCCCTTTACACTTCAGGGTCCTCTCACTAGGCACCCTAGGGATGAGATCAAAATGCAGCATATGAGAATATGATACAGCGAGTGTCCACTCCATTTTCTCCACCTGGGAAGGGTAACAAGAGAATTCTTCCCCGGCTGTCCCAGATGCAAAGGTGGCTACAGAAAAAAGTGGCACTTGAGTACGGGTACGATTACCCATATGCTCCCAGAGAAGTGATGTTACTTGTAGAGAAACACAGGGATTTTTGGTGCGAGGAGATCATATGGGATTTCTTGTTTGTTCCCAAACCGTACAGAGACTCACCAGAAGAAAAGTTAAGAGGTTCAATGCTATAAAAGCTCAGTGGAACTTTGGGCGCTCCATATACATTGACAGAGTGGAGGTCTGTCGCCTAGATGGGTCGGATCAGGCCTGGTCCATCAGAATTAAGGATGAACAATGCACTCGTGTCAGGGTTCCACACCCTGATTGTATTTAGGAGAAACAAGTTGCTCATCTCAAAAGAATTTGGAACTGTGCATATATGGCCAGCTGGCCATCACAACTGACCAAGGAACTATTGAAAGAGGAAAAGATGTAGTGCTGAATTTACAAGTTCTGTTGAAAGTATTCAAGTTTCAGTGCAGACCCATTGGGCCATCAGGCCAGGGTCTTTGCAAAACTGTTGCTATGTTAGATCCCTTGGGCCACTGGGCCAGGATCTTTGTGGATTACAAATACTGTGTTGGACACCTTCCACAGTTCAAGTAAAAGTGAAGATACAGTTTGCTACAGCTTCAAGTGTATCCAGGAACTTTTGGTGGGGGGTGCCCTGAAGGACCCCTGTTACTTCCCTGACTCAGCAGGATTGCAGGTCACTAAGCACAGTGACTTGCCCTGTTTCCTTCAAGAAGTACTTTAAGAGACAGCAAGAGGGCGTTGTGTCTCACTTTATCAAAGGACTCTGCATAGTTAGCCAGTGTTAGGGTACAGACTTCTTAACCGCCAAGGAGTGGACCTGGCGAGTCAAGACACTGGTCAGCAGAGGTAGTCAGGGAAGGGAGTGGAAAGGTTGGCCTAATAGAATGGTCTTCCCACTCAACTGTCTAGACAGTTAGTCTTGTATTTTCTGGAATGTATGCCGTTGACTAACTTTTCCTTCCAGTTGTCTACAGGTGGGCTCATCTTAGCCAGTTAGGGCATGTACATTTGTTTTGCTTTGGATTCCCCACCAAGCGAGTTTGTGTTGGTGGGGGGTGCATCGTTTCCATGCACCTTAAAGTGTTTGTAAATTTGTACAGCAGAGTATGTATAGCTGTATTTTTGCACCGTAACTTATTTGTACATTCGTTCTTTCCCTTTTCCCCCTTTCCAGGTTTGTGGGATACTCCTGAATTTTTGGCCAGAGTTTTTGATAGGAGGCGGCTGCCTCAGAGTCATGGGGACCTGTCTCCGTTTGGTGTGGGGTGGATGTAGCACCCTACAAGGTAGGTGCTAGGCAAAGTATAGTGGGCCTTGGCTGCCTAACAGCAGGGCCATGATTTTCAGCTGGACTGTCGTGTCTCTCAGGTGTGGCTATTGAGACTGGGGAGTCTCCCCACTGGCTCCATGAGAGGGTTCTCATTGGGCAGTGGAGGAAGCCCAATAAGTGGCACATTCAGGCCTGTATCTACCCCAGAAAGGCAGATTCTGCCACACAGGATTCTGGGAGTGGGTATAAGTTTGAAGGGAGCGCATGACACAGAGTCCCAGAAGGGAGAGTGCAGCTGTCTCTCCTCCAGTCAGCAGGATCGGGTGTCCCGGGCGGCTTGCCTGAGGGGATGGAGTGAGCTGAGCTGAGCTGCAGAGAGGATCCGGTGTGCCAAGGACCAGTGGAGCTGAGGGGGTCCAGTTTCAGGAAAGCATTCCCAGTTTGTGAGTACTGTAAACTGCCCCTGGGGGGTCTGCCTAGCAGAGGGGACCACTCCGGTGAAGGTCCAAGGGATCCAGGAGCCAGCTAGCGGCAAAGGGGGTGCCAGTGTTGGCCCTGTAGTGTAGAGGGGGTGCCTAGTGAGAGGACCCTGAAGTGTAGAGGGGATGCCTAGTGAGAGGACCCGGAAGTGTAGAGGGGGTGCCTAGTGAGAGGACCCTGAAGCATAAAGGGGGCGCCAGCGGTTGGTCCCTGAAGAGTTAAAGTGTACAGCGTGCAGTGTACAGTGTTGAGAGTTGCAGCAGCACAAGCAGTTACAGGAGCTACCTCAGTCAGTGAAGGGCTGGAGGGAGCGGTTCACAGGACTTGAGTTAACCGGAGTGTCAAGAGTCAAGTCAGTATTTTTCAAGCGCCAGCAAGCGTTGGTCGGCATTCAGCTGGCGTCAAGACAGCGCTAACAGGCATTTTTCTGCAAAGTGTCCCAGTTGTACCTAGTTGAGCCAGAGGAATATCCCACTCATTCCCTTCTCCAATCCCCATTATCCAATAAACAAAAACAAACCAAAGATGCTGGAATGGTCATTGTCTCCAATCTAACACTTGGGTATTCAGCCTAAATGAGCTGAAGGTGTCACCGGTAACAATGGCAGACCCACATCAGGCCCAATGCCTGGAAAACCTACTACAAGTATATCGACTGGGTCTTAATTTGTAGTAATCTCCCGTCATGTTCTAGCGCATAAAAGCCAATAGAATTTATATCAAATTGATGATAAAGTCCTACATGTATGCTGATTGGTGTTTCCATCTTTATGTTGGTAATCAGGGAATTTCTTTGCACTTCATAATAAAGGATCATTAATTGCATCTTCCACATGGAAAAGACCCTGTTACTAAAGTTCTCTTACGGACACTAGTTGAATGGTGGCTTGTTACTAAGCTGTCCTTGGGTGATCTGGAACACTTGTAAGTTATTTCCGGGTATGGTTTAATGTATTTTTGGATCTTCTGATCCAAAGTCAGAAGATACCAAAATTTGTTGTATATAGATTTGACCTTTTGATGTTATCTGCTGTAACTAGTCACGATTCTAGTAGTAGTATATTGCGTACTTCTCTTAGGCTTATAGATAAGGGATAACCTATCCTGGTCCTTAACCCTATTAAAGGCTTTCTTAAGGCTAGTTTTGCTATGGCCTCGTTCCAATAGACATTCTTTTAGGCATTGGCCTCTCTTTGAAAATCCGTGTCCGAAGTGCAATTTAATTTATTTCTCAAAAACTGACTATAGGAGGGGCGTGGCCTGCGGCGCTGTAAGATGGACGCTTAGACCAGCAGCTCCGCTCGGCCATCTGGGACTTCAGCCCACTACAGCCCACAAAGCGGGTGAACTTACCTCTCCGACGCTTCTTTAGCCCCCGGGAAGGATGAAGGGGAAGAAAGGCTCATCGCAGGCGAATCGGCTGGACGGTTTTCTTATCTCCTCCGCCGTGGGTCTCCGCCAGCATGGCGCGGGTAGGCCGCAACACTAAGCATCCCACCGCTCCAGTGTGAGGGAGCATCACGGCCAGCCTGTGCGGCAGGTAGCGAACACGGACAGTGGAAACTCGTCCGGATCCTCCACTCCTCCCTCACCCTCGGCAAGGAGCCCGGCAAAACAAAAGCCCAGATGGAATTCTCCGCCGCCGGACCCTGATCAGGCCTGTGGGATGGATCTCACGGCGGCTTCTCCACGGCCTGGGGAAGCCCCTGTACAGACGCCAAAGGATCCCTTTGCTGCTTTCCCCTCCGGAGACCAGCCAGTGTCTGCCTCTCTCTTAAAAGACATGATGCATTCCCTGTGGTCCTCCCTACACTCAGATCTTTACCAAGACCTCACTCAGACCAAGAAGGAGGTGAGGCATCTGGAGTCCAGGGTAGAGAGTGTTGAAACATCTATGGAAAAGTGCTCCCTCTCTCTCAACACCATGGTGGCTGCTCACAATGGCCACGCAGAGGACATTGCGTGGCTGAGAGATAAAGTGGCGGACCTCGAAGACCGATCCCGTCGGAACAATCTGAAGCTGAGAGGGATCCCGGAGACGGTTCAGCCCCAACACCTCAGGCAAGTGGCCACTGATCTTTTCTCTGCCTTGATCCCTTCACTTTCAGCCTCTGACTTAGAGATAGATCGCATCCACAGGATCCCTAAGCCGGGATTCATAGCCCCTGAACTGCCCAGGGATGTCCTCCTTCGGGTGCACTTCTTTCAGGTGAAAGACAGGATCCTCCAAGCTGCCCGCCAACTTCAAGTTATGCCTGGCGACCACCCCAACGTTCTTGTCCTACCGGACCTCTCTAGGCACACGCTGCAAAAGCGTAGAAACCTGGCCACTGTCACCAAGGCCCTGCGCAACCATCGTATTCCCCACAAGTGGAAGCATCCTGCCCTGCTCACCATCACTTATCAGAATTCCACGGTGACCATCTCCTCCTTGGAAGAGGGTATGTCTCTACTGACCAAATGGGGAATTCTTGTAGACCGCAATGCTCCTCCTGAGACTCCCCTGTCCGCCTCAGGACCTTCTGGAGATTGGCAAGTTTTCTCACGCAAGAGAGCCAATTCTAGGAGCTTTCCCCCTGGGGCTGGGAAAGACGCCCCGCTACTTCCACCTGTGTCCCTGGCCTAGTTAGAGTCTCTGACCTACATGGCCCCTGTGTTACTGTTGCAGGCATTGCCTGCCCTTGGACTATTTCTTATGTTTTGCCCTGCGCTTGGCGCACCCTGTACCTTGATTCCCTCCCTGCTCCGCTGTTCCAGGACTCACCCCTTGTTCCGGCTTGTGTATGCTACTGATCTCCTGCTCGATACACCCCTGTCTACTGACATCAGACTCCTGCAGCCTCTGGACTTCTTTAGATATCCACCATGACCATCAAGTTCCTATCCTTGAATGTAAATGGCCTCAACCACCCGGCCAAGAGGTTCTCCTTGTGGACTGAACTGTGCAATAGCAAAGCGGATGTGGTCTCCATCCAAGAGACCCACTTTAAATCTGGTAATCATCCGAACTTCTCCCACAGGAACTTTCCCGCTTTATTTTTCGCTAATGCTCCTGAAAAGAAGAAGGGGGTGATGATTGCCATAAGAGACACTGTGGCGTTCCGGCTCCACTCGTATATCCCAGACCCTGAAGGACGGTTTCTCATTCTTCAAGGGGACTTCAACTCGACTCCCCTGATTAGGGCGGTGTACGCTCCTAATAGCCACCAAAAGCGCTTTCTCCACAGGCTTCTGAGAAAGGTCGCCTCTGATTTGTATGGTAATTTGGTTGTGTGTGGGGATTTGAACATGGTTGTCGACCCTGGGCTTGACGCTTCGGCGCCCGCCCGCGGCCGACAACTCTCCCTCAACTCCCTTCTGTTGGGGGAACAGTTATATGATGTTTGGCGGTGCCTCCATGGCTCCGAAAGGGATTATTCCTTCTACTCTCATAGACATGGTTCGTACTCGCGAATTGACATGTTCTTGACGGATCTCCCTTTGCTGGGTAAGGTCTCCTCCTCCACCATTCGGAACATCACCTGGTCTGATCACGCGGCGGTTGAAATGGTGTTGGAGGAGTCTGGACCCAGGGAACGGACATCGATATGGAGATGTGATGTTAGGGTATTGCAGGATCCCTCCTCGGGTAAATTCATCAGGGACCAATTATCCTCCTACTTTGACATTAATACCCCTTCTGTTTCGGATCCTTGGATTCTGTGGGGTGCACACAAAGCGTTTATTCGCGGTGTCTGCATCCAGCAGTCTGCACGGATGAGGAAAACTTATAACAAAACGCTGACTACCCTTCTCGCTGACATCAAGGTCCTGGAGGCCAAGCACAAGACCTCTCCCACCCAGACTGTATTCCTGCAACTGATGCAGAAGCGGGAATCCCTGAAGTCCCATCTAATGTCCCGGTATGACCGTCACCTCAAAACTCTCAAGCTCAAGTTCTATGCTCACGCAAATAGAGCTGGCAAGGTCCTGGCCCTTCGCATTAAGCAATGTAGAGTTAACTCCCGCATCTCTTACCTCACCCACAAGACTACTGGCGCAAGACTGTCACACCCTAGAGATATTGCTAACGAGTTTGCAGATTTCTACGGCTCCCTTTACAACCTAGCCCAAGACCCCAGCACACTGCACCCCACACCGGAGCTTGTTCGAGCATTCTTGGACAAGCTGCGTCTGCCGGTTCTGTCCGAATCCCACATGTCTTCCCTAGCCTCCCCCTTTACGTCAGAGGACATCTCCAAGGCCATTAGAACGCTCCCCTCCGGGAAGTCCCCTGGACCTGATGGTCTATGTAACGACTATTATAAACTTTTTGCCTCCCTTCTTAGCCCTACCCTTGCGGACGTTTTTAATAAGGCAGCGTCGACGGCACGGTTCCCCCCTGACATGTTATCAGCGTACATAACCACCATCCCTAAGCCGGGTAAGGACCCTAGTTTGCCCGCCAACTATCGGCCCATATCCCTCCTTAATAGTGATGTTAAAATTTATGCTAGGATTTTAGCGGCCCGCCTTCAACCTATTCTCCCCCACCTCATTAACCAGGACCAGATGGGCTTCATGCCTGGTCACCAGACAGCTGACGCCACCAGGAGAATCATTAACCTTGTCCACCTGGCCGAGGCCTCGCGAACGCCTTCTCTGCTCCTCACCTTGGATGCGGAGAAGGCGTTCGATAGAGTTAATTGGTTATTCATGAGGCTGACGCTAGAGAGGTTTGGCTTCTCTGGCCCGTCTCTTTCATCGATCCTCGCATTGTACTCCTGTCCCTCTGCTCAGGTTCTCACTTCGGGCACGACCTCCGTTCCATTCACTATCTCGAATGGTACCCGCCAGGGGTGTCCCCTCTCCCCCTCAATCTTCAATTTGATGATTGAACCCCTGGCAGAGGCCATTAGGTCGCATAGTGGGGTGACGGGCTACCAAGTTGGTGACGTGACCCACACGGTGAGTCTCTTTGTAGTTATCCTCACCAACCCTTTACAATCCCTCCCAGCAGTACACCACATCTTAGTTGACTATGGGGCGGTCTCCTACCACAAAGTAAACACGACCAAGTCCCTGGCGCTTAACCTAGGTATAGACGACCGTACGCTCGCTCGCCTCCGGTCCTCTTTCCCATATCCCTGGACGGACGCATACGTTCCATATTTGGGCATCAACATTACCCCCCGCATAGCGTCACTCCTTTCGGCGAATGTTGATGCTCTCCTTAAGAAGACTGCCAAAGAGATGGCCTCCATTGCCAAGGTTGAACTGTCTTGGAGTGGCAGGATGGCAGCGTACAAAATGTCAATACTTCCCCAAATCCTGTACATCTTCAGAGCGGTCCCCCTGATTTTTCCCAAGACGTGCTTAGATGCTTTAACTAGAGCAATGCGCCAATTTATCTGGTGCGGCAAGAGTGCTCGGGTAGCCGCTTCTGTCCTGACGCAACCTAAGTGTCTGGGTGGAGCGAAGCTGCCCGACATCTCTCTCTATTACTGGTCGACTAGACTTGACCAGCTCAGGCCCTGGTTTCATGGTGCCACTGACTTCCCATGGACGCAGATTGAGAGACATTTGTCCCCGACTCGGGACCTCCGCCTCCTTCTTCTGGGCGACCTCTGGATTCCCTGGAGCTTGCCTGGACTCTCCCCTCCTATGCGGGCCTCCCTTCTGGCATGGCGTAGGCTGGGAGCGTCTCAGGAGGACGGGGCGGAACTTGTTCCCTGTGCATCGACTTCCCTGCCGTTGGACATCTTGAGGGCCCATCTACCCTCCCTCGACTTGACGCAATTGAGATTGAAGGGAATGACAACGTTATCTCATTTTTTCCACTCGGACTCCCTCCACTCCCCGACTTTCTTGATGAGGACCCACCAGATTCCCGACACCTGCTCATTAACTATTCTCAGGATACATAGTTTCCTGTCCAAGCACCCTATGACGACGAAACTACTTCCCCAAAGGGCATGGGACTACCTGCTCAACGTAGTCAAGCGGGGAAAGGGTATCTCACTGTTCTACGAATGCCTTTTGGGGGGGCTCCGTCCCCCCAAGACGTCTTCTATGCTTCGCTGGGAGAAAAGACCTGGCCTGCACGTTCACCCACGAGCAGTGGTCACGGGCCTTCCTGGCACCATACAGATACTCTCGCTGTACTTCGCACTGGGAACAGACACTTAAGATTGCTAATAGGTGGTACTACACCCCTGTTAGACTCTCAAAGATCTTTCCAGGGGTCTCTGACCAGTGCTGGCGAGAGTGCGGTAGTAGGGGCACGTTGGCTCACGTACTTTGGGAGTGCCCCTCACTTAAGAGCTACTGGTCTAGAATATTTGGTTGCATAGCGGAGTGTACGGGCATCCTTAACCCTCCCAGGAAAGCTATGGCCCTGCTAAATATTGGTATCGAGGACTATCCTAAGTGTTTTCGTGGCATGGTAACGCACATCTTGCTGGCTTCCAGGACACTTCTACTCAGAAATTGGAGATCCCTGGTTATCCCGGGCTTCACTGACCTGATTAAACTAGTTAACGAGAACTACCTATGTGAACGAGCGTTGGCAGTCAACGCTCTTACCCTCTCCAAGTTTGATGATGCCTGGAAACACTGGAAATATACTCCTAGTCAGGTTTAAGAAGGTCCTTTTCTCTTCTTCTTCTTTACTGTATACACGGGTGTTCGGATGTGGGATGGTGCTCCTCCCTGTGGCGAATATGTTCCCAATGGGTGTCACGTTAGGGAGTGGTACCGTCCCCTTCCGCCTCCCGTCTCTCTCTCTTCTGCATAAAAGCCAAATGTACCTCTAGTTCTTCGTGGTATTTACCCACTTCACTGCTTACTTTTGTACTCACCAGTTGTGTATTTAGGTTTTGTGCTGCCCTAGGCCTGACCAAACTTGGGCACCCCCTAATTTAAATATGACCCACCCCTTCCTGTCTGCGGTCTGTCCGAATGTCCTCACCTGTGGATATTATCACAGCGCAGGTAGCAGTGTGACCGCTTTATGGGGGTGCCAGACTGATTTGCCTCCTGGACCCTGCCCTCCGGCCCAATTTGCCCCATAAGACTGGCACTATACTAAAAGTGTAGAGCAAGCCAGCGGGGACCCTTTTCGTGCAGGAGCCGGGAATAGGCTGTTTATTTTTCGTGCGGGATGCAGATTTTTTTGCTGCTCCCCCCTTCAAAGTGCCGCCCTAGGCCTGGGCCTTGTTGGCCTAGGGCAAGATACAGCACTGGTACTCACTGATGAGTAAGGTGGTTCAGTAGTCTAGTTTGTTTATCTTGATTTACTGTTGATTCAGTTGTTGTATGATGAGTGTACACTCTCCTTGTTGTGGAACAGCTCCCTCCCCCTCCCCACCCTCCCCTCCCTCCCCTCTCCTTCTACTTATCTTGTTTGGGCACTATTGTATGCTACCTTTTTGCAACTCGCTTTGTTATTCTCCAATGTTGTGCATTATTATCCGTGTACTTTGTTGAATTTTCAATAAAAAATATTATTAAAAAAAAAAAAAAAAAACTGACTATAGGGAATACTGTTAACTAAGGGCTTACAGTTTGAACTTGACGCATGTAGTACCGTATTACCGGCTGATGGTTTTCTATATAGTGTAGAACAGAGAAGACGCACCTCATTGATGAAAATCTCCAAGAAGGCCCAGATGTTAGGATTGCCTTGTAGGACTGGGAAGGATTTGGACTTAGGTTTAAGACAAAGGTGGAACAAAGGCAGGAGTGTCCGGCAGGGGATGATCCGGGAAGAGGAGACCAACATCTCCAATCCCAGACTCATCCCCAGAATGACCCTCCTCCCATGAGATCTTGGAGAGGTGGAACTCTCCAAAAGTGAGTAGTCATGGGTAGGGGTATCCAGCTCATTAGAACTTTTATCATATATGACCTTGTACATAAGGTGTCTAGCAAATAGATGCTAGTCTTTAACAAGTTCAAGCCTATTTGGGGGGGGGGGGGGTAAGCTTTTTCTGATGATAAACAAATGGATGCATTGAATAAAATTATATCATGGTATTGCTATATAGATGATATCTTTATGATTTGGGCAGTATCAAGAGATGACTTGATAGCATTTTTGAAAAATGTGGACCGTAACACGTACAATCTGAAATTCACATCTAATTATCTTTCTTGTGGAGATTTTCATCAATGAGGCAGGCTTTCTCTGTTCCAGACTGTATAGAAAACCATCAGCTGGAAATACAGTACTACATGCAACAAGTTCACACCCTAAGCCCTTAGTTAACAGTATTCCATAGAGTCAGTTTTTGAGGATTAAATAAAATTGCACCACGGACACAGATTTTCAAAGAGGCCAATGCCCTACAAGAACGTCTATTGGAACGAGGCTATAGCAAAACTAGCCTTAAGGAAGTCTTCAATAGGGTTAAGGCCCAGGATAGGTTGTCCCTTATCTATAAGCCTAAGAGAACCACACGATCTACTACTATTAGAATTGGGACTAGATATAGCAAACATCAAAAGGTCAAAGCTATATACAACAAATTTTGGTATCTTCTTTCCTTAACTCTCTAGGTACAGATGGTCTACTTTATTTTTAATGTTCCTGCAGAAATTTGGTAGTTTGATGTAATAGGTTTATATTCACTTTCTATAAAATGTTGCAATATATATGCAAACTGTGTGGTTTTTGTAATGTTTTTATGTATTTTTGATACATGTTTTTGTAGCTGTGACTAAGCTGTGCGGATATTTCATGCCAAGTTCCCATTTAACTATACACAGTACTCACTAGTGTTCCTTTTTCTTTTTTCATTGTTAATGAGTCTGTCACAGGGGACTTGGCACCTGTTAGCAGGGACTGGCTGTGTGGCCATGGATCCCACGTATGGACGCCTAAGGCGCTCGTGGAAGCCACTAGACTGAGTGCTGCATGTCAGCTGTGACTAGACAGCGCTCTGAATGTGGTGACCTGGGCACCATCCTTCTGGGGGTGTTGCGTGTGTATGTGGGGGTGGGGCCTTTATTCATCTTGTTGTTCCAACTAGTGCATGCCCCACCCAGTCATACATCTCCTCCTCCCCAACTCGCCCTTCTGTCTTCTAGGCTGGTATAGACACCTGGTGTTGCTGCGCCTCTGTGGGAGGGCTTCGGGTGTAGGAGTGTGCACAAAGTGGTCAGCCCTGCCCAGCGCATGCGAGATCCCTTGGTTTGCGTCCGCATCTTGCAATGACGTCTTGACACCAGCGAGGTGGGGGGTATAAAGAGGTCCACCCATGTCCGGCTTATTTGCTAGAGTACCAGGAAGTCTCATCTCATCATTTAGTTACTGCAGGTATTTATATGAATGAGCTTTGTCCGAAAGAGGGTTTTTTTTGTATCTATGGGACATTCGATCTGGGAGTAAGATACACAGGGTGCCGTGGAGAGGCCTTGCAACTTACACATGCGTTTGCAAATGTGTGTTAACCAAACCCCTGTTTTTAACCTACATTGTTAGACAGGTTTATTTGGTTTGTTAGCAGACTGGTGGGTGAGTATATCAAGCTAGGGGCCGGCTATTTTCCCCACACCTTTTTTAGTCCCCTTTTTCTTCAGTTTTGTCATATATAGGGATGGAGACGCAGAGCAATACCTGCCGGTGTTTCATTTAAAGTCCCAAAACTGCCCATATTTTATATGTTATCAGGGATGGAGACGCTGTGCTTTACAGGCTGGTGTCTCATTTAATGTCCCAATTTATCTTTACTACCTATACTAAGGGGATGGAGGTGTGTGCTTCCCAGCTGGTCATTTTTTAGTTTGCACCCCATGGCTATTACACAGCCATTATTTTTTCAATACCAGTCATGGATGGGAGCAGGTTGGGGGAGGATCAGGCCATCTCCAAGCCCACCTGTTTCCCATCCATCCATCCATCAGCATTCATGTGCTTCCAATGTGGAGACACTCAGGTTGAGTAGTGTTAGGACTGCAAGATACACAGGGTGCCGTGGAGAGGCCTTGCAGCTTACACATGCGTTTGCAAATGTGTGTTAACCAAACCCCTGTTTTTAACCTACATTTTTAGACAGGTTTATTTGGCTTGCTATCAGACTGGTGGGCGAGTATATCAAGCTAGGGGCCGGCTGTTTTCCCCACACCTTTTTTAGTCCCTTTTCTTCAGTTTTGACGTTTAGTTTGCTGACCTCTTACCTCCTCTGAGGGAGACCTGGTATGTGGACTTTTCTCCTTAATTCCACTGGTGTACGCAGTCCTAGGTGACAGACTCACTTTCACCACCAGACTGACCTCAGTGCTCTGTACAGTCTACAGGTATAGAGCTATTATCTAGAAATCTCTGCATGATTAATGAAGCTCAGCCTTTTTCTCCGTGTATCTGGAATTGCTATATACTGTATCTATGTATATGTTGACCTTCATTGTATTTCTGTTTGTTTAATAGTAAAATTCCTCATCCTTTTCCTTGAAGAAGCCAGAACGGCGAAACTGGTTGGAAACAAGAGCACAGTGAATACCATGTTTACACATTGAACATTTTGTTTTTATACTTTTTTTGATAAACAAATGTTTATTTTTTTTAAAAATCTTTTGTCATTGTGTCTGAGCACCTTAAAGGTCCCCCCATACCATTTTGTATATGTTAGTTAATTAATTATAGCCCAATGTAGCTACCTCTGTGGTTTATGGAGGGTTTACTAAGGGAGAGCTAACCCCACCACACTACATGGGTTAAATGCTCATTTTTTTCTAGGGAGAAATGAAAACAGGTTTTCTTACCTTATCCCTCACTCCCCTGGCAGCTACTGCTCTGGGTTTTTGGAAAGGCATTCGTCATCTTCACTTACAATGCAGCACTGCTGGTGATAACATCAGAGTGCCTGCGATCAGCAAAGTGGCAAACAGAAGTAGGACTTCAGGGGACCAGTCTTTCAATCGTTGTGCTTTAGACTCCATGCATACTAGGGTTTTTTACAAGCTCAAAAAACAATAGAAAAAAAACGCTGGATGAAAAATTATATTGTTTTTTGTTCCAGCTTGTAGTAGCATTTTAGTAGCTTTTAGAAGCTTTTAGGAGTGTTTAGCATTTTTTTTTTTCTGTCAGGAAATTGAAAAAAAAAAACTCGAAAAAAGCTGTTAGGAGCATTTTAGTAGTGTTTAAAAGCGTTTAGGTGCATTTAGCGTTTTTTTTTTTTCTGCCATAAAATTGCTTCCAAAAACTCTACAAAAACAATTTTTTTTCTGCTCCTAAAATGCTTGGTTCAGAAAACGCCTACAATAAAATAGTGAGCATGGACACACAGGATAACACGATTACCTTCTAGGAGCAAAAAAAAAAAACATTCATAATAGCTTCTAGGAGCTTACAAAAATGCTAGTGTGCATGGAGCCCTAGGCCCCATGCACACAGGGCATCAGAAAAAATGAACTGCAGAGCCACTTCTAATGCAAGGAAAAAGCAGCTGTAAAAACATGCTTTTAGTAGCTTTTTCCATTGGTGTTATTGCACGTTTGGCCACGTTTGCTTTTAGCAGTGTTTTTCTGCCTCCATTCAAAATCAATGGTTGCCTAGGAGCTGTCTTTGATACGGCTTTCAGCCCATTGATTTGAATGGAAGTCGCATCACAAGTCGGATCAGGATGATCCGACTTGTGGTGCGACTTGCGCTCTGAGGATCTTGAGGGGGAACTCCACGCCAAAATGGGAAAAAAATGGTGTGGGGCTCCTCCCAGGGTTCCAAACCAGGCCCTTCAAGTCTGGTATGGATTTTGAGGGGAGGCCTATGCCAAAAAACGGCGTGGGGTCCCCCCCAAAATCCATACCAGACCCTTGTCCAAGCATGCAGCCTGGCAGGTCAGGAAAGGGGAGGGGACAAGTGAGCAGCCCCACCCCCCTGGACCATACCAGACCACATGCCCTCAACATGGGGGGGTGGGTGCTTTGGGGCCGGGTGGAGCTCGGCACCCTGCACCCCAAAGCACCTTTTCTCCATGTTGATGAGGACAAGGGCCTCTTCCCGACAACGCTGGGTGGTGGTTGTGGGGGTCTGCGGGCAGGGGACTTATCGGAATCTGGAAGCCCCCTTTAACAAGGGGGCCCCCCAGATCCCGGACCCCCTACCTATGTGAATGGGTATTGGGGTACATTGTACCCCTACCCATTCACCCCATAAAAGGCAGTGTATGTAAATAATGACAGGAAACGTTTTGAGAAGTGCTTTATTAAAAATCTTCCTCTGGTCTTCTCCGCTCTGGTCTTCTCCCCTCTGGTCAGCTTCTTCCTCCGGTTCTCCCCCCATGCTGTCTCTGGTGATTATGCCGGTTTAAGTCTATGCAGCTTGTTATATAGCCATTAGGGGCATGACCTCCCGGCGACATCATCCGGAGACCCCGCCCCTTATGTCATCATCTGTGACAAAAGGGGGCGGGGTCGCCAGGTGATGTCACTGGGAGGCCAGGCCCCTAATGGCTATATAACAAGCTGCATAAACCGGATCCGGCATAATCACCAGAGTCAGCGTCGGAGGAGGACCAGAGGGGAGAAGACCAGAGGAAGATTTTTAATAAAGGACTTCTCAAAACGTCTCCTGTCATTATTTATATACACTGCCTTTTATGGGGTAAATGGGTAGGGGTACAAGGTACCCCATACCCATTCACATAGGGAGGGGGTCCAGAATCTGGGGGGCCCCCTTGTTAAAGGGGGCTTCCAGATTCCGATAAGCCCCCTGTCCGCAGACCCGCACAACCACTGCCCAGGGATGTCGGGAAGAGGCCCTTGTCCTCATCAACATGGGGAAAAGGTGCTTTGGGGTGGGGGGTGCAGAGCTCCCCCAGCCCCAAAGCACCCACCCCCCATGTTGAGGGCACGTGGCCTGGTATGGTCAAGGGGGGGTGGGGCTGCTCACTCGTCCCCTCCCCTTTCCTGACCTGCCGGGCTGCATGCTCGTATAAGGGTCTGATATGGATTTTGGAGGGGACCTCACGCCGTTTTTTGGCATGGGGCTCCCCTCAAAATCCATACCAGACCCGAAGGGCCTGGTTTGGAACCCTGGGGGGGGGACACCCACGCCGTTTTTTTATCCCATTTTGGCATGGAGTTCCCCCTCAAGGTCCTCAGAGCGCAAGTCGCACAACAAGTCGGATCATCCTGATCCGACTTGTGATGAGACTTCCATTCAAATCAATAGGCTCCTATAGGGAACCATTGATTTTCACATAAAAAAAAAATGTGGAACGTTGCTTACTGCTGTTTAAGCAACGTTAATCAGCTTTTAGCAGCATCAGACGTTTTTACAGCTCTGATGCTGGTCCTCAAAACGTGCAGACACTGGGTTTTTCTTGCAGCTTAAAAATACCTATGCCACTTGGAGCTCCTAAAAGCCTGTGTGTGCATGAGGCCATAGAATAACATGGAGTGGCGTTTTTAAGCTGCAAAAAAAAAAAAAACGTCTGACGCTCTTAAAAGCAGCTGCAAAAACGCCCTGTGTGCATGGGGCCTTAAAGTAAACTCAATAGAAACCTATTGAAACAGGAATACATGTGCTTACTTTCTCTACATGCATCTGTAGCACCCTACAGGTAGGTGCTAGGTAAAACTATAGTGGGCCTTGTCTGCCTAACAGCAGGGCTGTAATTTTATCTAGTTAGGGTGTCCCCACTGGCTCCTGTGAGAGGCTTCTCATAGGGCAGTGTGGGAAGCCCAATCAAGGGACACATCCCAGCTTGTAACTACCCCAGGAGGCAGATTATGCTGCAAGGGATTCTGGGAGTGGGTATAAGTTTGGGGGGAAGTGCGTGGCACGGTGTCTTTGGCAGGAGCAGAGTCCCAGGAAGGAGAGTGCAGCTGTCTCTCCTCCTGTCTGAAGACGGTGAATATCTCGGGGTGTCGCCTGAGAATCCAGAGAATGCTGAAGTTCAGCTGAGGGGGATCCGGTGTGTCGAGAGCCTGCGGAGAGAGAGAGGGGTCCAGTCCCAGGAAAGCCTACACAGGTCGTGAGTACTGTGGATTGCCCCTGGGGGTCTGCCTAGAGTCAGAGGGGACCACTCTGGAAGAGGTTCTGGGATCCAGTGTCAGCTAGCTGAAAAGGGGGTACCTACTTTGAGGACCCTGAAGTTGTAAAGGGGGGTACATAGTCAGTGGACCCTGAAGAGTTCAAGGAGTAAAGGGGGCACCTACAGTCTGGGCCCTGAATTGTATTGCATGTGCCAGTTACAGTGATAGTTATTCAGAGTTCTACCAAAATACTACCTCAAGCTGTGCCAGGCGCGGGAAAGTATTCAGAGACTTACACAGTGAAACAGTGTCAGGAGTTCTACAGTTCTCAGTCTTGGATCTACTGGACTATAGGTGAGGGATTCAACACTTCTTCTGTTAAACAGAGTGTTCTCAGAGTCAATGAGCGTTGCCTCGCGCCGGCTGGCGTCAAGGAAGCGACAAGGGGCATTTTCAGGATCAAAGTCCCAATTGTAATTAGTTCAAGCCAAAAGGAGTGTCCCACTCATTCCCTTCTCCCATCCCCTTAATTTATAATAAAAACCACAAACAAAGATGTCGGAGTTGTCGCTGCTCCAGTTGTCACACCCGGGTGAACTCACATGGGTTGGAGAATTTCCGGTACTAATGGCAGACCCACATCAGGCCACAGGCCTGGAAACCTTGCTACACATCCTTTACAGCATATTTTTTTCTCTGAAAACATTGGTGGTTTTCATTGTTTTAATGTTTTCTTGCTTAATACACAAAATATCATTTCAGCCTAAACTGATATTTTGAGACAGTACGTGTTTATTTTGCAACAGAGCTTGTTGCAAAAATGTCTGTCTCAGGATGTGTCATCACAATGCTTTGAATTCTGGCAATGTGAAATTGCCGCAGCAGTATTTCTCCAAAACCATTTGAGCTTCAGTTTTACTGCTGCAAAATGATATATGGGGGTTGGTTTATTAAGATTAGGGAGAAGCAATGGTCGTTGTAATTCTAACTGTACCTAATTAAAACAAGTAGGACCTTGATTAAGTGAACAGAAAAATGTGAGCAGTTAGGTGAAAGCACATTAGTCGAATCAACATAGTCATCTGCATAGTCGCGGTTCTACAGTCAGCAATTGCAAACGTGTTTCCTATATGGCACTAGACTGCAGGATTTTAGCTATGATCTTGTGTGTGTATATGTAACAATAAACCATTCTCATATGGGATGTGCTCTACATTTTTGCCGATTTTATAATATCAATCATCTTTTCTGATTTATTTTTTTGTAATGCCTGCTATTCTTTAATGTTGTATTTCTTGAACATTCACAGTTACATCTTTGTTATCTGTCAAATATTTTTGAATGTTGAATGGGTATTTTATGAGAATATTGAGTTCTATTCATATATGTGAATTCTTTAATCATGGTATATTCCAGGTATGGCTGTACTCGGTATAGTGGCTTAGTGGTCAGCTCTCCTAGCCAGGAACAGTCAGGTCATGGGTTCAAATCCCACCCATGCTTGGACCTCCATTGAGTTTTCAAATGCATACGTCCTTAGGTTAATGCATAAGTGAGATCAGCGAGTCATTTATAAATCCCGCATTGTGTAATATTTACCCTGAATGGTTTAACCATTTACCCACTGGGCACTTAAACCCCCTTCCTAACCAGACCAGCTTTCAGTGCTCTCACATTTTGAATGACAATTACTCAGTCATGCAACACTGTACCCACATGAAATATTTGTCCTTTTTTTCACACAAACAGAGCTTTATTTTAGTGGTATTTAATCATAATTGGGTTTTTTATTTTTTGTGCTATAAATTAAAAAAGACCGAACATTTTGTAAAAAAAAAGCATTTTTTTGTTTCGGTTTTAAAATTTTGCAAATTTAGTAATTTTCTTCATAAATTTTGGCCAAAATTTATACTGCTACATATCTTTAGTAAACATAGCCCAAATAAGTATACATCTTTTGGTCTTTGTGAAGATTATAGAGCCTACAAGCTATGGTGCCAATCATTGAAAATTGATCACACCTGATGTACTGACAGCCAATCTAATGTCTTGAGACCCTAACAAGCCAGTAAAGTACAAATACCCCCCAAATGACCCCTTTTTTGAAAGTAGACATTCCAAGTATTTAGTAAGAAGCATGGTGAGTTTTTTGAAGCTGTAATTTTTTTCCACAATTCTTTGCAAAATTACTTTTTTTTTTTCCACAAAATTGGTTATATTACCAAGTTATTTCTCACACTTTATTGGCATACTTGCAACTACACCCCAAAATACATTCTGCTACTCCTCCTGAGTATGGCGATACCACATGTGTGAGACTTTTACACAGCCTGACCACATACAGAGGTGCAACATCCAAGTAGCACTGTCAAGCGTTCTAGAAGCAAAAATTACACATACTGTAATTTCCTGACAACCTATCACACTTTTGAAGGTCCTGGAGCACCAGGACAATGGAAACACCCACAAAATGACCCGATTTTGGAAAGCAAACACCCCAACACATAATCTAGGAGCCATAATGAGTCTTTTGAATATGTCATTTGTTTGGAAAATGTGGAAGGAAAATGAAAACGCATTTATTTTTACACAAAGTTGGCTATTTATAAGATATTTCTAACACATAGCATGTACATAGCAAAAATGACAACCCAAAATACATTCTGCTACTCCTCCTGAGTATGGCGATACCACATGTGTGACACTTTTCCATAGCCTAGCCACATACAGAGGCCCAACATGCAGGGAGCACCGTCATTTCCTGACTTCCCATCACAATTTTGTGAGGCACTGTAGTGGCACAGATGAGCACTGATGTGGCATGGATGTGGCACGGATGAGCACTGATGTGGCACGGATGAGCACTGATGTGGCAAGGATAAGCACTGACATATCATGGATGTGGCACTGATGAGCACTGACGTAGCATGGATGTGGCACATATGAACACTGATGTGGCATTGAAGGGGGCATGGATGAGCACTGACGTGGCACGGATGAGCACTGGCGTGGCATGTATGAGCACTGGCATGGCATGGATGAGCACAGATGTGGTATAGATGAACACTAAAGTGGCATGGGTGGGCACAGATGTGGCATGGATGAGGCATGGATGTGTAACAGATGAGGCATGGATGTGGCAGGGATGAGCACTGAGGTGGCATGGCTGGGCACGGATGAGGCATGGATGAGGCATGGATGTGGCATGGATGGGCATAGTTGAGGTATGGAGGAGGCAGATGATGAGTGCAGCTGCAGTCTCTCTCCTCTCCTCGCACACTGTACCGATCGTTGTGTACAGGGTGCGAGGAGAGGAGAGAAATGAACCGGACATGCGCTAGTTTGTTGACAAGTGATCACTCCATCATTGGACGGAGCGATCACGTGGTAAAGGGCCGCTGTCATTGGCCCTTTACCATGATCCGTTATGCGCCAGGTCCCCAGGACCCGGTGAGCACAGACAGCTCCGTGTGCGCGCGATTCTGGGAGGACGTCATTGTACGCCCTCCCAGAATAAGCCGACCGCGCTGTAGCCGTCATTCGGCTATGGCCCGGTCTGCAAGTGGTTAAATGTATCACACTGATAGCAAATATGCTTTCGCCAACACCCATATCCATTTACCATTGAAACTTTAGGGAGCTGGAAGGTAGCATGGGTGGGATTTTAACCCATCACCTGACTTTTGCTTGCTAGGAGTGCAGACCACTACGTCACTGTGCTGAGTACAATTATACCTGGAAAATACATTAGTACCATGATTAACAAATTCACATATTGTAGAAATAGAAACTCAATATTCTCATAAAATACAAATTCAACATTCAAAAATATTTGACATGTAATAGAAATGTAACTGTAAATGTGCAATAAATCTAACAATGAGTGTTATTGTATGACTGCTATTTTGTAATGTTACATTTATTGAACATTTACAGATACGTCCCTATTATTGAATATTTTTGATTGTTTAATTTGTATTTATATATAGCAGCAGTCAGCTCATGGGTTCAAATCACACCCATGCTTCACCTCCCTAGAATTTCAATGACAGGGGGGCGCATGCGCGGCGCGGAGCTGGACGGTTGCTAGAAGCGCAGCTCCGTCGGAGAGGAGAGAGATCGGCGGGATCCCCGGGGCCATTCCTGCTCACATTAGCCCGAAACTTTCAGCACCCCCATGGGAATACCTTGTGCATGCCGACAGCAAAGAAAAAGAACCGGGGGGGGTCCGCCGAAGCACTCCCTGACGACTTATTTGCTGCGCACCAAGGAGATCACCAAGATGCCTCAAGATGGCACCCAGGCCCTCCCATCCCCACAAGCAGAGACCGTGCAGCCACCCTCTACTCCCAGCACACAATCCGGGACTCGTGAGTACTCTTGTGGGGTTACTAAGGCAGACTTGGATGCAGGGTTTGCTGCCGTTTATGAGAAGCTGGCAGACAAATTCCAGTCTGAGATTCACAAATCAACAAATACATTGACACAGGAGATCGCTGCTTTAGGGGGCCGCACAGACCTATTAGAAACCAAGCATGATGAACTTTCTATCGCCCATAATGACCTTAGAAAGGATTTTGAGCTGCTATCAGATAATTATAGTTTATTACAGACACAGGTGGAAGATTTGGACAATAGGAATCGCAGGAATAACTTGTGCCTTAGAGGCATTCTAGAATCGGTCACCGATCTGATCCCTGCAGTTTCCAAGCTCTTCACTGACTTGCTGCCTGACAAGCAGGAGTCCGATTTCATTTGTGACAGGATTCATAGAGCTTTGCGTCCCAAACCACCTCCTTATAAGCCTCCAAGAGACATCATCTTGTGCCTCAAGGACTTCCTGATCAAAGAGGACATCTTGCGGGCCTCCAGAAACACTCCTAATATTTTAATGGAGGGTACGGCATTCAGATTTATCCTGACATATCTCAGGCTACACTTGAAAGGCGCCGCAAAATGAAAGAAGTCACCTCTGTGCTTCAAGCAGCCCGAATCCGGTATAGATGGGGTTTCCCCTTTAAGCTATCAGTCCCTCATAATGGCACTGTTTATGTGGTCTATAACCTAGCAGAAGGAAAGGAACTTCTCTGTAAACTGGGCCTCCTGGAAGCTGCCCCTGAGGCTCGTCCGCAGATCACTCCTAGGCCCTCGCCCTTCTGGTCAACCCCAGCAACCAGAAGAGATCAGCGTAGATGGCGCAATCCCTTCAGAGATGGAGCATTCTGATGAAGTCTGTAGTGGATGGGAACTTTTCTGGTGCTACATTAGAGTTTACATGCTTGTACCATTTGATCCATGGATGCTGGTGTGCCCTTGCCCCTGGGTGGCCGCTCCCCTCTTCGTGGGGCGGCTGTGCCGGGGCGACTGTGCCTGCCGGTGTGTCTGCACTGATACTAAGATGTTTTATTTTCAATGACGCATATATTTGAAGTTGATTATTTGGCTTTCTCTCTCCTCTCCCGTTGGTTTGTCCCCTATGTGCTGTTTTGCGGGGATTCGGGAACCTGGGTTGTGGGGGTTCCCCTTGGGCCTTCCGCACCTCTGGGGCCTGGGTCTCCGCACACGGCTATTGGACGGTTATGTCCATTGGGCGGTAATTTTTTGAATGGGTTCTCTTTTTCTGCCCATCTCCAAGAAGTATTTTCAGGTTCAGTACATTTGGTTGATCTTTTCATGTAGTCAGTAGTTTTAGGAAAAATTCATGTGAAAACAGAAAGTCATTTTTTCAGGTCCTTTTACTTATCATGCAGCTACTTTGGTCGATATACACTTCTGTGATCTTTAATTTGGGGCTGGGTTCACGTTCCATAGTGGCCGGGTATCCGCCCCCATTTGGATCTGGGCCTTATCCTTGTGTTTCCCAGGTGTTTCCTGTGTGGGTTCAATCAAGACCGGTTCTGGTCCATTTATCTTTTCATCTAAACTCCAACCTTCAGTTGCTTCAGTCTGAGAGTGGTCCTCCTTATATTGATCATGGGGATTAAGATTTTGTCACATAATGTCCAAGGGTTCAATTCCCCTAACAAGTGGCATAAGGCCTTCAAGCAGTATAAAAGACTAGGTGCGGATATACTAATATTACAGGAAACACACTTTGCGACGGATAGACACCCAAAATTTCCATGTCAGGCTTAGGGGTGAACCTTTCTAAATGCTCTCTTATGCCGATTAATTTGCCAAATTGGATGCAGGTCTCCATAAGAGAGAGTTTTTCGTTCACATGGTGTACGAGATCATTTCGATACTTAGGGGTTCAAATCACTCCTCATTATGAGTCACTTTTCATTTCAAATTTCCCTCCAGTGTTTAAGAAACTAGGCTTGTTGTTAAAGACATGGTCTTCGTACCACATTTCGTTTCTGGGCAGAGTCTTGGCCACGAAGATGATTATTCTGCCAAAGGTCTTGTTTTTTTTTCAGAACCCTCCCGGTCAGTGTGCCTAGGTCCCATGTTATCTCTTTTCAGCGGGAGATCTCTAAATTTATTTGGAATGGTAAGAGATCTAGATTTAATAATCATATTCTTTATGCCCCCCAATCCCTGGGTGGTCTGGGTATCCCAGACTTATGGTCCTATTACCTCTCAGCTAAGCTCATACAAATTGCACAATGGACTGCAGAATCAGACAGAATTCCTTGGCTCTCCTTTGAACAGGCCTCGGTCTCCCCGTACTTCCTCTCGGCTGTTCTCTGGAGTGGTTCACACCCGGTCAATCAAAGCTCATTTGACAACAAAATAATTAATCATCTATACCGGTTGTGGTTAAAACTGAAGACCCCCCTCAAATTCTTGTTACACCCACTTGTGGCAGGCAGCACAACTTCACTCCACAAAGCTATATAGAGTTCCCTAAACGCTGAAGTAGTTACTGAAGTGGATTTATATTTTTGGAAATGTTGTTGCAAAGCAAACAAGGATTGATGACCCCCAATATAACCCCTCCCACACAGGAAGTACCTCAGTTTTGTAGCAAGCAATAAAAGACCCCATAGAAGAGGGGAGGGACCTCTGTCCCGTGACGTATTTCAAGAAATGGATTTTGCAGGTAAGTATGAATTAAAAATCAATTTTTCTTTTCATACATCACGGGACACAGAGCCATAATCATAACATATGGGACGTCCCAAAGCAATGCATCTGAGGGGAAGATGGCAAAAAATACCGCCATCTGACCCTTAACAGAAGGATTACGCCGCCACCTGCAGTACACTGCGGCCAAAAGCAGTCATCCACTCTATAGAAATGAGTGAACGTATGCACCGATGACCAGGTCGCAGCCTTGCAAATCTGAGCCATAGAGGCTTGATGGCGATGTGCCCAAGAAGCACCTTGTGACGGTATTCACCGTCACTGGAAGTAAAAAACAGATACTTATGGTTTGAATTGCTTCAGATGGGACAGTAATATTTGTCAGCAATATCTTCATATAGAAATATGAATATTTATTCCCACTTTACACTGGGAGCTTAGACTGTTATAGACCATTGCCATGAAGTCTGACTCCTAGATAATGTGCATTCTGTGTGCTTGTCTGAGAGAGACACACAGACTGTCATTGGCAGACTTCCCTATTGTTTGTGTATTGAAATGGAATGTGGATTGTGCCTGTCCCATTGTTAAATGTTAATGACCTCACATAGTTCTGTCCAGATGGCTAGATAATTAGTTTAGGTTAATTGTGTTCCTGTATACACTTTCATCTGCATGTAATCAGCCAGAGGGGAGGGATTATGTACACTGTATGGGATTGTAAAACTCTGTTTTCATTGGATTATGAATGTCATGTCCTGTCCCCAATGAGGTCCACCTGGGCGGTAACCTTGTGGGGGAAAAACTGCACAAAAGAGCAGCTGTACCATTATAGTTTGAGTTATAGTTCACCCTCAATCTAGAGTCCTGTCTCTCATTGGGGGAACTTGCTACAAGGGATTGCTATGCTCTTCGTACTCCCTTGGATAATCACTTAGCTCTTGTAAGAGTTTGTCTAAGAGCTTGTTCCTGATTCACTCTCTGGGGTCACCAACGGGAACCTGGAGCCTTGTCATAGGTCCAGGGTGGGTAGGAGACGGTGAGACCCCAACCAAGCTGCCGGGGTTCATGGGGTCTGAGTTGGTTATTGTGTCGGGTGGAGTTCTTAGAGCCCTCAGGAAGAACTAGGAGCATCTATCAACGGAGGTACCAGGTCGGGGTGCCGTTGATCCGTTACACACCTACTCCTCTGGTAGAATGTGCCTTTACAGGAGAAGGTGGAACCTTTCCTACTAAACCATACACCTGGGTAATAACCTGGCGAATCCAACTGGAAATCAGATTTAGATGCTGCCAACCCCTTCCTGGGGCCTTCTGGCAGCACAAACAATCTCTTGGTCTTACGAATACGAGCTGTTTCCTGTAAATAAAATTTAAGTGCACGCATTACATCAAGGGAATGCAATAAATTTTCCAGAGTGAGGATCTGGAAAAAAGAAGGTAGTATAATGCCCTGATTCAAATGAAAGGCGGACACTACCTTGGGCAAAAAATCTGGTTGAGTACGTAAAATCACCTTATCTTGATAAAATATTAAGAATGGCTCTTTACAAGAAAAAGCTGCTAGTTCCGATACTCTTCAACCAAAGTTATCGCAATCAAAAAGACCAGTTTCTTAGTCAAAAGAACCAGGGGAACCTGCCCCATAGGTTCAAAAGGCTGTTTTTGCAAAACTGCCAACACCAAATTTAAGTCCCAAGGACACAACGGTGGCTTCACTGGAGGAAGCAAATGCAATATTCCCCGGACGAAGGTTTGAACCAATGATTGGGAAGCGATCCGTTCCTGGAAAAAAAAAACGATAAAGCTGAAATCTGCCCTTTAATTGTGCTCAGGGCTAATTTCATATCTACCCCTTCTTGGAGGAAGGATAGAATTCTCCCACTGATATATGTGTGGGGATGCCATTTCCTGGTTTCACACCAGGCAATGTAGGATTTCCAGACCCTGTAATAAATATTTCTAGAGACTGGCTTCCTGGCGTTTATCAGTGTATGAACTGCTGGGCCAGACACACCCGGCTCTTCAAAGATTAAGGCTTCAATGACAAAGCCATCAAATTTAGAGTCTGTATAGCAGGGTGGAATATTGGACCTTGAGAGAGCAAGTCCGGACACAGTAGAAGGACCCAGGGCCTCGTCACTGCCAACCTCTGGGATTGTGCATACTAAATCCTCCTCGGCCAAGCCGGAGCTACCAGAATTACTGGTTTCCCTTCCAGCTGGATCCTGCGCAACAAACACAATATCAGTTTTCCCGGAGGAAAGGCATGGATCAGGGAATACTCCTCCTAAGGAGTCACCAAAGCATCTACTCCTACTGCGAGTGGATCCCTGGTCCTGGACACAAATCTCTTCAATCTGTTGTTGATCCTGGATGCCAACAGATCTACGTCTAGGACCCCCCAGCATAGGCAGATCAACTGAAAAATCTCGGGATGTAAGGACCATTCCCCTGGAAACATCTGTTGACAGCTCAAGTAATCTGCCTGCCAGTTCTCTATTCCTGGAATGAATACTGCTGTCAGGCATGGCACAAACTTCTCTGCCCAGGACAGAATGATATCCACCTCTTTCTGGGCTGATAGACTCCTTGTGCCTCCTTGATGGTTGACATAAGCCACAGCCATGGCATTGTCGGATTGCACCCTGACAGGGTGACCCCAAAGTCTGGGCGTCCAGAACTTCAGCGCCCGACTGACTGCACAAATCTCCAAAATGTTGATGGAGAGATGACTCTTTACCCAAGACCATTTCCCCTGGACAGAGGCTTCCTCTAGAACCACTCCCCAGCCAGAGAGACTGGCGTCCGTAGTCACCACCTTCCAGGTCACTGAAAGAAAGGATTTCCCCTTCTCCAGATTTCTGTTCAACAACAACCAATTCAGATTCCGTCGTACTCTTGGTAGTAGAGATATGAGCCGGTCCAACGACTGAATTTTTCCGTTCCATTCAGACAGAATGTTGTTCTGCAAGGGCCTGGCATGGAATTGAGCATAGGGAATTGCCTCGAATGTGGACACCATCTTCCCCAGTAACGTCATGCAAAGACGTATAGACGTATATCTCAGTCTTACTATAGACCAAACCTGATGCTTCAGGTCTGAGACCCTTCTTGCTGGCAAGAATATCTTTGCCTGCACCGTGTCGACAAAAAGCCCCAGGTATTCCAGGCGCTGGACTGGCTGTAATGCTGACTTTGCTAAGCTCAGTATGCAACCCAGAAGTTTAAAAAAATTTACAATCTGAAGGATATTTTGGCTTAGAGCTGATGCTGATCGATCTATTAGCAATAGATCGTCCAGATATCCTTTAATTGATATCCCTCTGGACCTTAGAACAGCCAATTCTGGAGCTAGGATCTTTGTGAACACTCTTGGTGCTGTGGCCAACCGGAAGGGTAGGGCCTAAAAATGAAAGTGATGGCTTCCAATCGCAAAACGCAGGACCCTTTGATGGGTCTGAAATATAGGCACATGAAGATATGCATCCTTGATGTCTATAGATGCTAAGAATTCCTCTCCCTGCAGGGAGGTTACGACTGAACAAATTAATTCCATGTGGAAAGAACGAACGTTCAGAAACTTATTCAGTGCCTTGAGATCCAAAATAGGTCTCACATCCCCATTTGGTTTGGGGATTACAAATAGGTTTGAGTAAAACCCCTGAAACCTTTTTTCTTCTGGAACCTTGGTTATCACCCTCTGAGCTCTCAGCTGGTCCAATGCCTGAAAGATAACTTTCTTTTAGAAGATCTGTTGGTATACTTGACCTCCCAACTCAAATATGAGTCAACACCTGGAATTCCAGCTTGTATCCCTGTGAAATGGTGGAGACAATCCAGTTGTCTTGAATCAACTCCACCCATGCCCCTGAGAACCGCAGGTGCCTTCCCCCTACCCAGGTGAGTGGGGGCACCCCTTCACCGTGAGGGCTTAGAGGAAGACTTGGCTGGTCTCTGGGCCCATGGCTTTTTCTGACAATGCCCCGAGGGCTTGGGTCTGGATGCGGACGGTGGAGGCTGTCGCCACTACCTGGAACTGGAATCACTGGTATTATGTGTGCTGGGGATCTTAAAGGAAGGACGCCTGCTCTTCCTTTTTACAGGTAGCAACGTACTCTTCCCCCCCCAGATCTTTTGGATATTCTTATTCAGATCATCACCAAAAAGGCGTTGTCACTTAAAGGGTAAGCTAGCCAGTAATTTTTTACATGGTAATTCCGCAGACCAGCCCTTTAACCATAGGATCCTGCGCATATGCACTTTCATCAGCGCAAACCATGACATTTGCCTTATGGAGTCCGTAAGAGCATCTACTGCGAAACACAAAGTGTGAGGTAGATCTGACAGATCTTCCACAGACTTTCCTTGAGAAGGAACTGTCTTGGATACTCGCTTTATGTTGTCTTTCAAAAACTGACACAATTCTATGGCTGCTACTACTGGTTGTACTGCAGAACCT
This sequence comes from Pelophylax lessonae, assembly GCF_965119305.1. Lineage (NCBI taxonomy): Eukaryota > Metazoa > Chordata > Amphibia > Anura > Ranidae > Pelophylax > Pelophylax lessonae. Next base: position 198,705,925 of record NC_138772.1, read on the forward strand.
GCAACCGCAAAGGAGGCTTTCAATACAGATTCCAACTTTTTTATCCGCTGGATCTTTAAAAACCTGGGCATTATCCACAGGACAGGTTATATTATTGTTAAGCGAATGGCTGCATCCACAGTGGGAATATTCCATTTCTTAGAAAACTTATTCTCCATAGGATATATTAATGAAAACCTTTTAGGAGGAACAAACATCCTATCTGGATGATCCCAATCATTATACAATACATGTTCCAAGAGTGGATGCATGGGAAAAGACCGAAGACTCTGAGGAGGGTGCAGTGAGCCAAGGGAGGAAAAAAAAAGTTTTCAGTTGACTCAAGGGGCGGGAGTTTAAACTCAGCCCGGACCATCTCAGCAAGAGACTGGATAAACAATCTCTGGGATTGAGAGGCTGATAGAGATTCCTCTGACTCTGACTCCCAATAAGTGGAAGTTTCAGCTTGACTTTCTATAGGGTCATCGTCAGCTACATCTTCCACATCCTCTGCCCAATCCTGAACTGATTCAGGGGGCGGCTCAGGAGAGGGGGATCTAACCCGCTTCTTTCCTCAATGTGGTGCTGCAATCATGTCAGCAATCCTGCCCTCTAGACTGGCTAATGCCGATGCCAAATCATCCTTGGTAACATAGGCTGTGGCAGAAGTACATGGAGTAGCTACTATGCCTGACATCCACAATGGCTCAAATTGGCTGTTTGCCTCTGGCTTATCAAGAGGAGTAGACACAGTTGAAGCATGACTAGGGCCTTCAGGGCCTAACGGTGGCATCACAGTGCCTTTTCCAACTGCGCTCCCTCCAGCCCTTTTTCAGGCAGACATTGCTTTATAGCAAGACAAACTTGAGGTACTACCTTTAAAGTGTACTCAAAGTCTGTGCTAAGTTTATACAGCCTAAAGCACACAACACTGATTTGCCAAAGATACAGGACCTCTTAGTGCCAGTAACATACACCCACAGTGACTCACGCAACCCAGCTGCTGCTGCTCTGTGTCCCCTTTCAGCCTGGCAGAGGCTAGTGTGTTGAAAACCGCTCCTTGCAGAACGTGCCCTTTTATGCATGCATGGCATCCATGTGCGCATCAAACCGCGTTAGACCACGCCCACCACGTGGCGAACGCCTATATTTAAATGCTGATTTTTCCCATGCGAATGGGTGAACGCCATAGACACGCAGCATGTGATACAGCAGGGGCGACCATGTGAACGCTTATACACCAGGGCTAACCCAAACAAATGGGGAGAGAGACAAGTTTAGGCTGAATCTTGTTTGTCACAACTGAAGCTTTTCAGATAATCATCACAGGGTAAGAACACAGAGTAACAATATACTTAAAACATACTTTTAAATATACTGCTGCATATTCCTGCTACAGTGTTCAGCAGAGGTGACCATGCGAACGCTTAGAGCCGGTTCACATACAGGCAACCCGACTTGCCGGGGCGACCTGTGAAGTCGCGGTGCACAGTGCGCACCGCGACCTCGGAGTGACATGCACGGACTTCATATCATTGAAGTTAATGCAGGTCGCTCCAGGTCGCCCCAAAGTAGTACAGGACCCTTTTTCTAAGTCGGAGCGACTTGTGTCGCTCCTATTAGAACGGGTCCTGTGCTAATCTATGCCAGGCGACCCACGGCGACTTGTCAGGTGACCAAGTCGCCTGACAAGTCACCCCAGTGTGAAATGGCTCTTATGGGCCAGGGCTAACACAGACAAATGGGGGAGAGAGCAGTTTAGGCTGAGTCTTGTTTGTCACAGCTGAAGCTTTTCAGATAATCAGCACAGGGTCAGAAAAACAGTGTAACAATATGGTGTATAAACATACTTTGCATAATCTGTTACAATGTGAATACAAGCACGCAGTAATACACTTGGCACAAGTCTCTGTAATCTTAATAAAGGTAACAGTGCATAAAATATTTAACATTTTTCAATTTTTAACCTTTTAAGGTTTTTATGTTTGCTGTGTAAATATTTAAAATGGACTCACCAGCTATAAGCAAGATTCCAATCTTCACTACTCATGGTGAGCATGGTCTGAAAGACCTTCAAGGACAGGGTCCCCTATATAAGAGGGGCCACGGTCTTGGACCTGTAGAGCACCCTGCACGGTGCGCCTTTGGGGTTTGGTATTCCAAGGGTCCGGATCCCAGGGTCCAGCACCTAAAAAGGACGGCGTTACAGGCAAAACCTTGTATCTGCTTTCCGAGGCTCGTGTACCATCTTTTTAGTCCATTGACTGTTTTAGATGGATCCGATAGCTAACCCCTTAGATTCAATGGTCTTTGATTGGGATATGATAGCATAATCTTCTTTCTTCTTTGAAACATAACAAACATGTGGCGCTCCTCTCCACAGCAACCTTCACCTTTTAGACACTGGCGAAAAAACTGAGGTACTTCCTGTGTGGGAGGGGGTATATAGGGGGTCATCAATTCTGATTGGTTGCCAGTGTCCTTCACCTATAGGTGGCCTATATAACCCATATGTTATGATTATAGCTCTGTGTCCCGTGATGTACGAAAATAAAAGTGTCTGTGTATTTAGTGAGACCAGTGAACACTGATTATTTGTATTAAAAAACTGTGCACCTGGGGGTGGTTGAGATCTGCTGGAAGGGGAAAGGCAGCCACAGGTGTGTTCTAATGAGGTCAGCTGATGAATTCCTTCCTGTGTCTTACTGGCTTCTATGTCTTATATCTACATACCAGCAAGGGATTGTCAGGGTTCAGCAGCAGCTAGGGAGACCAGACACATGTAGCTACACATCAAAATGGAGACCAAACCATATAAATAACCTTAACCACTTGCCGACCGCTCACGTTGAGCCTAATGCGGCAAAGTGGTCCGTTATCGTCCAGCGGCGTAGACCTACGTCGCTGGACTCCTTCCCTTGTGGGCGGCGCGCACGCGCCGCTGGAGGCTCGCTCCCACTGTATTCAGTCACAGTGGGAGTTGGGCCAGGGGAGTAGCGGCGGTGATCACCGCCGCTTTTCCCCGATCGTCAGGGATCGAGTGTGGAGATCCGCCCGCTTGTGTAAACAAAGCAGGGGGATCTCCTAAGGGGCAAGCAGGGACAGATTTCAGGATTCAGCATAGCTGAACCTGCGATCTGTGCCTGTGTCACACAGTCCCTTCCCCCCACACACGTCAGTAAGCACCAGGCATACATTAACCCCTTGATCACCAATAAAAGTTAACCCCTTCCTTGCCAGTGTCATTTTTACAGTAACAGTGCATATTTATAGCACTGATTACTGTAGTAATGTCACTGGTACCCCCAAAAGTGTCAAAAATGTCAGTCAAGGGTCCGATTTGTCTGCCCCAATGTCGCAGTCCCGCAAAAAAAATCGCAGATCGCCGCCATTACTAGTTTAAAAAAAAACAATAAAAATGACATGAATTTCCCGTAGTTAGTAGCTGTGATAACTTTTGCGCAAACCAATCAAAATACACTTATTGTGATTTTTTTTACCAAAAATATGTAGCAGAAAACAAATTGGCCTAAAATGTTAAAAAATTTAGATTTTTACATTTTTTTGGGGGGGAATTTCATATCAAAAAATGTGAAAAATATTGTTATTTTTTCAAAATTGTCGCTACTTTTTTGTTTATAGCACAAAAAGTAAAAATTGCACAGGTGATCAAATACCACCAAAAGAAAACTCTATTTGTGGGGAAAAAAAGGACATCAATTTAATTTGGGTACAGCATCGCACGCCTGCGCAGTTGTCCGTTAAAGTAACGCAGTGCCGAATCGCAAAATATGGCCTGGTTAGGAAGGGGGTAAAATCTTCTGGCCTTAACGCGGTTAAAAATACGCTCATTGAGAATTTTTTTGTCAAAGACATGTAGCTAAATACATTTTGGCCTAAATATATAACAAAAATTGAATATATTGGATATTTTTTAACTGTCAAAGTAGAAAAATATTGTTATTTTTTCAAAATTGTCGCTTTTTTTTATTAATATCGCAAAAAATGAAAAGTGCAGAGGTGATCAAATGCCACTAAAAGAAAGCTCTGTTTCTGTGGAAAAAAAGACATAAATTCCGTTTGGGTACGGTGTTGCATGACCGCGCAATTGTCAGTTAAAGTCGCACAGTGCCGAATCGCAAAAAGTGGCCTGGACGTAAAGCAGGAAAATCCTCCGATGGTAAAGTGGTTAAAGGGAGATTTATTACAGTGAACCACATAAACAAGCATATACAGCAACAGTGAACATGGAAAATGCCAGCAAACAAAACCCAACTCCAAAGACCAAAATAACTAAAGACTGACAATCTACAAATACATACAATATACTGGACAAGAGGAACAGGGAAGCAAGGAAGAGGGTAAACAAGACTGGATACAAGGCAGAGAGCAAGAGAAAGGCAAAGAGGTACAGGATAAAACAGGGTATGAATCACAGACACTAGGTTCTGGCCAGCAAGGAGGCAATCAAAATAGTGACACGCCTGGGAAAGGTAGGAGCAGCCTTAAATAGCCACCTGGCAGCTGAACCCAGGTGTAAGTGATAAAAGAAGCCTGCTGGCTTCTGTGAGACACCTGCTTGCGGACACTGGAACTGTAGCCCTGGGCAAAACAGTGCCACCAGCAGGTGAACTTAATCCTAACAGATTCCCCTCTAAGGAGGGGCCTCAGGACGCTCCATAAGGCTCCACCACTGGGGTCTGTACGCTGACTGGATACCCCACCGCCAAGGTCAGATGGCTGGCCGAGAACCCCGCTGCGGGGTCCCAAAACTGGCTGTGTCTTCTGCTGGTCAGATCCTTAAGGAGGCACAACACCGAAGGCTTACCATTCTTAAAAGCAGCCTGTGTCCCAATGTTGAGATACTGAAAGATACCTGAATGCTTAATGCCAAAGTCCCAGGTCCATGCAGGTACCCTGACACAAGGGTGTCCCATCACAACTGGACCTCCTCTCACATGGTTAGAGACTGCTCTGCATTTTACCTGCCACACAGGTCTACCCAAGGCATAGGTTACCCTGCTCGGGTCCCCAAATGCGTCAGGGATCGCAGAGATGGCCCCTGGGTCAGGACAAAGTTCACATGGAACACTGCCTTTTCCCATAGGTTCTCTACTACTGGGGCTGTAACAGCAGATGCAGTTCTCATGTTCAGAGTGGATATCTGGACCTCCTGGCCCTGGCATAACAGGATCAGCTGGCTGCGAAAAGAATGTAGATTGAGCAACAGTAGGTATCTTAACCCACGCAGACAACCCATCTGGGCCATATAACACTGGAACTTCAGAAACCTCAGACACATTAGCAAGTGGAAGCTTAACCCAGTCAACAGGGTCCAGCTTAACAGCAAGTGGTGAATTGAAGTAGTCCGGCTGGGCAGCAGGAACCCCAGGAATCAGCATAGTCCAGCTGGGCAGCAGCCCCGGAATAAGCATAGTCTGGCTGGGCAGCAGCCCTGGAATCAGCATAGTCCGGCTGGGCAGCAGCTCGGGTATCAGCATAGTCCGGCTGGGCAGCAGCCCAGGTATCAACATAGTCCGGCTGAGCAGCGGCCGGCAAGTCAACATCAGCAGACGGCAGCATAAGGGAGGTCTGGACACCATCGGCAGGCGGCAGCATGGAGGAGGTCTGGACACCATCAGCAGGCAGCAGCATGGAGGAGGTCTGGACACCATCAGCAGGCAGCATGGAGGAGGTCTGGACACCATCAGGAGGTGGCAGCATGGAGGAGGTCTGGACACCATCAGCAGGAAACATGGATAGTGGCAGAGTTGTAAAGTTATGTTCATATTTGGGCTTAGATACTTGAGTCCTGTGAGTATTTGTATTGTGCTGACCAGAGTGTACTGCTGATGGAAATGTAGTAACAGTACTGGGGAGTAGTGATGAGCCAAACACCAGAACACCGCGAACAGAGGAAAAGTTTGTTTGAACAAACGAACCCCATTGAAGTCTATGGGACTTGAACCTCAAAAATCAACGGCCTAATTTTTAAGGCTTAAATGCAATTTATTGTCCCAAAAAAAGTATATGGGGGTCTGGGTCCTGACCTGGGGAACATGTAGCAATGAAAAAAGTTTTTAAAAACGATAATTTTTAAAGGAGCACTGATTTACTGATTTTAATGAGGCCTTAAGTGAAACTATAAAAATGAAAAATTCCTTCAAATATCGTGCCTGGGGGGTCCCCTGAATTTGCCTGTAAAGTAGTGCATCTCTACGATGTATGTAGCCTGCTGCAGCAATACTGACATTTCTAAAGCAAAAAATGTCATATACAAATATACATACAAATTTCAAATAGCATGTACAGTACTTGTCATACAGGTGCAGAAAAATTGGGCCTTGGTTGTTGGTGGTGCCCCTCCCAGTTACTCTTGCTGGGCGCAGGAACGGGCCCTGCTGCTAAAAAATTCATGCAAATTTGAAATCGCATGTACTTGTCATACAGGTTCCAAAAATTGGGCGTTTGGTGTTGGTGGGGCCTTAACACCGTAACCAACCCCTCACAGTTACTCTTGCTGGGCACAGGATTGGGACCTGCTGGTAAGAATTCCATAAAAATTTGAAATCGCATGTACTTGTCACTTGTCATAGAGGTGCAGAAAAATTGTGCCTTGGGTGCTGGTAAAAATTCCATACTAGTTTGAAATTGGCAAAGATCAAGTGTTGTAAGTGTTCTTATCAGTGATCTAGTGGGGGCACTGTACTGTCATCTGACCTGGCCAAGGTTGGGTGGCGGCTATGCAAACTTGCTAGACTGATGGGGACCTCGAAGGCTAGTATCGGCAGGAATTGAAACTGAAATTGGGCCTTGGTTGTTGGTGGTGCCTGAACACCACAACCCCTCGCAGTTACTCTTGCTGGGCGCAGGAATGGGACCTGCTGGTAAGAATTCCATACAAATTTGAAATTGCATATGCTATACAAGTGCCAAAAATTGGGCCTTTGCCGTAGGTGGTGCCTGAACACCGTAATCAAGGCCTCGCAGTTACTTTTGCTGGGAGCAGGAATGGGACCTGCTGGTAGGAATTCCATACAAATTTGAAATTGCATGTGCTATACAAGTGCCAAAAATTGGGCCTTTGCCGTAGGTGGTGCCTGAACACCGTAACAAAGGCCTCGCAGTTACTCTTGCTGGGAGCAGGAATGGGACCTGCTGGTAGGAATTCCATACAAATTTGAAATTGCATGTGCTAAACAAGTGCCAAAAATTGGGCCTTTGCCGTAGGTGGTGCCTGAACACCGTAACCAAGGCCTAGCAGTTACTCTTGCTGGGAGCAGGAATGGGACCTGCTGGTAAGAATTCCATACAAATTTGAAATTGCATGTGCTATACAAGTGCCAAAAATTGGGCCTTTGCCGTAGGTGGTGCCTGAACAATGTAACCAAAGCCTCGCAGTTACTCTTGCTGGGAGCAGGAATGGGACCTGCTGGTAAGAATTCCATACAAATTTGAAATTGCATGTGCTATACAAGTGCCAAAAATTGGGCCTTTGCCGTATGTGGTGCCTGAACACCATAACCAAGGCCTCACAGTTACTCTTGCTGGGAGCAGGAACGGGAACTGCTGGTAAGAATTACATACAAATTTGAAATTGCATGTACTACACAGGTTCCAAAAATTGGACCTTTGGTGTTGGTGGTGCCTGAACACCGTAAACCCTCACAGTTAGCAGGGCACAGGGACAGGGCCTGTTAAAAATGTCATAAAACATTTAAATTGTATGAACCTGTCATACAAGTGCAGAAAAATTAGGCCTTGGGGGTTGGTAGTGACCTAAACCAAAAACATTGTTGGAACCCAACAGAATCAAGGTAAAGGAAAAGGATAGGTAGCATATGCAGTCTTCAAGGGATGGCACACCCCTAGCAAATTCAATCTGTTACATCAGCATCAGGGGCCTGATAGCTCTTGTTGATCCAAGACTGGTTCATTTTGATGAAAGTCAGCTGGTCAACAGAGTCTGTGGACAAACGCATTTTTTTGTCCGTCACAAAACCTCCAGCAGTACTGAACGTCCGTTCGGAAAGCACGATGGAAGCAGGACAAGCCAGTAGCTCCATTGCATATAAGTTCTGGCCAGTGGTCCATCCTCAAGACCCAGTAAGCCAGTGGATGCGCAGCTGGAAAGGTCTCCAAGTCTGCTCTCTCGCCTAGATAATCATGCAACATATGATGGAGACGCTGGCGATGGTTGCTTAAACCTAAGCCCTGGGGGCTGCTGAGGACAAAAGAACTGTTTAAAGGCATCAGTCAGCCGGCCACCTTCTCCACCGTGCCTCCTTTGGCTAAATGATGCCTCAGAAACACGTCCGGAGAATGTTGACCTCCCAGTGTCTGGAAAGGCGGTACACAAATTTTTTTTTAAGGCCTCCTCAAGATGTTTCATCCCCTGCTCCCTTTGCGAAGGCAGGATGAGCTCTGCAACTTTACCCTTGTAACGTGGATCAAGAAGGATTGCCAACCAGTAATTATCCCTCTCCTTGATAACACGAATCCTCAGGTCCTTTCGCAGGCTTTGCAGAATTAGGGAGCCCATGCAACGTAAGTTGGAACAGGCATGGGCTTCTGAGTCCTCTGGGTCACTAAGGATATTGTCAGCAGGAGCAACCTCTCCCCAACCACGTACAGCTCCTGGGGTTTCTGGGGAATCAAAACCATCCCTTGAAGACTGCTGTATGCTATCCTCTTCCTCTACATCCATGCTGCCGAAATCCTCCTCCTCCTCCTCCTGTGTGTTTTGTGGCCCTGCAGGAATGATATCTGCATAAAGGGGGCCTTGTGAGGAAAGCAAGTACTCTTCCTGCCGCTGTTCTGCCTCAAGTGCCCTGTCTATGATTCCACGCAGCGTGTGCTCCAGCAGGTAGACTAGTGGGATAGTGTCACTAATGCATGCATCTTTTTGGCTCACCATTCTTGTGGCCTCCTCAAATGGTGACAGGACGATGCATGCATCCTTAATCAAAAGCCACTGGCGTGGCGAAAAAAAGGCAAGCTCCCCTGACCCTGTCCTTGTGCCATACTCACACAGGTACTCATTGATGGCCCTCTGCTGCGTGTGCAGCCACTGCAGCATTGCCAACAATGAGTTTGTTGGGATTCGAACCTGTGACCAGCCACATCCCAGGCGGTAGCCCTGCTTACTAGGCTACCGTCCGCTCTGAACATTCCTCCCTGAACATTCCTCCCTGAACATTCTTCCCTGAAGCCTATTATTTCAACCTTAGTCTTGCCAAGCCTTGCTCATCACCCTTGATTCCCCACACCTGGTACTTCCCTATATAAGTCCAGCCCCTTGCACTCCAGTTTGCTGATTATTGAGCTCCTGAGCCTTGATCAAGCTACTCCTCACCTGCTGCTCTTATCTACTACCACAAGTCCAACGCTGACCAGGAATTGACTACCGACTACTCTTCTGCTTTGTCCCTACCTACTGAACTGCTACCTCTGTTGCCGATCCGGATTGTCTGACCACGCTTACTGCTGCCCGCCCCGACCTTTGGCTCGTCTGACTTCTCTCTGGTTTTCCCTTGTCTGCTCCTCTGCCTTCGGACCGAACCTACACTCTGCCTGGCTGGGTGATCCTGAGGACCGCGTCCTGGTGTTAGCTTGCAGCGCAGTCTATCCCCACCATCTGGGGCTCTAGTGAAAACCAGCTAGCACTTAGTTTCCGCACCTCAGGTGAACCCGTGTCCTCATCAGAGTGCTACGCAGTGTCCATCCGGTATCCAGCACCTACTAACTGCCTGCGGTCTTTGCCACTGGGCTCCACTCCTACCTCCGGCCAGCAGTCCTCTGACTCAGGAGAGCCTGTAGGATTGTTACAGAATAATCAGCCCAACTATGGAGTCCGCAATGACCACTCTGTGTAGACAGGTCACTGAACTTCAAGAATTTGGTACTACGTATCAGGAGAAATTTGCCCAGCTCCAAGAAGTAGTCAAAAGCCAACAGAAGGAGATTATTGAACTACAGAGGCAACTCCTAGACGTCCGCGGCGCGGCCGCAGACACCCGCATGCCACTCCCATCAAAATTCGGCGGTGACAGACGCCAGTATCGGGGATTTCTGAACCAATGCCGCATCTATTTTCAGATGAACCCGGCCCCGTTCACCACCGATAAAAAGAAGGTGCTATTCATGATCAATCTCTTGACGGATGAAGCATTAGCATGGGCGTCGCCATACGTGGAGTCTAGCAATCTGCTCCTGGACAACCTAACCAACTTCATCACTGCCATGAGCCTAGTCTTCGATGACCCCAACCGCTGTGCGACGGCCGAGGCGCGACTACATAGTCTGCGACAAGGGAGACGCTCCGTCGCCGAATATACCGCCGAATTTCGCCGTTGGGTCACGGACACCACCTGGAACCCAGCAGCACAGAGGAGCCAATTCCGGCGAGGCCTGTCCGAAGCAATAAAAGACGAACTCGCCAGAGTTGAAGCCCCGGACGATCTGGATGACTTTATTCAAGTATGCATCCGGATAGATCAAAGACTCTCCGAGAGGAAGAGGGAAAGATTCTGGTCCTTGGACCACAGACCCACTTACTCCTTCTCCTCTACCACCCAGCACGACCCACAGTCAGCACCTGAACCTATGCAGGTCGATGCACTACGGAGGTCTCTATCCACAGCTGAGAAGGAGAGACGGCTGGCCGAAAACCTCTGCCTCTACTGTGGAGAGCCGGGTCATTTTGCCATCAAATGTCCCAATAAGATTCGAAGAACTATTGCCGTCACGGAGCTAAAGGAGCAATCACAGACTCCAACCCCGCCAGCAGCCCCTGAAAATAACAACACGGCGGCTCATGGATCCCACTTCATCATCCCCATCCTCATCGACATCGAGGGGCGACAACTCCCCTGTTCTGCGATGTTAGATTCCGGGGCGGGAGGCAACTTTATGGACCTAACCTTCGCCCGTGAAAAGAACATTCCACTGACAATCAAGGCAGCCCCTGTTGACCTGGAAACCGTCGACGGATCCCCACTCTCCTCGGGGCCGGTGACTCACGAGACCATCGAACTACAACTCCTTATAGAACCCGATCACCGCGAGAAGATCCACTTCTCGCTGATCGCCTCCCCGAAGTTCCCGGTGATCTTGGGCATCCCATGGTTGGCCACCCACAACCCCTCGGTGGACTGGGAAACCCACTGCATACGGTTCCCGTCCGAGTTCTGCTCGCTAAATTGCTCCCACAAACCCGTCCTTCCACCCGAAGACACCACCATCTCCGAACTTTCCGTCAAGGATCTGCTACCCCCTCAATACCGCGAGTTCCAGGATGTCTGCGACAAGAAAAACGCAGACAAGCTGCCACCACACAGACCCTACGACTGCCCTATAGAACTGTTGCCCGGGGCTGAAATACCCTTTGGCAGTATCTACCCCCTCTTGGAGCCTGAACTCAAGGCCTTGAAAGAGTACCTGGACGAGGACCAAAGGAAGGGGTTCATCCGGCCCTCTACCTCTCCTGCGGGAGCCCCCTTTTTCTTTGTAGAGAAAAAAGACTCCTCCCTGCGTCCCTGCATTGACTACAGGAAGCTTAACGACATTACCGTAAAGAACCGGTATCCACTTCCACTGATTTCAGAACTCCTCGAGAGACTCCGGGCAGCAAAGATTTTCACCAAACTTGACCTTCGAGGGGCCTACAACCTCGTCCGAATCCGCCCTGGGGATGAATGGAAGACCGCCTTTCGGACACGTTATGGTCACTTCGAGTACCTAGTCATGCCTTTCGGACTCTGCAATGCTCCTGCCACCTTCCAGCACTTCATTAATGACGTCCTCAGGGACATGCTCGATCTGTTTGTAGTCGTTTACCTGGACGACATCTTGATCTTCTCCGAAGACCTCGAGCAGCACCGCGAACACGTCCGCAGGGTACTGCAGAGACTCAGACAGAACTCTCTCTATATCAAGCTAGAGAAATGTGAGTTTGAGCGAACCACCACTCAGTTCCTCGGATACATCATCTCCCCAGAGGGCCTAAGTATGGACCCGGGGAAGGTCCAAGCCGTGATGAACTGGCCCATTCCGAGAAACGAGAAGGATATACAAAGGTTCATTGGCTTCGCCAACTTCTATCGGAAGTTTATCCGGAACTTCTCCAAGATCATAGCACCAATTACCCAACTCACCAAGAAATCAGTCCCCTTCTCCTGGACACCAGAGGCACAGGAGGCCTTCACCAAGTTGAAACTCCTCTTCACTTCTGCTCCAATCCTAATCCACCCAAACCCCGAGCTGCCATTTACAGTCGAAGTGGATGCATCGGCTCTGCGGTGGGGGCTGTTCTGTCACAACGGACAGGGGAGAAGATGCTACTACACCCGTGCGCATAATTCTCCCGTCAGATGTCCCCCTCCGAGAAGAATTATGACATCGGGAACAAGGAACTACTGGCGATTAAGGATGCCTTCTCTGAGTGGAGACACCTGCTGGAGGGAGCCACCAACCCCATAATCGTACTAACTGACCACAAGAACCTCGAGTTCATCCGCAGTGCTAAGAGACTCTCAGCCAGACAGGCCAGATGGAGCCTATTCTTTTCCCGCTTTAACTTTCTCATCACCTATCGCCCCGGATCAAAGAATGGTAAGGCTGACGCCCTCTCCAGAATGTTTTCCGAGCCCTCGCAGAGTAACAAGGGCCAAAACAACATCCTACCCGAGAGAAGGGTCGTAGGGGTCACCTACTCTAAAGAACTCCTGGGCACAATCAAAGAAGGATACGAAAATGACCCCTTCCTTGCCCATCCCACAAGGAATGTCAGCCTTACGTTTAAGAACGGTCATTGGTTTCATCAGGACCTACAGTTATATGTACCAGAAATCGCACGGCTTGAAGTACTCAGACTCAACCATGACTCCAAGCTGGCCGGCCATCTAGGCACAAGAAAGACCCAGGAGCTTCTCTCCCGCTCCTTCTGGTGGCCAACATACAAGGAGGACATCAAGAGGTACATCTCCTCGTGCACGGTCTGTGCCCGCAATAAGACTCCTCGTTCCTCTCCCGTGGGTTTGTTACAACCTCTCCCGATTCCCTCCCGCCCCTGGGGCTCGATCTTGTCATGGTCTTACCTTCTTGCTGTTCTCCTTCGTTTGACATGTGCTGGCGGCCATCTTGGTTTCTGGGTTTCTTGTAGCCTCCCACCCTGCGGCTCCTCCTTCCCACTGGGAGGAGCTGGATACCTAGCTCATATATATAGGAGGTCTGTGGCTTCAGTTCCCTGCTTGGTCCTCCTGTGTTCACATGCTACTAAGACTGCTGCTACTTCTGGTTCCTGTTCCTGGCTTCGTCTGACTACCCTGCTGGTTCCTGATCCTGGCTTCGTCTGACTACCCTGCTGGTTCCTGATCCTGGCTTCGTCTGACTACCCTGCTGGTTCCTGATCCCTGGCTTCGCAAAGACTCTGCATCGGTTTCGCCATCCGTTTGGACTTTTGCTTTATAGCTTGTTTTTCAATAAAGCTTTCTTATTTTCACTTATCTGTTGTTGTACGTCTGGTTCATGGTTCCGTAACATTAGGACCAAGCCATGAATTCTGACGGTACAGGGCCATCCTCGCTACCCACGCTGGTTGCCAGACTTGATCAGCAGGATCACCTGTTGGGTCGGTTCGCCGTGGTGTTGCAAACCCTGCTTGAACGCACGGTACCCCAGGCCACGAATTCTGACGGTGCAGGGCCATCCTCACTACCCACGCTGGTTGCCAGACTTGATCAGCAGGATCACCTGTTGGGTCAGTTCGCCGTGGCGTTGCAAACCCTGCTTGAACGCACGGTTCATTTCGCTCCCGTTGCCGATGGGTCGGTTGTCGCTCCTGGGTCCGCTCCTACTGCCGCTCCGGTTGTTGCGCCAGAGTCTACCCCGACACCTGTTGTTGCGCCTGCGGTGTTTCGGGGTATGTCCGGTTCTGCCCCCCTTCCACAGCGCTTTGGGGGAGAGCCAACTCAGTGCCGAGGTTTCCTTAACCAGGTGGGCATTTATTTCGAGTTGCTGCCACATGCCTTTCCTACTGAGAGATCAAAGGTGGGCTTCTTAATCTCGCTGCTCTCGGACAAGGCCTTGGCCTGGGCCAGCCCTTTATGGGAGAACAACAATCCGGTGGTTGCCGAGTTTTCCGGTTTTGTTGCTTCTCTTCGGAAGGTATTCGATGTGCCGGCTCGTGCTGCCTCTGCTGCGAAGCTCCTTATGTCCATCAGACAGGGTTCACGATCCGTAGCTGAATACGCCATTGAGTTTCGTACCCTGGCAGCAGAGGTGGGCTGGAATAATGAGGCTCTGGTCGCTGCTTTCTCTCATGGTCTCTCGGATGCCTTGAAGGATGAGGTTGCAGCTAAGGACCTACCAGTGGAGCTCGAGTCTCTTATTTCTTTCCTGATTTTGATTGACACCAGACTCAGGGAGAGACCTTCCTTTAAGGAGAGTCTGCAGAGGCCTCCTAACAGATTGGCGCCTACCTTTGTTGTCCCACCCGTGCCTCCCTCTCCTCCCACGCCTCCTGGGGATGACTTGTCTGGGGGTGAACCCATGCAGCTGGGGTTTGCTCGCCTGTCCGAGGGGGAGAGGGTACTCCGGAGACGCGAGGGCCGATGCATGTACTGTGGTCTCGGTGGGCATTTTCGGTTGGCATGTCCGAACCGTCCAGGGAAATGCTCGCACCTGAGATCCTGTCGGGGGCAGATCTTGGGTGGAGTCTCCTCGTCCCCGGTTTCCCGTGTTGACAAACCACTGATCACTGTTGTCCTTTCCTGGGTCGGGGGCTCGGTGACGACCCAGGCGTTGGTGGACTCTGGTGCTGGTGGTTTGTTCATTGATAGTGTGTTCGCTGCCGCCAATTCCATTCCTCTGCAGGCTCGAGGTTCTCCTCTGGCTCTTGAGGCGATAGACGGCAGACCCCTTCTGCCGCCACACGTGACTCATGAGACCCTTCCAGTGGGGTTAGCCATTGGTGCCGTCCACAGAGAGTCGGTCTGCTTCCAGGTTATTTCGTCTCCACACTACTCGGTGGTCTTGGGGTACCCCTGGCTCCAGAAGCATAATCCGATTTTCGATTGGAGATCGGCCGAGATCCTCTCGTGGTCACCGCAGTGTGGGGCTAGTTGCATCCATGGGCCTGTCAAGTTGCTGTGTACTTCCTCGGACTCTCTGTTGCCCCCTGAATACGAGGAGTACCGGGATGTATTCGATAAGGTGCGCGCGGTTGCCCTACCTCCGCACCGCCCATACGATTGTGCCATCGAGTTACAATCTGGTGCCGTTCCTCCTCGTGGCAAAGTCTATCCACTGTCGGTAGCGGAGAATGAGGCCATGGAGGAGTACGTGAGGGAGGCGCTTTCACGTGGACACATTCGCAAATCCTCGTCCCCGGCAGGGGCTGGATTTTTCTTTGTGAAAAAGAAGGGCGGTGAGTTGAGGCCTTGCATCGATTACAGGGGTCTCAATCGCATCACGATCAAGAACGCTTACCCGATACCCTTGATTTCCGAGCTGTTCGATCGCCTTAAAGGGGCCACGGTCTTTACCAAACTCAACCTGAGGGCGGCATATAACCTCGTAAGGATCAAGGCGGGCGATGAGTGGAAGACCGCGTTTAACACCAGGACCGGTCATTATGAATCCTTGGTTATGCCCTTTGGGCTGTGCAATGCGCCCGCAGTCTTTCAGGAATTCATCAACGATGTTTTCCGTGACCTGTTGCAGCAGTGTGTGGTGGTCTACCTGGATGACATCTTGGTATATTCTGAGTCCATGGAGACCCACATTCTGGATGTCAAACGAGTGTTGCAACGGTTACGAGAGAACAAGCTGTTCGGTAAGCTTGAGAAATGCGAATTTCACCGATCCCAGGTAACCTTCTTAGGTTACATCATTTCCGCTGAGGGGTTCTCCATGGATCCTGAGAAGGTTTCGGCTGTCTTACAGTGGCCCCAGCCCAGTGGTCTTCGCTCCCTGCAGCGCTTTTTGGGCTTCGCCAATTATTATCGGAAGTTCATCAGGGACTTTTCCATGCTAGCCAAGCCTCTCACGGATCTGACCAGGAAGGGCAGTAATTCCCAGGTCTGGCCGCCCGAGGCCATCCGAGCTTTTGAGGCTCTAAAGTCCGCCTTTGTGTCGGCTCCGATTCTGTCGCATCCCAACCCTGGGTTGCCCTTTGTCCTCGAGGTGGACGCGTCTGAGACGGGAGTAGGCGCCCTTCTGTCTCAGCGTAGAACACCAGAGGGTCCTCTGCTTCCTTGTGGGTTTTACTCCCGGAAACTGTCTTCCGCGGAGTGCAACTACCAGATTGGTGACAGGGAGTTATTGGCCATCGTGCAGGCTCTTAAAGAATGGAGGCACTTGCTCGAGGGTTCAGTGGTTCCGGTCCTCATCCTGACGGACCACAAGAATCTGACCTACCTCTCTGAGGCCAAGAGATTGACACCACGTCAGGCCAGATGGGCTCTGTTCTTGTCACGTTTTAATTACGTGGTCTCCTACCTACCCGGTTCCAAGAACATCAGGGCTGATGCCTTATCACGGCAGTACTCCGACCTGTCCAGGGAGGAGTCGATTCCGACTTCGGTCATACCTCCGAATCAGATCCTGGCTGCCATTCGCACCAGCCTGACCTCTCCCCTGGGTGAGCAGATTTTGGCGGCTCAATCTGGTGCTCCCTCTGGGAGACCCAACGGCAGATGTTTTGTGCCTGAGGAGTTGCGCACTCGGTTGTTGCGAACCTACCATAACTCCAAGACCGCGGGGCATCCTGGAAAGAATCAGCTGTCCTGGGCTGTTTCACGTCTGTTCTGGTGGCCTTCCCTACGTTCCGACATCGCCGCATATGTAGCGGCATGCTCCGTTTGTGCCCAGAGTAAGTCCCCTCGGCACCTTCCGTTGGGCCTTCTGCAACCCTTAGCCACCGGAGAGCGCCCATGGTCACACCTGGGGATGGATTTCATTGTGGACCTCCCTGCATCCCGAGGCCATACGGTCATTCTCATGATTGTGGATCGGTTTTCCAAAATGTGTCACTGTGTTCCTCTCAAGAAGTTACCCTCTGCACAGGAGTTGGCCACGATTTTTGCCAGGGAGGTCTTCCGGTTGCACGGTTTGCCCAAGGAGATTGTGTCGGATCGGGGGAGTCAGTTTGTGTCCAGGTTCTGGCGCGCCTTTTGCTCCCAGTTGGGGATTCATCTCTCCTTCTCCTCGGCCTACCACCCTCAGTCCAATGGGGCCGCAGAACGTTCCAATCAGGCCTTGGAGCAATTCCTTCGTTGCTATGTCTCCGATCACCAAGACAATTGGGTTGACCTCCTGCCTTGGGCTGAGTTTGCCAGGAACACGGCGGTGAACTCTTCCTCTGGGACGTCTCCCTTCATGGCCAACTATGGGTTCCAACCTGCCGTGTTACCGGAGGTATTCTCTCCCCAGGATATTCCGGCTGTGGAGGATCACCTTTCCGTCCTACGTGCTTCTTGGGTACAGATCCAGAAGTCCCTTGTGGTCTCTGCGCAGCGCCAGAGACTCCAGGCTGATCGCAGACAAGCGCCTGCTCCTTCCTACCAGGCCCGGAGACCGTGTATGGTTGTCCACCCGCAACCTCAACCTTCGAGTGCCCACTCCCAAGCTGGCGCCTCGCTTTGTTGGTCCCTTCCGGGTGCTTCGCAGGGTAAACCCGGTAGCCTATGCCCTTGCGCTTCCTCCTGGCATGCGGATCTCCAACGTGTTTCATGTCTCCCTGTTGAAGCCTCTGGTGTGTAATCGTTTCACTTCCTCGGTTCCTCGGCCTCGTCCGGTCCGAGTGGGCAATCGTGAGGAGTATGAGGTGAGCAATATCCTGGACTCACGCCTGGTCCGCGGTAGGGTGCAGTTTTTGGTTCATTGGCGTGGTTATGGTCCAGAGGAGCGTTCCTGGGTTCCCTCCGCAGATGTCCATGCTCCTGCCTTGCTCCGAGCCTTCCACGCACGCTTCCCTCAGAAACCGTTCTTTACTCCGCGGAGGAGGGGCCCTTGAGGGGGAGGTACTGTCATGGTCTTACCTTCTTGCTGTTCTCCTTCGTTTGACATGTGCTGGCGGCCATCTTGGTTTCTGGGTTTCTTGTAGCCTCCCACCCTGCGGCTCCTCCTTCCCACTGGGAGGAGCTGGATACCTAGCTCATATATATAGGAGGTCTGTGGCTTCAGTTCCCTGCTTGGTCCTCCTGTGTTCACATGCTACTAAGACTGCTGCTACTTCTGGTTCCTGTTCCTGGCTTCGTCTGACTACCCTGCTGGTTCCTGATCCTGGCTTCGTCTGACTACCCTGCTGGTTCCTGATCCTGGCTTCGTCTGACTACCCTGCTGGTTCCTGATCCCTGGCTTCGCAAAGACTCTGCATCGGTTTCGCCATCCGTTTGGACTTTTGCTTTATAGCTTAATTTTCAATAAAGCTTTC
Organism: Pelophylax lessonae; assembly: GCF_965119305.1. Lineage (NCBI taxonomy): Eukaryota > Metazoa > Chordata > Amphibia > Anura > Ranidae > Pelophylax > Pelophylax lessonae. The sequence continues at coordinate 198,724,340 of NC_138772.1, forward strand.
TTATTTTCACTTATCTGTTGTTGTACGTCTGGTTCATGGTTCCGTAACAGATCTCCATGGACTTTGTGGTAGACCTTCCTCCTTCAAAAGGGATGAACACCATCCTGGTCGTAGTCGACCGCCTCACCAAGATGGCCCATTTCATCCCCTACAAAGGCCTACCCACCGCCAAACAGACGGCCGATCTTATTCTCAGAGAGGTCTTCAGGCTGCATGGGATCCCGGACGACGTGGTCTCCGACCGAGGCGTACAATTTGCCTCTAAGTTCTGGAAGAACTTTTGCCTGGCACTCGGGGTTAAAGTGAACCTGTCCTCCGCCTTCCACCCTCAGTCAAACGGGCAGACGGAGAGAACTAATCAGACCCTAGAGCAGTACCTACGCTGTTTTAGCTCCCACCTGTAGGATGACTGGCTTGACCATCTCTCCACAGCCGAGTTCGCCTACAACAATGCGGAGCACAGCTCAACCAAGCACAGCCCCTTCTTTGCTAACACAGGCTCGCACCCGGTATTCATTCCCCACCTACCCATTGCCTCCACCCTCCCAGCAGTGGCCGAACGCCTAACAACCCTACAGGAGACACAAAAGAACATTATAAACAACCTCCAGCTCGCCCAGAGCCGCTTTAAACAGGGAGCAGACAGACGCCGCAGACCCACCCCGGGCTTCCATGTGGGAGACAAGGTGTGGCTGTCCATCAGGAACCTCAGATTGAAGGTCCCCTCCAAAAAGTTGGCCCAAAAATACATGGGTCCATTCCGGATCTCTGCGCAAATTAACGAGGTCACGTTCCGGCTCGATCTTCCGGACTCCATTAGGGTGCACCCTGTTTTCCATTGCTCCCTCCTCAAGCCATACGTGGAGAACACCTTCACAGGCCGCCACTCGCCCCCTCCACCACCCGTGAGGGTACAGGGTGAAGAAGAATACGCTGTCGCAAAGATCCTCGACTCCAGGATCCACCGGGGAAGACTACAATACCTAATTGGGTGGGAGGGCTACCCTCCCGAGGATAACTCGTGGGAACCAGAAGAAAATGTCCACGCCCCCAGACTGGTAAAAGAGTTCCACCAACAGCACCCCGATAAGCCTGCCCCTGCGGTGCCCGGAGGTCACCTTGGAAGGGGGGGAGTACTGTTGGGATTCGAACCTGTGACCAGCCACATCCCAGGCGGTAGCCCTGCTTACTAGGCTACCGTCCGCTCTGAACATTCCTCCCTGAACATTCTTCCCTGAAGCCTATTATTTCAACCTTAGTCTTGCCAAGCCTTGCTCATCACCCTTGATTCCCCACACCTGGTACTTCCCTATATAAGTCCAGCCCCTTGCACTCCAGTTTGCTGATTATTGAGCTCCTGAGCCTTGATCAAGCTACTCCTCACCTGCTGCTCTTATCTACTACCACAAGTCCAACGCTGACCAGGAATTGACTACCGACTACTCTTCTGCTTTGTCCCTACCTACTGAACTGCTACCTCTGTTGCCGATCCGGATTGTCTGACCACGTTTACTGCTGCCCGCCCCGACCTTTGGCTCGTCTGACTTCTCTCTGGTTTTCCCTTGTCTGCTCCTCTGCCTTCGGACCGAACCTACACTCTGCCTGGCTGGGTGATCCTGAGGACCGCGTCCTGGTGTTAGCTTGCAGCGCAGTCTATCCCCACCATCTGGGACTCTAGTGAAAACCAGCTAGCACTTAGTTTCCGCACCTCAGGTGAACCCGTGTCCTCATCAGAGTGCTACGCAGTGTCCATCCGGTATCCAGCACCTACTAACTGCCTGCGGTCTTTGCCACTGGGCTCCACTCCTACCTCCGGCCAGCAGTCCTCTGACTCAGGAGAGCCTGTAGGATTGTTACAGAGTTCTACCTGGTGGGCACAAATGAGGCGGTTGGTGGGCAGGTTGAATTCCCCTTGAATGACAGATAAGCGAGCACTGGCATTGGACGAACGGTGGAAATGGTCACAGACTTTTCTGGCCTGCCTCAGGAGATCTCAGAAGCTCGGGTATCTGGTCAAGAAACACTGCACTACCAGATTCAGAACATGTGCCAAGTATGGAACATGTGTTAAGTGTCCCTGTCGAAGGGCGGAGAGAAGGTTGGTGCCATTGTCACATACAACCATTCCTGACTCAAGCTGTCATGGCGTCAAACACCTCTGAGCCTGCTCCTGCCGAGCTGACAGAATCTCTGCACCGGTGTGACAACTATCCCCTAGACAGACCAAATGAAGCACAGCATGGTATCTTTTAACCTGATTGTTTGCGTAGCCCCTTGAACGCTTAGGGAGCCCTGCTGTTGCAGAGGAGAATTGAGCAGAAGAGGACATGGAGGAGAAGGAGGTGGTGGAGTAGCCAGATGTGGCAGAACCAGCACCTCTTTTTGGAGGCATGGTGGCAAAACAAGCTGCAACACCGAACCCTGTCCTGCATCCTTCCCAGCTGCCAGCAGAGTTACCCAGTATGCCTTGAAAGAAATGTAACGTCCCTGTCCATGCCTGCTGGACCAAGAGTCAGCAATAATGTGCACCTTCCTGCTGACCGCTTTGTCCAACGAGGCCAAAACACTACCTTCCACATGACGGTAGAGAGCCGGAATGGCCTTACGTTAAAAGAAATACCTTTTTGAGACCTGCCACTGTGGTGCAGCAGATTCCACAAATTCGCAAAAGGGAGCCAACTCTACCAGCTGAAAAGGCAGCAACTGTAATGCTAGCAATTTGACCAAGCTAGCATTCAGATGCTGAGCATGTGGATGGCTGGGACAGTATTTCTTTCTATGGTTCAAATACTGGGGTAGTGAAATTTGCCTGCTGCTCAAATCAAGCGGTGGTGTACTGCTAGCAAATTGGGTGCAAGTCTCTGTGCCACTCATTGCTATACCATCATCCCTCTCAATGCTGGTATTTGAGAAGGCATGAGGTATAGTAGGGTTAGAGATCATAGATGAGGAACAAGGTGTTGTATGCATGTTTTGATCTGGAGCCTCTTTCAGGTGCTGTTGCCAACGGACTGCATGGCAGGTCATCATAGGCCTTGTCAAGCATGTGGTGCCCAAGCAGCTGGTGTTCTGGCCATGCTTGATCCGCTTTAGACAGATGTTGCAAACAGCAAAGCTGCGGTCTACTGCACAGATAATGAAAAAAGCCCACACTAATGAATTTTTTGGAGTCTGCTGGGATTTTGCAGCACTCTGCATCTGTGGAGCTCTGTGCTGTGACGCAATAGGTTTACTACTGCTATGGCAGCCCCTGGAGCACATCCTGCCTCAGATTTGTGCGCCCTCCTCCTCCTCCTTGTTCCTGTCAGGCACCCAAGTACAGTCAGTGACCTCATCATCGCTCCCTCCTCATCACTAGAGCAAATTTGGCAATATGCTTCAGCTGTGGCATCATGACTGCTGGTTTCTTGTCCGTCATTGTCACCCCCTCTCTCTAGGCTCACGTTATTCCCTTCATCAACCTGGGAACCAACATCACAGCGTTCAAATTGCTGTGCATCCTCCAGGAGCTTGTCACTGACACTATGATCGAATAGTTCAGGTGACTCCTCCGTAGCTGTGGAGAAGGAGCCTGTGGAACGGGCCACTAAAAAATGTTATATAGCAGAAATTGAAAAATATATATATTTTTTTCAAGATTGTCGCTCTTTTTTTTTTTGTTTATAGTGCAAAAATGAAAAATCGCACAGGTGATCAAGTACCACCAATAGAAAAGGAGGAAAAAAAAGGACATCAATTTTTTTTTGGGTACAGCGTCGCACAACCGCGCAATTGTAATTTAAAGTAACGCAGTGCCAAATCGCAAAAAATGTTTAGGAAGGAGAGTTTTATACCCGGCTTTTGAAACATGCGCATGGGACTTCCTGTTCAGTGGGTGTTAAGTTGTGGTGGCATTACGGTCTAAGTCCCCCTGATGCCCACTTGACCTCCTTGGGCCATTATAACCCTGTGTTTGTTCAATGCCACTGTTTTGATCTTATTTCACCTTTCACCTTGAATTACCCTGAAGACGTGCAATCTACAAAACGCGTTGAGATGTAATATCTTTCTCCCCCTACTCCTCAGCAAAAACACATCATGTTATTTGTATTTATCTTATTGTGCAACATATGTTATACCAGTACGTAGTTGCTGGGTAATTTTGATATCATTGTAGGGGGTGGGATACACAAGGTGTTTTGTCTTGTAATATGATCATTTTATATGGCTGTTCATGCATATTTCGCCACTTCGTTGGTCACATTTTTAACATACAAGGTCTAAATAATCAATGATTTTTCAGTGCCTGGTATCAATTCCTGAAGTTTTATAGCACATTTAAAGTCACACATTTTTTCTTTCTATGTTAACAGTGTTCCTGATTGCCACCAGTCCCAGTGTCACCAGACCAGTGCAGGTCAGTAACAGTGTTCCTGATCCTCACCACACTGGTTCCAGTGTCACCAGATCAGTGCAGCCAGCCACAGTGTTCCCCAATTCCACTACACCAGTCAGTGTTACCAGACCAGTATAAGCCAGTGAAAATGTTCCTGATCATTGCCACACAAGTCCCAGTGTCACCAGACCAGTATAAGCCAGTGAAAATGTTCCTGATCATTGCCACACAAGTCCCAGTGTCGCCAGACCAGTGTAAGCCAGCAGCAATGATCCTGATCACTGCCACACGAGTCCCAGTGTAGACAGGTGTAAGCCAGCAAGAGTGTTCCTGATCTCCATCACACCAGTGCCAGTATCACCTGACCAGTGCAGCAAGCACTGGTCAGGTGCTTTTCCATGTAAAAACAAAAAACAGAAAAAGCACTCTGGGTGCAGACTGCTTTAATCAGAGTATATAGAGGCAATACATAATCAGCAACTCACAAAATTGATGGGTCATCAGCAGACATGTATGTGAAGAGATCCACCGAGTGATGTCATCCCTCTAATAATGCGCAGTGTGCCTGTAAATAGTGGAGCCGTGGAACAGCAGAGACGGTGGCCGCCTTAATCTCACTGTGTCCTGATGATCCAGCAAGGCTAACTCTGCAGTGAAGGGAGGAAAGGTATCCCGGGGCCCGGAAAGCACAACGCGTTTCTGAGCATGCGCAGGGTCCGCAACGCTCTTTCTTCAGGTGCTCACCTGGTGGATCTCTTCACATACATGTCTGCTGATGACCCATCAATTTTGTGAGTTGCTGATTATGTATTGCCTCTATATACTCTGATTAAAGCAGTCTGCACCCAGAGCGCTTTTTCTGTTTATTTGTTTTTACATGTTACCCCAGAGTTTCCTCCTTCATCTGTGCCAAAAAGCTGCCAGGTGCAGCAGGACTCCTTTTTGCCATATCCCTCATGATTGCCTCCATTAGACTTTCCTAAAGAGGCTCCCTTATTGGACTTTTATCGTTCATTTAAATCTATCATGCGATACAGATGGACATCCTAGCGCCTATATATTTGTGGTTTGTAACATTTTCCATAACCATAACCACAGGAGTCCCAGTGTCACCAGGCCAGTGTAAGCCAGCAACAGTGTTCCTGGTCACTGCCACACCAGTCCCATTGTTGTCAGACCAGTGTAGGCCAGCAACAGTGTTCCTGATCACTAGCTACACCAGTCCCAGTGTCACCAGAGCCAATGCAGACAGCAACAGTGTTCCTGATTAAAGCCACACCAGTGCAGTGTTGCCTTTGGCAGGTACTTGTACTGACCCTTCCCTGTTTATTAACCACGTTTCTGCCTGCTATCTAGGCAAAACCTTTGCTTGTTTTTTGACCATGTCTCTACCTGCTGCCTGAACTGACCTATCAGCATATCCCACTGACTAAGTTCCTACGAGACATTAGTTCCAGCCTGCTGACAACTGCACATCTTGGACTGCTAGAACTCTCTTGTTCACTCTTTGTACTTCCTGCTTAGAGAATATAGCATTCCTGGGGGCAGCTACATATCAGCAGGCTAGGCTTGCTGTCCTATAAGAACAGGGACTGCTATAGGTGATGCTACACTAAGCAGAGATGTATAGTAACTAAGTAGAACTACTTCACTACTGTACTTAAGTACCGAAAGGCGGTAATCTGTACTTTCCTAGAGTAGAATTTTTTTCTCCTACTTCCACTTTTACTTCACTACATTTTTTCAATGATTTCAATACTTCTACTCCGATATTTTTTTTTTTGTGCTGCATAGTTACTCGTTACAATTATAAAAATTACCACTGCCAGAACAGTAGATGGCAGGTTTCATGAAGCTCAAAACATGTGTATTACCAGCGCATACGAAAATAAAAGCTACTGTATGTATAAATAAAAGCTGCATTTGAAATAATAAAAAACAATATGATGTTCAAACTTTTGACTTCTTTCTTTAATAACTACATAACACAGTACTTGTACTTTTACTTTCAGTACTTGAGTAGCAATTTTTTTTCAAAACTACTGGTACTTTTACTTTCAGTACTTGAGTAGCAAAATTTAAAAAAAAACTACTTGCAATACTTAAGTACAAAAAATGTTGAATACTTTAGTACTTCTACTCAAGTCACTTTTTGATCGAGCACTTCCACTTCTACTCAAGCCACTTTTTGATCGAGCACTTGTACTTTTACTCAAGTATGGGTTTCGAGTACTTTATACAACTCTGTATATATATTATTTTTACACACACAGTAAAAAAGTACTGTTATATAATAATATCAGCAGACAGTCCAGTCAGCAGCACTCAGTCAGACTCAGGCTCAGCACACTGCAGACAAAGACTCACCAGGGCAGGGAAGGAAGGAGGGATGGTAAAGAGCCAAAGAGAGGTGCCTCAAAAAAAAACTGGTCAATTAGAAAAGGAAGACCAGCAGCAGGTCACAAACAGAAACACACACTGTGGAAGCCACGGACGGCCCGGACGGGACCACATGGTCAGACTACCATGCTGGGCTCACTGCAAAGAAAAGAGAGTCATATAAAAGTTAAATGAGCCACAAGAAAGAGAGTGCCTGACATCATGATAGGATAGCAAGAGTGTGGATCCCGTCACCCCGAATGCATTTTTTACCAAGTAGTTTAACCTCCTCCGTCCCGTCCTGGGCCGTCCGTGGAGCCTGCTGTGCTAATGTCTGTGTAGTCGTGGCCGAGGCTGGCTGACAGGCATCTGCCGAGATTTTATAGGACTCCGAGTCCTGTCCGGCCGCTCACGCCCATCGGCGTGTGACGCGGACGGACCCGGACCCATAATGCGCATGCGCAGATGGCTAGCGCAGCTGACTGTCTGTACGACGGCAGGCGGGGAGGCAGATGATGGACATCTCCACACACCCCGCCCGGCCAATCAGCACCGGAAATTCGGAATGGAGAGCCATTCCGGCCGGGTTATTATGGTTATGGGCGCATCTGACCAGTCACACTCACCAGCGCTGCGTAACGTAACCATATAGCAGCCATTATGGAAAGGGGAAACAAGACACAAGACAGTACTTAACTTAATAACTAGTTACTTAACCACTTGCCGACCGCCGCACGACTATCTACGGCGGCGGTCAGCCCCTCACAGGCAAAGTGACGTAGGTCTACGTCGCTCGCCTGTGAGGGTTTAGGGAGCGAGCACGCGCCGCCGGAGGCGCGCTCCCGCTCCCGCGTGGTCACGGACCCCCCCGCGCGTGTGACCGGCGGACCCGATCGCCGCCGGCCACTCTGCGATCGGCGGGGGAGAGGGAGAAAGTCAGGCAGCTTGTGTAAACAAGCTGCCTGTCATTCTCCTCTCTGTATGAGAGATGATCACATGGATCTACTATGTAGATCCATTGATCACTCTGCATACAGTTGAAGCCACAGCCAATCACAGTTAGAATCACGCCCCTAGGGACACACACAGCCCCTCCCTCTCAAATAAAGTTAACCCCTTCACTACCAGTGTATTTTTACAGTAACAGTGCATATATATAGCACTGATTACTGTAGAAATGTCACTGGTAACCCCAAAAGTGTCAAAAATGTCAGTCAAGGGTCCGATCTGTCCGCCGCAATGTCGCAGTACCGCAAAAAAATCGCAGATCGCCGCCATTACGCGTTAAAAAAAAAACAACAAAAATGACAAAAATCTTTCCCTTTGTTAGTAAACGCAATAACTTTTGCGCAAACCAATCAAAATACGCTTTTTGCGATTTTTTTTTTACCAAACATAGGTAGCATAAAACAAATTGGCCGAAAATATTAAAAAATTTTGATTTTTACATTTTTTTTTGGGGGAATTTCATATAAAAAAAAGGGAAAAATATTGCTATTTTTGCAAAATTTACGCTCTTTTTTTGTTTATAGCGCGTGATCAAAAAATCGCACAGGTGATCAAATACCGCCAAAATAAAGCTCTGTTTGTGGGAAAAAAAGGACGCCAAATTCGTTTAGGTACAGCGTCGCACGACCGCGCAATTGTCCGTTAAAGTCACGCAGTGCCGAATCGCAAAATACCCTCTGGTCGTTTAGCAGCCAAATCCTCCGGGGCTTAAGTGGTTAACATATATTTTTCTGCTTGCACCTGTTTTGTTTAACAAGGGATGATCAACTGCAAATAGAGGCAAATGAATTGAATATGAATATATATCATGAACATATCTTTCTATTTTGGAGGAAAGTTCTCTTTCTCTCCTGGTCCTGGACTGGTCCTATGATCCCTTAACATTACAAGTTTGATACACTTTAATATAGGTGTTTTAATTATTAAATCATTAAATGCAACACATTTCCAATATTATGCTTTAGTTACTGTACCGTCCATTTCAGTCCAACATACATAGGACCATCAAGCTATAATGATGACAGTATAAATAAAATAAATGATGTTATGCTATGCTTTACTTTACATTACCAGGCTGAACGGCTCTGACCTTCTTTTTGGTCAGTGGCTTTTTTGATATATTGCTCTCTTATATTATTTTTCTAACTTATCTATATTCCTTTGATAGATCTTTGCTTTGAATGCAAGCTCTCTGTTTAGATGTTTAGGAAGGACGTAGGAGGAAAAAGTCTCTGTTAACATGATAAGACCCCTTGGCCCTTACGAAGCGGAAGCGGAGAAGATACCGCGAAACATGTTGGGCAATGCCAATGCCAATAGGCAGCAACAGGGCAAGAAATCTACACATAGGCACTCCACTGTGTGTCCCTTTGTGGTAGTCATGATGAAAGTATTCCATTCCTTCATTTATCTGTGTTGTTTTTAGACGCCTTGTTGTTTGTGTCTTATATATGAACTTTTTTAATGTGACCAAAAAAACTTATATGATTTTTTTAACATAATGTAAGATTAAATCTTACTGGATGGGTCAAAAACACGATTCAACGCTGCGTCATAGCCTTTATGAAATTTATGACAGCTAGTTAACGCGTTAACGTTAAGCATGTCGCTAACTCGCTAATCGCTACGCTAAAGGGCTTACAGTTACAGCTGATAGCTCAAGCTGGTGTGATTTTGATATTTGTAAAAAATTGTAACTTACCTTGATATGTTTCTTCAAATTCGACGGTGAATTTTTGAAGGCCAGTATTTCACAACCTTTCGGGCGGCAGAGTAAGCACCTCATTCTATATGACTTGTCTTTCACACCGACATATGAGAACATCGACTCTAAGTAGGGCCAGGGGTGGTCTCCTTCATGAGCTTCCTCACTCTCACAGCCAGGCAGATCACTTGAAGTTGAAGGGCCAGGGGTGGAAGGTGGTGTTTTTGGTTCGTCCATCTTTTCAGCTGAGGCAGAATGAGCATGCGCAGTCTAATCACGGAATCCGCGGATTGATTTGATTCGCTTGATGATTGATGATGATGTGCCAGGCCAGCTTCACAATCACAAACCTTAACCTACAACGCTTAAAAAGTGAAAAATGCATCAAAAACTACTAACAAAGTGGCTGTGCTAAAAATGCTAATAAAGTACCTGCAAATGCAATTATATAATAATAATATATATTCTTCTTGTATTCAAAATCAGATTCATCGTCCACAGTATCAAAAATAAAGTGACATGTCTGTGCTAAATGCAGTGCAAATTATTCCCACAATGTAAATTTAATTCATATAAAATATATTATATGACAATACCACAATAAAATAAGTTGTGATTGTGAATAAGTTAGGTGCAAGATTAAGTGTGTAAACTAAACTTTATAACGAAAAGTCCATAACTGAATTCCAGTGTGCAATCTAAGAAGTGCTTGTCACTTGCTGTCAGATGCTTCCACCTTTCTTCTGTGATCTGCTCAAGTAAAGTGGTGGACTGGATAGCCTCTCTCAGTCTCACCTTAGTAGCAGCACTGGCACTGCACTGGTTCAAAAACCTGTCTATATATATTATTTTCATTATAAGAACTTGTCAGAACATGCTTCCACCACCTGTCCTGAGTCCTGACTCCTTCACACTAGTGCTCATTTGCTTTGCTCAAGTCAAGTGCCTGTGCCACTGCCAGTGGCCACTGCAGTGCGGGCACAGCCGCACAGGCAGAGGCAGGCCGCAGGAAGCACAGGCACCAGTCCACCTCACCCACACACACAACAACACTTATGGTCCAGGTGAGTCCATGGACCATGGATGATCGGATAAATAATCATCATAGCCATCACCGTCATCTTGGTTCAAAAAAGCCACCCAGCCGCCCATGACCCGGGCCGGCCCAGGCTGTGCCCGTGTGTGTATATTAATATAATATATATATTTTATATTGATATTTGATTCTCAAATGGCACATTGCCATGGTGGCAGATGGCAAGGATTAGGCCCTCTCAGTCTCTCCACGGTCCACCTCACTCACCTCACCTCATAGAAGAAGAAGATGAGAGAGATGCCAAAGAAAATGCTCCGAGTCCTGCTCCCGCATCACAACTCCTCTCAGACTCAGTAAGGGCCCTAAGGGGTGGAGTCTGAGTGACACATCAGGTTTAGAGGCGGAGAGACCTCAAGCGGGAAGTGGCAGCACGGCTCCTCCAGTGCGGTCTCTTAACTTGATGATCATGATGACGACAGTGATTCCGCGGGCCGTGGCGCGAGCGAAGCTGTGGGATTGATTGAATTGAGTTGTGCTGCCTGCTACACGCTACTACCTACTACTACTACTACTAAATTGTGAGTCAGTATGTATATTTATTTCATTTTTATATATAAAAGCGGACCGGTATTGTTGAGCTGAGCACTACACTAGATCTCCTGGCTGTCACTTTGTCACATGTTGGGAAATCACAGTGGCTCGGCTCCAGAAATGGCGGGTGTCCCCGTCATCCTGCCAGGGCCGCCAAGAAGTTCATCACCTAAAGTAATCTTATCTTACACACTTCAACTTGTTGCACGCACCTGACCTGACCCTAAGTCACCTAACTTATTATTTCATAACTTATTTTATTGTGATTTTATTTTCATATTTTATTTTTATATGAATTGAATTTACTGTTACTACATTGTGGGAATAATTATTTTCAATGCATTTAGGCTTTAGCACTGTTGTTTTTTTGATACTGTGTGGACTCGAAGTGTGGGCAGGGCACACTGGGGGCAACGATGATATTATATCGATTGCACAGGCACTTTATTCGCACAGCCAAGTTGTGTTTGTTAGTAGTTTGTTTCTTGATGCACTTTAAGCGCTGCCGCTGTAGCACCTTTGTTTGTTGCATATTTTCTTTTTATTGGAAAGATTTGGTATAGCAGCTTTTATTATACACTGCCTTTATTTTCGTATGTGCTGATTTACAAATGAATGACATTATACACATTTTTTGGAGCTTTATGCAACCTGCCATCTACTGTTCTGGCAGTGGTAATTTTTTTAAAAGTAACGAGTAACGATGCAGCACAAAAAAAAAATATCGTAGTAGAAGTATCGAAATCATCGGAAAAATGTAGTGAAGTAAAAGTAGAAGTAGGAGAAAAAAATTCTACTTTAGGAAAGTACAGATACCGCATTTCGGTACTTAAGTACAGTACTTAAGTAGTTCTACTTCGTTACTATACATCTCTGTATATATATACATATATTTTTCTGCTTGCACCTGCTTTTGTTTAGCAAGGGATGCGAGGCAAACATAATGATCATGATGAACATATCTTTCTATTTATTTTTACAATATGGAGGAAAGTTCTCTCTCTCCTGGTCCTGGTCCTTATATCCCTTATTCCCTTTTAATTTTACAATTGTTTGATGTCTGCAGAGTGCAGACTGTGCAGCACTGCACATTTTAATATATATGTTTTGAATCGATTAAATGCATATTTAGTAACACTTTTCCAATATGCTTAGTTACTTTCTGACTGCCATTTGTCCATTTCTTACTCCAACATAGGACTCCCATGTCCATCTAGGAGGCGTTTCCGCTCAGTTTTGGTGGTTGCCTCCCCCTCCTTCCCGGCCTGGACCATCTTCTTGGCTAAGTCGTCGTCGTGGGGCCACCTTCCTTCGCAGGAATGTCATCACCAGCTATGTATGTATAAATGATGTCATGTTATTGCTGCTATAAATAAATCTATCTATCAAAGAAATAGATAAGTTAGAAAAATAATATAAGAACAAATCAAAAAGCCACTGACCAAAAGAAGGTCAGAGAGGTAATGTAAAGGCGTCAAGCATAGCAGTGCTATGCATGCTTGATGCCTGACCTTCTTTTGGTGAGTGGCTTTTTGATATATTGTTGTTATATTATTTTTCTCTAACTTATCTATTTCTTTGATAGATTTATTTGAATGCATTATGCAACTAGCTCTCTCTTTAGATGTTTAGGAACTCTCTGTTAACATAAGACCCCTATACGAAGTGGACAAGATACCGCGAAACATGTTGGGCAAGAAATCTACACATTAGGCACTGTGTCCTTGTGGTATCATGAGAGTATTCCTTCATATGTGTTGTTTTTAGACACCTTGTTTGTGTCTTACTTACTCTTTCTGAACTTTCTTAATATATTGTTGTGAGTGAGAGTGACCAAATAAACTTATATGATTTTTTAACATAATGTAGCCTTAGTGTACCCAGAAAGTCCTCATGCCTCCTCCTCCCTTTTCCTTTCTACAATTGATTTTAGGACCTAGGTACTTCTTTATTGGGTATTTGTCATTATGACACCCCAATTAGTACTAGGATTTAACTTGGTGTACTGCAGTAATTTCAGGTTATTTATAAAATTATATATAAAATTATATATGACAATGTGTAGAAAAATTCCCTAAAAAATATTTTAGCCTAGTTTAGACTGGAGTGAGGTGAAAACAGGAAAAAAAGTGCAAAGCAAGTTGGCTAGCTGTTAATTTTATTCAATTATATGGTAGAAAATTAGACTATTAGTCAAAATAAACTTTTGGTGATGAAATCAAAGTGCTGCTGACTGACAACAAACAAAGCATCTCAACTTGTCTGCTCTGCATGCATCTCAAGTGGTCTTCTTCGCGCACTCATGTTTCTCATCATGAACCATGCTTGTTGTATCAAGTGTTAGGCCTACAGGGTTTTGCAGCAAGAATGCAGAGAAGTACTAAAGCAGAATCCATGAAGGATCTTTGCTTATGGGGGTTTCTTGCTTAGTTTTTTGTATATAGAATTATGGTGGATAAGTATAACTGACTTTAATTGAATTATTTTTGCTTTTTATTAATAGTGTGGGTTATACACTCACCTAGCTATGTTGCTCAGTCACGTAAAACTTTATAATTCTGTGAAGGTAAAACAATATATTTTTTGGTCTCTTTTCAGAGCAAGCATGACTGCCACTTGAATAGATACGAGGAACTCACATCTGCAAAGCGAAAGAAGAAGACTGTGATTCCCTCCCCTTCCATCAAGCAGCCGACATTAATGGGTAGCTGGAGCACAATGCCTCAGAGATCCATTGACAAGGCAATCATGAAGTATGTTGTCCGAGGACTTCAGCCTTTCAACATTGTAGAGCAAGCAGCTTTCCGCGATTTTGTGTTAGACCTGGTACCAAATACCAAAATAATGACAAGAATCACACTCACATCTATGATTGATGATGCTGCCAAACAGATGAAGATCAAGATTATTGAGGCCATGCAAACTGTTGACCACATCGCGACAACCACTGACTGCTGGTCAGCCAGGCGGCGTAGTTTCATTGGGGTCACAGCTCACTGGCTGGACCCGGAAAGTTTAAAAAGGTGCTCAGTGGCCCTGGCCTGTAAAAGATTAAGAGGCTCTCACACTTTCGACCTTCTGGCAAATGCACTTAATGATATCCATGCTGAGTATGACGTTCGAGGGAAGATAGTCAGAACAACCACGGACAATGGCTCCAACTTCATTAAAGCCTTCAAACTCTTCGGTGAAGATGGAAATGCTGGTGCTCTAGTTGAGGTGGAGGAGGAGGAGGAAGAAGCAGACAAAGATGAGGAGGAGGTCGAGTTTGTCGATGTATCTTCACTTTTGGATGAGGATGATGGTTTTGAGTTCCAGCTCCCGAAGCACCAGCGGTGTGCATGCCACATTCTTAACCTAATAGCCACTGCCGATGCCAGCAAAGCAGTGTCCAATGAGGCGTACAAGAAATTATACTACTCAACATTTGCCAAGTGCAATGCACTCTGGAATAAGTGTTCAAGATCCTCAACAGCAGCTGAAATTGTGGAAGATGCTTGCTCCCTCCAGCTCGTGCGACCAAATGCAACAAGGTGGAACTCTGTCTTCATGGCTGTGGAGAGACTGCTCAGGATAGTGAAAGAAAAGGGAGAGGCAACAATGAGAGTTTTCTGCACAGATTTGAAGGTTCCAATGTAAGTTTAAAAATGGTTTATGGTACTCTTTCTGTTCAAACGCAATTCTGGTCCATATTGTCTACTTGTACAACATTTAATTGAATGGTTAACATTGAACGATGTACCAAATTCATTGCATGATAATCACCACATCCAATCATGTAGCAATGCTGTTTTTTGTTTCTTATTGTTTATATGTTCTTGTCTTCTTCATAGGTTTAATCCAGCTGAACTCGCATTCTTGTCTGAGTATTCTGCTGTCATGTCTCCAGTCGCCCAAGCAACTAACATTTTGCAAGCTGAAACCAATGTCCAGATGGGGTGGCTGCTCCCAACCGTCAAGCTCCTGAAAATCAAGCTGAACAGGATCAAGATGCCTCTGAAGTATTGCAAGCCGCTTGTGGATGCCTTGCAGGTGGGCATTCAGAATCGCTTTGGCCCTATGATGGAAGACCCAGAGCTGGTGGCCGCTGCTATTCTGCTTCCAAAATTCAGGACAAATTGGACACAGGAGGAGGAGACAATCAAAATGGGTAAGATATATAGTGTAGTATGGGTGAATTATTGTGTATTTTTTGTGCAATCACAAATTTACATACCATACAGCAGTACAGCTCAAATATTGGGGGATTACTTTTAATTTTTTTTTTTTTATATGAAAACAAACACACATGAGCTTGTCCTGCATAGAAGATATTGCAAACATACCAGGGCATTATGATGTTAGAGTGAGAAATGATGTGGTAGTATGGGAGACTTCCTCTTTAGCATAGCGGTATCATGGCATTGGCAGCCAAGCCTTCCTGTCTAAGGTCTGCCACCAGGCTGTAAATGCTGCAAAAGGCTTTTTGTTTAAGGGAATTATTTGAATTATAAAGTCGCCACTATTATTTCCATTAAAATCATCTACCGACAATGTCATCATGTCAAATCTGTGTTTACTTTCATGGGTTGAAACTCTTATTATTGTATAAGTTCCACAATAATTCTATATAAATCAAACTTAAGCAAGAAACCCCATAACCAAAGATCCTTCATGTATTCTGCTTTAGTACTTCTCTGCAATTACTTGCAAAACCCCTTAGGCCTAACTTCATACAACCAACCATGCATCTCATTCATGAGGAGGAGTGCGCGAAGAGTAGACCACTTGATGCAGACAAGTTGAGATGCTTTGTTGTCAGCACTTTGATTTCATTATTTTGACTAATAGTCTAATTTTCTACCATATACAATTGAATAAAATGAACAGCTAGCTAAGCTAACACACTCTTATATTTCAGGAATGGAATATATCAAACGAAGTATTGAAGACCCCTCGTTGCACTGTACAGAGGTCAACAGGTCCAGCTCATCTGATGAAGACGACTTCTTTTCTGGCATGCAGGGTTCGAAGGCACAAGACAGTGCCAAACAGCTAGATGCGTACTTGTCATGTTCAGCAGATAACATGGACTTGCTCAAGTCTTTTCCAGCTGTGTGCAAGTTGTCTGTTAAGTTAAACACACCTCTTCCAGCATCAGCAGCCTGCGAGAGGCTTTTTAGTATCGCAGGATTAGTCTTTAGCCCTAGAAGAGCGAGACTGACTAGTTCCAATTTTGAAAACCAACTACTTTTGAGGATAAACCAAAGATTTCTAACTTAAACTGGTATGCATTAAGCAGTCATATAAATATATTTAAGAAGGGAATAAGCTGTGGAGAAAAAAAACACAAGCAGGGAAGAGAGGGTAGGGATGCTTTAAAGGGGCATATTTGATCTGATTTTGTTTAAGCTCAATGTTTTGCTCTAATCACTTTTGTTGTTGCATAAGAAATACTTGAATGTGGCCTACTGGCCTTTGAGATCTTTTAGTTGCCCTAACAAGTTGAGGATGAAAAGAAAATGCTTAACTTCCAAAAATGACTGCTTTATGCACACTGCAGGGAATAAGCTGTGGAGAAATAAATGTGAATATTAAGGGTGCGCTGCTGGCTGCTGATGCTGATATGTAAAAAAGCTGCAACCAGGACAAAAATAAATGAATCTGTGATAAATTAAATATATGGTGCACTAAATCGTATATAAAGCAATATACAATATATTCCAATAATGGAACAGTGTATGAAATGAAAGTCCAAAATATTGTGAATCTTGAAATATGTGACAAAACAAGATGAATATATTTTCAAAGGTGCAGGTATCAAACAGGACCTATTCCAAATAGGTGCAGACTCCCACCACCTTGTGGATTTCCCCCTTACCCGGCAGATGAAGGTAAGTGCAAAATAATATCCAAAATAGATCCAGTGAAACAAAATTGCAAAACCTGTGCTCTTAACTTTCAGTGAAAAAAACAAAATCAGCCTCTTACCAGAAAAAATGTCTATGTACGCTTGTGACTCTCCTTGGTTGGGAGCAGGGCCGGCCTTTGGGGTGTGCGAGCTGTGCGGCCGCACAGGGCGCCATGGGCAAAAGGGGCGCCGTGCGGCCATCGCAGCTCGTACATGATCAGGCAGCACAGTGGGAGGTAAGCGGCGACCGCGGCATGGAGAGAGTTAACACAGGCCACGACCGCCGCTTACCTTCCACTGTGCGGCTGTGCCTGTGTCTTCTATAGCTGCAGGGCTGAGTGCCCGCCACTGACAGATCCCCTCCTCTCCAGGCCAGGGACGCCAGAGGAGAGATCGTCGGCTCCCCCTCCTCCCGCCCCTTCTCCTCCTCCTCCCGCCCCTTCTCGTGGTAAGCCTCCATACTAAGGTAAGTAAACTCTCTCCTGCATCAAATGTAAGGGGGGGCTCTGTGTGGGGGTCTCGGATGTAAAGGGGGCTTTGTGTGGGGGGGTCTTTGGTGTGGGGGGTCTCTGATGTAAGGGGGCTCTGTGTTGGGGTCTCTGATGTAAAGGGGGCTCTTTGTGGGGGCTGGGGGGTCTCTGCTGTAAGGTGATCTGTGTGGGGGGTCTCTGATGTAAGTGGGGCCTCTGTGGGGGGTTTCTGAACTCTCTGTTGTAAGGGGGCTCCGTTGGGGGGTTTCTGTTGTAAGGGGGGCTCCGTTGGGGGGTCTCTGATGTAAGGGGGTTTCTAATGTAAGGGGGGCCAAGTTTGTAGTGATCATAAAAAAGAAAAGTCAAATGAAGTGCAAGAAAAAATGTGCAGGGCGCTGGTGGGGGCGCCACAGGATCAGCTCGCACAGGCCGCTTCAACACCTAAGGCCGGCCCTGGTTGGGAGGTTCACTTCTTTCTTTCCTATAACAGCAGATATGAAATTATATTCATCTTTTGTCACATATGAATATTATATGATATATATATATATATTTGAAGATTCACAATATTTTGAACTTTTTATTGACTTAGATTTCATACACTCTTCCTTTATTTCATTATTGGAATATATTGTTGTATCACATTGGTTTATATATGATTTTGTGCACCAATAAGCTGTGGAGAAAAAAAAACAGGCAGGGAAGAGAAGGAGGGATGCTTTAAAAGGGGAAGGGAGGGACTTTATCTGTTTTTGTTTATAAAAAGTTACAGCCTAAGGAATTGTGATTGTCCTTTAGGTTAATCATTTGAATAAATCATTTGAAGTAATAAAAACCAATATGATGTTCAAACTTTTGACTTCTTTCTTTAATAACTACATAACACAGTACTTCTACTTCTACTTTCAGTACTTGAGTAGAATTTTTTTTTCAAAACTACTGGTACTTTTTACTTTTAGTACTTAAGTAGCAATTTTTTTGAAAAAACTACTTGCAATACTTAAGTAAAAAAAATGTTGAATACTTTTGTACTTCCACTTAAGTAACTTTTTCTGCGAGCACTTCCACTTCTACTTAAGTAACTTTTTGATCGAGTACTTGTACTTTTACTCAAGTAGAAATTTTGAGTACTTTATACAAGTCTGTTTAATGGACAGGTGTAGGACAGATATACCTGAAGGGAGCCCTCCCCTTCTTAAAGGCACAGGGGCACACTGAACACCCAGGATATAGCACAATGGCAGCAAAGATGTCAGTGCGTTGCCTGGTCAATATAATATATAACAAAAACAACTGGTTACTGTCCACACCTGTAACTGGTCTCTGCAGCAAGGAGCATTGGAAGGGCAATGCATATAACAAGACGAAAAGATTTCCAAGCTCTCCTTACTGACCAATCTGCGACCAACCGAATTGACCTGTCCAACAGTACATGTTAAAAACAGGGGTTTAGTTGCACACATTTGCAAATACATGCGTAAGCCACAGAGCGCCGTCAAGGCACCCCATTATCTGTGGTCCTAACTCTAAATTCTGTGAGTCTCCAACAATGGAAGCACATGCATTTAATGGACAGGTGTAGGACAGATATACCTGAAGGGAGCCCACCCCTTCTTAAAGGCACAGGGGCACACTGAACACCCAGCTTATAGCACAATGGCAGCAAAGATGTCAGTGCTTTGCCTGGTCAATATAATCTATAACAAAAACAACTGGTTACTGTCCACACCTGTAACTAGTCTCTGCAGCAAGGAGCATTGGAAGGGCAATGCATATAACAAGACGAAAAGATTTCCAAGCTCTCCTTACCGACCAATCTGCGACCAACCGAATTGACCTGTCCAACAGTACATGTTAAAAACAGGGGTTTAGTTTCACACATTTGCAAATACATGCGTAAGCCACAGAGCCCCGTCAAGGCACCCCATTATCTGTGGTCCTAACTCTAAATTCTGTGAGTCTCCAACAATGGAAGCACATGCATTTAATGGACAGGTGTAGGACAGATATACCTGAAGGGAGCCCACCCCTTCTTAAAGGCACAGGGGCACACCGAACACCCAGCCTATAGCACAATGGCAGCAAAGATGTCAGTGCATTGCCTGGTTAATATAATCTATAACAAAAACAACTGGTTACTGTCCATACCTGTAACTGGCTCCACACAAGGCTCCGGGTCCGGATGGCTCCCCTGCAGATTTCTATAAACTTTTCTCTGAACAGTTGGCTCCGCGTCTTAGTGCCCTGCTTCAACATTGCCTGGATGGGGAGCCCCCCCCCCCCCTCCATGATGGATGCTTATATGGTATTATTGTTGAAACCAGGTAAGGATTCCATAGAGTGTTCCTCCTATAGATGCATACCCCTCCTGAATGCAGACCTCAAGATTTTAACCAAGGTCCTTGTGACCTGTCTGGCGTGGTCATACACACCTTGGTTGACCCCGACCAGACTGGCTTCATGCCGGGGAAGTCGGTGGATACTAACATCAGACGCCTTTTCACTCACCTCCAGCCTCTGGGAGAGGGTGGTCGGGCGAGGGTCGTGGTCTCCATTGACATCGAAAAGGCTACTGTCCTGAAGCTGATGGGCTTCGGCCCGACTTTTAGGACCTGGGTGAAACTGCTGTATACGTCCCCCTGCACAGCCGTCCGGTTGGGTTTGTCGACATCCGCAAACTTCAGGGTGGGTAGGGGGACCAGACAGGGCTGCCCCCTCTCCCTCTTCCTTTTTGCCCTCACAATTGAGCCCGTTGCTATCGCATTGCGCAGCTCCCGGGGATTTGAGGCCATTTGGGTGGGCTCTATTAGGGAATGCGTGGCGTTATATGCTGACGATATGCTCCTGTTTCTTAATGACCCTGGTCCCTCGTTACGGGCTGTCCTGAGGATCCTAGACGTCCTCAATCTCGTATTGGTGACGTCAGCACGCCGCGACCGACGTACGTTTCATCAGATATGAAAACGAGATTGAGGACGGGCGGAAGAGTCGACCGGCCAGCGGCTCATTCAAACAAACGCTCTCTATTTCTGATGTTTGTAAGTTGCTTCCCTTATTTTTTTTTAATAAATGTTATGGTTTTACACTATGGGGCACCTTATTCTTTTTTATATGAACCTGTGACTTGATGCCTGCTGGGGATATCGTTTGGAGGCATTCCTCCATGCTGGGACCTGCTGAATTCTATGATCCTGAGTTTACTGGCATTGGACATTGGCTTATTACTGAGTATTTCTGGTAAGCAGTTTTGTATGTCGGTGGTGGTCACGCTCCTGACTGAAGTTTCCGCACACCTTGGGATTTCCTTCCTTTGGCTTTAATTCCCTCAAACAAATTGTTATCTGATACTGGCACTTAATTGTGTACATCTGGTAAGCAGCTTGTGCATGTGGGTGTTGGTTGCTTCTCTGACTGGAGTTTGGCACATACTTAGTTATTTGCAACTTCCTTTGGCTATACTCATTTGTATGTCTGGTAAGCAGCTTGTAATATCGGTGGAGGTCCCTATCTTTCACTTCAGCACTTTAGTCCTTATTAAGTGGATTGCACTTAAGGTGTAAATTTCACCATTGGGTGTACATTTGTGATATATGCACCCATAACAATTATACAGTGTTACGCTATGGGATCTCGTATCATTTTTTACATGCACGTGGTTCATGTTTATTGAGCTTTTCCTGTCATCTGAGGTTGGATTTTATCCAGAGGTCTATCCTATTGAGGATCCTGGGAGCATACACCTTTGAATTAGGCACTTGATATACCTCAATCTGGTAAGCAGTCTGCGTATCTAGTGGCTGTTCCTTGCATTAGTAGTGATCTAACACTTTGCAAACTCACACGGACTACTGGATTGATCCCCAGGAGTTTTCCAGCAGTTTTTGTGATCAAGATCATTTTTGACCTTTAGACATTTTTATTTGTCACTGTTGATTTTTTGGGTCCTTATAGGGACTATTGAACTTTAATTAACTCTGCACACAACTTGCTTTACACACTTCCTGGTTGGGTGTATGTCACATTCAAGTTGTTGTTATTATTATTATTTTTATTCACTGTATATTTCAAGTATTTAACTTGGTATTTTCACCATATATAATATTGTGTGTGTTACAGCACAGATGGCATTATTAGCTAGTTCCTTTGATCCCCAGGGGCCCCTAGGATTAGCCGAGCCCTCCAGGAGCCCTGGGGTAGCGGTGGCCTTGCTCTCCCGGATTTGCGTAAATATTACTTGGCAGGGCAAATGGTGTTCGCGCGGCGTTGGTTGCGGGTAGAGGACTCTGCCACTGTCCTGGAGGCTGCTCACCTAGGTTCCTATGAGAGCCTGCATCTGGTGTTGTATCAGGGGATAGGCTCGTACCTCCCATCGACAGTCTCCATGAGGGCTACAATTAAGGCGTGGGGCCAAGCTATGAAGTTAGTGTGTCCCAGTTATATGAGGCTCTCACCATCTACCCCCCTTTGGATGAATCCAAAGCTTCCTCACTAATAGGCTGCCAGACCCTATGGTGTGGGCTACTGAAGGGGTTAAAATATTGGGTGACATAACTATGGAGGGGAACCTTCTCTCCTTTGACAATCTATGGACCCGTCATGACTTACCCTCATCTCACTTTTTCAGGTATCTACAATTGCGCTATGCATTTAGGAGTCAGTTTGCTGACTCCAGGATCGAGCCGTTGCTGTCGGACCTGGAGTCACTACTGAATTGTCCAGACCTTAAAAAGACGCTATCCACTGTATACAAGGACATGTTTAAATTGACCCCACCGAGTATCACCAAATTCAGGGCGGAGGAAGTTCCTGATCTCCAGGGTGAGGACTGGGAGGACATGTGGGTTGAACCCTTTAAACATTTGATAGCTGCCCATGACAAGCTTATACAATTTAAGTTTATCCATAGAACGTATTATACCCCTGCTCGCCTGGCCAAGATCTATTCGAACTCCTCGGCTGAGTGTTGGCGCTGCTCCGCCTCCCCGGCAGATACGAGTCATGCGTCTCATGTCTTTTGGGACTGTGCTCCGGTTCGGCGGTACTGGTCGGAGGTTACCTACTGTCTTGGGGGGGTGCTGATGACTTTGGTTCCGTTGAGGGTCTGTCTGTTGGGTCTGGTGGAAGAGATGGTGCCTTCTGTGGCGCATAGGACTTTATTAACCATCCTTCTTTTTTATGCTAAAAAGGCCATATTCATGCACTGGAAAAAAGTGTCTCCCCCATCCTTATTGTTTTGGAAGGGTTTGATGAATGCAAAGCTGCCTCTGTATAAGGCGGCGTATCTCTCAAGGGGGTGGCGGAAACAATTTGAGAAGGTGTGGAGGGCATGGGTGGAATCTTCTGATACAGTGGGTTAGATGTCCTGTGAAAGAGTATTATACACTGCCTGTTTTGTTTTGTTTTTTTTTTGTTTTGCTTCTCAGCCATAGTATAGCTCTGATGTCTAGCTGGAGACTGCTTAGTTAGATTATAGTGCAGAGTGTGAACCTTGTTCTCCGTGGAATGGGGTTGGCTGGAGGCTGAGTACTGCTCGATTTAGCCGGCCTCGGGCCTCGAGGATCCGGGTCCTTATGTCGGGTTGCTGGGGTTGTGGGGGGGTGGGGAGAGGGGGGAGTTGGACTGTGTTTGCGAGTCCCTCTTTTTCTGTATATTAGATACCTCACTGTGTGAGGCTGTTTACTTTTTATGTTTTGTAATGTTTCTGTTTTTGTTGGTTTTTTCTTGCCAAACCTTAAGGCTGCATTCACACTCAGTTGCGTTTGCGCACGTTTTTTACCGCGATTTTCAGGCGTTTTTGGAGGCAGGCATTGACATCTATCAAAAACGCTGGTAATCAGCCCAAAAAGAAGCTCATGTACTTTTTTCAGCTACAGGCATTTTGAAAAACGCTCAGATGTGAACAGGGGCCATTTAAATGAATGGGGTTTTACTTGTTGGGCGTTTTGGAACGTTTTTTTCAGCGTTTTTGGAGCTGAAAAACGCTCAAAAACACCCAGGTGTGAATGGAGCCTTATAAAAAGAATTTTACAAAAAAAAAAAAAAAAGTTTTCATCAGCTGCTTGTTTTCAGTGATGAAAATGAAATTTGAATTATTGAATTAAGTCAATTGACAAAAACTTTGAGGGAAATCAATTCCAATTTTCGAAAATTGAATGAAAATGTGAGGGAGGAACATTTACCTACCTGAACCTTCATTTTCCTCTGAGCTTTGCTTGTATGTTAAAGCTCCAGCCCCTGACTTTATCAGCAAGCCGTTCCACACGTTACGCTCTTTCACACTATCTTTTTGGAGCCATCTGCTGGCCTTTTCTAAATCTGTAACATAATTCTATCCTCATCCTATAATAATAGCGCATTAAAGTTCAGCCCTTGTTCACACTGAGGGCGGGTTTGAAATTTGAAAGGACGGGATTTCAATCCCGCATGTCAGTGCAAGTTTGGGGGCGATTTGACAGACATCTCGGCAGGTTCCTGCACATATATCTATTGAAAGTGTCCCCAAAGTCACCAAAAGTAGTGCAGAAACTACTTTTGGGAATCGGTGCAGCACTGCAAAGTCGGTGTCGCATCGTTTCGGGCGGTGCTGTTGCAGGTAATAGGCTCCGATTCGCCATGCGATTTGACATGTGAACAGGGGCTTAAACATGTATTGCACTACCAAAGAAGAATAAGTAGGGGGCATCTACTAAGCTGCTAAAAGAAAAAGAGTTAAGAAAAAGGAGTTTATTCTTTTTTTTCTTTATATTTAATATTGCTAATATATTCAGATAATATATGTAATGGCATTAGAGCCAATACAGTTTACAGTTTTTTGGTGTTTTTTTTATATTTTAAAGTTGCACTTCTGTTTGTCAAAAAGCAATTTTTTTGTTTATTGAAACCTATTTTTTTTTTATAAAGACATTATATATCACAACGGCTAAGGACCTCCTCACACTAAAATGCAGTGCAGGAGAGCTGCACCAAATTACAATCGCAATGCCCTTGTGACCCGCTGCAGAGGTCAGTTCAAGTTAAAGACACCCTTAACCCAGGTCACAAACACAGTGCATTTGCCTGCATTGGATTTCATGGTACAAAAGTATGGTTGCTGCACGTTTCAAAAAGTAATGCATGCACTAATTTTGGTGCGGTCCAATTTTAGCCCATTCAAAATCAATGGGGCTGAAATTGCACTGCGCAGAACTGCACAGTGTTCCTGAGCAATTCACATGCAACTCCTAGTGGGGAAGGACCCTAAATCTGTGTCTGTAGTGCATGTTTAAACCTTAATAAATGCAGTTCCTAGTGTGAATGGGCCCTAAATCTGTGTCTGTCGTGCATGTTCAAATCTTAAAGTGGTTGTAAACCTACTTAGTAAAAAGCATGCAATCCCCTGGCTTTCATAATACTAAGTGTCCTGTATGTGTGCTTTATTTAAAAAAAGCCATTCTATACCTGATTTAATAGCGCCGCTTGGCGCTCACGTGACCGGCCAGCTTTCCTCTCTCCCAATCTGACAGGTACAGTGGGGGGAGGGGGGGGACGTCAGTCAGGAGGAGGAGAAGAGAAGGTGAGAGCTGGCCGGTCACGTGAGTGCCGAGCGGCGCTAATAAATCAGGTATAGAACGGCTTTCTTTTTTTAATAAATCACACATACAGGACATTTAGTATTATAAAAGCCAGGGGATTGAGTGATTTTCTTCTTAGTTATTACAACAGCAGGAAGGGGGGTGGCAGGCCCTGACACAGAGCTGGCAGGCAGGGAGGGGAGGGGGGAGGAGGACACAGGAGAGCAGAGAGCAGGGCAGCGAATGACGGAGGCACGAAAACTGACCACGGTGGGTACACAGCAGGAATGCTAGGTTTCAGTGTAACATTAATTTTGCATCAGTTTTTATGCCCGTTTTATACACACTGAAATAAGTTTCTGCACATCATTTTAGTGCCCTATTCACACCAATGTTGAATTCATGTCAGTTTATTTTCTGTGCAGAAAACTGCATACACTATAAAGAGCAGAGTTATATGTGGAGGGTACACTGCATCTAATAGATAGCAGCTATTACATCTTAATCCTGAAGGATCATTAAAACCCAATGGATAGCATTGGAAAAAAGAGGTAAGGAAAAGTGGGTGTTCAAGGATGACCCTTTAGTACATTTATATAAACAAATACCATATATAGTATAAAAACTCATAGCTTTATTACAAAACATCAAATGCTAAAATTGGACAAGTAATAAGAACAAGTTTCTATTGAACTGAAGCAGAATGGAAACATTCAGGCAATCATCAGAAACTATTGAACTCTTTCCTATGCCTTTCGCAGTCACAGCCACTTCTTCGGGGTTACAGATGTCTTCGTCTGATACAATGCCTAGTATCAACAATTTAAGTCTAGAAATTGCATACACGTTGCAGATTTCTGCACAGAAAAAATCTGCACATTGTGTGAACAAGGCACATAGAGAACCATTGTTTTCTTTCAGTCCTACTAGACCATGTGCAGAAAAACTGATGTCTCTGCACCGTTGTGTGAACAAGGTCTTACTTTCAAATGTACAGATGCCGTCTTGTATATAGCCACAAGATGGCAGCAAATACAATATGTGACATAAGCCACCATTGCTTCTGCTATGTGGATAGAAAATGTGCTTTTCCTATTCTATTTCAACTAGCAATTAATTATTGTAGCACAACTGTAACGCTAAATTAACACGTTTCAAACAACCCTATAACCCCCCCCCCCCATAAAAAATATTAGAAATCATTTTGCAGAACAGTAACCTGTCTTGACTGCTAACACAAATTTTCGGTGAAGTAAACCCCTCACGTTTTTAAAATATTTCATTATATCTTTTCATGTGACAATACTGAAGAAGTGACACTTTGCTACAATGTAAAGTAGTGAGTGTACAGCTTGTATAGCAGTGTAAATTTGCTGTCCCCCCAAAACAACACAGCCATTAATATCGAAACCGCTTTAAACAAAAGTGAGTACACCCCTTTGTGAAAATGTCCAAATTGGGCCCAATTAGCCATTTTCCTTCCTGGTGTCATGTGACTCATTAGTGTTACAAGGTCTCAGGTGTGAATGGGGAGCAGGTGTGATTAATTTGGTGTTATCGCTCTCACTCTCTCATACTGGTCAGTGGAAGTTCAACAAGGCACCTCATGGCAAAGAACTCTCTGAGGATCTGGGAAAAAGAATTGTCGCGCTAGATGGCCTAGGCTATAAGAAGATTGCCAGGACCCTGAAACTGAGCTGCAGCACGGTGTTTAAGACCATACAGCGGTTTAACAGGACAGGTTCCACTCAGGACAGGCCTCGCCATGGCCGATCAAAGCTGTTGAGTGCACATGCTCAGCATCATATCCAGAGGTTGTCTTTGGGAGGTCAGCCTGTCAGTGCTCAGACCATACACCGCACACTGCATCAAATTGGTTTGCATGGCTGTCGTCCCAGAAGGAAGCCTCTTATAAAGATGATGCGCAAGAATGCCCGCAAACAGTTTGCGTGCTCACTGTCATATCCAGAGGTTGTCTTTGGGAAATAGATGTATGAGTGCTGCCAGCATTGCTGCAGAGGTTGAAGTGGTGGGGTGGTCAGCCTGTCAGTGCTTAGACCATACGCCGCACACTACATCAAATTGGTCTGCATGGCTGTCGTCCCAGAAGGAAGCCTCTTCTAAAGATGATGCACAAGAATGCCCGCAAACAGTTTGCTGAAGACAAGCAGACTAAGGACATGAATTACTGGAACCATGTCCTGTGGTCTGATGACACCAAGATAAACTCATTTGGTTCAGATGGTGTCAAGCGTGTGTGGTGGCAACCAGATGAGGAGTACAAAGACAAGTTTGTTTTGCCTACAGTCAGTGGCGTACCTAGAGCATTTGGCACCCGGGGCGGATCCTATATCTGGCACCCCCCCCCCCCCCCCGACTTTAAAATGTAAAAACACCCACAAAAAAATGTAATGTTTTCAAGAATATTTTTTGCACAAATTTCACAGCCCCCCATCACAGTGCCCCTTGCAGTCTGCCCTCCGTCTCTCTAATCACAGTTCCCCCTTATGCACTCTCTGCCTCCCCTGCACAGTCCTACCTTCAGCATAGATAGATAGCTAATATAAGCAATGTGTTTAAGTTTGAGTAAGAGATTGGAGACTTGCTAAAGGAGATATTCAGAGACTACAGACATGATACAGGAGATGGTCAGAGACTACAGACATGATACAGGAGATGGTCAGAGACTACAGTCATGATACAGGAGATGGTCAGAGACTGCAGACGTGATACAGGAGATGGTCAGAGACTGCAGACATGATACAGTAGATGGTCAGAGACTGCAGACAGGATACAGTAGATGGTCAGAGACTGCAGACAGGATACAGTAGATGGTCAGAGACTGCAGACAGGATACAGGAGATGCTCAGAGACTGCAGACATGTTACAGTAGATGGTCAGAGACTGAGGACATGATACAGTAGATGGTCAGAGACTGCAGACGTGATACAGGAGATGGTCAGAGACTGCAGACGTGATACAGGAGATGGTCAGAGACTGCAGACATGATACAGGAGATGGTCAGAGACTGAGGACATGATACAGTAGATGGTCAGAGACTACAAACATGATACAGGAGATGCTCAGAGACTGCAGACATGATACAGGAGATGGTCAGAGACTGAGGACATGATACAGAAGATGGTCAGAGACTGCAGACATGATACAGGAGATGGTCAGAGACTGCAGACATGATACAGGAGATGGTCAGAGACTGAGGACATGATACAGTAGATGATCAGAGACTGAAGACATGATACAGTAGATGGTCAGAGACTACAGACATGATACAGGAGATGGTCAGAGACTGCAGACATGATACAGGAGATGGTCAGAGACTACAGACATGATACAGGAGATGGTCAGAGACTGAGGACATGATACAGAAGATGGTCAGAGACTACAGACATGATACAAAATAAGGTCAGAGACTGAGGACGTGATAGAAGATAGAAGAGCACTAGGGGGGCCGGAGAGCACAGACGAAGCAGAGAGCACTGGAGGTGCTGAAGGGCACGGTGGGGGGCTGGAGAGAATTAAGAGAGGGTTTGGAAAGCATTGTAGGGGGGTTGGAAGGTGCAGGGGGTGGATTGCACTGGGGGGGGACAGGGAGCACTTGGGGGGCGAGCAGGGAAAACCAGGGGGGTGGAGAGCACTGGGGGGGACAGGGAGCACTTTGGGGGTGGGCAGGGAAAATCAGGGGGGTGGAGAGCACTGGGGGGGACAGGGAGCACTTTGGGGGCGGGCAGGGAAAACCAGGGGGATGGAGAGCACTGGGGGGGGGCAGGGAGCACTTGGGGGGTGGGTAGGGAAAATCAGGGGGGTGGAGAGCACTGGGGGGACAGGGAGCACTTGGGGGGTGGGTAGGGAAAATCAGGGGGGTGGAGAGCACTAGGGGGGCGGGCAAGGAAAACCAGGGGGTGGAGAGCACTGGGGGGGACAGGGAGCACTTTGGGGGCTGGCAGGGAAAACCAGGGGAATGGAGAGCACTGGGGGGGGCAGGGAGCACTTGGGGGGTGGGTAGGGAAAATCAGGGGGGTGGAGAGCACTGGGGGGACAGGGAGCACTTGGGGGGTGGGTAGGGAAAATCAGGGGGGTGGAGAGCACTAGGGGGGCGGGCAAGGAAAACCAGGGGGGTGGAGAGCACTGGGGGGTTGGACAGGGAGCACTTGGGGGGCGGGCAGGGAAAACCAGGGGGTGGAGAGCACAGGGGGGGACAGGGAGTACTTGGGGGAGGGAGAAAGCACTGTGGGGAGTTGAAGAGCATGGGGGGGGCTAAAGAACAGGGGCGGTCTAGTGCACTGCGGGGAGGGCTAAAAGCACTGAGGGAGGGATTAGGAGCACTGGAGGAGGTTAAGAACTTTGGGGGGCCAGCAAAAGAAGT
Source organism: Pelophylax lessonae (assembly GCF_965119305.1). Classification (NCBI taxonomy): domain Eukaryota; kingdom Metazoa; phylum Chordata; class Amphibia; order Anura; family Ranidae; genus Pelophylax; species Pelophylax lessonae. Next base: position 198,753,728 of record NC_138772.1, read on the forward strand.
TGTATAGGAGGGGGATGGGGCAGCTGCATATAGATGAATTGATCTTTCCCTATTCTTCCTGCAGGAGGGAGAGGAGGAGAATCAGTTATTCAGCAGGAAGCTGCAGGAAGAATAGAGAAAGATGAATTCCTCTATATGCAGCAGCCCCATCCCCCTCCTATCCAGCACACACTTTTGCAATGGGGACTCACCTTCTTCCCACCGAGGCTCCGCCCCCTTCTTACCGACGAGGCTCCGCCCCCTTCTTACGGTCGCGGCTCCGCCCCCTTCTTCCCGCCGCGGCTCCGTCCCCACTAGCAGCACGGACTGAAGGAGCTGCCACTGCAGCTGCCTTCACACTGCGGGATCTGTCTGACTCTGAACACACCGGGCAGGACACCGGCTGACACCCCCCAGTGAGTGGCACCCGGGGCGGGCCGCACCCCTGCCCCCCCCCCCATTGGTACGCCACTGCCTACAGTCAAGCATGGTGGTGCGGTGTGCAGGCTGCAAGAGTGCTGCCAGCACTGGGAAACTACAGTTCATTGAGGGAACCATAAATGCCAACATTTTCTGTGACATACTGAAGCAGAACATGATCCCCTCCCTTCGGAGACTGGACCCGGCTGCAGTATTGCAACATGATAAATACCTCAAACACACCTCCAAGACAACCACTGCCTTGCTAAAGAAGTTAAGGGTAAAGGTGATGGACTGGATAACCATGTCTCCAGACCTAAACCCTATTTGGCATCTGTGGGGCATCCTCAAACGGAAGGTGTAGGAGCGCAAGGTCTCTAACATCCACCAGCTCCCTGTCATCATGGAGGAGTGGAAGAAGACTCCAGTGGCAACCTGCGAAGCTCTGGTGAACTCCATGCCAAACAGGGTTAAGGCAGTGCTGGAAAATAATGGTGGCCACACAAAATATTGACACCTTAGGCCCAACTTGAACATTTTCACATAGGGGTGTACTCACCTTTGTTGCCAGCGGTTTAGACATTAATGGCTGTGTTGCGTTATTTTGAGGGGACAGCAGCACATTTACACTGTTATGCAAGCTGTACACTCACTAATTTACATTGTAGCAAAGTGTCATTTCATTAGTGTTGTCTCATGAAAAGATATAATAAAAAAATTACAAAATGTGAGGGTTGTAATCACTTTTGTGAGATACTGTAAATAGCACTCCACTTTATGTACCTCTGAGCTCACCACAGACCTGTTTTTCAAAAAAAAAAAAATTGTAACCATATGGAGTCCCTCAGATCCCAGATCCAGGCTATACAACTTTCTTCGCTAAGCCTCACCCTTGTTATTCAACTTTCAAATGCCGTATGCTTTACTGTGCACTGACATTCTGGAATATAAAGCAGAACTTCTCGTAAACGCTCCCCTCTCTGCCCCTCCTGTAATATCATTGGCAGTTTTTTTTTGTTTTTTTTTTTGGGAGTGGGTAGTTTTTTTCTGACAGGTACCTGTTCTCACATCTGCATTTCTTGCCCAAGCAGAAATTTCTGAAGTCAGGCTCATCCCCCCCTTCCTCACCTACAACCTCCTGGCGACACACCACATATCCCAGGAGACTGCAGGACCAGTCTAAAAGCGCAGTGTGATTTTGCGCATGTGCAGCAGGGACAGCAGGAAGCTACAGCCGGCTGCCCACTGACAAGATAGTGATGCCGGGGATCTGAAGCCTTGTGAAGAACTGGCAATTTTTTTGTAGAACTGGTATGATAAACCAGTGACCCCCCAATACCACAGATTGAAGCGGGGTTTTATATACCTTGTTCCACATATACTGCGCTTCTCTAGAGACTTTTGTCACAGGGTAATTTAAAAAATGACAGGCAGAGGAAGAGGCAGGCCCTTACACAGGGGTGGTAGGGGTAGGGCAGAAGCAGTAGGCCAGAGCCAAAGTGTGAAGTTTCAGAAGGTGCGTTCGATTACCTCAAAGGAAGCACCAGACTTGGTTGTGTGGCTCACTCAGCCTTCCTCTTCTGCACCCTCATCCTCTCTATCTGCACCCTCTTCACTCTCTGCTGTGTGCACCCCCAAAGACACCATCACCAACACCACCACCATATACCCTCCGCTTGAGTCACTGGAATTATTTTCCGAACCATCACAAGACATTTGCGATGCGCAGCTATTGTTGGCATAGGATTAGGAAGAGGAGGTAGCAACAGCCGTCACTCAGCAGTCTGATGACAGTACCCAGATCAGCCCAAGGAGGTTGGTCCCCGCTGTTGCTGCCTACTCCGAGATCTCGAATGTTAGTGGGAGGGAAGGTGACGTGGATGATGACGTGTCTATGGACGTCACATGGGTGGCCACAAGAGAGGAAGAGGATGGGAGTTCAGAGGGAGAGACAGACCAGCAGATAGGGAGGAGAAGCACGCGGAACTTGCATTGCACAGGAGGGACAAAGCAGACTGCAAATGTATCAGGAGCGAGCCATCAACCATGTACAGTAACATCTGGCGCTCCCAGGACGCCGGCACAGGGCTCCGCAGTGTGGGCATTTTTTAATGTGTCCGCTGCTAAGAACAGTGTTGCCATCTGCAGCCTTTGCAGTCAACGCATAAGTTGAAGTAAGCCCAACACTCACCTAGGGATGACCGCCTTAAGAAGGCACCTGAACTCCCATCACTGAGCCCAGTGGGAGCAACGCCGTCAGAACCCACAAAGCCACACTCCATGCTCTCACCGTCCAGCCTCTTCTTCTTCTCCTCTCTTCTCACAATTGTCCTCCAGTCCACCTTCCATCATGCCGTCCTCACGTTGTTCTGGAAAAAGGCAGGCTTCCATGGCCCAAATGTTGGAGCGCAAAAAAATGATGACGCCGGATAACCCTCTTGCCCAACGTTTGACTGCTGGCTTGTTGGAACTGATAGCCAGCCAACTACTGCCACATCAACTGGTGGACTCGGAGGCCTTTTGGAAATTTGTGGCCATTGGAACACCACAATGGAAAGGTCCCAGGCAGTAAATATTTCTCGCAGAAGGGCATTCCAGAGTTGTATGGCCATGTTCAGCGGCAAGTGAATGTATCTCTGGCACACAGTGTCGGTGCCAAGATACATCTGACCACAGACACATGGTCTAGCAAACACGGGCAGGGAAGGTATATAACTTTTACTGCCCACTGGGTGAACCTTCTGACGGCCGTCAAGCATGTAAACCATGGCACCCGTGTAGATTTGGTTTTACCGCCACGGATTGCATGCAGGCCTGCCTCTTCTTCTCCTCCTCCTACTCCATCCTCCCTCTCCTCCTCGGCTGACTCCTCCTTTTCCGCTGCTACCGTCTCTTCCGCTGCACTGCCCAAGATCCCCAGAACCTATTCCACATGCCAGGTGAGACGTTGCCATGCTGTGCTGCGTCTGTTGTGCCTGGAAGCCAAGAGCCACACTGGTCCTACACTCTTTTCAGCTTTGCGTTCACAGGCAAATCAGTGGCTGACACTGCTCAATTTGACAGTTGGTAAACTGGTGTGCGACAACGGGGCCAATCTGCTGAGCGCGCTGAAACAGGGCAAAATTACACATGTGCCATGCATGGCACACGTCCTGAACTTGGTCGTGCAGCAATTCGTTGCCAAATACCCTGGGGTCCAGAACGTCTTGCGGCAGGCCAGGAAAATCTCAGGCCATTTCAGAAGATCTTATACAGCCATGGCTCGCCTTGCTGACATTCAGCGGCGACACAACCTGCCCGTCAGGCGTCTTATTTGTAACTGTCCGACGCGATGGAACTCAACGTTGCATATGCTTGATAGGCTGCTCCAGCAGAAACTTGCAGTTAACGACTACCTGTACGAACTCTGCGGCAGGACAGGTTCTGGGGAGCTTGGGTTTTTTTCACCTCACCAGTGGCTGCTCATGCGCGACGCATGCAGACTTCTGCGGCCATTTGATGAGATCACCAAACTGGTGTAACGCTCCTGCGTTTCATGTATGGTGTGGATTTTCAGCTGCAACCTCAATGACTCATCATGTGTGGAAGGTCTTAATTCAGCTAGTAAATACACACACTAGTAAATACACACACTCAACAAGCTGGTTCCTAGAGTGACTTTATGTATGTAGTAACACAGTGATGAAGATTTAAGAGACAGGTTGAGTGGAGGTGGTAGGTGACAGACACTTGAAGGTAAGACAGTAGCAGATGGATGCAGGTAGGTTTAGCAATCATGTATGGTAGCAGATGACAGAGTAGCAGGTGGACATACAAGAGAGATCAACCCAGTGCAGGAATAAGTAGCAGTAGTCTTAAGAGCTAGCAATCTAGATATGCAGATGTGATAAATAGTCTTTACTATGCAGAGCTAGATAGTGTAAGCTTAGTATAAGTTTATAGAGGGTTCCCCTGCGGGGTACTTAGCACTAATAGCAATATAGCCGAAGGTTGGTTCAGGAGAAGCGGATGATCCGGAAGTGGGATACAGGGATCAGCACAGCGAGGTTCCGTCAGCGAGGTATGCTTGCAAGCACGAAAGCTTCAAGCCAAGTTAGCATCCAGGTAAGGGTGTTTGAACGAACACATGTGAGTGAGAACCGGCGATTTAAATAGCCATCTAGTCCGGCGCTGAGTGATGACAGCTTCAGTCTTAAAGGCGTATGCGCACCTTTCCAAAAGAGAATGGTGGGGCGCATACACTTGTGAAAAGAGTAATTTAGGGTACCAAAGGTACCGGAACATTACAATACCCCCCCCTTAAGGCCGGCTCCTGAAGGCCTCTGGAGCTGGTTTGTCTGGGTATCTCGCATGAAAATTGCGGATTAATCTAGGGGCATGTATGTCAGAGGTGTTTAGCCAGGTGTCGTCTTGGGGCCCATAGTTCTTCCATCTAACCAAGTACTGAATTCTTCTTCTGTAGATACGAGAATCCAGAATCTCTTTTATCTCGTATTCTTCTCCACCTTCAACTTGTACAGGAGGCGGAGGTGGAATATTAGGCCTTATTCCTTGGTCCGGAACATGGGGCTTCAGTAGCGACACATGGAAAATGGGATGGATTTTTAGGTCTATTGGCAATGTAAGCTGTACTGCAGCTTTTCCAATAAGTTTTTTGATTGGGAAAGGTCCCAAGAACAGAGGTCCAAGTTTTTTGCTAGGGATCTTCAGTCTTAAATTTTTTGTTGAGAGCCAAACGAGGTCCCCGATAGTGTACTGTGGAGAAGGTCTTCTGCGAAGATCATAGTACTTCTTTTGTTGACTGTGAGCGTGTGCAATGGTAGTATTTAGTAAACCCAGAGAATCCTTTATTTGGGTAAGATAGTCTGAGGCTACTGGGTTATTTGAAGGAAGGATGCGTGGTGGAAGAATAGAGGGATGAAACCCATAGTTCAAGTAGAACGGACTCTACTTGGTTGTACTGTGGGTTGCGTTGTTGTAGGCAAATTCTGCCAGGGGGAGAAGATCCACCCAATCATCCTGTTGGTAAGAAGTGTAACAACGTAAATACTGCTCGATGCATTGGTTGACTCTTTCAGTCTGTCCGTTGGTCTGCGGATGGTAAGGAGAAGTGAGCTTCCGCTCGATCCGTAGTATGTGACATAGTTCTTGCCAGAACTTAGAAATAAATTGGGATCCACGGTCAGACAGAAGAGTTTTTGGGATACCATGTAATCTAAAGACATGTTTCATCAGGAGTTCTGCCGTTTGTTTGGACGAAGGTAGTCTGCGAATAGCAATGAAATGTGCCATCTTTGTCAGATGGTCCACTGACACCAAGATGGTATTAAATCCTTTGGAAAGAGGCAATTCTACGATGAAGTCCAAGGACAAAACTTCCCATGGAGTTTGGGGTATTGGTAGACTGCATAGTAGACCGGATGGTCTCGTAGTGTCAATTTTGGACCTGGCACAGACATTGCATGAAGAGACGAATTTTTGTATAGATGTTTTCATGTCAGGCCACCAGAATTGCCGGGAAATCAAATTAAGAGTCTTTGTCATACCCATATGTCCTGCCATAGGCACATCATGAGATAATTCCAAGATGGTGCGTAGGGTAGGTGGTATGTAAAGTTTGTCGTTGTAGTAGAGGAAGCCTTCTGCATCAGTATTTAGTTGTGGTGGGGGTGAATCCAAACTTATACCATGCAAAACCTCTTCCTTCAAGGAACGGACAACTCCAATAATGCGTTTGTGAGGTATTATAGGAACGGAAGGGATTTCAAAGTAGTTTTCTTCAGTTAGTCGTGATAGTGCATCCGCCTTTTTGTTCTTATCTGCAGGTGTGTAAGTCACTAGGAAGTTAAACCTTAGAAAGAATAGTGACCATCGTACCTGTCGGTGCGAGAGAGTTTTGCTAGTCTGAAGATATTGGAGGTTTTTATGGTCCGTGTATATAATTATTGGTAATTGGGTGCCTTCGAGTAAATGTCGCCAATTCTCCAGAGCCAATTTTATAGCAAGCAGTTCCTTTTCACCCACGGGGTAATTTATCTCGGGACTGCTTAGGGAATTAGAAAAAAAGGCGACTGGATGAAGTGGTGAAGTGTGGGTTGGTCGTTGGGAGAGTATTGCTCCTACTGCCATGTTTGACGCATCTACCTCCAGAATGTATTGGAGGGATGGGTCTGGATGGCGTAATATGGGAGCGGAAGTAAACCTTGTCTTTAACAAGTGAAAAGCTTTATTTGCTTCTTCTGACCATTTGAATGTTTTTTTTATGCTAGTGAGCTGTGTGAGGGGTCTCACAATAGCAGAAAAGTTTTTAATGAACTTCCTGTAGAAATTTGAAAATCCCAGGAATCGCTGTAGCGCCTTGCGTGTGGTTGGTGTAGGCCAATCCTGAATGCAGGATATTTTACTTATGTCCATCTCGATTCCTGTTTTGGATATGATGTAGCCTAGAAAGAGTACCTCGTCTTTATGAAACAAGCATTTCTTCAGTTTCACATAAAGGTTATGTGCAAGCAATCTCGATAATACAAGTCTTACATGTCTTATGTGTTCAGACAGGGATCGTGAATATATAAGTATATCGTCCAGATATACCACAACACAGACATCTAGTAAGTCTTTAAAAATATTGTTTATAAATCATTGGAAAACTGCAGGGGCGTTGCATAGCCCAAATGGCATCACAAGATATTCGAACAATCCGTATCTGGTTCTGAATGCAGTCTTCCACTCGTGTCCATCACGGATTCGAATGAGATTGTATGCTCCTTTCAGGTCCAATTTTGAAAAATAGGTAGCTCCACGCACCTGCTCAATGAGCTCAGGGATAAGCGGTAGAGGATAGCGATCTTTTATTGTGATAGCATTCAATTTCCTGTAGTCGATGAAAGGTCTGAGACTTGAGTCCTTATTGCGAACAAAAAAGAGTCCTGCTGCTGTGGAAGAAGTGGAAGGTCTAATAAAACCTTTTTCCGAAATTCTAATCCAAATAGGTTTTGAGATGGGAAAGTTCATCCTGTGAAAGAGGATAAACATGACCGAACGGCAATTTGCTATTTGGGAGTAGATCAATGCTACAATCATAGTCTCGATGAGGAGGTAATGCTTGAGCATTTTTCTCAAGAAAAACCTCAGAAAGATCCTGATAACATAGTGGTGCAATCTCATCTGTCACCACAGACAGAATCTTCCCGGAAGACGGGAGGTTACACGTATCCTCGCAATAGCAAGAGAGGAAGGCCAAGGACCGTTCCTTCCAATCTATGGTTGGTTGGTGTGTGTGTAACCAGGGAAGTCCCAACACAATGGGAAAGTGGGGTGAAGGTATTAAATCGAAGGTAGTAGTCTCCCTATGAGACTCGTTAATAGTGACTAGAAGTGCTTGTGTCTGATCGGTGATCGGACCAGAGGATAACGGAACACCGGTAATAAGACTTACTGAGACAGGTTTAAGTTTAGAAATAATAGGAATTTTATTTGAAGCAGCAAAACATATATCAATATAATTTCCACAAGATCCTGTGTCAATCATGGCCTTAGTAGTAATCCTGTTCTGGTCCCACTGTAATGTCAAACAAACAGAAATGTAAGGGTTAGTGAATGAAGTTGTCAATCCCCCTAGGAGGACATGTGAACACTCACCCTTCTTTTTGTTGACTAGGGGAAAGACGTTTATCTTGTGATCCGGGGATGCACAGTACAAGCAGAGATTTTCATATCGTCTTTTGGCTTTTTCCATAGTTGATAGTGGTGGGCGTATGGTTCCTACCTCCATAGGAACGGGGTTAACGGCCGGAATCCGAGAGGAAACGGATAATGGCATTCCCATTTTCTCAGCCTTTCTTTCTCGTAGTCTTCTATCTATGGTAATACTGAGTTGTATTAATGCATCCAGGGTTTTTGGTAGATCCGCTCGGGCGAGCTCATCCTTAACAGCTTCTGATAGGCCAAGCCTAAATTGGGTTTTCAGAGATGCATCATTCCATTCTGAATCAAGGGTCCATCTCTTGAATTCCACGACAAAGTCTTCTACAGGCCTCCTTCCTTGTTTCAAGGATCTTAATTGAAGATCGGCAGTACTCTGCCTATTGGGGTCATCATATAGGCTAGTGAGTTCTGCTAGGAACAAGGCATAGGAGTTGAGAAGCTGGTCGTTTTTCTCAAAAAGAGAGTCTGCCCAGGCTCGAGGATCGCCTGTTAGGTAAGAAATAATAGTACAAACCTTAATGTGATCAGTAAGGTAGGTACGAGGTTTTAGTAAAAAAAGTAACTCACATGCGTTTTTAAATTCGCGAAATTTTTTGCGATCGCCTGTAAATACCAAAGGGGGATTTATCTTGGGTTCAGGGGACTGAGCAGAGGTAAGTTGTGTCAGTCTAATTACCTGCTGCGACAGAGCCTGATTGTCTTCTTTTAATTCAGCAAGTGCGTGTATTAACGCAGTTACTTGCTGTTTTAATTGTGTCACCTGAGTGGTTATTTCTGCTGAATCCATTTGGGGTTTGTTCAATCTGTAACGCTCCTGCGTTTCATGTATGGTGTGGATTTTCAGCTGCAGAAATATTCCACTTCAGTAGTCATGTAAGAGAGATGCTGAGATACCATTCCCAACCTCAATGACTCATCATGTGTGGAAGGTCTTAATTCAGCTAGTAAATACACACACTCAACAAGCTGGTTCCTAGAGTGACTTTATGTATGTAGTAACACAGTGATGAAGATTTAAGAGACAGGTTGAGTGGAGGTGGTAGGTGACAGACACTTGAAGGTAAGACAGTAGCAGATGGATGCAGGTAGGTTTAGCAATCATGTATGGTAGCAGATGACAGAGTAGCAGGTGGACATACAAGAGAGATCAACCCAGTGCAGGAATAAGTAGCAGTAGTCTTAAGAGCTAGCAATCTAGATATGCAGATGTGATAAATAGTCTTTACTATGCAGAGCTAGATAGTGTAAGCTTAGCATAAGTTTATAGAGGGTTCCCCTGCGGGGTACTCAGCACTAATAGCAATACAGCCGAAGGTTGGTTCAGGAGGAGCGGATGATCCGGAAGCGGGATACAGGGATCAGCGCAGCGAGGTTCCGTCAGCGATGTATGCTTGCAAGCACGAAAGCTTCAAGCCAAGTTAGCATCCAGGTAAGGGTGTTTGAACGAACACATGTGAGTGAGAACCGGCGATTTAAATAGCCATCTAGTCCGGCGCTGAGTGATGACAGCTTCAGTCTTAAAGGAGTATGCGCACCTTTCCAAAAGAGAATGGTGGGGCGCATACACTTGTGAAAAGAGTAATTTAGGGTACCAAAGGTACCGGAACATTACAACTGGTCAGTCACAGCCAGGGCGCCATCAGTGACTTGTACCTTACGAGGAGCAGGAGCAGGAAGATGATAAAGTCGCAATGTTGGATGAATTCCTAGGGGGTGCTAGTCCATCTGAGACAAGTCAACAACAGGAGTCTGAAGAGTAGTCAGAGGAGGATGGTGTCGGGGCGGATGAGGAGGAGCAAGAAGAGCATGCTTTAAACCTGTCTGGGATCCCTGGTGTTGTTCGTGGATGGGGGGAGGAGAACGAGGACGAGATTATCCTGGATGATGAGCTGGAGCCAGGCCACTACACCGCTTCCAGTTTAGTGCGAAAGGGGACCTTCATGCTCCAGTGTTTTAAGGGGGACCCCCTATTTAAAAGCATAAAGGGCAAGGACCAGTACTGGGTGGGTACAAACAAAAAATGGTGGAAATGTTACCACCATCACAGAGAGCGGTCAGAAATTTCCACTCACAGAGAAACAGTTGCAGGAAGCAATCCAACAGCGCCTGCAAGAAGAGGGTGGTTTGAAGATGTGTTGGTCACTTCAGATATAAGATCCTTCTTTCAGCCGACCCATCGACAGCTCGACTCCGGATCCAGCATCAGGGAATGCCTACACCGATAGATGTCCTACTACATCGGGTTAACGGCCGATGTGGACGCTCTAAGGAGTGATGAACCCCAGGACTACTGGGTGGGCAGGCTTGACCTCTGGCCAGAGCTTGCACAATTTGCAATGGAACTGTTGGCTTGCCCCCCGTCCAGTGTCCTGTCCGAAAGGACTTTCAGGGCAGCAGGGGGGATCGTGACCGATAAGCGCACTCAGCTAGCTCATGACAGTGTTGACTACCTCACATTTATAAAAATGAATGAGGCATGGATCTCTGAGGAATTCAACACATGTGACCAGTAGACCATGTTTCAATTAAATTCGTCATGACAGGCCACAAAAATCCTCCAGACCGCCATCCAACCACAACAATTCCTGGTCCTTGTCTTGTAAATACAATGGCATAAAAGGCATTTCATGTCCATTGAATTCCTCATTTTTGGGGCCTTTTATGGCTGACACTTATTTATCCTGTGAATGCCTAATGTACCTTCAGCCACAGAAAACAACATTCTTAGCTGTCAGGTAAACCCATGTGGGCTCATTTTTGGGGCCTTTTATGGCCGACACTTACTTCTGTATCCTGTGAATGCCTAATGTACCTTCAGCCACAGAATACAACATTCTTAGCTGTCAGGTAAAACCATGTGGGCTAATTTTTGGGGCCTTTTATGGCCGACACTTACTTCTGTATCCTGTGAATGCCTAATGTACCATTAGCCACAGAATACAACGTTCTTAGCTGTCAGGTAAACCAATGTGGGCTAATTTTTGGGGCCTTTTATGGCCGACACTTACTTTTGTATCCTGTAAATGCCTAATGTACCTTCAGCCACAGAATACAACGTTCTTAGCTGTCAGGTAAACCCATGTGGGCTAGTTTTTGGGGTCTTTCATGGCCGACACTTACTTATTTATCCTGTGAATGCCTAATGTACATTCAGCCACAGAATACAACGTTCTTAGCTGTCAGGTAAATCCATGTGGGCTACTTTTTGGGGCCTTTTATGGCCGACACTTACTTCTGTATCCTGTGAATGCCTAATGTACCTTCAGCCACAGAATACAAAGTTCTTAGCTGTCAGGTAAACCCATGTGGGCTCATTTTTGGGGCCTTTCATGGTCGACACTTACTTCTTTATCCTGTGAATGCCTGATGTACCTTCGGCCACAGAATACAACGTTTTTAGCTGCCAGGTACACCCATGTGGGCTAATTTTTGGGGCCTTTTATGGCCGACACTTACTTCTGTATCCTGTGAATGCCTAATGTACCTTCAGCCACAGAAAACAACGTTCTTAGCTGTCAGGTAAACCCATGTGGGCTACTTTATAGGGCCTTTCACAGCCGACACTTATTTATCCTGTGAATGCCTAATGTACCTTCAGCCACAGAATACAACGTTATTAACTGTCAGGTAAACTCATGTGGGCTAATTTTTGGGGCCTTTCATGGCCAACACTTACTTATTTATCCTGTGAATGCCTAATGTACCTTCAGCCACAGAATACAACGTTCTTAGCTGTCAGGTAAACCCATGTGCGCTATTTTTGTGGCCTTTTATGGCCGACACTTCTGTATCATGTGAATGCCAAATGTACCTTCAGCCACAGAATACAACATTCTTAGCTGTCAGGTAAACCCCTGTTGGCTAATTTTTGGGGCCTTTTATGGCCGACACTTCTGTATCCTGTGAATGACTAATATAACTTCAGCCACAGAATACAACGGTCTTAGCTGTCAGGTAAACCCATGTGGGCTAATTTGTGGGGCCTTTTATGGCCGACACTTACTTCTGTATCATGTGAACGCCTAATGTACCTTCAGCCACAGAATACAACGTTCTTAGCTGTCAGGCCACAAAAATCCTCCAGACCTCCATCCAACCACAACAATTCCTGGTCCTTGTCTTGTAAATACAATGGCATAAAAGGCATTTCATGTCCATTGAATTCCTCATTTTTGGGGCCTTTTATGGTCGACACTTATTTATCCTGTGAATGCCTAATGTACCTTCAGACACAGAATACAACGTTCTTAGCTGCCAGGTAAACCCATGTGGGCTAATTTGTGGGGCCTTTTATGGCCGACACTTACTTCTGTATCATGTGAATGCCTAATGTACCTTCAGCCACAGAATACAACGTTCTTAGCTGTCAGGTGAATCCATGTGGACTAATTTTTTGGGGCCTTTTATGGGCAACATTTACTTCTGTATCCTGTGAATGCCTAATGTACCTTCAGCCACAGAAATCAACGTTCTTAGCTGTCAGGTAAACCCATGTGGGCTAATTTTTGGGGCCTATACTGGCCGACACTTACTTCTGTATCCTGCGAATGCTTAATATACCTTCAGCCACAGAGTACAACGTTCTTAGCTGTCAGGTAAACCCATGTAGGCTAATTTTTGGGGCCTTTATTGGCCGACACTTACTTATTTATCTTGTGAATGCCTAATGTACCTTCAGCCACAGAATACAAAGTTCTTAGCTGTCAGGTAAACGCATGTGGGCTAATATTTGGGGACTGGAATGGCCGACACTTAATTCTTTATCCTGTGAATGCCTAATTTTTCAGACTCTAATTGAAAATCAATGGGTCTGTAAACGTTCCACCAAATTGTGGAATGGATGCAAACCCATTTTACAGATGTGTGAATGGACCCTATATGTATTTGACATGTATTTACCGGCTGCTGTCAGTTCTGGCTGATTTAGGAAAAGAAAAATAAATTTTTTTGCTATAAAAAAAAAAGATTTTAGGGCAACTTTTCCAATTGCAATACTTCTGTTATGACATTGTCCATGTGGTGGGACTATTTGTGCACAGCTAGTAAATCTTTTGTGGCTGCAAATATGATGTAAAGGTTTTTAAAGTTCGCCTCCCATTAAAGTCAACGGGGCCCGCCGCAAACTTGCGGTTCGCGGACATTTGAGAAAGTTTGCGGCCAACGTTCGCGAACCGCCCCGACCAATGTTCGTCCATCACTTTTCCCGAGTACTCATGGTAAGCACCCCAGGTTGGACAGGAGAGCAAAGGTATCCTGACTGAAATAACTTTTACACACCTGACTGCAACAGTGGAAATATGAAATATGTGGTTCTATGGGTAATGTACTGTACATCATAACTCACTGACATGTATTTAAAACACAACTATACTGCTCAACCAGCAGTCAAAGATCAAAGCTGTAGCTTTTCACTTTGCCACCACCACCATCTTCTTTGTTTCATTTTCTGGGTCTTAAATCACTTATCTCCGCCTGTTGAAAGACCTCTTTTGAGGTAACTTCCATGCATGCCTCTCTGTTAGTGTAAAATTTGAAAATAATTTTTGAACAAACTGTCAAATAAAAAGATCAATTCAAAATGATTGTGACCCCTCACCTTGTCAAACAATCTATTCAGTTTAAAACAGAAAAGAAAGGCAAAACATTTGTGTACATATTGTAGAGAATCAGCCTGCGTTAGGTTAAGAGAGGGTTAATAAAAAAAGAGAGCAAGTACTTCCCTTTCAGGCCTGCTTATTAGGCAGCTGGTGTCGTCTCATTCTTGGGTGCAATGCTCACCTATAGTGTTGGACGAACAGTTCAGACTGAGCATAAGTTCAGCCCGAACATCGCCTGTTTGCTTGTTTGGTGAACATCCGAATTTGCGTGGCGCTGCACAGTGCATTCTAAGCACTGATTGGCTGAAGCAATAGACCTGACTGCTGGTCAGGTGAAATTCTTTGCCAATCAGGGCACAGTAAATAGCTAGTTAATAAGGAGTGGGCTGGCTGTGTCCTTAACTCCTCAACAATGGATGGGTCATCAGCTGTCAAAAGGCTTCCTCACTGACAGCTGAATGGAAAAAAAATGTTGTCAGTAAAACAAACGTGAAAAAAAAAACAACGTGGGGGTCCCCTCAAATCCATACCAGGCCCCTTGGCTCTGTTATTGATTTTAAGGAGAACCCCAAACCAATTTTAAAAAAATGGCGTGGCATCCCCCCCCCCCCAAATTCCATACCAGACCCTTATCCGAGCATGCAGCCTCACACGCCAGGAAAAGAGGGAGCGAGTGAGTGCCTCCCTATCCTAAAGTACCTTGTCCCCATGTTGAAGGGAACAAGGGCCTCTTCCCCACAACCCTTTGGCTATTCCCCACAACGCTTTGACAATTCCTTTACTAAAAATAAAAACACAATGTCTCCTCATGTAGATCCATTGTCAATCACCTCATTACTGATTTTCCTTAATGGAAATAATATTATCTATATAGTTGAAGTTCATTTTTCTGCCAAAACTAATTTTAGGTCTTGTATAGAATCTCTGTCAGGTTTCATTGCTGTTTGTGTTCTCTATAGGAAGTTTTCATGTACCTGTAATAGGGTGTTAAAAGCAAAGGAAGTTCATCATCAATTGCAGTTCCTACAACAATAGAGCTTCTTCAATCAGCATTGAATGTTTCCATTGGCACCACTAACTTTTCTGCAGGTTTACAAACAGAAGTGATTTGCATTACCATAATGCTTTCCTTAGTCATTTTTGAGTGGAACAAGCTGCAAGACAGTGAGGCTCCCTTTGCAGTCTCTGCAACCAGCAAACAAATGTGTTATCACCAGACACAAGCACTTACAGCTACTATGTGACTTTGGCTTCAAGGAGGGTCAAAACAGATATACAGTATATTAAGGTTCATTAAGTCTAGGGATATTATTCCTCCTTCCACTAGCAGCCGGCTTTTTCCACTCCTGATGTAGCCCTAAAATTTGGATGAAAGCTCAACATCTTGTAATTGATGCTGCAACATGTTACATGTTCTACCCTAAAAATAGGTGGAACATGTAACATGTTTCAAAGGTGACCTTATCCTTTACACCGATTTTCTGGATTATTCTATTTAACAGCCCAGCACACACTACACACCCTGAAGCATGGAAGGAACCACCTTTATAAATAAGAATTTACATAAAATCTACAAAACCGATCAAGTAAGTTTACAAATTTTCAAAAAAGTATGATAAATTAAATTAAAACATACCAAAAAATAAAATATTCCTTTAACCACTTTAGCCCCGCCTCACGTAGATTTACTGTGGCACTCTGCCGCTTACAGGCAAAGCGACTTAGACCTACGTCGCTCGCCCACGAGCCTGTAGGGGGCGAGAGCACACCGCCCCTGCTTGTTCCCTGGGGAGCCGCCGGCCACTCGCAATCTCCCGCAGGAGAGGGAGAAAGACAGACGACTGATGTAAACACAGCCATCTGTCATTTTCCCTGAAGTTAGCACAGAGGCTATGCAATCCTGCTATATAGGATCGTATGTCTCTGTGGTTACTTCACTAGCCACGCCCCCTGACAGTTACAATCACACCCCTAGGGACACACTTAACCCCTTAATCACCAATAAAGTTAACCCCTTCCCTGCCAGTGTAATTTTTACAGTAACAGTGCATATTTATAGCACTGATTACTGTAGTAATGTCGCTGGTACCCCCAAAAGCGTAAAAAATGTCAGTCAGGGGTCCCATCTGTCCGCTGCAATGTTGCAGTCCCGCAAAAAAAATCACAGAACGCCGCCATTACTAGTTTAAAAAAAAACAATAAAAATGACATAAATCTTTCCCGTAGTTAGTAAACGCAATAACTTTTGCTCAAACAAATCAAAATACGCTAATTGCGTTTTTTTTTTTTTTTTACCAAAAATATGTAGCAGAAAACAAATTGGCCTAAAATTTTAAAAATTTTTGATTTATACATTTTTTTTGGAGAATTTCATATAAAAAAATGTGAAAAATATTGTTATTTTTTCAAAATTGTTGCTCATTTGTTTACAGCGCAAAAAAATAAAAATAGCACAGGTGATCAAATACCACCAAAAGAAAGCTCTGTTTGTGGGGGAAAAAAAGGACATCAATTTCATTTGGGTACAGCATCGCACGACCGTGCAATTCTCCGTTAAATTCACACAGTGCCGAATCGCAAAATAGGGCCTGGTCATTGAGCAGCCAAATCCTCCGGGGCTAAAGTGGTTAACAGCTGTATTTTTATTAATAATTATCATATAATGAATGATAGGCTTTTGAGATTAGACTTTTTTTTACCCCACTTCCCCTTTCCTTGGCTGCCACCTTTTTATGCTGGGGGTCTATTTATATATGTTTATACACAAGACATACACAACTTTTACCCAGGATTTACCCTTTTCTTTTAATTGTGTGAATCTTGTGTGAAAGCTGTAGGGAAACATTTGTTACCCCTAGAATAATGTGCAAATTGTCACTATTTTTATAAGTCTGCATCATTCCTGGTCTTTACCAAGTACAGTATTTTTCATAAGGGGATTTATCTGCAAACTGAAACACAGCTAATAGGAGAAATCCCTCCCTTTTTTTTTTTTTTTTTATAAATATGCCTTTTTTGGCCTACTATAGTACTGAAAGAAAGGTGGACCGGTAATAGAAAAACAAACATCCAATAATTTACTTATTTAACTTGTTAAAAGCTGAATTATATTTTGTTGTTATGGGTTAATGCAGAGCACTGCTTAATTTACAATCCAATAAATAAGCTTAACCACTTCCCGTCAGCGGGGAAGCCAATGCGGGTGTCAGGTGGCTACGATTGCCACCTGGCACCGGCGATCTCTCCTCGCTGACAGAGAAGGACAGACGGCTAATGTAAACACAGCCGTCCGTCCTTCTCCCTGGGATGATCACACAGAGACCATGCGATCCTGCTATATAGGATCACATGTCTCTATGATCATTTCACAAGCCCAACCCCCCCACAGTTAGAATCTCTCCCTTAGGCTTACATTTAACCCCTTGATCACCAATAGTATTAACCCCTTCCCTGTCAATGGTATTATTACAGTAACAGTGCATATTTTTAGCACTGATTACTGTAGCAATGTCATTGGTACCCCCAAAAGTGTCAAAAATGTCAGTTAGGTATCCGATCTATCCGCCGCAATGTCGCAGTCCCGCAAACAATCACAGATTGCCGCCATTCCTAGTAAAAAAAAAAAAAACAATAAAAATGACATAAATCTTTCCCTTAGTTAGTAAACGCAATAACCTTTGCGCAAACCAATCAAAATACGCTTATTACAATTTTTTTTCCCAAAAATATGTAGCAGAAAACAAATTGGCCTAAAATGTTAAAACATTTTGATTTTTACATTTTTTTTTTGAGAATTTCATATAAAAAATGTGAAAAATATTGTTATTTTTTTCAAAATTGTCGCTTTTTTTTTGTTTATAGCGAAAAAAATAAAAATCACACAGGTGATCAAATGCCACCAAAAGAAAGCTCTATTTGTGGGAAAAAAAGGACTTTAATTTCGTTCGGATACAGTGTCGCACGACCGCGCATTTGCCAGTTAAAGTAATGCAGTGCCGAAACGCAAAATAGGGCCTGGTCATTAAGCAGGAGAATCTTCCAGTCTTAACCACTTAAGCCTGGAAGATTTTACCCCCATTCCGACCAGGGGGTATTTTGCGATTAGGCACTGCGTGACTTTAACGGACAATTGCGCGGTCGTGCGACGCTGTACCTAAACAAATTTGGCGTCCTTTTTTTCCCACAAACAGAGCTTTCTTTTGGTGGTATTTGATCACCCGTGCGATTTTTTGATCACGCGCTATAAACAAAAAAAGAGCGTCAATTTTGCAAAAATAGCAATATTTTTCACATTTTTTATATGAAATTTCCCCCCAAAAAAATGTAAAAATCTAAATTTTTTAACATTTTCGGCCAATTTGTTTTATGCTACCTATGTTTGGTAAAAAAAATTGCAAAAAGCGTATTTTGATTGGTTTGCGCAAAAGTTATCGCGTTTACTAACAAAGGGAAAGATTTTTGTCATTTTTGTTGTTTTTTTTTTAACGCGTAATGGCGGCGATCTGCGATTTTTTTTGCAGTACTGCGACATTGGGGCGGACAGATCGGACCCTTGACTGACATTTGTGACACTTTTGGGGTTACCAGTGACATTTCTACAGTAATCAGTGCTATATATATGCACTGTTACTGTAAAAATACACTGGCAGTGAAGGGGTTAACTTTATTTGGGAGGGAGGGGCTGTGTGTATCCCTAGGGGCATGCTTTCTACTGTGATTGGCTGTGGCTTGAGCTGTAAGGACACTGATCAACGGATCTACATACTAGATCCGTGTGATCAGTGTCTTTACAGCGAGGAGAATGACAGGTGGCTTGTTTACACAAGCTGCCTGACATTCTCCCTCTCCCCCGCCGATCGCCGAGTGATCCATGACCACGCGGGAGTGGGAGCGCGCCTCCGGCGGCGCGCGCTCGCTCCCTAGACCCTCACAAGCTAGTGACGTAGCCCTACGTCACTTTGCCTGTGAGGGGCTGACTGCTGACGTAGATCGGCGTTAGGCAGTCGGCAAGTGGTTAAAGTGGTTAAAGGTGTCCATTGAAAAAAGGGTAATGATGAATTCTACTACAGCATGATTCTTCTGTATAATAGACTCATCAGAATAACAGTAGGGCCAGATTTAGAATTCCTGACCCCCCTAGGCTACCTGTCTTGAGCCCCCCCCCTGCTCTATTTCACTTTGCCAGCAGGGAGAGTAATGTATCGGGGCCATGTACATGTAGGCAAACACATGCATGTGTATTTAAACTTTGGGGTGCACACCCTAATGGAATAGGCTGCGCACACCTATGGGCGGTGTAGGTGGAAGCGGCGGTGGAGGAGGACCAGGGCCGGATTAAGAGCATCATGGGCTTGGTGCTGAGGATTTTGAAGGGCCTTAAGGGCCGTGCCTTGGCATGCACCCAGAGGAGGAAGGGTGCAGCCATGCATGCCTAATTCCACATGGGATGCTGTCTCTGATGCCCATAAACACATCCATGCATCGGCAACTGTCCCTCCTTGTCCGGCCTTCATGCTATGTGGGGAGGTTCTGAGGGAGCTGCCTGGGGAAGCGAGCATAGAAGCCAGACTTCTGTGTTTACAAGTGACAGAAGAGCGGTAACAGTGAATATGGCCAACTCGGGGCCTATATAAAGGTAGGGGCCTGGAGCTGCAGCTCCAATAGCCCCTATGTTAATCTGGCCCTGAGGAGGACGAGGTAGCCAACACTGCTTCTTTTCACAAATTTTAAATGAGGGTACACCCCAAAAGAGTGAGAAAGAGCAAAAATGGAACAATGGCTGGGTAAGGTCGGTATCCATCGCTATTCTGCACAAGGTACGGAAAAGTCCCGTGGGATCCATGCCTGGTTCATTTTAATGAACGTGAGCTTGTCCACATTGTCTCTGGACAGGCGGCTGTGCTTGTCTGTGATAACGCCCCCAGCCGTGCTAAATACCTGTTCAGATAATACACTGGCTGCAGGGCACGCCAGCACCTCCAAGGCGTAAAGGGCAAGCTCAGGCCATGTGCCCAACTTGGAGACCCAGAAGTTGAAGGGGGCAGACCCCTCATTCAGTACGTCTAGGCGTGTGCACACATACTGCTCCACCATGTTGGTGAAATGCTGCCTCCTGCTAAGACGTTCCATATGAGCTGCTGGTGCTGCTGTTTGTTGTGGCGTGCTGTCAAAGCTTTTCCACATTTCAGCCATGCTAACCCTGCCTTCTGAGGTGCTGGCGGTGCCCTGGTTGCGTTGGCGACCTCTTCCTCCTCCTCCTCCTCCTCTGCCTTGTGCTTCCACTGTGGCCCCGCTGTCAGGTGGGAATGCCAGCAGTATCGCGTCTACCAGCGTGCGCTTGTACTCGCGCATCTTGCGATCGTGCTCCAGTGAGTGAATTAAGGATGGTACGTTGTCCTTGTAACGGGGATCCAGCAGCGTGGCCACCCAGTAATCAGCACAAGTTAGAATGTGGGCAACTCGGCGGTCGTTGTGGAGACACTGCAGCATGTAATCGCTCATGTGTGCCAGGCTGCCCAGAGGCAACGAAAGGCTGTCCTCTGTGGGAGGTGTATCGTCCGTGTCCTCTGTATCCCCCCAGCCACGCACCAGTGATGGCCATGAGCTGGCCTGGGTGCCACCCTGCTGTGAACATGGTTCCATCTCCTCCTCCAGCTCCTCCTCCTCATCCTCCAGAACTGTGCCCCTGCTGGACAATTGTGTCCCTGGCGTTTGTGTGTGCAGGAACCCACCCTCGGATCCCCTTGCGAATGACTGCCCTGAAAGCCTTGGAAATGTTACCTCTTCATCCTCCTCCTCCTCCTCCTCATCCTGTGCCACATCCTCTTCCATCATCGCCCGAATTGTTTTTTCAAGGAGGCATAGAAGTGGGATAGTTAAGCTGAGAACGGCGTCATCGGCACTGGCCATGTTGGTGGAGTACTCAAAACAGCGCAACAAGGCACACAGGTCTCGCATGGAGGCCCAGTTATTGGTGGTGAAGTGGAGCTGTTCCGCAGAGCGACTCACGCGTGCGTGCTGCAGCTGAAACTCCACTATGGCCTGCTGCTGCTCGCACAGTCTTTGCAGCATGTGCAAGGTGGAGTTCCACCTTGTGGGCACGTCACATATGAGGCGGTGAGCGGGAAGGCCGAAGTTACGCTGCAGCGCTGACAGGCGAGCAGCAGCAGGGTGAGAATGCCGAAAGTGCGCACAGACGGCCCGCACTTTCTGCAGCAGCTCTGACATATTGGGGTAGTTTTTAAGGAACCTCTGCACCACCAAATTCAGCACATGCGCCAGGCAAGGGATGTGCGTCAAACCGGCTAGGCCCAGAGCTGCTATGAGATTTCGCCCGTTATCGCACACCACCAGGCCGGGCTTGAGGCTCGCTGGCAGCAACCACTCATTTGTCTGCTGTTCCATGCTCCTCCACAACTCCTGCACGGTGTGTGGTTTGTCCCCCAAACAGGCAAGTTTTAAAACTGGTTAAAAAGGTTGTGAAGGCGCCCAGCCCTAATTAAAAGATGTTAAACCTGCTGCCCTTTTAATTGTTAACTAACAATAAATAGGTAATGGGTATATGGTAAAAAGGCGCTGGTAATCTTTAAAGTGCTGTGTGTAAATAATTATAAAAATATTTATAAAAATAAATATTTATAAAAATAACTTAAAATATTTTCCACAAAGTATAAAAGCTTCAATAGTGTAATAAATCTTAAATAATTAATAAAGTGCAAGTGCTATCAAACTTCCGTGCAAAAAAAAAAAGAAAAACTTTTTTTGAACCAGTGCTTATTTGTGCATCCACAAACGATCAATGACACCACAAAACTGGTGCATATATTAGATCAATAACTATTGTGCTCACAAAATTAAAGTGTTAAAGTGATGAAAGTGCTATATAAATAATTATATTTTAGTCCAAGTCAATTCACGCAGAAAGGTTATCAATTCAATCGCTTGGATCTTTAGTGCTTCAGGTGAAGGGGAGTGTCACTCGTTGGCTCTTACCAGATAAGGGTAGGTCGCAAGGACCCCCAACGCCTGTGATCCCTTTATTTGGGTGGATCAAACCTTTAATCAGCTCCTTTCTCCAGAGTATCCTGCTCCTTACTCCTATTCGTGCGTTACTCGTACATAGGGGATACGGTCCGCATGTATAAAGATATATAAGATAGCCAAACAATAGTGTAATACTGTTGGTTTTTAATGGAATATACAAATAACAAATAGTTGGCTTCTTACATTTTTTTGTGCCCTCCTGGCACTGGGCAATTTGTATAGATTGCTTGCGGGTATCAGGAAAAGAGTCCTCCAAGGATCTGCAGTATCCCCTTTGTGTCTCCTATTTCCTGCTTGCATGCGGCGGTCGGCTTGCGTTCCAGCCTGTGTGTCAAAAAGCCCTTACTTTCTGTTTCCGGGTATCAGCAGTGACCACAATGCATTTCGCTTGTCTATGCGTCATCAGGCGGTCCCTGCTACCCGGACTATCGCTTTTAAATACCGCTGGCTGTAATTTGATAGGCGCCTGCTGGATTTCTCCAGAGCAATCATTTCTTGGCCAATCCTTTATCTAATGCGGCCACTGTTGGATTGCCATTTTACCAGCTGACACTATTTAAAATTATAACATTACTTTATTTCAAATAACTATATAAAAAATCATTAAAAAAATAGTTAAAAGGCCGATCGTATCAGCGCTGATAGCTTTGGATTAGTAAAATTATGCTGCTTGTTCCGTGGGATATCTTTCCTATTATCCGCATCAACCACTACAGTTAGACCAGGATGTATACATAATATATCCTAGTAAAATCATGTCATATCTTTACAATATATATCTCTCATATAAAACAATGATAATATATTCATTCTCTTTTAAAATTATATACTTTAAAAAGATATCCTTCTATTTCAATTTAAAACTATTTTGTACTCATATCGCCATCTAGCGGATGATTAAGGAGAAAATTTCTTATTTTGTTTTCTACTCGTTCATAGAAGAGCTAGAATATTTTTGGTATGTTAATCATGGAACAATGGGGGACCAATTTGTTTATTAGATTGGGGGATATTCTATTTCTTTATATCAATAGTAGTTAGAAAAATCAATTATTTATATATCACTAATATAAAAGAACAAGGGATATAATTTTTTTTAAAATATTAAAATATTAAATATAATATTTTAAAATTATTAAAAATCTGTTAAAAATTATTTAAAAAGCAGTTAAGATCTATGTCTGCATTTAGCCCCAATGGTTTTAATGTTTTAAGTCTATGAATCCATAACGTTTCGTTCTGAGATATCATTTTTCTCATATCTGAGCCTCTCCAGTGGGTAAACACTTTGTCTATCCCACAAAACCAGAGAAGGGAAGGGTCTTGGTTATGGTGTGTTCTAAAATGATTCGATAGGCTATGCTTCTTAAAACCTTTCCTTATATTATCTACATGTTCCCCTATTCTTACTGCTAAGGTGCGTGCAGTGCGTCCGATGTATTT
This sequence comes from Pelophylax lessonae, assembly GCF_965119305.1. NCBI lineage: Eukaryota > Metazoa > Chordata > Amphibia > Anura > Ranidae > Pelophylax > Pelophylax lessonae. Next base: position 198,776,914 of record NC_138772.1, read on the forward strand.
TAATCCGCAAGGGCAAATGCACATGTATGTGACAAATCTTGTGTCACAAGTAATGAATTGTTTGATCTCGAATTCACGATTATCTGATGAGAAGAATTTATGTTCTACCCTTTTCTTATGTTTGCTGGTTTTACATGCTTTACATCGTCTGCATCTGTAAAACCCGTTTTTTGCTAAGAACATCTGTTGTCTCTTCGGTGGATCCGGAACGTTTTTTGATAAAATATTGCGTAGTCCCGGGGCTCTCTTGTAAATGAATTTCGGTTTCTTGGGGAGAAGGGTTTTCAATGTATCATCTCTTAAGAGGATATGCCAATTTTTCTTTATACAGTGTTCCACCTCTTTCTATTGCGTACTAAAACCCGTAATGAAGGCCAAATCGTAGGTTATATTCTTGTTCTTCTTCTTTTTATTTTTTAGAAGGTCCTCTCTTTTTACTTCAGATATTCTTCTTTGGATATTTCTAAATTCTTTTTCTTTGTATCCTTTTTCTTTAAAGCGTTCTATTAACCACTTGCCGACCGCCGCACGACTATCTACGTCGGCGGTCAGCCCCTCACAGGCAAACTAACGTAGGGCTACGTTGCTTGCTTGTGAGGGTCTAGGGAGCGAGCGCGCGCCCCCGGGGGCGCGCTCCCGCTCCCGCGTGGTCACGGACCCCCCCGCGCGTGTGACCAGCGGACCCGATGTCCGCCGGTCACTCGGCGATCGGCGGGGGAGAGGGAGAATGTCAGGCAGCTTGTGTAAACAAACTGCCTGTCATTCTCCTCGCTGCAAAGACACTGATAAAACGGATCTGGTATGTAGATCCGTTGATCAGTGTCCTTACAGCTAGAGCCACAGCCAATCACAGTAGAAACCACGCCCCTAGGGACACACACAGCCCCTCCCTTCCAAATAAAGTTAACCCCTTCACTACCAGTGTATTTTTACAGTAACAGTGCATATGTATAGCACTGATTACTGTAGAAATGTCACTGGTAACCCCAAAAGTGTCAAAAATGTCAGTCAAGGGTCCGATCTGTCCGCCGCAATGTCGCAGTACCGCAAAAAAAATCGCAGATCGCCGCCATTACGCGTTAAAAAAAAAAACAACAAAAATGACAAAAATCTTTCCCTTTGTTAGTAAACGCGATAACTTTTGCGCAAACCAATCAAAATACGCTTTTTGCGATTTTTTTTACCAAACATAGGTAGCATAAAACAAATTGGCCGAAAATTTTTAAAAATTTTGATTTTTACATTTTTTTTTGGGGGAATTTCATATAAAAAAATGTGAAAAATATTGCTATTTTTGCAAAATTGACGCTCTTTTTTTGTTTATAGCGCGTGATCAAAAAATCGCACAGGTGATCAAATACCACCAAAAGAAAGCTCTGTTTGTGGGAAAAAAAGGACGTCAAATTCGTTTAGGTACAGCGTCGCACGACCGCGCAATTGTGCGTTAAATTCACGCAGTGCCGAATCGCAAAATACCCCCTGGTCGGAATGGGGGTAAAATATTCCGGGGCTTAAGTGGTTAATTTATCTGTTTGTATATTGTAGTCCTTCAGGTCTGTACAATTTCTTCTTATTCGCGTGAATTGTCCTTTTGGTATAGCTTGGATCCACGCCAGGTGGTGACAACTTCTTTTAGAGATGTAACCGTTTGTGTCCACCTTCTTAAAAAAGGTTTTTGTATTTAAAGTGCCGTTGTGCTTGTAAATTTCCAAGTCCAAAAATTGGATACAGTGGTTATTCATATTTCCTGTAAATTTTATCTGGTATTTATTTTTATTGATCTTTTTTTTCACGGAAGTTTGATAGCACTTGCACTTTATTAATTATTTAAGATTTATTACACTATTGAAGCTTTTATACTTTGTGGAAAATATTTTAAGTTATTTTTATAAATATTTATTTTTATAAATATTTTTATAATTATTTACACAAGTTTTAAAACTGCCTGCTGTCGTTTACCCCTGGCCGTGCTGAAGTTGGTGGTGAAGGTGTTACGCTGTCCGGATGAGGAGGCGGTAGAGGATGAGGAAGCGGAGTAGGAGGAGTTAGGAACAGGAGGCAAACTGAAGCGCCCTGCAATCCTCGGTGGTGGAAGGACATGCGCCAAATTACTATCCGCCTCAGGCCCATCCGCCACTGCATTTACCCAGTGTGCCGTTAGGGAGATATAACGCCCCTGACCGTGCTTACTGGTCCACGTATCGTTAGTTAGGTGGACCTTGCCAGAGATGACGTTGCGCAGTGCACACCTGATTTTTTTCCCCCACTTGGTTGTGCAGGGAAGGGATGGCTTGCCTGGAAAAGTAGTGGCGGCTGGGCACGACGTACTGTGGGACAGCCACCGACATAAGGTTTTTAAAACTGTGCGTCTCCACCAGATGGAATGACAGCATTTCAAAGGCCAAGAATTTTGAAATGCTGGCATTCAGGGCCAGGGATCGCGGGTGGGTAGGGGGGTACTTCCTCTTCCTCTCAAGTGTTTGGGAGATGGAAAGCTGAACGCTTCCACGGGACATTGTGGAGATGGTTGGTGACCCAGGTGGTGGTGTTGCTGACAGATCCACTGTTTGCGGGGTGGCAGGTGCCGGTATCACTACAGATATGGCTGGAGCAGCCGAGACTGCAGCAGAAGAGGAAGCAGGATGAGCCAGAGACGTTTCTTGGTTTTGAAGGTGTCTACTCCACTGCAGCTCGTGCTTTGCACTTAGATGCCTGATCATGCAGGTTGTGCTCAGGTTGAGAAGGTTTATGCCTCGCTTCAGGCTTTGATTGCACAGGGTGCAAACCACTCGTGTCCTGTCATCAGCACATTTCCTAAAGAACTTCCACGCTAGAGAACTCCTTTGAGCTGACTTTGGTGCGCTCGTTCCCTTGCTGCGTTGGGCAGTAGCGGGCGTAGTGTCTAGGGCACGGCCACTCCGCTTCTGCACCCTGCTCCCTCTTCTGCTGTGCTGGTGGCTCTGTGCGACCACCGCCTCTTCCTCCAAACTACTCAGGTCACCTGCATGAAGTTCATTCCATGTGGGGTCGAGGACCTCATCGTCCTCCACATCATCTTCCACCCAGTCTTCACCCGTGCCCTCCTTGTCGGTCTCCACAATTCTGAACGCCGCAGCAGTTGGCACCTGCGTTTCGTCATCATCGGAGACGTGCTGCGATGATGCTTGCATGTACTCATCTTGAGAAATAAGTGGTTAGGCATCGCTGCACTCAATCTCTTCCACTTCTGGGGCAGGGCTAGGTGGATGGCCCTGGGAAACCCTGTTGACCGAGTCCTCAAAAAGAAGAAGAGACTGCTGTATGGATTGGGGCTCAGACTGCTTGCCTGATTTCTAAGGGGGTGAGGTGAAAGACTTTTGGACATTGGCTGCAGGTGCCAACTCTGACCTTTCTGCAGTAGACTGGGTGGGAGACAATGTGAAGGAACTGGAGGCACTGTCAGCAACCCAATCTACTATCGCCTGTACTTCTTCAGGCCTCATCACGTCTAGAGGCGCATTATGCCCTACCAAATACTGCTGCAGGTTCTGTCGCCTACTCACACTTGTGGAAGGTGTTTCACTTGTGCGTGTAGCTGGCACAGATCGACCACGTCCTCTCCTTGCAACAGGAGCTCTACCAGCAGCACCACGACCCAGGCCACGGCCCCTATTTGACGGTCTCCTCATATTTCTGTAATTTATGATCTTGCCCTAGAAAGGTGTTTATTGAATAGCGGAACAAAACAACAACAGTATCGCACGGGTGTATCTGACAGTCAAATATGCAAACTATGCCGCAATTTAATGTTTTTTACCCCAAAAGGGTGTATATTGAATAGCGGAATAGGAAAAAGGATAAAAAAAACGGTGTATCTCACACGTACAAACACAGACTAGGCCCCGATTAAAATTTTTTGTACCCTAAAGGGAGGATGAGGAAGAGGAGTAGGAGGAGTTGGGAACAGGAGGCAAACTGAAGCGCCCTGCAATCCTTGGCGGTGGAAGGAGATGCGCCAAACAAATTTAAAAGGTGTATCTCACACGTACCGATACAGACTATGCCGTAATTTAATTTTCTTACACTCCAAAAGGGTGTATATTGAATAGCGGAATAGGAAAAATTTTATAATACGGTGTATCTCACACGTACAAACACAGACTAGGCCCCGATTACAATTTTTTGTACCCTAAAGGAAGGATGAGGAAGAGGAGTAGGAGGAGTTGGGAACAGGAGGCAACCTGAAGCGCCCTGCAATCCTCGGCGGTAGAAGGAGATGCGCCAAACAAATTTAAAAAGGTGTATCTCACATACCCCGATACAGACTATCCCGCAATTTAATTTTTTACACTCAAACAGGGTGTATATTGAATAGCGGAATAGGAAAAATTTTACAAAACGGTGTATCTCACACGTACAAACACAAACTAGGCCCCGATTACAATTTTTTGTACCCTAAAGGCAGGATGAGGAAGAGGAGTAGGAGGAGTTGGGAACAGGAGCAAAAACTGAAGCGCCCTGCAATCCTCGGCGGTAGAAGGAGATGCGCCAAACACAATCTAGGCCCCGATTACAATTTTTTGTACCCTAAAGGCAGGATGAGGAGTAGGAGGAGTTCGGAACAGGCAGGAGGCAGACTGAAGTACCCTCAAATCCTCGGCAGTATGAGATGCGCCCCAAAAATTGGAAAGGTGTATCTCACACGTACCAACACAGACTATCCCGCAATTTAATTGATCCCCAAAGGTTTTTATTGAATAGCGGAATAGGAAATATGATCAAAAAAAGTGTATGTATCTCACATGTACAAAACCACATTAGGCCCCAATTACTATTGTTTGTACCCCTAAAGGCAGGATGAGGAGTAGGAAGAGTTTGGAACAGGCAGCACCCTCAAATCTTCAGAAGTATGAGATGAACCCCAAAAACTTGGAAAGGTGGATCTCACACGTACCAACACAGACTATCCCGCAATTTAATTGATCCCCAAAGGTTTTTATTGAATAGCGGAATAGGAAATATGATCAAAAAAAGTATATGTATCTCACACGTACAAAACCACACTAGGCCCCAATTACTATTGTTTGTACCCCTAAAAGGCTAGATGAGGAGTAGGAGGAGTATGGAACAGGCAGCACCCTCAAATCTTCAGAAGTATGAGATGAACCCCAAAAACTTGGAAAGGTGGATCTCACACGTACCAACACAGACTATCCCGCAATTTAATTGATCCCCAAAGGTTTTTATTGAATAGCGGAATAGGAAATATGATCAAAAAAAGTGTATGTATCTCACACGTACAAAACCACACTAGGCCCCAATTACTATTGTTTGTACCCCTAAAAGGCTGGATGAGGAGTAGGAGGAGTATGGAACAGGCAGCACCCTCAAATCTTCAGAAGTATGAGATGAACCCTAAAAACTTGGAAAGGTGGATCTCACACGTACCAACACAGACTATCCCGCAATTTAATTGATCCCCAAAGGTTTTTATTGAATAGCGGAATAGGAAATATGATCAAAAAAAGTGTATGTATCTCACACGTACAAAACCACACTAGGCCCCAATTACTATTGTTTGTACCCCTAAAAGGCTGGATGAGGAGTAGGAGGAGTATGGAACAGGCAGCACCCTCAAATCTTCAGAAGTATGAGATGAACCCCAAAAACTTGGAAAGGTGGATCTCACACGTACCAACACAGACTATCCCGCAATTTAATTGATCCCCAAAGGTTTTTATTGAATAGCGGAATAGGAAATATGATCAAAAAAAGTGTATGTATCTCACACGTACAGAAGCACACTAGGCCCCAATTACTATTGTTTGTACCCCTAAAGGCAGGATGAGGAGTAGAAGGAGTTTGGAACAGGCAGCACCCTCAAATCTTCAGAAGTATGAGATGAACCCCAAAAACTTGGAAAGGTGGATCTCACACGTACCAACTCAGACTATCCCGCAATTTAACTGATCCCCAAAGGTTTTTATTGAATAGCGGAATAGAAAATATGATCAAAAAAAGTGTATGTATCTCACACGTACAGAAGCACACTAGGCCCCAATTACTATTGTTTGTACCCCTAAAAGGCTGGATGAGTAGTAGGAGGAGTTTGGAACAGGCAGCACCCTCAAATCTTCAGAAGTATGAGATGAACCCCAAAAAACCCAAATATCATTCAGCTCTGTTGCAGGCCACAATTTAATTTTTTTTTAACCCAAGGCTGTATATTGAATAGTGGAATAGAAAAAAAGTGTATGATTTTTGAAACCACTCAATAATAGCACATGTGAACTGAACACAGCAGTGTATGATCAGTCAGCACAGCACAGCTGAAGGAAAAATGCTGCACACAGTGACTGATAGAAAAATACTTTTCTCCCTCCTCCTCAGTGGGCAAAAAAGATTGTGTTCACTGCACCCCAAAAAGATTGTGTTCACTGCACCCCAAAAAGATTGTGTTCACAGCAGCCCACACACAGCAAAATGGATGTGGACCACTGACACCTGCCTATCTCCTATCCCACCCCACACAGCAATATCGATTGTAGTTTGTAGAACACACTGACCCTAAAAATCAGCAGACTCTCTCCCTAAAAGGATTGATAAGATCGTAGATCGGGTGACTGCAAACCCCACCCCACACAGCAATATCGATTGTAGTTTGTAGAACACACTGTCTGACCCTAAAAATCAGCAGACTCTCTCCCTAAAAGGATTGATAAGATCGTAGATCGGGTGACTGCAAACCCCACCTCACACAGCAATATCGATTGTAGTTTGTAGAACACACTGTCTGACCCTAAAAATCAGCAGACTCTCTCCCTAAAATGCCTACAACTCGCCCTGCCTAACACACTCCGACCTGTCCCTCAATTCTATGCGGACACAAATGAGTTTTGCCTGCCTGTCTGTCCCTAATCAGCAGCCAGCACGTATGTGTGCTCTGTCCCTGAACTAGTACACAGCAGAATGACGCCGCAGCGGCGCTGCCTCGAACTTATAAAGACTTGATCACATGCTTCAGACGCCAATCACAGCTACTAATACATTTGTAGGCATGGCTGGGATGGCTTAGGCACACCAGTTAAACGCTTGTTGATTGGCTGTTGAAAGCCCGCCATGAAAAGTACGCCGATGCATGCAAAACCCGGAAATAAAATGACCGAACACAGATTTTTACCCGAACATACAGTAAAGTTTTCGGGTCCGTGTTCGGGTAACAAAAATCCAATTATTCGGTACGAACACGAATAATACAGTCCGTGTTCGCTCAACCCTAATAGTCACATAAGGAAAACTTAGACTGTTTGTCCTATGTCAGTACAGCAAGAATGAATGGTGAGAAGAGCAAGACAAGCTGTCACCCTACTTTCTAATTATTGGTTCCAGGTATACTGGCACAGAGTGGGTGACTTATAAGTACCCAGCACACAATCTGTGCAGAGATAAAGATGACTGAGCCAGATTATTTTGTCAGACAGGATGGCAGACTGGATATTGCAGAAAAAAATGATTCCACATCCAAGTGTACATGTATTTTCCCTGTGCTGCCAGCCCTGGCACTGACTTCTTAGGGAATCATAGCAAGAACCTAAGAAACCCCAGCTGATTTATTCATTTAAAATGAGTTGACTTGAAGGTGTCTGCCCAAGTTGTTAAGCCAATAGACAAACAGTTTTTTTTTTCTAAGAGATAGAAATAATTGTAATGCCCAAGTGTACAGTATATGATTGTGAACTGTGCAGGCATTCCTGGCACTTACCTGTAAGGGTATCACCTCCAATCTGTATTCATTAAGAATACTGCAACATTAAACAAAGTGCATATATTAAAATACACATTATCAAAGCACATCATTTTTTTGCATTGGTATGTAGCACTACCAAAGCAGGAGTTGCTGAAGTTAGGGTTCCCCACCGCTGCACAGCCAGTCACATAACACTTCCTTCATTCACTTCAGCACAGAAAACAGTCCTTGGCTTGTTTTTTTGTTGTTTTATTAGGGGATGATAAATTGAATGGGGTAAGGAATCGTGGGATGCCCAACTTGGAAACGTCCAAAACACAAAACAAGGGACAACTTCCCCCCCTATTTACAAAGATCTTCTTCCTCCTTCCTCCTGCACAAACTTGGTTCCTTTGTACAGCACGTGCTTCTCACTCCCAGTGGAACTAACACTATCTCACTAGTTCGGGAAAGGCCCATTACAGGGAGAGACTTGCAGTCCCTTTGACAAAGTAGCACAAATGGAGTGAACAGCATAACACATTTCCTTCTGTCTTCCTGTGGCCACTGATCCCAGTTCCACTTGCTTGTAGAATGCTAGCTCACCGTGCTGCTACAAGCTGCACCTGGCTGTTTTCCTTCCCAGTCCTCCTGACTGGCTCTCTGCCCCAGTCTTGCCCCGACTGACATATACACATGGAGATTCCCCAGGGCAAGGTTGGATGAAGACTTATCACACCACTGTCTTTAAGAGAGATATGCTACAGATGGCAGTCTCTCCCCTTCTCTGCCCTGCACCCTGTTGAACTTCTCACTGTCTCTCCTTGCTCTTTCCACTACCTCTCTGGTTTAAATCCCCCCAACTGCCTCCTGTGGTGGGATCTTTCCAGGCCAGCCACCTGAGCTCCAGGTCGAGGTTTCCCCCCCCCAGTAAGGGGTCCCTCAAGGGCCACCGACAGCCTTCCTCAGCACTGCTTCTTCATCTTCCACCCGACTTTCCTGCTGGCATGGCCCAGGCCTGTTTATGGGTTTCTCAGTCCCCTGCTAGGCCCACTCCTGGGCTCCTTGGCTGAGAGCCCATAAATAATAATGGCAGCCTCTCCTAGTCCCCACCCACTTGTTCCAGAACATTCTCTTTTTTTTTATTCTTTTTATTTCAATATGTGCATAAAAACGAACATTCCAAACGTCCTTTCAACAAAGGGACAAAACAATATAAAATAAAAAAATTATACAATATCCAAATAATTTTCTGTTTACTTAGTATTCATAATCTCTTTATGCCAAGGTATATCAATTTAGCTCAATTGATCGCTGTTGTCCTGGTGTGCCCCAACCCCTTGCTCCATCGCTATCATAGATTTATTTCCTCATCATACTATGTGCATCCCTCTATATCCTCTTGGTTATCTCCTTATATTCAACCATTGGTTAATGTTGATTGACACCAATTATCCCAAGTTTTATTATATTTCGTTGAGCATCCTCTATGCATATACAATACTTTTTCAAATGGTAAAATCTGATTTACCGCTCTTATCCAGTTCTTAACAGCAGGGGGCTTCACTTGAATCCACTTAACTGTGATTATTTTCCTTGCCATAAACAGCATTTCTCTAAGCATTATCTTGTGATATCTAGACCATGTTATTTCATATAATATACACAGCAAACAGGTTTCTGGGGTCAAAGGTACAGGCATATTCAGGACAGAGGATAATATTTGAATTATTTCCTGCCAGAATCTTGATATCAGTTCCAGAACATTCTCCAATGCTCTAGAAACAGGTGAAGGCACAAGAGAGCTAACCCCAATGAGTCATCCAGCCCTGACCTCTAGTTTTTTAGATTGTATGACTCGGGTCTACCCAAGAGCCAGCTATGTTTTTCCTTCTCTCACTACTAGTAGCACACACTAGAGGGTGCTGCAGGTACATGTTCCTCAGGTTCTGTGCTGGGCCTTCAACCCAATACAAACTGTGTAACGTACTGCCAACTCCACAATAAAATGTAGACATCTTAAGATCACACAGTTTTTAATTGCGTGCTTTAATAAATAAATATTGGTTTTATTTTTCAGATATACTCTATATGCTTTGTTTAACACAGTAGTATACTAGAAAACTTGGTTTGGCTCAATTTGTGTGAGAATTAGTGTGATATGCAAGACACATTGATGATTGGCACTTCAGATTCATCACAAATGCAGGTAAAGCAACATATGCTGTTTTTATATAATCTTGTTACAGCAAAAAAAAAAAAATCTAAGAAACTAAGTGCGGTTATACTCAGACAGATTTCATTGTAATAAAAGCATTCCTTTGCATGCTGCATGTAATAAATTCTGAAGATATGGAAAGGAAAGAAACACACTATCATCACCAAAATACAGAAGAGAACCTTTAGCTGAACCCAGATTTCCTGGTGTTCATAAACAGGCCTTTGAACCTTTGACCTCAGAACTTTTACAATTATGAATATCTATACAGCGAGGAGACGACACACCATTAAAATGATGAGTGTAATAAAGATATAGTTTATGATAAGCACAGCTCTATTTTGAAATTTAGTTTGAATTCAAATTGGAAGTACTCTGCTTCATTAAAGTGGGCACTGGTGCCATATTGCGTTAACACCAGTGGCAGAATTATAACACTTCCTTAAAACCATACAAAGCCACTAACTAGAAGAGGATGGAGAGTCCTATAGAATGCATTGCTATCCTTGTATTTAAAGAAACCAACAAATCTCATGGTCAATAAGACCACATAAAATATTAAAGAAATATACAGTATCTCACAAAAGTGAGTACACCCCTCACATTTTTGTAAATATTTTATTATATCTTTTCATGTTACAACGCTGAAGAAATGACACTTTGCTACAATGTAAAGTAGTGAGTGTACAGCTTGTATAACAGTGTACATTTTCTGTCCCCCCCCCCAAAATAACTCAACACACAGCCATTGATTTTAAACTGCTGGCAACAAGAGTAAGTACACCCTTAAATGAAAATGTCCAAATTGGGCCCAAAGTGTTAATATAACAGTGTAAATTTGCTGTCCCCTCAAAATAACTCAACACAGCCATTAATGTCTAAACTGCTGGCAACAAAAGTGAGTACATCCCTAAGTTAAAATGTCCAATTAGGGCCCAAAGTGTCAATATTTTGTGTGGTCACCATTATTTTCCGGCACTGCCTTAACCCTCTGGGGCATAAAGTTCACCAGAGCTTCACAGGTTGCCACTAGAGTCCTTTTCCACTCTTCCATGATGACATCACGGATCTGGTGGATATCAAAAACCTTGCGCTCCTCCACCTTCCATTTGAGGATGCCCCACAGATGCTCAATAGGGTTTAGGTCTGAAGACATGCTTGGCCAGTCCATCACCTTTACCCTCAGCTTCTTTAGTGAGGCAGTGCCGTCTTGGAGGTGTTTTTGGGATCGCTATCATGTTGGAATACTGCTCTATGGCCCAGTCTCCGAAGGGAGGGGATCATGCTCTGCTTCAGTATGTCACAGTACATGTTTTGGCATTCGTGGTTCCCTCAATGAATTGTAGCTCCCCAGTGCCGGCAGCACTCATGCAGCCCCAGACCATGACACTCCCACCACCATGCTTGACTGTAGGCAAGACACACTTGTCTTTGTACCCCTCACCTAGTTGCCACCACACACTCTTGACACCATCTAAACCAAATAAGTTTATCTTGGGCTCATCAGACCGCAGGACAGGGTTCCAGTACTCCATGTCCTTAGCCTGCTTGTCTTCAGCAAACTGTTTGTGGGCATTCTTGTGCATAATCTTTAGTAGAGGCTTCCTTCTGGGACAACAGCCATGCAGACCAATTTGATGTAGTGTGCGGCGTATGGTCTGAGCACTGACAGGTTGACCTCCCCCCCACCTCTTCAACCTCTGCTGCAATGCTGGCATCACTCATACGTCTATTTCCCAAAGACAACCTCTGGATATGACACTGAGCACGTGAACTCAACTTCTTTGGTCGAACCATGGCGAGGCCTGTTCTGAGTGGAACCTGTCCTGTTAAACCGCTGTATGGTCTTGGCCACCGTGTTGCAGCTCAGTTTCAGGGTCTTGGCAATATTCTTATGGCCTAGGCCATCTTTATGTAGAGGAACAATTCTTTTTTTCAGATCTCCAGAGAGTTATTTTCCATGAGGTGCCATGTTGAACTTCCAGTGACCAGTATGAGAGAGTGAGAGCGATAACACCAAATTTAACACACCTGCTCCCCATTCACACCTGAGACCTTGTAACACTAACAAGTCACATGACACCGGGGAGGAAAAATGGCTAATTGGGCTCAATTTGGACATTTTCACTTAGGGGTGTAATCACTTTTTTGCCAGCAGTTTAGACATTAATGACTGTGTGTTAAGTTATTTTGAGGGGACAGCAAATTTACACTGTTATACAAGCTGTACACTTACTACTTTACATTGTAGCAAAGTGTCATTTTTTCAGTGTTGTCACATGAAAAGATATAATAAAATATTTCCAAAAATGTAAGGAGTGTACTCACTTTTGTGAGATACTGTATATATTAATGTGGATCATGGCACTCACCGCTCTACAAAAAAAAGGTTCAAAAGGTCATTTGTTTTAGAAATAGTATACAATGTGGAATGGCACGCTTACAATAGACACCATGAACCACCAGCAGGTTGATGACTAATGTAAATGTTACAGACAGTCCGTTTGCACCAGTTATTAAAAAGATCATTATTATTTATTATACAGGATTTATATAGCGCCAACAGTTTGCGCAGTGCTTTACAATGTGAGGGAAGACAATACAGTTACAATACAATTCAAAACAGGAGGAACTAGAGGGCCCTGTTCGTTAGAGCTTACAATCTAGAAGGGAGGGTCAAGTGAAACAAAAGGCAATAACCGTGGGGGATGGGCTGATGAAGAAAATGGAGGTACATTTGTTAGGTGTGGGTAGGATAGGCTTCTCTGAAAAGGAGGGTTTCAGAGATCGCCTAAAAGCTAATAGAGTAGGAGATAATCGGACAGATAAGGGTAAGGAGTTCAATAGGATCGGAGAGGCTCTGGAAAAGTCCTGGAGGCGAGCATGGGAGGAGGTGACGAGGGAGCTAGAGAGCAGGAGGTTTTGAGAGGAACAAAGAGAGCGATTAGGTTGGTATTTTGAGACTAGGCTAGTGATGTAGCTAGGGGCTAAGCTGTGGATTGCTTTGTAAGATGTTGTAAGTATTTTCAATTTAATTTGTTGGGTGAGCGGAAGCCAGTGGAGTGCTTGACAGAGAGGAGCAGCGGACACTGAGCGAATGGTAAGGTGGATGAGTCTGGCGGCAGCATTCATGATGGATTGAAGGGGGGATAGCCTGTGTAGAGGTATGCCAACGAGAAGGGAATTGCAGTAGTCGAGGTGCGAGATGACCAGGGAGTGAACTAAGAGCTTTGTTGTGTCTTTGGTTAGAAAGGGGCGTATTTTAGAGATGTTGCAGAAGCTAAGGCGGCAATATTTGGACAGCGATTGGATGTGGGGTTTGAAGGAGAGTTCAGAGTCCAGGACAACACCTAAGACCTTGGCATGCGGGGATGGGCTGATAGTAATGCCATCAATATTGACAGAGAAATCAGGGGAAGGGGCACGTGGTGGAGGAAAAATTATAAGCTCGGTTTTGGATGGATTGAGTTTGAGGAAGTGGTGAGACATCCAGACCGATATATCTGATAGTAAATTAGTGATACGTGAGGAGACTGAGAGAGAGAGCTGAGGGGTGGATAGATAGATTTGGGTATCGTCAGCTTAGAGATGGTATTGGATGTCAGCTGGTGTATTGGTATCAGCTGACCCAGAGAGGAGGTGTAGATTGAAAATAGGAGGGGTCCAAGAACAGAGTCTTGGGGGACCCCAACAGAGAAGGGAAGAGGAGAGGAGGAAGTAGTATTGTACATAACGCTAAAGGTGCGGTTGGATAAGTAGGAAGATAACCAGTGAAGAGTACAGTCACGGAGACCAAAGGCATGGAGTTTTTTGAGGAGGAGGGGATGGTCAACCGTATCAAAGGCAGCAGAATGGTCCAGAAGTAGGAGTACAGAATAGTGTCCATTGGTTTTGGCCATTAGTAGATTGTTTGTCAGTTTTAGGAGAGCAGTTTCAGTGGAGTGTTGAGGCCGAAATCCAGACTTAAGGGGGTCAAGGAGGCTATTCTCGGCAAGGTGGTCGCACAGTCGGTTGCAGACTAGAGTTTGGATGAAAAGGGGAGCAAGGAAATAGGGCGTAGGTTGTTCAGATCGGTGTGGTCCAGTGAGGGGTTTTTAAGTATGGGGCTTACTAGTGCATGTTTTAGAGAGTTGGGGAAGATGCCAGAAGAGAGGGAGAGATTGAAGATGTGGGTTAGAGAGCGTAGAATAGGGCCAGAAGGTGAACGTAGCATTTGTGAGGGAACAGGATCCAGAGAGCAGGTCGTTAAGTGACGTTAGCAAGTAGTTTAGCAACCTCATCTATAGTGGCGGGGTTGAATGAGGGAAGAAATGAACGCACCTGTGGGCATGAAGCATAAGGCATGGAAGGTATCTGAACAGCAATGATCTCCTTACGAATTGTATCAATCTTCTGTTTGAAGTGGTAGGCAATCTCCTGGGAAGTGAGTGAGTCGGTGGGAGGGGGTAGTGGAGGACGGAGTAGAGAATTAAAGGTAGCAAAAAGTTGCCGGGGGCGTGATGACAGGCTGTTAATGAGAGTGATAAAATAGGTCTGTTTGGCAGTGTGGAGACTGGAATTTTATTTTTGGAGGGCAGATTTATATCGGTTGAAATCCTTCTGAGACCGAGTCTTACGCCATAGTCGCTCAAGAGCACGGCTATGCTTTTTTAGACTTCTAGTGTTATCTGTTTGCCAAGGTTGAAGGCCCCGGGGCCTGATTCGGTGTGTGGTGAGGGGGGCCGGTGTGTCCAGAGAGGCTAAGAGTGAAGCGTTGTAGACAGAAGTGGCTAGGTTTGTGCAGGACAGGGGTGCGATTTTGTCATAGAGGTGGTCGGTAGCAGAGTAGAGAAGAGAAGGGTTGAGATGGTGTAGGTTTCTGTGGGTAACTGTAAGGTAGCTGGAGGGAGAGGAGGTGGAGGAGAGGGAGAGAGTGAAACTAATAAGGTAGTGATCAGAGAGATGGAAAGGATTGTTTGAAAGGTTGTGCGGAGTGCATAGGTAGGAGAAAACAAGGTCAAGGATATTGCCTTCAGAGTGAGTAGAAGCATGTATCCATTGCTTCAGGTCAAAGGAGGAGGTTAGACTGAGAAGTTTGGAAGTGGTAGGAGTATTAGTATTAATAGGGATGTTGAAGTCGCCGAGAATGATTGTGGGGATTTCGGAAGAGAGAAAGTAGGGTAGCCAGGCAGAGAAGTCATCAAGAAAATCATGAAGATCATGAGGGCTATTCCAGTTGAAGAGTTTGCAGATGCTACAACATGTTACATGTTCCACCCTAAAAATGGGTGGAACATGTAACATGTTACAAAGATAAACTTATCCTCTGGATTCTTTTATTCCAGCACACACTACCCACCCTGAAGCATGGAAGGAACCACCTTTAAATGTTTGTCTCATAAATATAGTATTTTTTACAAATAATAAAATAAGGATTTACAAAAAATCAAAATAAAATGATAAAATAAGTGTACAACATTACAAAAAAAGTATGACAAAATAAATAAAAACATACCAAAAATAAAAGATTCCTTTAATATCTATGTCTTTATTTGTTAATTGTTATCATGTAATGAATGATAGGCATTTTAGAAAGACATTTTTTACCACGCTTCCCTTGGCTATCACCTTTTTATACTGGGGGGGGGGGGGGGGGGGGTCTATTTTTAAATGTTTACATACAAGACTTACACAACTTTTGCCCAGGATTTCCATTTTTTTTTTAAATGTGTGAATCTTGTGTGAAAGCTGTACGAAAACATTTGATACCCCTAGAATAAAGTGCTAATTTTCACTACTTTCTTCAGTCTGCATCATTCCTGGTCTTTACCAAGTATTTTTCATAAGGGGATTTATATGCAACCTGAAACACAGATAATACAAGAAATTCCCTTTTTTTCTATTATATAAGCTTAAAGGTGTTCATTGCCAAAAGAGTAATGGTGAATTCAACTACAGCATGATTTTTCTTTATATTAGACTCATCAGAATAATAGTAGGGCCAGATTTAGACTTCATGACCCCATTAGACCAACTGTCTTGAGCCACCCCTTCACAAAATTCAGATGGCTAGACTAAATATTTACTGAGTGTTATAGATGCCATAGTCACATAAGGCACACTTAGACTGTTTCCCCTATGTCAGTACAGCAAGAATCAATGGTGAGAAGAGTAAAACAAGCTGTCATCCTACTTTCTAATTATTGGTTCCAGGTATACTGGCACAGAGTGGGTGACTTATAAGTACCCAGCACACAATCTGTGCAGAGATAAAGATGACTGAGCCAGATTATTTTGTCAGACAGGATGGCAGTCTGGATTTTGCAGAAAATGAGTGACTGCACATCCAAGTGTACATTTATTTTCCCTGTGCTGCCAGCCCTGGCACTGACTTCTTAGGTAATCATAGCAAACCCCAGCTGATTTATTCATTTAAAATAAGTTGACTTGCAGGTGTCTGCCCAAGTTGTCAAGCCAATAGACAAACAGTTTTTTTTTCCAAGAACAGACACGGCTGTAACGGCCAAGTGTATATATTTGTGACCTGTTTGTGACCTGTGTAGGCATTCCTGGCACTTACCTTTGAGGGTACCACCTCTAGCCTGTATTCCAGTATACCCGTATGTACAATATCTCACAAAAGTGAGTATACCCCTCACATTTTTGTAAATATTTTATTATATCTTATCATGTGACAACACTGAAGAAATTACACTTTGCTATAATGTGGGGTAGTGAGTGTACAGCTTGTATAACAGTGTAAATTTGCTGTCCCCTCAGAATAACTCAGCACAAAGCCATTAATGTCTAAACCGCTGGCAACAAATGTCAGTACACCCCTAAGGAAAAATGTCCAAATCAAGCCCAATTAGCCATCCCCCCCCCATTGTTATGTGTTAGTGTTACAAGGTCTCAGGTATGAATGGGGAGCGTGTGTGTGAATTTGGTGTTATCGCTCTCACTCTCTCATACTGGTAACTGGAAGTTAAATATGGCATCTCATGGCAAAGAACTCTCTGAGGATCTTAAAAAAAGAATTGTTGCTCTATGTAAAGATGGCCTAAGCTATAAGAAGATTGCCAAGACCCTGAAACTGAGCTACAGCACAGTGACCAAGACCATACAGCGATTTAACAGGACATGTTCCACTCAGAACAGGCCTCACCATGGTCGACCAAAGAAGTTGCGTGCATGTGCTCAGAATCATATCCAGTGGTTGTCTTTAGGAAATAGACGTATGAGTGCTGCCAGCATTGCTGCAGAGGTTGAAGGGGTGGAGGGTCAGCCTGTCAGACCATATGCCACACACTGCATACAATTTGGTGTGTATGGCTGTCATCCCAGAAGGAATCCTCTTCAAAAGATGATGCACAAGAAAGACTGCAAACAGTTTGCTGAAGACAAGCAGAGTAAGGACATGGATTACTGGAACCATGTCCTGTGGTCTGATGAGACCAAGATAAACTTTTTGGTTCACATGGTGTCAAGCATGTGTGGTGGCAACCAGGTAAGGAACACAAAGACAAGTGTGTCTTGCCTACAGTCAAGCATGGTGGTGAAAGTGTCATGGTCTGGGGGTGCATGAGTGCTGCTGACACTGGGGAGCCACAGTTCATTGAGGGAACCATGAATGCCAAATGTACTGTGACATACTGAAGCAGAGCATAAACCCATCCATTTAGAGACTGGGCTGCAGGGCAATATTCCAACATGATAACAACCTCAAACACACCTCCAAGATGACCACTGCCTTGCTAAAGAAGCTGAGGGTAAAGGTGATGGACTGGCCAAGCATGTCTCCAGACTTAAACCCTATTGAGCATCTGTGGGCCATCCTCAAACGGAAGATGGAGGAGCTCAAGGTCTCTAACATCCACCAGCTCTGTGATGTCCCTATGGAGGAGTGGAAGAGGACTCCAGTGGCAACCTGTGAAGTTCTGATGAATCCAAGAGGATTAAGGCAGTGCTCGAAAAAAATGGTGGCCACACAAAATATTAACACTTTGGGCCCAATTTGGACATTTTCATTTAAGGGTGTACTTACTCTTGTTGCCAGCAGTTTAAAATCAATGGCTGTGTGTTGAGTTATTTTGGGGGGGGACAGAAAATGTACACTGTTATACAAGCTGTACACTCATTACTTTACATTGTAGCAAAGTGTCATTTCTTCAGTGTTGTCACATGAAAAGATATAATAAAATATTTACAAAAATGTAAGAGGTGTACTCCCTTTTATGAGATACTGTATGTAGTAAGAATACTGCAACATTAAACAAAGCGGATATATTAAAAATACACGCATTAATAATTTATCAAAGCACATAATTTTTTTTTGCATTGATACATGTTCCCTAGGTTTTGTGCAGGGCTTGCCTTGAACCCAATATAAACTGTGTAACATACCATCAACTCCACAATAAATTGTAAATATCTTGAGACCACACAATGTTTCTGCACAATTTTAAACAGTTTTTAACGGAGTGCTTTGATAAATCAATATCAGTTTTATTTTACAGATATACTGTATATACTTTGTTTAACACAGTAGTATACTAGAAAAAATGGTTTGGCTTCATTTGTGTGAGATTTAATGTGATATGCAAGACACATTGATCATTGACACTTCAAATTCACCACTAATGCAGGTAAAGCAACCTATGCTCTTTTTATAAAATCTTGTTACAGCAAAAAAGAAAAAATCTAAGCAACTAAGTGCAGTTATGCTCAGACAGATTTCATTGTAATAAAAACATGCCTTTGCATGCTGCATGTAATAAATTCTGAAGATATGGAAAGGGAAGAAACACACTATCATCACCAAAATAAAGAAGAGACTTTTTAGCTGAACCCAGATTTCCTGATGTGATAAAATGGGCCTTTGAATCTTCCTCAGAACTTTTACAAATATAAATATCTGTACAGCGAGGAGAAGACACACCACTACAATGATGAGTGTAATAAAGATATAGTTCATGATAAGAACAGCTCTATTTTGAAATTCAGTTTGAAATTGGAAGCATTCTGTTTTATTTAAGGGAGCACTGGTGCCATATTGCGTAAACACCAGTGGCAGAATTATAACACATACTAGAAACCATACAATGCCACTAACTAGAAGAGGATGGAGAGTCCTGTAGAATGCAATGCTATCCTTTTGCTTAAAGAAACTAACATATCTCATGGTCAATAAGACCACATAAAATATAAAAGAAATATATATATGAATGTGGATCATGGCACTCACCACTCTACAAAAAATAGATCCAAAAGGCCAGTTGGTATTGAAATAGTATACAATGCGGAATGGCACGCTTACAATAAAGATACCATGAACCACCAGCAAGTTGATGACTGATGTAATTGTTACAGACAGTCTGTTTGCACCAGTTATTAAAAAGATCATAAGGGCTATTCCAGTTGTTCCTCCAATACAGATGACAAAATATACTGTAATCAGCAGGCTTTTTGCTGTGGTCTCCTGAATTAAGCAAGATGTTCCATTGTTTTTTTCCTCCATATTGTGGTGTAAATTAACCTAAGTAAAATAAAAATAAAAAATTATAAATGTCAGAGAATAAAGGGCACCTTTTCCTTATATTTTAAAGGGAAAGTTGTTTTTGTATTCGTTCATTGATGTGAGAAATCATTATCAATTAGGTAGTGGCATAGACATTGATATCTAAATTGGCCATGCACATTAGCTAGCAGGTTCCTGATGGCAGCAATAAAATATCTATAAACTCTCTGCAGACTCCCCTGTCTGAAATTTTTTTTGGATTATACGAATGAAGTAGATTAGACATCCTGGTCCCATCATTACTCTTTCCCTTCTGTTAAAATGACACAGATGGTGTCTGTAGTGCCCCTCACCTTGCCCCTTTGTCCTAAATAGGTAAGCATTAGCAGACGCAGATGCCAGAGGAAAGTTAGATTGTGCCTATACCTTCAACTGCCCTCAGCTGTCTTTGGACCATTTTCGATAACTCAACCATACATATGGGGTTGAGTGGAATAATTTTGGAGGAAATTGTTTCGCCAAAAAGTTATTCATTTTGCCTTCCTAAAAAAATGAGTTTAAATTAACCTGTACCTTAACCACTTACCGACGGCCCGCCGCAGTTTTACTTCGGTCCTTTGACGCTAAATACTGAGGTTATGGCAGCAGAAAGCTGCCATAACCCTGGTTTCTTTTTAAAAATGGCGGGCAATCGGCTTTCAGATAAGGGTGGTCCCAGCGGCGGGTTCGACACGGGATCACCCTTACGATGTGGCGGAAGAGGGGCCCCCCCTCCCGCCGCCTCCCGGACGTTTTCCCCGCTTACTGGACCCGCCGGAAGCGGGGAAAACCATCCGGTCCCGGATCCTCATAGACAGAAAGTCGAGTGAGGGCAAGATGGCCCTCACTTGACTCTATGGTCTTGGAGGACCGGAGTGACGCCAAACGTCCCTGCCTAGCAACTGGTTTAAAGGGCCGATTTCTTTTCAACACTTTTTTTTTTTCTTTTTTAGTTTAGTTGTGAGGTCTGAGGTAGTGATCGACCGATATCATTTTTTTGTTGCCGATACCGATATTTTGGCGATCGCATATCGCTATTGGCCGATATTTTTGTACATTTCAAATTTTGCAAAATAAACACAAATTTCCACACAAATCTGTTACTGAACATGTAAAACTTTGTTTTAACATTAAGGGCTCGTTCTTCACACTTTAACTGCATGAGAACTGATAGGAAAACTTCAATTGCAGGGACATTTAGTTTCACATCAAAGTTTCTGATTGTGCATTAATGCATAATAAACTGCTGCAGTAGTGCCCTCACTCACTGCAATCATTTTAAATCACTACTGCAGTGCAGTCAGTGCAAAACTGCTAGAAAAAAAGCTAGGCAACAGCTAGACAGTGGATTGGACTGGAGTCAGTGGACTACCGCCGCAGTAGGGCACTCACTGCAACTACTGCAGTCAGTGCAAAACTACTAGAAAAAAAGCTAGGCAACAGCTACACAATGGATTGGATTGGAGTCAGTGGACTACCTCTGCAGTAGGGCACTCACTGCAACTACTGCAGTCAGTGCTAAACTGCTAGAAAAAAGCTAGGCAACAGCTAGACAGTGGATTGGATTGGAGTCAGTGAACTACCTCTGCAGTAGGGCACTCACTGCAACTATTGCAGTCAGTGCAAAACTGCTAGAAAAAAAGCTAGGCAACAGCTGGACAGTGGATTGGACTGGAGTCAGTGAGCTACCTCTGCAGTGGGGCACTCACTGCAACTACTGCAGTCAATGCAAAACTGCTAGAAAAAAAGCTAGGCAACAGCTACACCGTGGATTGGATTGGAGTCAGTGGACTACCTCTGCAGTAGGGCACTCACTGCAACTACTGCAGTGCAGTCAGTGCAAAACTGCTAGAAAAAAAGCTAGGCAACAGCTAGACAGTGGATTTGAGTGGACACTACTCTTTTCAATACTGCCAGTTAAGTAGAACAATATTATACTGCCGAAAGCAGAACATATCAGCATGTCCATGGTCACCTGTTAAAGGGCTTCTGTTTTGTTCATATAATACTGCCGCTTCATAAACATGCTCTGGAGGAGAGGAGGGCAGAGGAGCAGAGAGAGAGAGGTATCTTCTAGCATGGGAAGCAATTCTTTTGTAGCGTGCCTCATTTTCTTTCCACCACTGAAGAGGTTCACTTCTTCTGTCAATTACTGGTTCCTTCAAATAGAGATGAAGTTCATCATCCAGGCTCATTATTACAGATTCAGAAGAAATTGAATCCTCCGCATGAGGCCCCAATAAAACACTGAAAATGTCCTGATCAATTCGACCACGATGAAAAAGATTCTCTTCTGCTCGTTGACGTATTTTTGGACGTTTTTTTCTGTTTTTGCAGCATGCTGCTCTTTCATATTATAAAATGGGGATCTGGACTTGTCTTTTCAGCAGGATCCTCCTCTAAAAGCTTGTTCAATGGATGCCTTTAGGTTGGGTTGAATCATCAAAAAATTTTGGGCAGATAAGATAGTGCTTGGAGGAGCACATTCAGTAGATTCGGGAAACATCCTGGACAGGGATCAGCTTTCCCATTTTTGAAACCTGGGAGGTATGTCAAATGGAAACTAAATCTAGAAAAGAATAGGGCCCATCTGGCTTGTCGAGGTCTTAGGCGTTTTGCAGATCTTAAATATTCCAAATTTTTCTGATCTGTGAAGGTCATAATTGGATGGTTAGCTCCCTCCAGCAGGTACCTCCATTCTTTTAGAGCGACATTAATTGCCAGGAGTTCTCTGTCACCGACGTCATCGTTTCTTTCAGCCTGATTCAGCTTCCTGGAGCAAAAGGCTACTGGGTGAAGCAGGGCCTTTGGGCCCTGACGCTGAGAGATCACGGCTCCTGTAGCTTCTTCAGATGCATCCACCTCAAAGACATAGGGAAGAGCTGGGTCCGGGTGTTGCAACATGGGAGCAAAGGTGAAGAGAGCCTTTAGTTTTTTAAAAGCCATTTGAGAATCTTGGTTTCAGGAGAAGCGTGAGTGCAGACGAGAGAGCTGGGTGATCGGGGCAATGATAGTCGAGAAATTCAGAATAAATTTCCTATAAAAATCCTTCTGAGGTTCCATGGATCCTTCTGAGGATCCATGGAAATCCCTTTCGTGGAGATTAGGAGTCCTAAGAACTGGATAGATTGTTACTCGAACTTACACTTTTCTGCTTTAGCATATAAGCCATGGGTTCTAATGGTCTTTAACACTTTTCTGACATGCTCTCGATGGAGTTCGAGCGAGGCTGAGAAAATTAGTATGTCGTCCAGATAGACGATTAAGAACAGGTCAAGGTATTCTCTGAAAATATCATTCACAAAATGTTGGAATGTCACGGGGGCGTTACATAGCCTCAAGGGCATCACTCAAGGTACTCGAAGTGACCAAAGCGTGTTCGGAAGGTGGTCTTCCACTCATCACCTTCCCTAATATGAACCAGGTTATAGGCCCCCCATAAGTCCAACTTTGTGAAAACCTGGGCTGTTCGGAAACCTTTGGAATAACTCAGGGAAGAGAGGGAGTGGGTATCTGTTCTTGATAGTAATTTTATTAAGGTCCCTATAATCAATGCATGGTCTGAGAGAATGATCCTTCTTCTCAACGAAGAAAATGCCGGCTCCAGCAGATGAAGAGGAAAGCCGGATGAATCCTTTGGCAAGGTTTTCATCTATATATTGTCGGAGTGCCTCCAGCTCCAGCTCGGATAAAGGAAAGATGCGCCCAAAGGGTACTTCTGCACCAGGTAGCAACTCAATTGGGCAGTCGTAGGACCGATGTGGGGGCAGGGCATCGGCACCTTTTTTGTCAAAAACATCAAGGAAGTCAAGGTAGGCTGAAGGAACAGTATGACAGGGATCCTGTGTAGGTTGAATGGAGAGACACACTGAAGAGTTGACAGGCATGGGTATGCCACAGTGTTGACGACAGTAGGAAGATGATTTCTCCCTTGGGCCAGTCGATTTGCCAGGGTATCCCTAGAATGGCTGGGAATATAGGAGACCTGATTACATCAAAGCGGAGTAATTCCTGATGGCCTGCTTCTGTTGTGGCAAGGACAGGGATAGTCTCCTGAGTGACTGGTACAGAGCTAAGAGCAGTGCCATCTGCTAAATGTACATCAAGCCTTTGTTCCTTCAGTTTCAGGAGTATGCGCAAGTTCTTGGCTAGGTTGATGTCCAGGAAGCAACTACAGGCTCCAGAGTCAATGATCTCCTGCAGCTTTACTTCCTTTCCAGCCACCTGCAGAGAGATGGGGAGAATTAAATGAGTGGATACAGTCCCAGACAACTGGAGGTACAAGGGGCGTGGAAGGCTGGACTTACTTGGGCGAACAGGACAACTGCGAAGGAAGTGGCCCGAAGCCCCAGAGTAGAGACACAAGTTATCTTGTTGTCTGCGTGCTCTCTCTTCAGGGGTTAAAGCAGGGCAGAGTAGGCCAATTTGCATGGGTTCCCCGTCGGACGTATTTATGGACTGGGAAACAGAGACTGGGAGTGTTGGTCCTGGAACCTTTGGCATTACCCATGTAGGTCGGAGGGTCTGAGTGCGTTCGGACCTTCGCTCCCATAGTCGTCGGTCTAGTTGGATAGAGACTTGGGTGAGACTTTCTAATGAGGCGGGAGCCTCAATCCTAGCCAATTTGTCCTTGAGAGACTCAGATAAGCCTTGCCGGAATTGGTATTTTAGGGCAGCATCATTCCACCCAGTATCAGTTGACCACTTTCGAGATTCAACAATGTAATCCTCCACCGGTCGTCTGCCTTGTAAAAGAGCATGAAGGGCCGACTCTGCAGTGGCAGTCCATTGTGGATCATCATATAGGGTAGCCATAGCTTCAAAGAAGGTGGCAACTGAATCCAGGACTGAGTTCTTTTGCTCAAGGAGATTATGAGCCCAGGACTGTGGCTCATCTGACAAAAGTGAGATGATGAAACCCACCTTGACAGTCTCAAGAGAAAAAGTCCTTGATTGCAGGGCAAAGTAAAGGTCACAAGCATTTTTGAAAGCCCTGAATTTCTGTCGGTCACCTGAAAAGCGATCAGGAGTGGGGACTCTGGGCTCCGGATGGGGTGAACCCATAGCAGGTGCGGCTGTAGCAGAATAACTGGCCGTTGGAGCGGAGGCAGTGGAGCTAGTAGCTTGGTTAGGATCCACAGGAGTCATAGAGGTAGTGAGGGAGTGAAGGCATCCTTCTAGCTGAAAGTAGCCATCTTGTAAGCTCTGGACTGCTTGTGTAAGAGTTGTAACCTGCTGACATAGGGCCTCTAATGCGGAAGCATCTCTCTCGGCCTCAGACATCTTGGCTGGTTGATACTATCACATACCTGGTGCTGGAGGCCAATGGAGAGAGAGGGCTTCCCTTGCGGGTAAGTTCCAGACCCCCTGAGGATGAGAACAGGAGAGGTCAGGCCCAAAGTAGCACGGATCGCCTGCTGGACTGTGTGCAGGAGGATCCAGAGTACAGCTGGAGTGCTGGAGTGGAATCAGCAGACAGGTGGCACCCGTGAGGTGTTTGCAGGACTTGGATAATGCTGAGACTGGAACGTGGTCAGGTGGATAGCCAAGATCAGGAGCCAGGTGGATATCAGAGCAAACGTGGTCAGGTGGATAGCCAAGATCAGGAGCCAGGTGGATATCAGAGCAGACATGGTCAGGTGGATAGCCGAGGTCAAACACAGGAAGCAATCAGGAGACAGGTCAAGGACAAGCCGGGTCGGTAACAGGAGACAGGAACTGGAATATCACAAGGATAACACACTGGAGGAGCCGAAGATCAACCAGCAACTAAAATCACTGGCAGGCTTCCTTATATAGGCCCAGGTAAATTGCTGGTAGTGCTGCTGGGTCCTAGAGCCCTTCTTCTGGTGTTTGTGCCCTGACAATCACTTGGTCTTTGTTGATTCCCCAGTCTTTAAGCATGCCTAGAAACATTTCTCTACTGTACTCAGTGTGGGATCCTTGCATCACCTTTGTATTCAACACCAGTTGCCTTTTTGTCCATCCGCTGCCAATTAAGTGGTATGTAAGAATCATTAGTGACTCTGACTCTGTTTGTCCTGACCAGCAGTCAGTCGTGAATGAGAGTGAGCTGCCAGCATTCTCTGGTTGCAGCATAGCCTTTACTTTGTCAACGACCTTTTGGTGAATCTTTACCAGCATTTCTGTTCGATAATACTTCTCACTCTTCAGTGTGTAGCTTGGCACAAGTATGGACATCAACTTAAATCCTGAGTCAGACATCATTGTAAATGGCTGGTTATCAGGGACAATCATTTCTGTGATTACTCTGACCAGCAGTTGGGATCTTCCATCTGAATCTAGACAGTGACACCTGTTTTTTTTTTTTTTTTTTTCAGAAACATATCTGTTATTGTTGCCTGGGATAGTGGAGGAGGTATTTCCAAATCACATTGATATTAATTTTGTTTTTTCTGTGCTGCATGATATAATTCAATATGATGAACTCTTAGATGGGCCCAAAGATTTGACGTATTTTTGTTTTTTGCAGTTACTGATCCCATGCTTATGTTGTTTGTACATGTGTTGCACACTGCTGCTTTTCCTGGAGAAGGTTGAGACGAGAAATAGTCCCAGACCACACTTTTACTTTTTCCATCTCCATTTCAATTTGAAAGACACAAAAATTATTTAAAAAAAATGGCTTGCTGAAGTTGCTGGCACCCTGTTGTGGGTTGGTGGCTGATGCCTGGCAGTGTGGGTTGCTTGCTGGCACCCTATTGTGGGTTGGTGCCTGACACCTGGCAGTGTGGGTTGCTTGCTGGCACCCTGTTGTGGGTTGGTGGCTGACGCCTGGAAGTGTGGGTTGCTTGCTGGCACCCTGTAGTGGGTTGGTGGCTGACGCCTTGCAGTGTGGGTGGCTGGCTTGCTGGCACCCTGTTGTCGGGTGGCTGGCTGCTGTCACCCGTTGTGGGCTGGTGGCTGACACCTGGCAGTGTGGGTGGCTTGCTGAGTTGCTGGCACTCTTGTGGGTCGGTGGCTGATGCCTGGCAGTTTGGGTGGCTGGCTGGCACCCTGTTGTGGGTCGGTGGCTGATGCCTCTAAAATGATTAAACCCATGTTAAACATTTTTTTGTTATATTAAGTTACATAATAATGTTAAGTAACACCTTTAAAACAAGTATACGTCAAATAACTATGCTTATGTTTGAAAAATCAGCCAATCCGAGAGATTCTGTCTGTAGTGATTTTGTCAATGGTAAATTCCCATTCGGAGACGATGTAAGAAGCCAACCTATTCAATAACGCAGCGACATCTAGTGGATTTATTTGGTATAGCTTTCATAAACCAAATGGTAGAAATGGCTTAATCAGGTTGAAATAATTAAAACACATTCTTCAACGAGTTAGCATGACTCAAAATGTGCTCTACCAAACGGTGGAGCAGAACATTAAGGGGTTAAGGCTTGATTCACTCTTTGATTGTGCACTTGTTCAAACATTCTTAAAAGAACATTCAAAGTTAATAGGTTGACTAAATGTAACATGCTTCAATGTATAAAAAAAAAAAGTTAGCGCTAAAGCTTGCAAGGGGCTTGTTCAAAGTGAATGGCTTGCTTTAGAGCAATGCATGTCAGTGCATGTGTAACACCCTCCTAGCATAGGATGCTAGGTACATTTCATTTTTGGCTCCTTCTGTAATCAAGGAACAGTAATTGATTGATCTGGTCTGTTCAGGGTTTCACAGGCTGGGAGTTTGATTGCTTCCTCCTGCCTCTAGAAGGAGATTCTAGAGTAAAAGGAGGGAGAATTCAAATACCCAACCTAAAGATTGGTCAGGGCCTAGCCCATGCCTGCGGAAGTGTGTCTAGATGGTAGCTGGGAAGCTGATAAATAGTCTGGAGTGCTGGAGAGATGGTCTTTCCCCAGCAAGGAGAGTTTCAAGTCTCAGGGTGTTATGGCCTTTGATTGGCAGCCGGTCGAGATCCTCTCTTGGTCTCCACAGTGTGGTGCTGTTTGTATCCATGGACCTGTTAAGGTACTTTGTACCTCTTTGAATTCAATGTTGCCTACTGAATATCATGAGTTTCAAGATGTATTTGACAAGGTACGCGCTGGTGCTATTCCTCCTCATCGTCCATACGATTGTGCCATAGACTTACAACCTGGTGCCATTCCCCCTCGTGGCAGGGTATCTCCTCTCTCGGTTGTGGAGAATAAGGCCATGAAGGAGTACGCTGCTGATGCGCTTGCCCGGGGGCATTCACAAGTCCACTTCTCCAGCGGGTGCCGGTTTTTCTTCGTACAGAAAAAGGAGGGTGAGTTGAGACCTTGCATTGATTATAGGGGCCTTAATCGCATCACGGTCAAGAATGCATACCAGATTCCCTTGATTACTGAACTGTTCGACCGCTTCAAGGGAGCAACAGTCTCTCAGAGTCCAAGAGGCTCAAACCCCGTCAGTTGGCCAGATGGGCCTTATTTTTTATCTAGTTGTAACTATGTGGTCTCCTATTTGCCCATCTCCAAGAATGTTAAGGCTGATGCCTTGTCTTGCCAGTATTCTGAGTTGTCCAGGGAGGACTCTGTGCCGACACCGGTCATACCTTCAGATCATATCCTGGCTGCTATCCGTACCAACTTACCTCTTCTCTTGTGGAACAGATCTTGGCTGCCCAACCTGTTGCTCCCACAGAGAGACCTTCTGGAAAATGTTTTGTAGCTGAGGGGTTGCGCATCAGACTGTTGTGCACGTACCACAATTCCAAGACTGCTGGCCATCCTGGTAAGAAGCATATGTCCTGGGTTATTTCTCGTCAGTTCTGGTGGCCATCCCTCTACACTGATGCTGCTGTGTATGTGGCTTCTTGTTCGGTCTGGGCCCAGAAAAAGTCTCCTTGCCACCTTCCCTTGGGCCTATTGCATCCCATTTCCAATGGCGAGCATCCCGGGTCACACCTGGTCATGGATTTTATTGTGGAACTTCCCACATACCGAGGTTACACAGTTATCCTCATGGTTGTCAACTGGTTCTCCAAAATGTGCAACTGTGTTCCATTTAGGTGGCTGCCTACCGCTCAGGAGCTTGCCTCGGTGTTTGCCAGGGAGTTCTTCCATTTACACGGGTTGCCTAAGGAGATTGTCTCGGACCGTGGGAACCAGTTTGTCTCTAGGTTTTGACGCACCTTTTGCTCCCAGTCGGGTATTCGACTCTCCTTCTCCTCGGCCTACCATCTGAAGTCCAATGGTGCTGCTGAGCGTTCCAACCAAGCTCTTGAGCAATTTCTCCGCTGCTATATCTCTGACCATCAGGACAATTGGGTTGATCTGCTACCCTGGGCAGAGTTTGCCAGGAACTCTGCAATCAACTCGTCTTTCGGAATATCTGTATTCATGGCTAATTATGGATTCCAACCCACTGTGTCTGTCCGAGCCATTCCGCCTGAAGCTGCCATAGGCAGCAGAGGCATTCCCCTCCCTACAGCAACACTTAAGCAAAGGGCATGCTGGGAGGCAGGAAATGCCTTGGCTTTTGATAGTTTCCCAGCAGCACATTGCTTTCCTGTGCAGCTCTGCCAGCTGCGGGTCAGCAATGTAGGGGCGACATTATGATCTATTAGTAACCTGCCCGTGGTTGACCGGTAAATCATGATCGAAGGGTTGCTGACCCCCCACCCTAGATTGTTTATTGGAGCCGGATTGCAATGGACTGTTGCTTGGGTGGCTGATGGCCCCTTTGCTGTTTATGGGAGAACCAGCTAAAATCAGTGGCCCCTGCGGGGGTAGTGCTACAAATGAAAACACAACCAGACATAGGAGGTAATGCACATGCCCATCAAGGCAACAATATCCCCCCGGACAATATCCCCCCGGACAATATCCCCCCGGACATTATCCCCCCGGACATTATCCCCCCGGGACAACATCCCCCTGGACAATATGCTCCCTGGACAATATTGTCCGGGGGGATTTTGTCTGGGGGGATATTGTCCTGATACCGCAAGGGTGGTATATCTTAAAGACATCAGTAGCATTTTCTAAAAATATGCAGCAATGACAACTGTTTTTCTTTTAAGGTCAATGCATATTGGGCTTAACAAAAAATGCCAGTTCCCTTGGCAGAAAAAAAACGCTCATATAGAGCATTTTTGTACAGGAGTTTAGCAGAGTTTAGAAGCTTCTATGAGAGGTTAGGAGCATTCAGCAACTGTTTTTTTTTTTCCTGCCAAAACCCTGCTCTCAAAAATGCAAAACAGAAGAGTTTTTTTCTGCCTCTAAACGATGAAATTAAAATATACATTTAAATACTTGCTGACCAGCCGCCATAGTTTTACTGTGGAAGGTCAGCTCAATTACGTGAAACAACCTACCTGATGCGCCAATTGGCCAGAAAGGGAGCCAATCAGCGGGTCCGGTGGACATGATGTCTGCCGGCCACCTGCGATCTCTCCCCGTGGAGACAGAATGGCAGTCTGCCAATGTAAACAAGGCAGACCGCCGTTCTGTCAGGGATGAACACAGGGATCCTGTGTTCCTACTATTTATTTTGTTCATCTATTGAGTCCATCCCCCACACAGTTAGAAAGCTCTCCCTAGGAGCACACTTAACCCTTTGATCGCCCCTTGTGTTAACCCCATCCCTGCCAGTGTCATTAGTACACTAACACTGATTACTGTAGTAATGTCACTGGTCCCCTCAAAAGTGTCAAAAGTGTCAGTTAGGTATCCGATCTGTCCGCTGAAATGTCGCAGTCCCACTAAAAATCACTGATCACCGCCATTACTAGTAAATAAAAAATAAATAAATAAAAATGACATACAGTCTATCCCCTAGTTTTTAGAAGTGATAACTTTTGCGCAAACCAATCAATATACACTTATTGGGATTTTTATTTTACCAAAAATATGTAGCAGAATACAAATTGGCCTAAATTGATGAAAAAATTTGATATTTTTTTTTTATTATTGGATATGTTTTATAGCAGAAAATAAAAAATATTGGGTTTTTTTTTCCAGAATTGGCGCTCTTTTTTTGTTTATAGCGCAAAAAATAAAAAAATTGCAGAGGTGATCACATGCCACCAAAAGAAAGTTCTATTTGTGGAGAAAAAAAAGGACATACATTTTATTTGGGTACAGCGTCACACGACTGCGCAATTGTCAGTTAAAATAACGCATCGCCCTATCGCAAAAAATGGCCTGGTCATTAAGAGGGTAAAACCGTCCGGTCCTTAAGTGGTTAAACATCCTAATGTGCATGGATACATAAGATAACATTGAGCTGCTTATACAGGCAAAATGCAACAATCCTGTAGAAGTAGCGTTTTTTTTTTTTTTAAGCCAGTGTGCATGAACTGTTAGAACGGTGGACTGGAGTTTTGCAGTGTGGTCTGCTGGAACTCACAGACAAGAGAACTAACATAATGCAGTGGTGAGCATTGGAAGGTCTTGCTTACATACATAGATTTTTCCAGCATAGTTAGACTACAGGGTATATCTGCAACCAATGAGCAATCATACCCTTTCCTCCACAGAGGAATGAATAATCCTTTAATAGCACTTTGGGGAGAATATTTCCTGTGGGTTCAGCGACTCAGATCTTTCATCTTGCATTATTATCAGCGAGGGATTTCCTTATGGATGATCAGTTGAAACTGCCTAGTAAATATGATTAATACTTTTAAAACAGCATCATATTAAAACTTACATGAAGTCAGAGATTCTGTCATATAATGTGGAGCAGACATAATTCCTCCTTGAAAAAAGACAGTCTAACAAGAAATAACCAAATGTTGTCAGACTCATTGTAGGTCTTGCATTTTTGCATCTCTGAAAGAAAGAAGAATTTTATAACATATAACTTCAAAGACAGTATAAGATCAAAAACATACTGTAGTATAGCTGTCAGCATATAAAACCTCACTCTGTCCCTGATCTGCATACTTGTGAATTGTGGCTGTTTGGGAAGACATGTGATCTACCAATTCAATACAACAAAGGTAGTCTTAGAGAGGCATATTCTCTGGATTAACTTTGGTACCAGTTTTTTTTTTTTTTTTTGGCATATGGTTGTGCAAAATGTGAATTTGCAAAATATTATAGCATAGATTTACTTTTTCCATGAAGACAACATTAGTGCCAAGCCTGTGTACAATTTTTTATATACATTTTCAACGTTACACTCACCATTAAAGCCCAAGTTTATTAAAAATAAAAAAAATTAAACAAAAAAAGAAGCATTACTTTACCAGGTACCGTGACTAACGTTTGGTTGTTTTGTATATTGAACTTGCACTTGGTTACTCTTAGCAACTACACTCCTACTGTTTGCTTGTTTGCCAAATAGACCTATAGCAACCTACAGGTAGGTGCTAAGTAAATGCATAGTGGGTCTTGTCTGCCTAACAGCAGGGCTATGATTTCTTTTTGGTAGGGTGTCATGGCTTCCAGGTGTGTCTGCTCAGGGGGGAGTGTCCCCCCTGGCTCTTTGAGAGGCTTCTCATAGGGCAGTGGAGGAAACCCAATAAGGGACACATTCAGGCTTGTAACTACCCCAGAAGGCAGATTCTGCCGCAAAGGATTCTGGGAGTGGGTATAAGTTTGAGGGAGGTGCGTGACTCGGCATCTTTGGTGGGAAGCAGAGTCCTAAGAGGTAGAGGACGGCTGTCTCTCCTGTCAGAGGAAGCAGATGTCTCGGGTGCTGCCTGAGAATCCAGAGAGTGCTGAATTGAGCTGAGGGTATCCGGTGTGCCGAGAACCAGCAGAGAGGCAGAGGGGTCCAGTCCCAGCAAAGCCTACAAAGGTTGTGAGTACTGAGGATTGCCCCTGGGGGTCTGCCTAGCGTCAGTGGGGACCACTCTGGAGAAGGTTCTAGGATCCAAGTATCAGCTAGCTGTAAAGGGGGTACCTGGTCAGAGGACCCTGAAGCATACCTCCCAACTGTCCCGGATTCCGCGGGACTGTCCCGATATTTCAAGTGAGTCCCGCTGTCCCGCTCATGTGGGCTGAAGTCCCGGAGCAGCAGTGGGCTCCACTCAATGGGGTATGCTCAGTAACTACCTATTTACACCGACTGTGCCCACTGAAGATTCCAGCATGCCTGTGCCCTCTGCTCCTCTCCCCAACCCCCATCCACATTTCTTTTCCTTGCAGTCATAGTTGCTAGGACCGTTGGCGTCCTGGCAACTAATGACGTGTTGTGCAGGTGCCTATACTGGAGAGAAACGACCAATGTGTAAGCCGCTTTAGAATCAGCTCTGCCCCCGCCCAGCTCCACCCCCAACTTAGGCTTCAGCGTTCTATAGAACACTGGTTCCTGCTTCCTGCAGCCCGGCATTTCTCTTCTCTGGTAAGGGGGCGGGGCTGCTAAGTTATTTTCAAGCTTTCATCATGGCCCCTTTCAGGTTTTACAAGCAGCCGGGGAGAAGAGAAGCCTGCTGAGGCTGCACAGCATGTCGGAATGTGTCAAAGACTGAGCTTTCCCAGAGGTGTCCTGACTCCAGCCCTGTGTGACCTCCTCAGGTAAGTGTGTGACTGTGTATACATGTGTGTGTGACTGTGTATACATGTGTGTTGTGTGTCTCTGTATACATGTGTGTGTGACTGTCTATACATGTGTTGTGTGTCTGTGTATATATGTGTGTGTGTGTGACTGTGTATACATGTGTTGTGTGTCTGTGTATACATGTGTGTGGGTGTGTGTGTGTGTGTGTCTGTGTATACATGTGTGTGTGTGTGTGTGTGTGTGTGTGTGTCTGTGTATACATGTGTGTGTGTCTGTGTATATATGTGTGTGTGTGACTGTGTATACATGTGTTGTGTGTCTGTGTATACATGTGTGTGTGTGTGTATGTGTGTATACATGTATGTGTGTGTGTCTGTGTATACATGTGTGTGTGTGTGTGTGTCTGTGTATACATGTATGTGTGTGTGTCTGTGTATACATGTGTCTGTGTATACATGTGTGTGTGTGTGTGTGTCTGTATACATGTGTGTGACTGTCTATACATGTGTTGTGTGACTGTGTATACATGTGTGTGTGTGTGTCTGTATACATGTGTGTGACTGTGTATACATGTGTTGTGTGACTGTGTATACATGTGTTGTGTGTCTGTGTATACATGTGTGTGTGTCTGTATGCATGTGTGTGACTGTGTATACATGTGTTGTGTGACTGTGTATACATGTGTTGTGTGACTGTGTATACATGTGTTGTGTGTCTGTGTATACATGTGTGTGTGTCTGTATACATGTGTGTGTGTGTCTGTATACATGTGTGTGTCTGTGTATACATGTGTGTGTGTGTCTGTATACATGTGTGTGACTGTGTATACATGTGTTGTGTGACTGTGTATACATATATGTGTGTGTGTGACTGTGTATACATGTGTTGTGTGTCTGTGTATACGTGTGTGTGTCTGTGTATACATGTGTTGTGTGACTGTGTATACATGTGTGTCTGTGTATACATGTGTGTGTGTCTGTGTATACATGTGTTGTGTGACTGTGTATACGTGTGTGTGTGTATATGCTTCCCGTCCATCTCTGCTGCCCTCCTCCTCCCAGCTCCACCCTTGTCTTCGGCTCCCGATCAGAAGGGTGGACCCGGGGTGCAGAGCAGTGCGCCCCGAGCCCACCCATTGTGTGACAATAGCGAATGAAAATTCGCTATTGTCACACAGATCTCCTCCTGGCCAATCAGGAAGCGGGTCTTCCTGATTGGCCGAAAGGCAAAACCATGCCATTGGCCGAGGAGGAGGCAGAAGGACTCGAGGAGACGCAGGGGGGGACAAAGGAGAAGCCGCTACAGGTAAGTGCACCAGTCTCGGGTGGGGGGGCACGGTACGCTGGTCATTCTGCATTAAGGGGTCACGCTGGCCATTCTGCATTAAGGGGTCACGCTGGCCATTCTGCATTAAGGGGTCACGCTGGTCATTCTGCATTAAAGGGGTCACGCTGGTCATTCTGCATTAAAGGGGTCACGCTGGTCATTCTGCATTAAAGGGGTCACGCTGGTCATTCTGCATTGAGGGGTCACGCTGGTCATTCTGCATTGAAAGGGGTCACGCTGGTCATTCTGCATTGAAAGGGGTCACGCTGGTCATTCTGCATTGAAAGGAGGCACGCTGGTTATTCTGCATTGAAAGGGGTCACGCTGGTTATTCTGCATTGAAAGGGGGCACGCTGGTCTCTCTGCATTAAAAGCGGTCACGCTGGCCATTCTGCATTGAAAGGGGTCACGCTGGTTATTCTGCATTGAAAGGGGGCACGCTGGTCTCTCTGCATTGAAAGGGGCACGATGATCTCTCTGCATCGAAGGGGGCACGGCACGCTGGTCATTCTGCATTGAAAGGGGGCACGGCACGCTGGTCATTCTGCATTGAAAGGGGGCACGCTGGTCTTTCTGCATTAAAAGCGGTCACGCTGGCCATTCTGCATTGAAAGGGGTCACGCTGGTTATTCTGCATTGAAAGGGGGCACGCTGGTCTCTCTGCATTGAAAGGGGCACGATGATCTCTCTGTATTGAAGGGGGCACGGCACGCTGGTCATTCTGCATTGAAAGGGGGCACGGCACGCTGGTCATTCTGCATTGAAAGGGGGCACGGCACGCTGGTCATTCTGCATTGAAAGGGGGCACGCTGGTCTCTCTGTATTGAAAGGGGGCACGCTGGTCTCTCTGTATTGAAGGGGGCACACTCTACCTTAATTAATGAAGGCCCCTTTTACACTTTCGTGACCTCAAAGTCACGCGATTTTTTACAGCGTTGTTTGCCGCAAAGCAATGCCTATTACATTTTTCTGTTTGCGCCCCCCAAAAGGGGGCATTTGGGTTGGATGGAGCTGGGGCATTTGGGGTGGAAGTAGCTGGGGTGGGCATATGGGGTGAATGGAGCTGGATGGGGGGGGGTGGATGGAGCTGGGGTGGGCATTTGGAGTGTTTGGAGGTTGGATGGGTGTTTGGGATATATAGTGCTAGGGTGGGCATTTGGGGTGGATGGAGCTAGGGTGGGCATTTGAGGTGGATAGAGCTGCTGGGGGCATTTGGGGTGGATGGGGGGGTGTATGGAGCTGGGTGGGCATTTGGGGTGTATAGAGCTGGGGGGGTGGATGGTGCAGAGTCCGACCCCTGCATTCTGTATATTACATACTCCTGTCTCCTGCATTCTGTACAATACATACTCCTGTCTCCTGCATTTTGTACATTACACTCTCCTGCACTATATATACAATACTGTACATTACATACTTCTCACCAAAGTCTTCATTGTCCCAACAGTTGCTGGTTGCTATGCAGTCTCTGACTATTTTAATGAAGTTCTTCTTTAAGGTAGGCTGAGCAATCAAAGTATATTGTATGAGTACTAGGAAGTCTGGGTTTTGTTTACCCTATCCCTTAAGCCCCTCCCACTGCTAAGCAATTGGCCACACCCACAATTTGACGCGGCGCGCGTAGCGCGCCACAGTTTTTATTTCTCTTTCAGTGTCCCTCATTGCGAAGTTCAAAAGTTGGGAGGTATGCTGAAGTGTGAAAGGGGGCGCCTGCAGTTTGAGCCCTGAAGAGTTAGTGCACAGTGTGAGAGCATCAGTTGAGAGTTGCAGCCATACAGGAATCCACAGCAAGCTACCTCAAGCCCGTGCAAGGCTGGAGGGAGTAGTCAGTGACTTTGCAGTACAAGCAGTTTCAGACGTTCAATGTTCCACAGTCCTGGATCTTCTGGACTTAAAGTTGAGGTTCCAGCACCAGTTTCAGAGCTTCAGTGTGTTTAAAGCATCAGTGAGCACTAGCTAACGTCGGCTGGCGTCAAGGCAGCGCTAACAGGCAATTTTCTAGAAAAAGCCCCAAAGTTGTACCTAGTTGAGCCTAAGGAGTATCCCACTCATTCCCTTCTCCCATCCCCTAAAATACAATAAAACAACCAAACAAAGATGTTGATGTCTCAGTTCTCACACCCAGGGTCGCGGTTCACATGGGCTGGAGAGGTAACCGGTAACAATGGCAGACCCACATCAGGCTCAATGCCTGGAAAACCTGCTACAGACCTTTGTTGTAGCAAAGCTTCGTAGCCCTTTGTGCTATTCAGACCCTGGTTCTTTAGCCACTTTACCACCGGAGGATTTTGCTGTCTTACATCCAGGCCACTTTTTGCGATTCGGCGCTGTGTGCCTTTAACTGACAATTGCGCGGTCGTGCGATGCCGTACCAAAACGAAATTTACGTCATTTTTTTCCCACAAACAGAGCTTTCTTTTGGTGGTATTTGATCACCTGTGCGATTTTTACTTTTTGCGCTTTAAACAAAAAAATAGCGTTTATTTTGAAAAAATAACAATATTTTTAACATTTTTTTATATGAAATTCCCCCCCAAAAAAATGTAAAAATCAAAATTTTTTTACATTTTTGGCCAATTTGTTTTCTGCTACCTATGTTTGGTAAACAAAATCACAATAAGCGTATTTTGATTGGTTTGCGCAAAAGTTATTGCGTTTACTAACTAGGGGAAAGATTTCTGTCATTTTTGGTGTTTTTTTTTTTAACGCGTAATGGCGGCGATCTGCGATTTTTTTTGCGGGACTGCGACATTGCGGCGGACAGATCGGACCCCTAACTGACATTTTTGACCCTTTTGGGGGTACCAGTGACATTACTGCAGTAATCAGTGCTATAAATATGCACTGTTATTGTAAAAATGACACTGGCAGGGAAGGGGTTAATTTTATTGGAGAGGGAGGGATTAATGTATGCCTGGTGCTTACTAACGTGTGGGGGGGAGGTGACTGTGTGACACAAGGACAGATCGGATGTTCAGCTATGCTGAACACTCCGATCTGTCACTCCCTGTCACTTAGGAGATCCGCCCGCTCTGTTTACACAAGCGGGCGGATCTCCAAACTAGATTCCCCGACGATCGGGGAAGAGCGGCGGCGATAGCCGCCGCTCCTCCCCTAGCCCGACTCCCGCTGTGACTGAGCACAGTGGGAGCGAGCCTCCGGCGGCGCACGCGCACCGCCCACAAGGGGCGGAGTCCAGCGACGTAGGTCTACGTCGCTGGACGATAACGAGCCACATTGCTGCAGTAGCAGCAATGTGAGCGGAGCTTAAGTGGTTAGATACGCTGAACCAACATTCACCCTTTTAATAACTTCAGACCAGGCTTAGAACAGTTGATACAGAGAAAACACACATTACCAGTCCCTGCGCAGATCCTGGAGATTGATTCTCAAGCTGGGGAATCTTGTAATATGGCCTGTGGTGAAACACATGAATGAAGGGTGGCAGCTCTCCTAACCCTCCATGGGATATGAGGCAAAGAAGCTGTACAAAAAATAAAGGAACAGAGCGCACACCGCCCTAGTGTAACACCATTTATTTGAAGTTAATAGAAGCCATAAAAACAGGTACTCACAAACAGATAGGAAGTCATGCATGGAAATAAATATCCCCCGAAGACGTTTACAGTTCTCTCTCCTCCTAGCCTCGGCGGCTCAGCTGTTCGTCCTGCACTGATCAGTGAGTATCGTACGGCTAAGCCAACCGCCTTGGATTACTCAAGGAGACTCGATGTGGTGAGCCTGTGCACGGTCCAGCCGCCGCCGCACACCCTCCAAGAGCCGGATGCTGTAGCCGCTCAGAGAAACTGACAATGCGGTTAAGTAGAGGGAGACTCCCCGATCGGGACCCAGAGCATCTGGGGTGTTGAGATCTGAAGAAGGAGGCTACGCCTCCGAAACGTTGTCCTTAGCAACCCCATGCAAGTCATGCTCTGGGTCCCGATCGGGGAGTCTCCCTCTGCTTAACCGCATTGTCAGTTTCTCTGAGCGGCTACAGCATCCGGCTCTTGGAGGGTGTGCGGTGGCAGCTGGACCGTGCACAGGCTCACCACATCGAGTCTCCTTGAGTAATCCGAGGCGGTTGGCTTAGCCGTACGATACTCACTGATCAGTGCAGGACGAACAGCTGAGCCGCTGAGGCTAGGAGGAGAGAGCCCTGTAAACATCATCGGGGGATATTTATTTCCATGCATGACTTCCTATCTGTTTGTGAGTACCTGTTTTTATGGCTTCTATTAACTTCAAATAAATGGTGTTACACTAGGGCGGTGTGCGCTCTGTTCCTTTATCTTTAGAACAGTTGATGTAACTTTACTAAAGAAATTTCAACATTACAGTCCAGTATGAAAAATGCAAGTTCATTCCCTAACTCTAATGCTAATTTTGGCAGCAAATTTCAATTTAGTTTTAGTCTTAGTTTTAGTACTAAAATGGCACTTTAGTTTAAGTCCCATTTTGGTCTTTTGCAAGTGTTTTAGTTTTAGTCGTATTTAGTCGACTAAAACTCCAGTACATTTTAGTCGACTAAAACATCTTACATTTTAGTCGACTAAAATGTCCTACATTTAGTCGACTAAAACGCATTTTAGTCATCTAAATGGTCATGGCCAGGTCAGAGAGGAGGCCAGTAATACTGCTGCTTGCAGTCAGTGCAGTGAGTGCACACAGTGCTGCTCAGAGTGCTGGATTGGGGTCTCAGGTTTAAGGGTGGTCTCTGGTCTGACTCTGAACTGAAGTTGTTGAACAGAATGGGCCGGGGCGGGCCTCAGAGGCCTATATGCACGTGCACAGTCCTGGATGGATGGCGGAATCGGATGCCAGTGGTGACTGGTGAGTGGTCTGAGGGGACTCAGGGAGGCAGTAATAGCTGGCCTGGCTGTTAACTCACAGTGGGTGCTCTGCTCTGGATGTGGTGGTGGCCGGGTGCCAGTGCCATGTGATGAGTGGGGCCTGGCGCGTCTGGCTGTAGTGCTGCAGCTGCAGTGCTCTGGTGAGGTCAGGTGACTGGTCTCGAGTCGACTCTCTTGTAGTAGTCCACTCCTCACGTCGGACGTCACCCAGGAGGAGCTCCATGAAAACCGGAAGTTGGGTAAACGTCCCTGCCTCACATTCTCGTTTAGTTTTCGTTTGTTAAGGAAAACGGATTTGATTTTCATCATAGTTGTCGTCATTTGTAGGGATGATCGAACTTTTCAAAAGTTCGGTTCGGCCAGAACATCCGAACTTCCCGAAAGTTCGGCCCGGATTTCAGAACCCCATT
Source organism: Pelophylax lessonae (assembly GCF_965119305.1). Lineage (NCBI taxonomy): Eukaryota > Metazoa > Chordata > Amphibia > Anura > Ranidae > Pelophylax > Pelophylax lessonae. The sequence continues at coordinate 198,816,405 of NC_138772.1, forward strand.
GAAATCAATGGGACCCGAACTTCAGTAATCAAAAAACACCATTTTGAAGCCCTAAAATCCAATAAATGCCCCTAAAAAGTGCCTAGGCTTCTGGGTCATGCCCCAGGGACTATTAATCACACAAAAAAAAGTTCTTAAAAATTGTCATTTTTGATAGAGAGCCAATTATTGAAAAAAAAAAAAAAAAGATTTTTGGATTTAGTGTCTGGGGGGTCTAAAAAGTGTACCTGTGAAGTTTCAGCTCTGTAGCATGTCCAGAACCATAAAAAAAAAAAAGATTGTTTGTATTATGTCACTTATAGAACCGGGATATGGCTCCGCTATTTTCACACCTTGCCAGTTTAGTAGCAAGCGTTTTTTTGGGCATTTTTTGGGGGACTTTGGAGGCAGGCAAAACATCTGAACTTCTGTGTAGGGGGTATATATACATACACCCATGTCTGTATATATACACATACACATATATAGGTGTGAAAATAGCAGAAATCTATGCTTGCGCTGATTCACACTAATATGGCTTCTCTCCTATAACACCTATATATGTGTATGTGTAAAATACACATAGGTGTGTGTGTATATATAACCCTATACAGAAGTTCAGATGTTTTGCCTGCCTCCAAAGACCCCAAAAAAATGCCCCAAAAAAAAACGCCTGCAAGAACACACCTGGGCATTTTTTTTTTTTGGCGTAGGCATTTTTTTGGGATCTTTGGAGGCAGGCAAAACATCTGAACTTCTGTATAGGGTTATATATATACACACACACACTTGTATATATTTATACACATACACACATATAGGTGTTATAGGAGCGGAGCCATATGCCTGTTAATTATTTAATTAGCGCAAGCAAATGTTTCTGCTACTTTCACACCTATATATTTGTATGTGTATATATACAGACATGGGTGTATGTATATATATATACCCCTACACAGAATTTGAGATGTTTTGCCTGCCTCCAAAGACCCCAAAAAAATGCCCAAAAAAATGCCTGCGCCAAAAAAAATGCCCAGGTGTGTTGCAGGCGTTTTTTTTGGGCATTTTTTGGGCGTCTTTGGAGGCAGGCATAACATCTGAACTTCTGTGTAGGGGTATATACACCCATGTATGTATATATACACATACACATATATAGGTGTGAAAATAGCAGAAATCTATGCTTGCGCTAATTCACACTAATATGGCTCCGCTCCTATAACACCTATATGTGTGTATGTGTATAAATATATACAAGTGTGTGTGTATATATATATATAACCCTATACAGAAGTTCAGATGTTTAGCCTCCCTCTATGGACCCCAAAAAAATTCGCAAAAAAATGCATTCGCCAAAAAAAAATGCCCAGGTGTGTTCTTGCAGGCATTTTTTTTGGGCATTTTTTTGGGGTCTTTGGAGGGACGCTAAACATCTGAACTTCTGTATAGGGTTATATATACACACACACTTGTATATATTTATACACATACACACATATAGGTGTTATAGGAGCGGAGCCATATTAGTGTGAATTAGCGCAAGCATAGATTTCTGCTATTTTCACACCTATATATGTGTATGTGTATATATATACATACATGGGTGTATATACCCCTACACAGAAGTTCAGATGTTATGCCTGCCTCCAAAGATGCCCAAAAAATGCCCAAAAAAAATGGCAGCTACAAAAACGCCCAGGTGTGTTTTTGCAGCTGGCGTTTTTTTTGGGCATTTTTTGGGGTCTTTGGAGGCAGGCAAAACATCTGAACTTCTGTTTAGGGGTATATATATACATACACCCATGTATGTATATATACACATACACATATATAGGTGTGAAAATAGCAGAAATCTATGCTTGCGCTAATTCACACTAATATGGCTCCGCTCCTATAACACCTATATGTGTGTATGTGTATAAATATATACAAGTGTGTGTGTATATATAACCCTATACAGAAGTTCAGATGTTTAGCCTTCCAAAAAGTCAGTTGAGGGTTTATACTGTCCTGACATTTTAGGGTCTTCGAAAATGTGATGCCCCTTGAAAGCCTGAAGAAGGTCATTGGATTTTGGGCTCCTGTACACAGCTAGGCTCTAGTCTCTCATATGTGGTATCCCAATACTCAGGAGAAGTGTCAGAATGTGTTTTGGGGTGTAATTCCACATATACCCATGACATGTGTGAGAAATATCTCATTAAATTGATAACTTTGTGTAAAACTAAAAGAAGTAAAATTAAATACATTTTCCAAAAACTTGTGGCAAATAAGAAAATCTTCCATGGACTCAACATGCCTCTCAACAAATATCTTGGGGTGTCTACTTTCCAAAAAGGGGTCATTGGGGGGGTTGTTTGAACTGTACTGGAATTTTAGGGCCTCTAAACACATTATGTGTTTGGCCAGCATTAGGAGTTTCTGCCCCACTCCTAATGTTGGGCATACATGTAATGTTCTTTTTTCGTTCAGTCTGGAACTTCTGGAACTTTCATGAACTTTCCAGAAAAAAATTTAGAACTTTCCGGAAGAAGTTGATCCAGAGAATATCTGATTGCCTCCTGGGAAATCAGGAAGGATTTTTTTCCTCTGCTGGAGCAAAATTGATTATGATTGTTTGTTTGTGTTTTTTTGTTTGCCATCCTCTGGATCAACTGTGGGTATAGGATTGTGTATATGGAGGGGATTTTTTCTTTTTTTCTTTCTATGGTTGAACTGGATGGACTTGTGTCTTTTTTCAACCTGTATCTACGTAACCTGTCAGCATACTTCTGACCAGACTACCGCTGCACGATAACTGACACTTGTGCTGCTTCTTTCTACCAAAGTCCAGCCAGCTGTCTGGCTTAGACATCATATGTGAAAGGGATAATTTATGGCACCTTCTTTGGCTTCCTAATCCTATTGGACTTCAGAGGCCCATAGTGGAGGTCTCGGGTCAGCTTACCCTGTCATACCATCCTAGCTGCATACACATATCAGCAGCCCACACCGCCAGTCAGATCAAGCCCAGCTTCCTTGATTTTAATCCTTTGTACAAGCTATTTGAGTCTAGACACTATCAACCTTGTAAGTGATGCTAACAGAATATCTTTAAATGTGCTTTTTTGTATATCTATTATATAATATTCATATACATATTTTTCTGTCAATAGAATACTTACTTGAGCTTCCCCTGAAGAAGAAGAGAAAGTTTATTATCTTCGAAACATGTCGGGTTAAAGTTCTGTTATTTGGTTGGAAATTGGTGTCATCTGGTATAGCTTGTATATGTTTTTAATTTTTTGTTTATACACGTTTATACACATTTTTGTTCATTCGTGCAAGGCAAGCTTGGAGGGATTCAATGGGGCCGTCCCAAATTAAGAACACATCATCTATATATCTGACCCACAAATTGATGTGGTCAGTAAATATAGATAATGCTTCATCCTTCAAGAAGAACTCCTCCCACTCCCCCAGGTACAGGTTGGCGTAGGATGGCGCACAACAAGTGCCCATCGCGACTCCCTGCACCTGGAGGTAGTGGGAGCCATCGAAGGTGAAGACGTTGTGGGTTAAGATGTATTGAAGGAGATCCAGAATGAAAGTGCTATAAGGGCCTTCCTGTCCATGACGAGATATGATATGCCTTACAGCCGCGATACCTCTATGGTGGGGTATTGAGCTGTAGAGGGCCTCTACGTAAATGGTGACTAATAATGCAGTGGGAGGAATCCACAGATTTTCAATTCTATTTAAGAAATGGATCGTATCTTTGATATACGAGGGTAAATTTTGGACGAATGGTTGAAGGAAGGCGTCTATTAATTTGCTCATATTCTCAGAAATGGATCCCCTACCCGATATAATGGGTCTCCCCGGGGGATTGGTGGCGTTCTTGTGTATCTTGGGGAGCCCGTAAAAGGTGGGAATTTTGGGGAACTTGGTCCTCTTCCATGTCCCTGTATAACAATGCTAGGAATTTGGCGGGGGCTATCTTATATACTGGGGGGCGTATTCACTAATGATTGGACTATGGACCCCCTAGTCACTCCAATCACATTCCTAGCATTCTCCTGCCCCCTCAATTGGCTTTTACTGATGGTTCTGGTCCAATCACGGCCTTTTAAAGCCCATTTCCTGAACCATTGCATTTTGGTCGGTTCTGGTTGCCGAATTCCGAACTTTTTCAGCAAAAAATTCTAAATTCGGCCGAACCTCGAACAGCCAATGTTCGGGTCGAACCGATGGTCGACCCAAACCGTTCGATCATCCCTAATCAGTAGGTTTGAAGAAGAAGTAATTTATATCTATTGTCCACTACTGTGGTCACCCATAGTCTAATTCACAAAGCAAAGCATTTACTGTATGTTTGAAATGGAAATTTTCAAGAAATGAGGATGCTGGGGGACTTACAATATTGAAAATGCATAATCTAATAATTCTAAACTGGGGTTAACACTTGGGGCTCATTTAGATGTGCAGAGGCCCATACACCATATATTTCTGTGCCCAAGAATGACAGGCGTTTTGTTCCAGCAGCCTGTTAACAATCAGGTGCAGTGGCTGTATAGATCTTCCTGCAAACTTGAGCCTTTAACACCCATACTGGGACAGATGCATGATGGATGCACAGTCTGTCCTCATTCAGGGCCATGTATCCATCCCTGCATTGATGTAAACATAGAGAAGATAAATACAGCCCTAATAAAGCATAGTCTTCTGACCATTGGTGATTAATCTTAGAGGCCATAGATGTGTACAACCAGAGACATTGTGCTCTTGAGGTTCTACCTGTCACTGCCTAAACTCACTCATTTTAAGCACTATAAACCAAGTATTACCAACCTTACCTAAAGGTGGGGATATCAGAACATTTTAACGATAATACCAATAATATGAATGCGAAAAATGTATCCAATGTTTCTAAATGTTTTAGAGAGATTCATAAGGGAAATTGATTCTTTCTCTTTTTGGTATCAAATCATAAAGAGGGGGTGACACACACTGCACTCTACTCCAACGAGAAGTGTGGTGGATATACACAATCAGCACATGGGTACCACAGGGATTGAACAATGGCATGGACATTAACTTGTTTTTAAAATAATCATATAACTACTTTCATGGAATTTATTTGATAATATGTTTTAGGATGACATTTTTGTGCCCATTGTCTGAAAAAATGTTTTCTTTTTCTTCAGTTTGTTATTATTCATGCTCCAGGGTTTGTTGTAATTATCTGCTCCAATTGTTTTTAATTGATGGGATCCTACCCTGGTTGAGTGGGTTGTAAGAGCCGGTTCACACTACTTAGACTTGTCAGGCGACTTGGTTGCCTGACAAATAGCTCCCCATGCTGTGCAATGGAACTGTTCTAATCAGAGCGACTCAAGTCTCTCCGACTTAGAAAAAGGTTCCTGCACTATTTTTTGGTGAAGTCGGAGCATTGACTTCTATTATGAGAAGTCGTTTGCAAGCCGCGATGAAGTAGCGCTGCATGGGCGACTTCAAAGTCGCCCAAAGTCGGGCGACTTTGAGTCGGATTAGTGTGAACCGGCTCTAAGAGTATACAGTATATGTCAGAACCTTTAAAATGTTTTCGCATGCTCTATGGGGAAGGCTGTATAAGCAGAAATCTCATTTTTGATGCTGTGTTATTTTACATGTAGCCAATAAAATTATTTCTTTATCAAGAAAACGCAGAGTGGCCTGCTTCATACATTATGGACTTTAAACCCAGTTATGACATTTAATAAAGCTTACCTTATCCCTCACTCCTGCAGGATTCCCCCAGCTGCACGATTGGTCCTCCCAAGCCACTTCTCTTTACCACTCTGTCGGTAGCAGGCACTCTGACTTCATCACATATAATGCCGGACCAGCAAAAAATAAAAGGCTCCCACTCCTGGGAAAATAATGGATAAGGTAAGTAAAACTTTTGCTATGTTCTCTCTAGACCAAAAGGAAACCGCCCCCCCCCCCCCCCCCCCCACACTGCTAGGGTAATGTTTGATTGCAACTGGATTTCAGATTTAAATTTTAGTATAAATAATCTTAATCTGCTTTTTAAATACGGATGTGCTCCCTATTTTATCCCATGGTAATGAACCTGCCAAACTGTTGCCATTTACAGAATATACAATCATTATCCTTTCACAAGAAATAGTTGTATAAGTTGGTTGTAAACCCTTACATATACCCATTGATACACAGAGCAAATCCTCCTACATAAATTGTACCTGTTTATCTACAGTCTTCTCTTCTCTTTCAAAGTTCACCTGTTCAAAGTGCCGAATTTGTACCGCTTGTCTGGGCTTCTGCAGGCAGGGTGGGGGGGGGGGGGGGGTTGGAGGGAAGGGACACACCCCCTTCACACAGGAACAGAGCTGAGGCTGTCAATCACATGCTCTGTGCTGGAGCTCCTTCCCCTGTCACCTTTTTTCTCTTGGTGTCAGGAAAACTTATCAGTGACTTGTAAGTGACTCATGCTGATAGCAGAGGAACGGAACAGCAGACATAAATTACACTTAGGGGTTTATTTACTAAAGCTAGAGAGTTCAAAATGAGTGACAATTCTGCATAGAACCTATTTAGCTTCCAGGTTTTATTGCCAAAGCTTAATTGAACAAGTTGAGGTTAGAAGCTGGTTTCTAGGCAGAAATGTGACTAATTTTGCACTCTCTAGTTTTAGTAAATAAACCCCTTAGTGCTCTGGATTGAGACATGTAAACACTACAGAAGGATATGCTTTGTTCATATTTCATGCCTGAGGTTTACAACCACTTTAGCCATCGATTCATGCGTTTTACTGTATTGGGATTATCTCCACCTCAAATATCTCAATATCCTGCTCTGCTCATTATATAGAATTTCACAAATATTACCAGATGAAAGCTAATGATATTGAAGCAACAACCCATCCACCAGTTTTGTGAACTAAATTACATATATAAAGTACCCCTAAAAAAACAATATACGGTATAATTATTCATGTAGTGAGATTTACTGAGCCACACACTAAAACATTTCAGTTAATTAAAGTTATTTATTGTAAAACAAAGCAAACATTATGCTATAGCAAAATTAGCCTAAAGTCGAGGTAAGAGCTATACTGTTACCTTTACTTTACTAAAACTGAGCATGCAAAATCTGGTGCAGCTCTGAATAGAAACCAATCAGCAGGGCCGGTGCTTCCACTAGGCAAACTAGGCAGCCGTCTAGGGAGCATTGCCACCTAGGGGCGCAGCCAGGAGTCGGCACTCTCTCTCCTTTATTAATGACCCTTGTGAGCTGAGGGGAGGGGCGGCAGTGGGGGAGGAAGAAGGAACAGAGGAAGATGCCAGGTGTCTGGGGCAGTGGCGGAACTACCAAGCCTTGGCTTTGGGGGGGGCCCAGAAGGCAGGAAGGGAGCCCACCGCAGTGCTGCCTGCATGATGATCCTCTTCAGCTGGACCTGAGCGGCCTGAACCCCAGGCAGGAAGTGATTCTCTGCACTGAGCTGGTGGGCAGTCGTAATTTCCCTGGGTCGGTATTAAGCAGGGACCGGAGGAGAGCTGAACCTGAGCCAGAGCTCGGCACTGGAAGGCGACACCTTTACTGGAGCAGAAGCGACGAGGCACTGGAATGGTCTGAGGAGGTTGGTGATGAAGGATGTGCGGAGCTCTCTGACTGCTGCTTCTTCCTCCACCAGGAGCCTGTTGGAACTGTGGTGAGCACTGTGGTCCAGAAGAGGAGTAGTGTCCTGGGAAAAGGAGTGCAGGCCACTCTCTTCATACGGGCCAGTGAGTTTCCCCAGAATAGGGGATCTGGGTCCCTGGGTGTGACATGGGGGATAGGGGTCACCGGGTGTAACAGGGGTTCGGGGTCACCAGGTGTGCCATGAGCAATTGGGGTCCCTGGGTGTGCCATGGGGGATTGAGGTCCCCAGGTGTGACGAGGAGGAACATCAGGGTCCCCAGGTGTGACATGGAGGAACATCAGGGTCCCCAGGTGTGACATGGAAAAATATCAGGGTCTCTCCGGGTATGACATGGAGGAACATCAGGAGCCCCTGGGGTGACATATAGGAACATTGGGGTCAATGGGTATGACAGCATGACATGGAGGAACACGGGGGTCCCTGGGTGCCACATGGAGGAACATCGGGGTCAGTGGGTATGACAGCAAGACATGGAGGAATATTGGGGTCCCAGAATGTGACATGGAAAAACATCAGGGTCCCTGGGTGTGACATGGAGGAATATGGGGGTTACTGGGTACGACAGAATAACATGGAGGAACCATCAGATCAGGGTCACTGGGTAGTACATAGAGAAGTTTTTAACCCCTTCCCTTTTTATTTTATTTTTTTTTGGGGGGGGGCGCAAGTAGCTGGTCTTGCCTAGGGCGTATAATAGTTTAGCACCAGCCCTGCCAATCAGCTTCCATATTTCATTGTCAAAGCTTAACTGAACAAACCAAAGTAGCAGCTGATTGGCTACCATGCACAGCTGCTCCATATTCTGAGTGCACCATTTCTAGTAAATATCCCCCATAATTTATCTGGCAGAAAAACAAATAATTCCTGGTAGAACATGTCAATACTGTAAACCAGAGAGTTTTCTATGGAGAAAAGTACTTTGGAAGTCAGGGATTCTTCAAAATGAAACATTTGTGTTTTGCATATAGCAGGAATTTTGTTTTCTTTTTTTAACTTGTACTAGTAATATGAAAGTTAAAAATTGGTTACTATGCACATTCTTCATAGAGTAGGCTGGACTGAAGTGATTGGATCTAAGTTTCCTTGTAAATGTCTGTATATGCATATGTATATGTCTGTATATGCAGCAATCCTACATTCATAAACTAAATCCAGTCATTATATTTGTACATTTACTGTAAGAAAAAGTTCATAGTTCTGGCACTTACCTTATTAATACCATGCACTGTCCGTAGTGGGAGAACTTACAAGAAGGCACAGACCAGCTTTATACTTCCTGGTGTGCCACGGATAACCTCAAATACCGAACCCATTGCCAGAAATATGCCTTTACAGTTATACATTAATCTAAGCTTTCCAACATGTGCTTAATATGATTAGTCAAAGCTTAGCAATGCCAGAGACATTCAAAATGTAATGACAACAAAACAAAGCCATAAGACAATTAGGGTGTGTTTCTTACAACAGCCAATCTATTGGCAACTACTTCCATATAATGCTTCCTTTTTAACCACTTGCCTACTGAGCACTTTCACCCCCTTCCTGCCCAGGCCAATGTCCAGCTTTCAGCGCTGTTGCACTTTGAATCTTCGAATGTCAATTGTGTGGCCATGCAGCACTGTACCCAAATTAAATATTTTGCTTTTTATTTTCACACAAATAGAGATTTCTTTTGGTGGTGTTTAATCACAGCTGAGCAGTGTTGCTCATCTTAGTTTAAAAAAGTAATTAGTTACAGTTACAAATTACTTCTCCCAAAAAGTAATTGAGTTACTGACTCAGTTACCACATAGAAAAAGTAATTAGTTACTCAGCAAAGTAACTGACTTTTTTTTTTTAATATTCTATAATGCAATTACGTTCTATAACATCTTTAATAGCAAATATGTTTATATTAACTGATGGAAGAATAGAAACACTATATACAGTATTTTAGAACATTTGTGGTGACGTGAGCAGCACACTGGTGGTGGGCGGCTGCCTGGATGGTGGTGGCGTGGGCGCTTGGCACACTGGTGGTGACGTGGCACACTGGTGGTGGCGTGGCACACTGGTGGTGACGTGCGCTTGGCACACTGGTGGTGATGTTGCACACTGGTGGTGACGTGGGTGTGGCACACTGGTGGTGACGTGGGCGTGGCACACTGGTGGTGGGTGGCTGCCTGGCTGGTGGTGGCGTGGGCGCTTGGCACACTGGTGGTGATGTGGCACACTGGTGGTGGTATGGTGGGTGGTATGGTGGGTGGCTGGTGGGTGGTGGTGGGGGGTCTGAGTCCTGTCTGTGAGTTTTTTTTTTTGTTACCTGCTGTGCTGGGCTTGCTGGTGGTGGTGTGGCCTCTGGCCTGGCAGGCACACTGTTGTCCGGGTCCCTCTGGCTCCTTCCTCCTGCATGCCTCCAGGCCTGCCTGTCTCTGTGCTTCCCTCCTCCTCTGGGCTGGCTGTGTGTGTTGGACTGGACTCATTGGTGGACTGGTGGTGGTCTTCCTGCTGGCTGCTGCCCACTGCCCTGTGGTGGTGGTGGACTGGTGGTGGAGTCTCCTCTTGGCCTGGGGCTGGGCTATATCGTTATACTGACTGCTGGTCTGTAACACTTTACTGCCCTGCTGCCACTGGTTGACTACTAGAGAGAGAGTGAGAGACTAGTACTTGTGTACACTTCCTTGTATATTTTATTTGGCAGTGCACTGGGCTGGCAGACTGGCACTGTGGGTGGGCGGCAATGGGCCTGGCTGGGTAGGACTAGGATGATGGGATCGCCGCCGGACTCTATGTCCGCTCTCCCCTGTCTTCCTGCTGCTATGCTGGCGCGCTGTTCTGCTGCTGCCGTGCCTGTGAGTGAGACAGCGCCGCCGTGATGTCACGTGAATCACTCGATAAGTCACCTCCTCTTCTCTCTTCAGGACCGCGGACAGCGGTCATAGAGGACTCGGAGAGGGCCGGGGGAATACAATTACATCTACTGCCATCTAGTGGCGGTAGATGTAATTGCGGTAACGGCGTAACGCAGCCGGAAGTAGCTGCAGCGGAGTTACAGGGAAACAATGAGTAATCTGATAGATTACTCGTTACCCTGAAAATTAACTGCGTTAAGTAACGCCGTTTACTTAAACGCAGTTACTTCCAACACTGCCGCTGAGTTTTTCGGCTGAAGAAACAAAAAAAAGACTGAAAATGTTGAAAAAAATTGATTTTATAGTTTTGGATTAAAAACAAGAGGGAAACCGCGCTATTGTGAATGTGCAAAAAAGAAGCTAGCCTGTATGACAACCTGTATGTATAGTAGAAATGTATAAAGTGCAGCGCTAAAAAATGATCAAAAATAAAGTGCATATACAGTGGGTACGGAAAGTATTCAGACCCCCTTAAATTTTTCACTCTTTGTTATATTGCAGCCATTTACTAAAATCATTTAAGTTCATTCTTCTTCCTCATGAATGTACACATAGCACCCCATACTGACAGAAAAACACAGAATTGTTGACATTGTTGCAGATTTATTAAAAAAGAAAAAACTGAAATATCACATGGTCCTAAGTATTCAGACCCTTTGCTGTGACACTCATATATTTAACTAAGGTGCTTTCCATTTCTTCTGATCATCCTTGAGATGGTTCTACACCTTCATTTGAGTCCGGCTGTGTTTGATTATACTAATTGGACTTGATTAGGAAAGCCACACACCTGTCTATATAAGACCTTCCAGATCACAATGCATGTCAGAGCAAATGAGAATCATGAGGTCAAAGGAACTGCCTGAAGAGCTCAGAGACAGAATTGTGGCAAGGCACAGATCTGGCCAAGGTTACAAAAAGATTTCTGCTGCACTTAAGGTTCCTAAGAGCACAGTGGCCTCCATAATCCTCAAATGGAAGACGTTTGGGATGACCAGAACCCTTCCTAGAGCTGGCCGTCCGGCCAAACTGAGCTATCGGGGGAGAAGAGCCTTGGTGAGAGAGGTAAAGAAGAACCCAAAGATCACTGTGGCTGAGCTCCAGAGATGCAGTCAGGAGATGGGAGAAAGTTGTAGAAAGTCAACCATCACTGCAGCCCTCCACCAGTCGGGGCTTTATGGCAGAGTGGCCCGACGGAATATATATAGTGCAAAGATGAAAGTCATCTATGTGGCAATTGATACAAAACACACAAAAGCTTACGCCTAGTGGGTCTAAATGCTGATTTAGACCGACTAGGCGTAAGCTTATGTGAGTCCATTTCATCCGATAAGCCCCTCTCTGATGTTGGTGGTGGTTCCTGTGCACAAGCTTGAATCATTCACTTGGAACGTTTGAAGATTTTTGCTTTTTACTTCACATTTTGGACTTACTCTGGACTTTTTCTTTATTTGTTTATATTACTTAGCCACTATTATCATTGCACCATTTGGCTTTAGTTTATGACTTTCATCTTTGCTCTACAATGTGCACTATATATGCACTTTATTTTTGATAATTTTTGAGCGCCGCACTTTATACATTTCCAAATGTAAAATTTTGCAAACAGGTAATTGTTCTCCTTCACTGATGTGCGATAAGAAGGCTGCACTGATGGGCACTGAATGGAAAAGGGGTTTTGATCTCTAGGATGCCCTATAGTAAGGTTTTGCCACCATCCCTGTAAAATCATTGTGTTTTGGGTTTGGTGCCTCAAACCAAGGTTGTTGGGACTTTAAAGGCAAGAGTAAACAAAGTAAAGTATCATAGAATAAAAATTGAACAGTTTATTTTCAAAAAAGTTTTCCAAGGTAATAGACAAGTTTGTCGTGGATGGGTTTAAGGTCCATCGGTGAGAGAAGTGAATAAGTTAGAAAGGTAGGTGAAAAGGTGAAAAATGGTGACTTTTGATTAACATTTGTCTCTGTTGTTCCGTGCGTGTATTTCAGGCTTGGAACTTTGTTAAGAGAAGAATGTCCAGGAGATTATCCTATGCGTTTTGGCTGTATAGGTATTAGCCTTTTTCAAGGATAAGTCACCATGTCTAGAAACAACAATGAATTGTAAGTTTTTTGCACATATGCAGAATTTAAAGTAAAGTTATGCAATGTGTTTTATATTACATACATCTTTCTTTTGTCTGGTCCATGTGTGAAAGGTTTTCCCCAGGTTTCTAAGTCGCATCAGGAACTAAGGCTGCTTCTATAAATGACGTGCAATTGAGATAAATAACTTGAAAAATGCTATTTTTTAGGAAAAGGAAATAATTGTAGATAAAAAATGATGTTTACTTACAGGCTAAATCATAAAGATTAGCTGTACTGGTAGAATACAAAAAAGGAGTTCCTCAAGATGAGAAAGTTTGTAGCTATAAAATATGTAAGGATTTTAACCACTTTACCACCGGAGGATTTTGCTGTCTTACGTCTGGGCCACTTTTTGCGATTCGGCACTGTGCGACTTTAACTGACAATTGCGCGATCATGCAACGCCGTACCCAAACGAAATCTACGTCCTTTTTTCCCCACAAACAGAGCTTTCTTTTGGTGGTATTTGATCACCTGTGCGATTTTTACTTTTTGCGCTATAAACAAAAAAAGAGCGTTTATTTTGAAAGAATAACAATATTTTTAACATTTTTTTATATGAAATTCCCCCCAAAAAATGTAAAAATCAAATTTTTGGCCAATTTTTTTTCTTCTACCTATGTTTGGTAAAAAAAATCACAATAAGCGTATTTTGATTGGTTTGCGCAAAAGTTATTGCATTTACTAACAAAGGGAAAGATTTCTGTCATTTTTGGTGTTTTTTTTTTTTAACGCGTAATGGCGGCGATCTGCGATTTTTTTTGCGGGACTTCGACATTGCGGCGGACAGATCGGACCCTTGACTGACATTTTTGACACTTTTGGGGGTACCAGTGACATTACTGCAGTAATCAGTGCTATATATATGCACTGTTACTGTAAAAATGACACTGGCAGAGAAGGGGTTAATTTTATTGGAGAGGGAGGGGTTAATGTATGCCTGGTGCTTACTAACGTGTATGGGGGAAGGTGACTGTGTGACACAAGGACAGATCGAGGGTTCCACTATGCTGAACCCTGCAATCTGACCCTGCCTGTCACTTAGGAGATCCGCCCGCTTGTGTTTACACAAGCAGGCGGATCTCCACACTCGATTCCCCGACGATCGGGGAAGAGCAGCGGCGATTGCCACTGCTCCTCCCCTGACCCGACTCCCGCTGTGACCGAGAAAGGGGAGTGTCTGGCGACGTAGGTCTACGTCGCCAGACGATAACTAACCACTTTGCCGCAGTAGGCTCAACGTGAGCAGACGGCAAGTGGTTAAGTATGAATGATTGAAAAAGAAGATGAGATGAACAAAGACAATAATTATAAAAATAAAGTATAAATGAAGACCATCATTTCATGGTGGGTATTGTGTCTTTGAGCAAGGGTGAAAAGCTTGCTATTTGGGGCAAAAAAGCAAACCTGAGAGCAGCCTTCTATGGTTCTATTTGGAATAGTAACACTTACTTTTTGTCAGGTATAGCAGAAAAAACAGCTCAAGGTGCAGCATCTTCCTCAGCTGGAGAGAAGTGATTCCCTGGGTGTGTTCCCCGGCCTTATAAAGCGGCACTTCCTTGTTGCGCAGGTGTCAAATCAGGCAGCTGCGCATCCAGGATGCTGTGCGGTCGTTATATGTAGGCCGCCGGCATGTGCTATGGAGTTTGGAAACCCCGGTTGGGGGGAAATCTGAAGAGGCAAGCATTGCCATCCTTTTAAACTCCTAACGCCCCAATCATTGATCGGGGCTTTCCATGCCGGGTGCGATAAAAAAGAAAAACTGAGGGTGATCATCACATGTGGAGACTTGACATATTGACAGAATAATATGTTAAATATAAATATATATATATATATATATATATATATATATATATATATATATATATATAAAGATAGTCATATATAATTTTGAACAAATCAAAAACTTAATTATTATGGATACATTTCAAGATATCTTGTATTGTATTAATAGCAGTTGAAATAAAAACAAGGTTGGAGGTAACACAGATTGTGCCTGGTAGGGGGAACGAGGAGAACAGTCAATGTTAGGCATAGATGGTGTACTTCCTTGGGATGGGCATATTTTTTGGTATAAGTCTTATGGCTGAAAGATGGGAGGTTTACTTGGGTAAACATAATTGTATTTACAGAGAAAGAGATTTTTTTTTTTTTTCTCTCAGTCTAGAGAGCAGAACCGAGAAAAAAATCTCTTTCTCTGTAAATACAATTATGTCTATAATATAACATTTATTAAAATAAAATTTATAATATAACATAATGACATTATAAATAACATTTATTTATAAAATAACAGAGCCATCACTAGACACAAATACAAAATGTTTGCTAGGTCACAGTGAAATTTCTTGATCACTATAGCTTCAAAGTTACTGGCATTTGTAAAACATGAATGGTTGGCTAAGAAATAAATATTATTTTTATCTTAGATCTGTACCTACAGGGAAATATTCTTTGCACTGCTAATTTACATATAAACAGTAAGCATTAAATACATCTGACTTAGTACTGTGTTCATTTGGATTTATTGTTCAGGACACATTATGACAACATAAAAATGATATTTCAATGATGATTAGTTTGCCGGGCAGCTTAGCAACCATCAGTTGAAGACAGTATGAGGAAATGTTACTTATTTACCTTGCTGGGTAGGGCCACCTGTAGTTTATGAAAGCTAAGTTAAACCTAAGATAGTATTAACTGCATAGGACATTATGCCAGTAATCTAGATTTAAAAAATGTTTGACAATAGAACTGATCACTACACAAAATTATCAATTTGCCCAGTGAAAAAAGTATTAAATATTAATCTTAATATTATTCTTTAGAATATGCCCTGCTCCCTGAGGGGAGGGGCCAGGGTATTGTTGATGAACTCTTTGAGCAGCTCTACACAGTAGCAGCGGCATATTTGAACTCATCACCCATGGATATTTTATTTGACTGTACAGACTGGTGCTCTCTCGCACCAGACCCATGTGAGTGATTTTAGCTTCATACAAATAAAAAGTTTTTGTATCAATGGTATTTGCACTATGTATTTCTACATCCTTTTCCTGCATGCCGATGGCTGAGGTTGAGGCTGAGGTTCACCGTTCACGCCTGATGATTGGGAGCTATCACCTTGGAGAAAATCAGACTGCCACAGTGGGAAACCCCAGTGGATGGCTGAGTGGGCTGATCTGAGGAATTATTCATTACCAACAAAGAGCGGGTTGTAAAGATCTATATGTGGGTGCAAAATGACATCCTTTGAGGTAAGCACATACCCTTAAGGGGAGTTATTAGAAGAAAGGGGGATTGCCATCACCAACCCATTTGCAGGATTGTAGCAGTGGAAAATCTAGGCCAGGGTTAATGAAACACTGATGATTGGAATTAAACAACAATAAGGACTTTAACATTATATTTAATATTTTGTTACTGATTGTTACAAATGTATCACAATATTATTGTTTATGCTAGCTGATTTAGAGCTGGTTCACACTACCACGACCAGAAAGTCGCCCCGTGACTTGAAGAGACTTGTTTAGAGACTTGGAAGAGACTTGGAAGAGACTTGTGCACTACTTTGAAGAGACAGGCGACTTTGTCTGTGGGGAATGCCTGGCTAATCTCTTTCTTCTTCCTGGAAAGTCTGATAACAAGTCGCTTCAATTAAGATAAGGAGGTGACTCCCATTGAAGTATATGGGACAGTCGGATCACAGGTCGCCTCAAAGTAGTACAGGACCCTTTTTTGAAGTCGGAGCGATTTCAGTAGTGCCAATTAAGACGGCACTGATTGATTAACATTGCTTTTGTTATGTCAAGCGACCTGGGGCTACACAAGTCGCCTCACAAGTCGTGCTAGTGTGAATGGGCTCTTAGTGTTTCTAGCATTTACATCTGCAATCTCACTAGGTTTATTTTCACATTAACCGCTTCCCGACCACCCACCGCAGATTTACAGAGTGGCTCTGCTGTGCGAACCGACGTAGGTCTACGTCGGTCGCGCGCGGGAAGCTAGGGGGCGAGCGTGCGCCGCCGGCGGTGCGCTCCCATCCCCACTCAGCAGTGGGGAAGCCGGTGCGTGTGGCAGGCGGCTCCGATTGCCACCTGACACCGGCGATTTTCTCCCCGCAGAGAGAAGGACGGTCGGCTGATGTAAACACACCTGTCCTGCTATGTAGGATTGCATGTCTCTGTGATCATTTCACAAGCCACGCCCCCCCCAATCGCAAAATAGGGCCTGGTCAGGAAGGGGGCAAATCCTTCCGGGGCTGAAGTGGTTAATCACATTTTTCATTTAATTTGTGCTGTAATTGGATATATCAGCACAACACCTGGATTTCACACAGGGAGTTGTAATGAAGGTTACACTCACAATTTGTAGGATGATTTGTGTTATAATTGTATAATGGCACATGAACATGCAGGCAGTTAGGCTGTAATATCTCAGTTGTCTATATAATTTATTTATTTCGTTTGTAATCACAGATCACAGCATTGTAAAATGGATACACATCCATGATAGAGATTGAAAGCGCAGCACTCTTTAAACACTTTATGCCCTGCCCATAGTCACATTCACCTTATTTGCAAAAGGACAAAAAACTGGAATCCCCCTAAACATATGGGACTTTAAAGGGCAACCAGTACACCAGAAATAGTTTTAAAATATTCATTTATTTTGGTACATATTAAAAAGATTCCAAGAATAAGAGAAGAACAGAAAACATAATACATTTCACAGCCTTGTATACAAACATCATATGCATGAATACATGTATCTAGCATTTTGCTGTCTCCAATAAAGTTGACACGTTCTAGGTCAGCGCCTTTGTTCAGAGGTATTTTACAGGAGATGCATCTGTTCGAAAGTATGCTATGAAATAGAAAAACAACATTGTAATAATTGTACCGGCAGGGTAGTATACTGACCTCATTACCACTCATGATGTACCTACCACCAAGCTGATCAAAGTGTAGTGTGGCCGTGTTGATGTTAAAAGAAGAAGTCACTGCTCTTGCCTGGATGACAGAACGAAACAGGCACCACAAATAGGGTTGTCCTGATGTCCAGACACCCTAGGGAGGATCATGGGAAAAAAAAGAAGTGGAGTATTCCTTATATACTTACATAACATGTAGTTAAAAAGCTGACTCCTCCTGTGTGGTTGTATGCTATGGATGGAACATCACTGGGTACTTTTACATAGTGAAACAAATACACACTTCCCGGCAACCAGAACAGGAGAGAGGGGAGGGGGAAAATCTTTTTGCCACCCTGTAATGTCTAAATAAACAGCAGTCAGGCTATGTAATATCTAGGAGGGGGGTTTCAGAAATCCTATGTAGCAAGTATCAGAGTCCAGGATTTAGTGTACCCTGAGGGTGTAGTGTACCCTGAAAATACAGGGCCGGAGAGGTCCATGGTTTTTGTCTATTCCCTTTTGGTATGTGTGTGCAATGTTTTGTCCTTCCCAAGCGTCGAATCGAGTGTCCACTGGCTCTGGGACTAAATATGGTGCCAGACACCCGCTCATGCACGCCCGCCAGTCACTGCACATGCGGGAGATGCGACCAATGGGACTAATTGGCTGATGGCTGTAGAGCACACAGCGCCACCCCCACATCCAGCAGGGTGGCGCTATGCATTCCAAGGCTGCACCAGCCCATACAAATGGGTCCAGCACACCAAGGACCGCCCACCCGAGAGTCAGGGGAGGATCAACAGGGGCAGGACAGCCACTGGACAGCCCCCTGGTGACAGTAGCCACATGGGAGCCCCCTGTGCGACAGGTGGAGGCGGCTGTTCTGGCCCAGGACAGGACTGCCATCAGTTGCTAGGTCACTCAGTAAACAGAAACAGCAATTCCCAATGTTAAGGCCTATGAAAAATTAAAGCATAGATGAAATTCTGTCAGCATGGGATACCTTCGGAGAGGGAAGGTAAAGGAAGGTTGGAGTAGAGTAAGGGAGAGATATAAGAGGAAACAATAACAAGAGGCACAAACTTGAGTGTTATGTCAAGTAATATGAGCACCCTATAACATCCTTCCTTTGGGAAAAATTCACCTAATGCAATCCCTCTGATGAAACAGAGATAAGGGATGCGGTTTTACATAACTTGTATATATCTACATGAGAGTGTCTGCCTGTTATGTATGCACTCTTTTTACTGGTGTCTACATTTATCAAACATTTTAGAAATCATAGCTAATTCATATATGGAATGTAATTCAATAAAGGATTCACACACTTGCATAATTGAACAACATTATTTCCTGCAATAAACTATGTTTTATGACTGAATATATCAACCAAAGTTTAATTACACATTTAATATTTATAGCCTGCAAATCCCCCATCTTTCTGTTATTTTTCACAAATTCCTGATGTAAATCCCTCTAAAAAGGAGCGATAACTGACCAAGTAATTTAGACCCATGAGAGCTACTGGCGTGTAATATCTTGCTTCCAGCTCTTTCTTTTCGTTATAGTGTGCTGGAAAGTTTTCCATCCTGTTCCTTCATGATAGTAATATCTTGAAACGTTATTTTCCCTTGATTTAAGGACATCATAATTTCAGATTAAATGTATTTCTGTTCATTGCCATAATGCATTCCTCAAGAGACCTGACCGACCCATTCCAAATCAGAAACACATCATCTATGAAGCGATACCAGATCATAATATTATTTGTGAGTAGTGTTCATTTTTCGTCTGACAGAAAATACTGTTCCCACTCACCAAGGTACAGATTGGCGTAAGACGGGGCACAACATGTCCTCCTGTACCTGGAGGAAGTGTGAGCCATCAAAAGAAAAGATATTATGTGTAAGAATGTATTCAAGGGACAAGAGTATGAATTCATGCAACCCCTGGTAAATTCTTTGGGACTGGGATAGGATTTTTTTAGCACTAAGATGTCTTGCTGGTGCGGTATGGAGCTGTATAGCGATTCAACGTCCACTGACACCAGCAGGGCATCCCGGGGTATGTGAAGTCCCTCCAAGTTTTGTAAAAGGAGTACTGTGTCTCTGATAAATGAGGTTTGTCATGAAAGGTCTCAGCTGCTCATCAATTAACTTGCTCAGGTTTTCCATGATCCCATCCAGAGATGATGGGTCTCCCTAGAGGATTTTTGGTATTTTTGTGGACTTTAGGTAAACTATAGAAAGTTGTTGTTTTGGGGTGGCTAGTGCGTATAAATTCCCAGGTCTGTTTACTGATGACATTGTTTAAATATGCATTTTCTACCAAGAGGTAAAACTCTTGGTTATATTTATCAATTACAGACCTAGAACCCGGTCTGTACCAATCTTTGTACATTTTCATGCACATCAATTTGTACTGACTATTGTTTATAACTATGTTACTTCCTTTATTTACAAAAGGATGAATTTGCATGAGGTGAATGGGCCTATTGGCAAACAGCCATATTCAGTGAGCATTCAGATAGCCTGGGGGAATCTACTGGCAATAGCTTTCCATGCTGCTGTAACTCTAGTGTATACTTTCAGCTCCATAGGAAGCTATTGCCAGTATAATGTTTTTTGTTTGTTTTTTTGTAATTTTTCATTAGGCTCCTTTCAGACGGCCGCTCCGCTGCTTAAGTCCGCTGCGGGACTTTTTTTTTTTTTTTTCACGGAGCGGATGAAATTTCTGTCATCCGCTCCGTGTGCCCGCATATCATCCCATCCGTTTGCGGATGATATGCGGACATAATGTAAGTATATGGCATTGCGGATGTCAGCGGATGACACCGCTGACATCCGATTTTCCTTCCTTTCCGTTTTTTACACGGATGGAAAAATGGGGTTCTGTTCCATTCGTAAAAATGGAACAGAACTGAAAGGAGGAAAATCGGATGTCAGCGGATGGTATTCCGCTGACATCCGCAGTGCCATTCACTTACATTGATGTCCGCAAATCATCCGCAAAAAAATAGGATGATTTGCGGACACACGGAGCGGCCGTGTGAAAGGACCCTTATTTTTTTATTTTTTGTAATATAAAAATAAAAACAGCAATGGGAATGCAACGTGTTTTCCTAGGTACACAGCCAGAGTGCTCCATCAACATTTTGCATCTGGTAAACCTTCTATCAAAGAGTAGGTCGTGTTATTAATTGTGCTCACTTGTTTCAATCCTGTCTCTCGATAATCCAGTCACCTAAAATCAAATAAATTCTAGGGGGGGAAAAAAAACTGTGTTGTAGCATGTATGGCATAATCAAATTGTTAAAAAATCTTAAATTAAATGATAAAATAAAATCAATGAAGTGAGACGCTATTAGAAAAATATTTTAAAATGGATGCAATTTTAAAAAAACAGAGCACATTGAATGGCATCATAAAAAGTAGATACTCCCAAATACAAAGAATGATATGCATATAATCAGCATGGGCCCTAACTAACATTAGTACTAAATAATTATGCAAATGAATTTGTACAGATGAAGTATTACTCACTGTATCACTAACATATTTCATTGTTTACACTTGTCTATAAATAAATGTTTGACTAAGCATGGAACATATCAGCAGCTACTTACCTTTCAGAGTGGGACTGATTTAAAACTGAAGATCGCAAAATCTGGTGTAGCTGTGCATGGTAGCCAATCAGCTTCTCACTTTAGCTTGTTCAATTAAGCTTTGGCAAAAAAAAAAAAAAAATGGAAGCTGATTGGTTCCTATACAGAGCTGCACTAGATTTTGCGCTCCTCTGTTTTAGTAAATCAACCCCAGTCTGCCAGAATTTTGATTCTATTATTCTTGACAGTCTGTGTGCTTCAACCAAGGGAGAGCTGCACCACCTACTGTCAGAAGTAAGGTACTGCATTGCAGGCACACTGCAGCTTAACACTGGATTTCAGTAGAACCATTCACATTAAGGGTAATAATTTCTGCACAGAGGTACTGTTTTTTCTGCGTCCACCACTGATGTTCATGACCGCTTTTAGAAATCCTCATTTTTTTTCTACAACATTCTTAATATTCTTGGGGAAATTCTATTTGTGCCATTGTAATTTTTAATGTTGATCTCCATCTTAATTTTTGATGCAGTTTTGAGAATAATTCATAGCAATAAACAGCATGTGAAACATTTTATATACCATATTTTTAGTGAACAAGATAAGTTGACATACAAAAGAATCAAGGTGTGTGATGGACAAGATATAGCAACACTAATAGTGAAACATGATTTCTCGGTAGGCAGCAGTAGGCATATATCAGTTTAAAGCCTGGCCCTAATCTCTTGCATCCTTTTAATTTGCTTCCAATAATGCAAAGCATGCACATTAGCAGTCTAAAGACGTGTTATTCTGCATTTTAGGATGCGCATTGGTTTTTCAATGCTTAGATGGGGTCTCTAAAGCTGGTCATACATTATACAATTTTCTTGTTCTATTTCCTCTAGATTTACCTTCAACTATGTAGTGCAAGGGCCTGCCTGATTGCATACAAATTAAAAGTGTTTAGGTTTGACCTTATAATATATGGTTTTGGTAAATGTAGAGAAAAATTGTACAAGAAAATTGCATAATGTATGGCCACAATTTGCATTCAGCACGTTTGGGTCTTCTGGATAACACAGGACAGCAAAAAATATGGTATGTGACTGCTATACAGTATGTCAATTGTGTTGAATCATTTCCACATACTAAAAGGGAGATCTATACAGCTAGATTCCACTTACCAGCATGCTCTGCACAGCAAAAGGACAGGACCTGCGAGTTGCTAAAGCAGCAGGCAGGCCAGGGAGGGAGATCAGTCAGACTGCAGATCAGTGCAGTCACCAGTGGACTACTATTACCAGCCTGTGCGGGGAATACTAAGGCCCATTTTGCATTGTGATAATGCGTGCGGTACATGTGTTTGTGCAATGCAGTGCTATTCATTCTAAATAGCATCCCTGCACTGCTTGCCGATAGACCTGCATTGCAGTGCTGCACAGCTCATGGAAATTTACTAAAGTGTATTATGCTGCCAGAAATTCTATGTGCACCTTTTTGGGTCTGTTCTCTTCCATTAGGCAATTCAAACGAACTGCCTGCCTTTTATCAGTGCACATTAACTTGCGATATGTGTTAATGTTCGAGTGCCAGTGCATAGCAATAGCCCTCAATCAATTAGAATTTTCTGAATTAGAAAGCAGTGGTTTCTCAAAAAAGACTGGTCTTGGCTTTTCCAAGCATAGAGCAAAGATTGGTCAAGTATTTTTCATTTTGAGAGGCTAGGGGACGTTTATAGGTAATAATTACATTAACATAAAATAAGAAGCAAGAAGTTGCAAAATAAAAACTAAATGAAAAAATCTGATGCATAAGAGACACCTAAATGAACACTTCTATTACGGTCTATTACATTTTAGCCTCAATGAAATATGACTTTTTAAATCACTTAGAATCTTTTTTTTATTCCAGAATATTATTGCATATGTTTATTCACCAACTTTACACATGTTGCAGAGGAGGTGAGGAGGTGGTTTACTATTACAAAAATAGTACTAGATATGATCAGCCTGTTAAGAGTTTAACATAAAATATATTTTAGCACTTATACAGTAAAAAGAAATAATCAAGGATCTTGCTAATACGCTGCTCAATCAATTTCTGGCATCTTTAAAGAACTCCTCATAAATCCAGGCATGTTCCTATACTGTATTCTCAGTGAAAATACTTGCACATTCCATGCTCAAAAATGTAAAACTGACCTCATTGTGCAGACATAGACACATTCCCTGGTATCTTTATACAAGACCACGATTAGAAATCATGGAGTTCCACACATCCTACCTGGCAAGGCCCCCTACCCCACCATGGTCACCCATATGAGAAGAATGAGGTGGCCTGCTAAAACAAATTGTGGGTGTGGAAAAATTTAGCTAACAGTGGGAGAGGCTTTAAATTGTAAGACCTGCATACATAGTACCAGGATTGAAAGTATATAATGTACAAATTGTTGGGGTTGAGTTTGTGTAATGTAGAGAGTGCAGAGATCAGGAATCTCCTTGGCCTTCCTATAATCCTTTTATTCCTGGCATACTGCATGCTGCTCTAACATCAATCCAGATCTCCCCAATGTATAACTCTATACCCAGCACAGTACCCCCTTAATCCCTCCATCCATCACTTACCATGAACATAAAATGTGCTAAACCAGGGTTAGGCAGAGATAGAGATTAATCTAATAAACATGGTAGTGATCAAGCAGGATAACTGGGGTGCAGTACACTTGTTTTTTTTAAGGAGATAACTGAGCAAGACCCCACCAAAAAGTAGGAAATGTTTGACGAGTTCAGAGGTCAGTAGAGTGTAACACAGAGTTCAAAGGTCAGCAGTGTGTAACGCAGAGTTCAGAGGTCAGTAGTAGAGTGCAGGAGTACACACATACATCTCTGTACACATCAGAAAAGGGTCCTTGTTTTAACACTACCAGTCTGGCAGTGAGGGTCTGTCGTCACAGCTTGATGTCCCTCTGGCACTATCATTCTCTTTTTACCTACTTCTATTCAACTGATTATAGGAATCTGTTTTGCTCCGGGCACGCCAGACCTTCCACAATGATAACAACGAAAAAAAGAGAATCAAAAGGTATTTATTGGCCCCAGAGCTAGCAATCAGAGTTAAAGTACAGTTTGCTAACTAACCCTGATCTGTCTCTATGCAGTTTTATCTATCTTTTCTCGACAGCAGCTTTCAGTCAGTATGGTTGCATAAGAAAGCGCCCATTATTGGCTCTACTGAGTCAACTGACCCAAGTTGTAAGGCCCTTGCAGTGCATTATAGTTACAAATAATTGCCACAGTGAAATTCACTATTAATTCACCCAGTCCACAAATCTTGACCAAACAGGATTCACCATGCACCCAAGAAACTGATGAACCCAAATCATCCTTAGCAACATGTAGTTCCAAAAGAATAGGAGTCTTTGGGGTTGATTTACTAAAGGCAAATAGATTGTGCACTTTGCAAAGTGCAGTTGCGCTCTGCAAGAGCAGTTGCTCCAAAGCAAATGAGCTAAACTTTCACTTTGCAAAGAATACCCAATCACATGCAAGGAAAATAAAAAAAACAGCATTTTTGCTTGTACATGATTGGATGATGGAAGTCATCAGAGCTTCTGCTTATTTACTAAGCTCTGGAGCAGCTGCACTTGCAACCCCTATGCATCCAGATGAATAAAATACATACAATGACAATTTCTTCATAATGTTATGTAATTTGTCCTTTTTATTCAAATTTAAAAAAATGATCTTTCGTTTTAATATTTACTTAGTCATATTATTACGCAGACTTTAGCTGCCTATTTATTCAGAAACCACTACAAGGGAAAAGGAATGACACAAGGAAATGGGGAACTGCAAGTAGCAGGTTGAGGATGTTCTAAAACACAGATGACCTCATGATGGAACTGGACAGAAGAAAGCTTGGAAACATAATGGAAAAAAGTATATTTGAGTCAGGCCTTCAGAGAAGAAATTCAAAATTAACACTGGGCTGCAGGTAAGCAATTAGCTATTTTCTGAAGACTAGAGAAGATTATTCATGTATATGATTAGCAATACCCTCATGGTTTTGGGCACCAGCAGACACTACTAGTCAACCGATTGTAGAGAGAAAGATTGAATGGACATTTACACGAACTTGATGTGAACACACTAGAGAAAATGTAAGCTATAGACCACCACATTTACTTACACAAGCTTAATGTATTACTATTCATATTATTTTGCTATTTTAATATTATTTAGGTTTGATAATTAGTGCAAAAATATCTGAAGTCATAATCAGCATGTTCTTTCCAAAGCAAATTAGGGACTCCCACTCACACATATGTTTTATTGAGCCTCTGTGTTACAAATATAAGCTTGTTACAGCAAATGTAATTTTTATTTACCTAAAATTGTACTTATATAACCTGTTGTATTGCTTGAAAAATACATTATTTCAATATCTTATCTGGTTTTACGAGTCTGTCTCTGACTGACAGATTTATAGAGCTTGATGTAATAAAGGAGTAGAGTACGTTTCATCCTGAAAATCAAATGTTCAGCAAGCTTAGCAAATAAAGTACTACTGTGTTCTTTTTATCATCCCAATATGTGCAAGCAAAAATACAATAGTTTTTTTTTATTTTATTTTATTTCTCTTGCACATGACTGGCTACTCAAAGTAACTAGAGGGGTTGATTTACTAAAAGTGTAGAGTGTAAAATCTGGTGCAGCTGTGCATGGTAGCCAATTCGCTTCTAACTTCAGCTTATTCAATTAAGCTTTGACCAAAAACAAAATAATTGAAGCTGATTGGTTTCTATTCAGAGCTGCACCAGATTCTGCAGTCTCCAATTTTAGTAAATCAACCCCTGCATGTCTATGGGCTCTTTCACACGGACAGACTCTGCCCACAGATTCGCCTACTCATGTCATGGGGTTGATTTACTAAAGCTGAAGACTGCAAAATCTGGCGCAGCTGTGCATGGTGACCAATCAGCATCAACATTCAGCTTTCTATTATATAAATCTTTTTATTAAATTTTCATCACAGAAACATTGACAACAGGGGAATACAATTCCCAAGGTAAACAAGGAATGCAAGTAATACTGTATCACATAACAGATGCAAACATAGCATTAGTTGAATTAATAACAATGAGTAGAAACGTAACTATATTCATGAAACCTGTAGTCATAGGACTTCTTCCAAGGGAACCAGATAACACACAAAGTAAAAATCATCCTAGCTGCCACTATATGTCGTCAAAAGCATATCACAGTAAAAGTATACCCCTTTGTTAGATCAAACACTTCCGAAACCCCTACGACCCAGGCAAGGACACCCCCATTGGGATCCATACTGTGTCCAAGCCTGGGCCGCCAGGGCCCGGCCTGCTAGACTCGAAATTCTTCAGTAGATTCGGGGCGGGTTTATGATCTATTAAGCCAAGAAATCCAAGGTTGCCAGAGCTTAGTCATACGGGCAGTGGATTGATTTTTCAGTGATAGAGATCTCTCGTAGGAGAAATTGGTAGAAACCGTGTCAATCACTCCCTTGATTGGTGGCGTCTCTGCCTGTCTCCAAGATCGAGCTATTAGTAGTCTTGCCGCAAGTAAGCAGTGGGTCACAGTATGTCGCAGATCATAGTGAAGGTGCTCACCTCCTATGGATAGGAGGGCCATACCCGGGTCTGGGTTGATACGAGTGTTAGTCACGTCTGAGATTAATGAGAAGGTGGCCTGCCAAAATGGTTGTATATGGGGACATTGCCAGAAGATGTGGAAGAGAGTACCTACTCCTCCACATGCTCGCCAACATTTACCGTCATTATTCACGTCAAATTTATGAAGCCTGTCTGGTGTGAGATACCAACGAAGCGAGAGTTTCAGAGTCAGTTCCCACAGGTTGGAGTTACAAGTCGATGAATATATTAATCTCAGTGCCTCTGTCCATTGTTTGTATGTGAATTCCATCCCCAAGTCCCTCTCCCATTGAACATGGGGGAGTGACCTGGAGAAAACCGATTTTTGTTGTAGAATATTGTAGAAAGTAGTGATGCCCTTGACCCTGGGGGATGAGACAGAGGAAAGAAAGTTCCAAGCCTGAGTCTGGATTTTTAATGGCCATTGTGGAATAGAAGACAAGAAATGGCGTGTTCTAAGGTGTAGGAAGAAGTCAGCATCGGGGAGGTGATATTTAGCTTGCAGGATAGGGAAAGGGAGAGCTATACCGTTGTCATAGAGATCATTGATACTGTTTATGCCTCGGGATTGCCAAGATTTGAAACAGGAATCCGGTATTAATGAATGGAGGGCCGATATAGGTATTGGAAGGTCTACAGTATCTAGGCCTACTTCGTTTTGGGATACCAATATTTTCCAAGCGGTAGCCGAAGCCACCATAGGGGGAGGAAAATGGGAAGGAATTTTTGTCCCCAAGGACGTAGCCATCAGCCACGCCGGGAGGTCCGATCTGCTACAGTAAGAGGCCTCCATAGTCCGCCATAAAGTATAAGATGAGGGATCAAACCATTCATGGAGCTGAGTCAGGATAGAGGCTAAATAGTAGTCGTAAATATCCACCATTCCAGCCCCCCCTGAGATCGATGTTTAACGAGTCTAACATGAGCGCATCTAGGTCTCCTACTCTGCCAAATATAAGAGGAGATAAGTGATTGAACTGAGCGAAAAAACGTTTTTGGGACTGGGATCGTCACGGTCCTGAAAATGTAAAGGAGTTGTGGAAGGTACATCATCTTAAACGCTGCTAGCCTCCCTAGCCAAGAGAAACAATGAGATTGCAAATGTTTAAGGTCAGCTTGAAGTCGGTCACGAGCAGGGATGTAGTTATGTAGGAAGAGTGTTTTCGGGTTCGCTGTTAGTTTAATACCGAGGTATGTGATAGTGTGTTCTGCCCACAAGTAAGGGAACTGAAGTTGCAACAGTGCACTAGTAGAAGCATCCACACCAACATTAAGAATATGCGACTTGGTTTCGTTGACCTTATACAAGGATACTTCCCCAAACCATTGCAGGATCTTTTGGATTTCAGGCAGGGAACCAGTAGGATTAGCGATCATGAGGATAACATCGTCTGCAAATAGACTTATTTTATGTTGAACACCCGCTACATCAATCCCCGAGATACGAGAGTTTGATCGAATGTGTTCAGCTAAGGGTTCCATAACCATATTAAATATTAGGGGCGATAGCGGGCACCCTTGCCTAGTGCCGTTGGTGATTGTAAAAGGGGTGGAGATCGCATCCGGAGTGCGGACCATTGCCGAAGGATTCGAGTATAAGGCCATTATGGCGCCATACAGGAAGCCATGAAATCCAAATTTGCGCAGGACCGCTGATAAAAAGCCCCAGTGGACCCTGTCGAACGCCTTCTCTGCATCCAAAGACAGGAGCAGAGAAGGCGTTCCGTTGTTCCGAGCGTGGTGAATGGCATTGATAACCCTCCTTGTTGCGTCAGAAGCTTGGCGACCTTTAGTAAAACCTGATTGGTCTTTGTGAATAATTGTCGGGAGGATATGAAGTAACCTGGTAGCAATAATTTTAGCGTACAATTTTGCATCCATGTTCAGGAGTGAGATTGGCCTAAAATTTTGTGTCTGAGTGGGTTCTTTCCCAGGTTTAGGTAAAGTCACTATCATGGCGCTAAGCATTTCCTTTGGGAAGGAGGAGGAGGTAGCAGCAGAGTTGAATACTTTAGTCAAAAGTGGCGTGAGTAGATGAGAGAATTGTTTGTAATATTCCGCCGTGTACCCGTCCGGGCCAGGGGATTTCAGGTTGGGAAGGGATGAAATTGCTGTACCAATTTCCAGCTCAGTGAATGGCTGATTAAGGACCTCCAGTTTGTCGGGGGGAACTTCGGGAAGATCTATAGTACCAAGAAAGGCGGCAATATCTGCTGGACAAGGTTGCTGACTACCCGGATCAGCCTGGATATTGTAGAGGGTTTCATAGTACGCGCTAAATGCGTTAGCGATAAGATTGGGCTTAAGAAGCTTTTCTTTAGAGTGGGGATGGTAAACGAATGGTATTCTAGCTTTAATCCTCTGTCCCTTAATCCGAAGGGCCATGGCTTTAGAAGCCTTTTGCCCAGTGGAGTAAGAAGTCGTTTTCCATTTCTTAAGGGAGTCGCTATATTTTTCTAAAAGCATGGTTCTTATTTCCTGTCTAAGTGAGAAGATTTTATTGGTGAGGTACCCTGAGGGGTTTTGCTGGTTTTGGGAATCAAGGGAAGAGAGTTGTTTTGTCAACTCGTCCATACGCTGCGACCTCCTTCTCCTCTCTCTAGCACCTATTTGCATAAGCACCCCCCTCAAAACTGCCTTGTGGGCATTCCACACTACCAGCGGGTCTGAGTCATCCAGTAAATTATCCGATAGGTAATTCTGCAAGTGTTGCTGCACTTCTGACAAGTAGGTGGGGTTTTTTAGTAGATGATTATGCAGCCTCCAAACAAATGGAGATTGGGCATGCTGACCTAGGGTCAGCGTGGTAGTCAAAGGTGAGTGGTCAGACCAGGTAGCAGTGTGAAGTTCCACCGAGGACACATATTCCAACATTTTTCTGTCTGTTATACACAAATCTATACGTGAGTATGTGCCGTGACGCGGGGACAGGAACGAAAAGTCCCTCTCCGACGCATGACAGCACCTCCACACGTCATACATTTCCTGAGACCAAAGATATTTCGACAGAGAAGCATTAGGACGTTTAGGTTTGGCCGTTGAGTCCATGTTGCTGTCAGGAGTGAGATTAAAATCACCACATATAAGGAGATTCCCAAAATCAAGGGCCTTAGCTTTGGCCACTACTGATCTAATGAACGAAAGTTGGTGTTGATTCGGGGCATATAAGTTCACGATGGTAAAACGTTTACCCAAGATCGTGCACTGAAGTATGATGTATCTCCCCTTGGGGTCAAGTATATCGGCATGGTGGTGAAAGTCTATGGAGTCTTTGACCGCAATAAGAACACCCTTCCGCTTCCTCTTGCAAGATGCTAGGTACATGTATGGATAATTTTTATGGGTGCACTTCGGTGTAGCATCCTGTGCAAAATGGGTTTCTTGAATACAAAGTATGTCCCCCTTCAGAGATGAGGCCGTAGCCCATAGAGATGACCTTTTGGCAGGGTGGTTCAGACCACGCACATTCAGTGATACTATGTTAATGGACATGGTAAGTGATGAGGTTGCAATAAGACTTCAGTGTGAGAAAGGCACCAGTGAGCACGTTATGTGGAGAGGGTGATCTCCAAAGAATTGACAGTACCTGAAGGTCCAATGCTCATGTAGAGGCGGCAATCTATTTGGATGTGAACTTTTTGCGGTCCAGGAAAAAAGCAGACACTGGCGGGTTTCATAGAGGTTCGGTATCTCTGGGTTATCTGGTGACGATAGAAAATGTCTCAGATGTAACGACCAGCAGGAACTTCCGATATGTTCAGATGAGGGTGGAAGATGTCTCTACTCTGCAATAAAACACGTAGGGAGAGAAAACAACAGAACAAGTGGAAAAAATGTGAGCTTGCGTTCAAAAATGACAAACTGGTAACAGGTGAGAATCAGCAAGTGGTATCCTGGGTCAGGCTTGCTGATATAAACAGGGGGTAAATCCACCTCTGGTGGAAACAAAGGTGCACAGAAATCATTCAAAAGTGGGCCGGCCGGGCCATGTGTTGCTCAGTATGGGGAACTCAGTAGAGTCACGGTGTGAACCTTTGCCTGGAGCTGCTATGATGATGCCCCTGGGATGGAGGCGGGGTACGATGTGGGAAATCCGGAGGGCCCCTCGGAGGGTCGGGGATAATACCCCAGGAATGGAGCAGTTTCATCCCTCCTTCCATCGTGGAAATAGTGTGAGGTATCCCATTGTACGTGACCAGAAGGGTAGCTGGGTGGCGCCATTTATATGTAACTTTGTGGTTCGCCAGGGCCTTGGTAAGTGTTTTAAGCTGCCTGCGTTGTTGCAGCGTGTGCTGGGATAAATCAGCGAACAATTGTATTTGCGAGTAGGGGGCTGGGAGAGTGCCCAGTGCTCGGGACGCTTGCAGGATTTGCTCTTTTGCAGGATAGAAATGAACTCTTAAGAGGACATCCCTGGGAACTGAGGCTTCCAGAAACTTGGGTTTAGGCAGTCTATGTATCCTGTCAATAGTGAGCTCAATAGGGGTTAATGCAGGCACTAGAGAGGAGAATAGGGCGGTAGCATATTGCTGCAACTCTGCTGGAGGAATATCTTCAGGAACGCCCCGTATTTTAACATTATTGCGGCGAGAGCGATCTTCTAGATCTGCCAGCTTGTTTTTGATCCATATATTGTCATCTTTCTGTTCAGTATATGCGTCCACAAGATCGTTAATAGTATCTGTACAGTCCTCCATTCTCTGTTCCATGTAGTGCACCCTGCTCCCCACACTCTTCATTTCCAGTGTAAATCTATCCATGATAGAGGATAGGTTAGTCATCATTGAGGATTGAAAAGAGATAAGCATGCTCTTTAGGGTAGTGTCCATGACAGGTTGCCCTGTAGTAGGGAAAGCTGATATGGAGGACTGCAGGGATGACAGGGAGTGAATGGAGTAAAGGCTGTTACTCACTGTGGATCCTGAGCTGCCATGATCATCCATCCGCATCCTCGTTTTGGCAGGACTCCCCGAGATCGGCGTCGCTGTGGCGGAATCCGGAGGGGAAGGAGGTGGGGGTCCATCTGCCGATGAAGTGGGGTCAGCATCAGGGAGATCTGTGTACGCCGCCGGATCGTTGCGGCCTGCTGGCGCGGCGGCGCCATCTTGGATCCTTCCTGCCTGTGAGGGCGGCCTGGAGAAGAAGGCCGTGAGCTTCGTGGGGCCCCGATTTTCTTTCCTCTTTCTGGTGGACATTGTCCCAGGGCTTCGGGGTATCAGAGGAGGTAAGTGGTAGCGCTGTGGCGATCGATAAATCCCCGTTTTTTAACGAATTCCCGGCCTGTCCCAGAGAGCTATCGGCTCAAGCAGCCATTCAGCAATGCGCGCAAGCCACGCCCCCAACATTCAGCTTTTTGAATTAAAGCAGGAGTAAACACTTTGAAGGAAAAAAAAAAATTCCTCCTGCAAGGCAATGACATAATGTGCTAGTATGCATTGCATGCTAGCACAGTATGTGAAACCTACCTTAAAATTAAGCCCTCCAGCAGTACGTTCCCACCACTGACAGGGCTCCCATCTTCATCCAGTCTTCCTTCCGGGTTGGAAAGGTCCGGTCTTTTGATTGGACGAGCCTCGATGACATCACGCTGTTTATGGCTTAGGGCTCTGAAGGAACGGCACGGTGACGTCACTGGTTCATTCACAAGTAAATGTCTCCTAAATGGTGCACGTTTAGAAGATATTTACAGTATCTATAGGTATTATAGGCTTACTTACAGGTAAAAATAATCCATGGAAGTTTACTCCCACTTTACGTTTTGACAAAAAGACCTGGAAGTTGATTGGTTTCTATGCAGAGCTGCACCAGATTTTGCACTCTTCAGTTTTAGTAAATCAAACCCATAGTGTCCCCCTATTCACTTAGCTGAGTTCCCATTTGCTTTGCAAAGTAAACTTTGCTTACTAAACATGATTTGCTTCCTGAAGAGTATGAGTTACTTTCTCTAATTTAAGGGGAGTGGTAAGCTTTCAGGAAACCTGTCATTTTGCCCTGAATGTACAAAAGGACACATTCTCTTTGAAGCTGGAGTTTAAATGTCTACAGCTTTAGCCACATTTTCTTTTAATGAAGTATGTCCCACCTTGTGCAGGCAGTTGGATTCTGAAGAAATCTTCACTTCAGCAATGCCTGTCCTCTTCCTGTCTTTGTACTTCCGATATAGCAATGGTTAACAGCTTTGGGTCTTTAGGCAGAACAGCAGTACAGATGGTCCAACTGGGACACATCCCCTCATTTCTCCTCCAATGAGAATGATTTTACTATATGTCAAAGCAATGCACATATTGCAGTGTAATGATTTGTATATAGTTTATAATGGTTAGGCAAAAGGCATGCAAGGAAATAGTGGAACCGCACTCAGGTAGATGAAAGTAAAAGAAATACTTTTTATTCTTCAAATCATATATGAACAGACAGTGCAGGGAACAGGTAATCCAGGGTTAACGCGTTTCACGGCGCACACAGCCGCTTACTCATAACCGTAGTGGTGGATCACGGAAATCGGTTTGATATACACATTCTAATTGATGATTGATCGCAGGTTTGTGTCATCAGCTTAATGCTTCTCAATTGAGAGACCGACAGATCCGTGATTCAACACCTGGGATATTTAAACATACATATAGAAATACTTCACATACATAGCAATGGACGTGAATAGCATAAAAAGTGTACAACATAAATGATAATGACTATAATAATAAAATCATGTTATGCAAGAGGAAAATCCATATCGGCATAATGCAGAGGAAAATGTATATACAACAAAGTATGAACATTAAAACAAAATATGTGAATACATGATCATTGCATTACTTTCCTTTCTTTTACTTTACATGATTTTATTATTATAGTTTTCTTTATACTTCTTTTACTTTCATCTACATGAGTGCGGTTCCACCTTTTCCTTGCATTTCATCCGGATGACGGGTCTCACCAGCACCAGGTCGGACTGATACACCTGAGCGGCTCTGTTTCTCTCATTTCCCTTGATCTAGGCAAAAGGCATGGCATGGCATGTCTTAACTGGATGGTTTGTTGCTGGGCTTGGCATTCTGCAATTAGGTTCCAAAAAGAACCCTAGAAATAACTTTCAAATATTTAAAGCAGTAAAACCATGCATTGCTTATGCTACCGGATCTGTTTAAAAAAAGCATAGCTCTATGTCACATGTCTCAAACACCAGGCCTGCAGGCCGAATCAGTCCCTCTGGGCCATTTTATGTGACCCTCGCACCTCTCCTACAGCGGCATTGGAGCTCCAGCCCTCCTCCAGATCCTGTGCTTTCTGCTTTCCAGCATTGCCTCTAGCTTCTTCCCAGCAGCCAGTCTCATCACCAGTGAGGTAAAGAAACCTGGAAGTAGCAAGGAGCTGGCAGCAAGGCAGCGGGGGGCCACAGAAGCTGCTAAACACATCCATTTTTAAAATGGGACAGCCCTGGGCATAGTTTTCCTGTAGACTCATATAAATGACAGGAGAGACCCACATGAAAAAGGTGGAAATTATGCTGTCTGGCCTAATTAGCATTAAACAATAACAAAAGCTAAGGAGTGGTCATAAGCTTCTCTGGTCTACTACAAGGGTCCTTCTTTCCATCTGTGCAATGAGCTGTTTTTGCTCTATTAATGCCTGATAATTATAGCCTTTATCTCTAAACCTATAAATAATCATGTCAGCTTGTTGGCTGTAATCCTCAAGTTCATTGCAATTACTCTGTAAACGCATTTGTTGTCTCTTAGGGGCACCTTTTATCTATTGTCGGTGGTGGCAACTATGTGTGGGGATATAACCATTCCTATCCGTGATTTTAAAAGATGTTCTAGTACATAGCTTATTATGTTTTCTAACGATTTGAAGGTCCAAGAAATTAACTTTCTCCTTGTTATAGGCTCCTGTGAAGCCAATATTATAAGCGTTTATGTTAATGTCCTCCATGAACTTTTTTAGATCAGATTCAGTTCCCTTCTAGACAATAAAGATGTTTGCTATGAACCTTTTGTACATTAGGAGATGTTGCTTAGGTTGCCCAAAAATCTTCTCACTCTCCCATTTACTCAAAAAAAATATTAGCTACACTGGGGGCATATTTAGCCCCCATAGCCACGCCCTTGTGTTGGCGATAGTATTTTCCCTGATGCCAAAAATAATTACTGTTCATAGCCAAATCGAGCAGGTCGAGAAGAAACCTTTGCTGATCTGCTCTAATTGGATTTTTCTTTCAGTGCCCATTCAACTGCTTTTAGGGAATCATTTTGATTGATGTCTGTGTACAGGGATTCAACATCCACAGTAGCCAAAAGGATGTCATCCTCTGTCACAAAATCTTCAAACCAATCATACCAATGAGCTGTTTCCCATCCCTCAAATAGGCAGGGTTCTGTTGTACTAAGGGTTGTAAATAATTGTCTAAGTATTCTCCAATTCTTGAAAAAAGGGAGCTTATACCACTAATTATGGGCCTGCCTGGAGGGGCAACAAGGTTTTTGTGTATTTGTGGGATCTGGTAAATAACACGTAGCCTACGGAGCTTCTATTAATAAGTATCGGTATTCTTTCATGTTTAGGACCCCTTTTGTATGGGCTGATTTGAGATGTTTTTTTAATTTAGTCCTGTATTTAACTAACTTACTCAAAAATTTCTTATATAGCGATGACACATTCACAATTCTATTCACTTATTTTAGATTTGTTACATTTATATAATTTATTAAAAGTTTAATTATTAATACATTTGAATTTTATTTCCATTATTTTTGTTTCATTTATTCATATTCTCTTTGTAGAGTTTATGTGTTTCTATTTAAGTTATATCTACAGCATACTTAGGGGATGTAAAACAAAGTCGTGAATGAAATAACCCCCTTTTTAATGAATATAATCAGTAGCCAATAGGAGGTTTTTGAGTTTGCATAAAAGGAAGCGTCTTACCGATTACATGCATTCAATTTTCTGAAGACGTCACACCTTGTGACGAAACGCATCAATTTATTTGAAACGCACATCAATCTCATGGCCGTGGGGCGGAAATAGCAGGTGGTACGCACGCTGGTTGCCCGCCCAATGTTTCTCTGCTTACACTTTCAGAACACTTTCGGTGTCAGAGCCTGAGGCTTTTGTGTAGTGCTATTTCCTCTGGACATCTAGGACTATTACTGCCTGTACTGGAGTTTTTATTGGAACTTTTTTAATAAATCCTTTCCTTAATTAAATTTACTATGAGGATTTCATCTTCCTTTCCTTCTTACACTCACACTTGCTAAGCCGTCAGGGGCACGAGAAGGAGGAGCAGAGTGAAGGACGGATCCAGGTTTCACTGTTACGATTGGTCGAGAAGACCTCCTAAGCCTGGCTGATCCCCTTGTCGTAAGACAAGAGAGGATCCATGGTTACATAGTTACATAGTAGGTGAGGTTGAATAAAGAGAATAGTCCATCCAGTTCAACCTGTGTAGGTGTGTGTGGCTGTAATCATCTCACATAGCCCTGAATGTTCTGATCCTTGAAATGTACGTCTAAGAGTCTTTTGAAAGTCACCATACTACCCGCAGAAACCACCTCTTGTGGTAGAGAATTCCACAATCTTGTAGCCCTAACAGTAAAGAACCCCCCACGTTGCCTGAGGTTAAAACGCTTCTCCTCTAATCGCATTGTATGCCTTCGAGTCCTCATGCAATCCCTTCGACTGAACAGCTTTTTT
Organism: Pelophylax lessonae; assembly: GCF_965119305.1. Classification (NCBI taxonomy): domain Eukaryota; kingdom Metazoa; phylum Chordata; class Amphibia; order Anura; family Ranidae; genus Pelophylax; species Pelophylax lessonae. The sequence goes on from NC_138772.1 coordinate 198,852,971, forward strand.
TCTAAGCTGAGATCCCCATTGAGATATTTAAAAATTGCTATCATGTCCCCCCTCAGGCGTCTCTTCTCCAGGGAGAATAAATCAAGCGATTGCAGACGCTCTTCATAATTAAGGTCCTCCAATCCCCTAATTAGTTTAGTTGCCCTTCTCCAGCTCCAACACATCCCTCCTGAGGACTGGCAACCAGAACTGGACAGAATACTCCAGATGCGGTCGGACCAGAGTTTTATAAAGTGGAAGGATTATAGACTTATCTCTGGAATACATACCTTTCTTTATGCATGCTAATATTCTGCCGGCTTTGGCAGCTGCCGCTTGACATTGCATGCTATTGCCTAGTCTATCATCAACCAAGACTCCCAGATCTTTCTCCATTTTTGATTCCCCCAAGGGTTTCCCTCCTAATGTGTATTGTGCTTTCATGTTTCCAGTCCCCAAGTGCAAAACCTTACACTTCTCCACGTTAAACCTCATTTGCCAAGTCGTTGCCCATTTCGTTATTTTGTCCAGGTCATTCTGTAGGATATCCGCTTCATGCTGTGCAGTTATTGCCCTGCCCAATTTTGTGTCATCTGCAAAAACTGATATCGAACTACTGATTCTGTCCTCAATGCTGTTTATGAATAAATTGAACAAGGTTGGTCCCAAGACTGAGCCTTGGGGCACCCCGCTTGCCACCTCAGACCAGTCTGAGTATGCGCTGTTTATTACCACCCTTTGGACACGTCCTTTTATCCAGTTCCGTATCCAAGCGCAAACCCTGCTGTCGATACCTGCAGACCTGATTTTATAAATTAAGCGCTTATGGGGAACTGTATCAAACGCCTTAGCGAAATCTAAGTACACCACATCCACTGGCCTGCCCCTATCTATCTCACAGCTCACCTCCTCGTAGAATGTTAGGAGATTGGTTTGACAAGAACGCCCATTTGTAAACCCGTGCTGGTTACTGGTGAATGGTATCTGGTGAGTTTTCCTACATTCCTTGTGCAGCCATGGGGACCCCAGCTTCCACCCCCTGCATGATACAGTGTCCAGCATTTCTTCTGGGATCCACATCACCCTTTTCTTCTTATTGAATCATTAAGTCTTGGACTATTATACGTTATGGGACATTTTCGTCCAATTCTTTTATCTTAAACCTTTGCAAGTGCTCTATGATTATTGCATGTATTTATTGGCCCTAGTGGCATTTTTATTTTATTTATTCATTCCATAAAGATGTAGTGTGTACACATATATATATATATATATATATATATATATATATATACATTGTGTGATATTTATAGTATAGTTATTGTACCTTTTCATCTATTTATTTGTGTGTGCACACAGTATATTATCCACATTCTTGACACTTTTATTTTGGGGGTTATTTTGAGTTTAACCCTGCACCCTACACTTATTATTGTGTTTAAGCACCTTTTGTCTATCTCCATCAAGCGCTGTGTAGTGGGAGTAGTTCACCTTCTTCCCATTTTCTGTAAATATGTGTTTGGCCGTAGCAGGTGGGGGCCACAGTAGCTGCTTATATTTATATATTTTTTTAGAATCACATTTCAATTATTGCAATTACCTTTTATACACCACAGATCTTATTTTTAATATTCTATATATTTATTTGCTTCCTGGCGTGGGTGCTTATCTATCTTCTCTATATTCTTTGTTACTGGTAAATTGGGTCACTAAAGCTGTAGGGATAAAAAATCATTTTTAGCTAAACATTAGCTTTAAATGCAAGGTTCTATGACTAGATTTCAATGGCAAACCACATTACAATTATAGCTTTAAGAGAACTGTGGAGAAATAGAATATTTAACTCTTTCACTTCCACTTTCATAAGGGTTACTGAAACTGCTTGGTGCAGACCTGCTCAGTAACCTCTGTTTTGGCTAAAATACCGGTAACTCACTAAAGTGAAGTGAAGTGAAGCTTACAGGGGTGTCATATTGGCAGGATTACCACTTGGAAATTCCTTCATATAATAGGATTCAAACCTGCTGTTGTTAAGGGCATTATTAATGTGATATTGGATATATATATATATATATATATATATATATATATCAGAGCTCATATTTTAGGTGACATGTGTTCTAATTTTTAATTGTGTACCAATAAAAACTCTACTAGTTTTATATTTAGTGTACTTGCTTAATATTTCCTAGTTGCATAAAAACCCCTGCGAGAAACTTCAATAATTATTGTTTTATGCTAATTAGGCCAGACAGCGTAATTTCCACCATTTTCATGTGGGTCTCTCCTGTCATTTATATGAGTCTACAGGAAAACTGGATGGATGTGATTAGCAGCTTCTGTGGCACCCCACTGCCTTGCTGCCAGCTCCTTGCTACTTCCAGGTTTCTTTACCTCACTGGCGATGAGACTGGCTACCTCTCTTCTTGCTGGTCTCATCACCAGCTTTTAATTCCAGGAGGGAGCCCGGGTGAGATCAGTATATCTGATTTTCATGTTTACCTATTTGTTACTTCCTATAATTGAATCAAGAAGTGCTCAATGATGAGTGCTGTCATGACTGTAACAGAAAAAGAGATTGACATTTAGATTGAGGACTCTGAGTCCTTCATTTCTTTCTACACCTGAAAGTGTCTGTTTAGATCCCTGATGTCTCCATAAAGAAGACCTGTCAGCCTTGGTGACAATTGTGTGGAAAAAAAATGTATAAAAAGTTGCACGATTTTTATGGAATAAAATTACATAAATAATACATACACAAGCAACACCATTGTCTATTAATTTTACACATCCTGTGATTTCAGACAACATATGATTGGAAGGTGGGTTTTTCAAACTTTCAAGGTTGTAGCATACAAGTAAAATATTGTCAAAATGATGTGGCTACTGAATGTTGCAAAATGGGAGGCAGGGCCTGGTAGTGAAATGGTCAATTTCACTTACACCTGCTGTATAAAATAACATCAGTAATTTATTAGTCTTCATCATTTCAAATAAAATCTATGCCTTTTGCTATTTCTAATGAAAATGGTTCCTATAAGAATACATACCAATGAGAAGAGGAAGCTATTGCACAGTTTATCAGAAGATTTGTGATGCACAAAATAGTTTTATTGGGTTTAAATATAAACTTTCATGTTAATCATTCTAAAGTTAAGACTATGGTGTGATTTAATAAAGAAACAAAGGTCTTTTTCTGCACATACTTGTCTTTCGTATAAAATCAGGTATATAAAAAGCTTTGCATACTGTTCAGAGATAGACACATGGGCAGAGAGAAAATGTGTGCATCTGGAATTTCCAAATAAAAAGTTCCATCTGAAATACTATTCAGAGATGATGGGCAAGCAGAGAAGCTAGAAGTTTCAATGCTCATTCTAACATGTAAAACTTTGAATAATTGGTTAAAAATGCATGTGAGCAATGTGTATTGGGGCTGTAATGGGATTAATATAGAAGTTACAGATCAAGGGAGGACTGGGCTAGGGGGCAGGGAGGCAATTGCCCCCAGGCCGCTCTGTTGACCTTTAAAAAGGCACTGCTTCTACCACAGACTGCACTGCTTCTACCACAGACATGCCTATATGATTCCTGGTGAAGAGAAGTAAAAAATCCCCACTGCTGACCTACTGAGTGCAGGATGAAGACAAGGACAGAGCGCAGTTCCCGAAACCCCCCCCCCCCCCCACCACCACCCAGCATGGATAGTGTAAACAGTGTCTGAGCAGAAGCCAGTTCCATGCCCCACTGGAGATTCTCCCCCGGCCACCCCAACCGACCTGGTCCAGCTCCCCCCAACCGCCCCCTGCTGCCCAGATTGCGATCTCAGATTTGGCCAGTGAGTAGAGAGTACCTGGAGCGGAGCTTCAGCCTGAAATGAGGGTCAGGAAGAGGCCGGGAAGAGGGAGAGTGGGAGGGGGGCCGAGTCGCTGCACCATGGGAATCTGGACTGTACTTGCCCCCTGGGCCGAAACTTGCCAGTCAGCCCCTGTACATGATACATGTGCATTTCTACTTTTGCAGCCAAATTGGGATAACACATACTTTATGTTTGTTACAAGTTCTCAAGTTCTAACTTACATAGCATAACTTAAAAAATAAAAAAAGTTTCATATCTGTAAGCTGCATGTATGGTGACATACTGTATATCCATGTATCCTGTTTTTAGACAATTTCAGATAGGAAAATGTTATCTTTTGTACATAAAATTAAACTGATAAAATGTTTCCTCTTTATTATGTTTTTTATAATTGTCTTTTCCCTGGTGTCATGGTATACATGAATTCCTCTCTTGCCTGCATATATTGTTATTTTGGATTTGGAGATAGCAAGATATTAGGGAATTCTAAACTTTATAGTCCTTCTCCCCTTATTGAAACTTGTGATTACATATACAGCCCTGCGCATTTTGTTCTTTCCTTCTTTGATAAATGGTTTACTGTGCATTTGTAAGAAAAATATTCACAACATATATAATATAGTCAGATTTACCTTCAGTCGCCCATCTTCTAATAATTAGTTGCTCGTCCCCTGTGCCTTAGATTCCTGCTATTTGTGGACATGCATGCGCAGAAGAATGAAGCATTACAATTATCCAGATGTCTTTTTTTTAACCCTAAATGAACTCAAAAGTGTCCCAGATTGTGAACTTATGTAATGTGTCCAGCTTTCTATGGTGATAAATTGCTGCTGGCTGGAGACAATGCTGAGGTCATGATGATGACAGGCCACAGATTACAATGGCTGTGCTTTTCATCAGCACTTCGTCATACCCATGGGGCTTATAAAACCATTCTTTAGCTGATATTTCTCCGCCACTGGGATTTTCCAGTAACTGTTTGCCAAGTCTAGGGTTTAGAAGTATTGTGCCTTCTCTTATATTGCCAGTGACACTTCATTTCTAGGTAAGGGATAGGCATCACATATTGTAGATGCATTTATTCTTCTGTAATCTACACAAAATCTGCCATCTTTCTATTTAGCTAACACTATAGGAGCAGCCCTTTTAATTTCTTCTATGACCCTTCCCTCTACTATGTGAAACAGGTGCAGTAGAATGGCCTGTATCGTTTCCAAATTTAAGGGTCTACTTCTAGTCAGCATTTCATTAGTGATACAGTCAGCATATCCATAGCCATACTTGTGTTCAGCAAAAATATGCGTATGCTTATCTAGTAACTGTTTTAATTTTCCCTTTTCATTAAGAGATAACTGACAAAATTCTATGAGGAGTTGTTTCAATATGTGTTTGCCATCTCAGAGTTCCTTAGATTCTACAGTGTTGGAACTAGATATATAGACATCTGACAAAACGCTTTTTCCGCTATTAGGAGAAATAAAAGAGGCAATATATCCTCAATTGGACACAGATAGGCTAGAACAGTACCAGGAGGAACATACATTTACATACTTTGCCAATTCATGAATTTAACTATGATCTTACTGTTCTTTATAACAGCTGAATTCCTGGGCACACCCAGCCCTTTTAGAGTCGTTTTATGTTCTATAAACACACCTAATCTTTGCACATCCTCAAACGATCATGTGATCTCCTCTATGTTTACCTTTAAAATGTGGTATCAGGTATCTTGTCCTTTATTTTTACCTGTTTGTCCTTCCAGTAAGGTATTTTATTTCTAAACTTCCTTTAACAGCCCAAGGTGTTCAGCAAAAAGTGGCAGTTGGAGTTTTGAGATAAACCATATAACACTGACAGGGGTACCTTCAATAGCCAGCATGTATTTCTTTAAGTAAAATCTTTATCCCAAAAAAAAAAAAAAAATAACATTGATTTATCTGCCTAAAACGTGTTAGCTGGAGTTCAGCTTTAATTTGGTAGTCAAGTCCATCCAAATCTGGTAGTGCAACTAACACTACCCACTTCCCAGACTGACAATGCTGTAGTCCAAAAGTGTCATTGTTGCTCATATAACATACTGTAGGTGGGGGACATTGGTATGAAAATTCAACAGGCACCTTCCTCTTAAGTTCAGTCAGAATATTCAGTGGAAGAACAAGAAGAAGAGTGGGAAAACAAGAACAAGGTCCTGACTCACCAAGAAAACATCCCAATGCCAGATAGAAAGTATATAGTAAAACCAGATAGAAAAAAACTCCGGACAGTGGTAAGCCCCAAAATGTACCAGCACTATTTAGTGTGGATTTGCTGTCTGCCAGTTTTCATGCCAGGAAGTTGAGTTTAATTTTCCCAATGGTTCTTTGCAGTATTCTGGCTTTACCTGCCATATTACATGTGCCTAACCACCACTTAGTGGGGCAGTACATTTTGGGAGCTACCTCCGTCAGGCGTGTTTTTTACATCTGGTATTGCCGTATAATTACCTTCTTTCTGGCATTGGAATGGTTTCTTGGTGAGCCATAGTCTTGAAGGGGTTATATTTAAGGATTTATTGGAGGATTACACTTGAAATACAGAATCCTGTCATATTTTGTATCTGAATGATCTGTATATGTAAATTATCACAGTTGTTTTCCAGCAATCTGTTTGTGACTACTATATGTTATACTGAAGACAAGAAAGTGGATCCCAAAGAAACCCTTTTTGAAGTGAAATGTGTTGATCCACCCTCTTACTGGATGGTAGCTGATATTGCATGGTTTTTATAATGTGCTGATTTTAATGTAACAATAACATTTTATTTTTATTATAATTTTTTTCTTTTGCTTTTGGTATTGCTTTGGCACATAAAATCTCAATGTCCCGCTGTTCCGTTTGTGGTACAGTGGGATTCTTCCACTGCATGTTCTGATGTGTCTCTGTTGCTCCTCCAATAGTGGAGAGTGGAGCAGAGTGGGGACACCCTAAGACAAGAAGTGTGTTACTGCACTCACAAGGATGATTAGATTGTTAGCAGCTACCGGTGTGACTCATAAAGCATTCACTATAAATTACTCAGTCATCATGGTTACTTGAGACACAGTGTTTTGCGAGCATTTAACCCACTGGATTGGTCACTGGCCATACAGTGCTTCTCCAGGCCCATTTCCCTGCCCCAGAGTGTGACATTCTAGTTCAAATGCCCCCTTTTATGTCATTCCTCATTTGAGTGGCAAAATCTAGCTAAATTCCCTATTTTCTTGCAATTCCAGCAGATGGGACCTTCCACTCTTTCTTCTATTCTAGGGTCAGCTCTCAATTCCTCACAATTTATTTATGGTTGAGCCATCCACAGTTTACAATTTGCTAATTCTTCCTAGATGGTTTTAAGTGAGTCTTTTGAGCTTAGTGGACATAATGGAATGCTGTTGAGGAGTTTCCTGGTTATGGAATAGGTAGCCTCAGCAATCTGCTGCATAACTACTGATTCCACAGTTTCTTCTTTGCAATGTACACAGCAGACCACTGAACTTGTAAAAAGGACATTTATAGGTCTCATTCTAACCTTTCTTTAGGAAAGTAGACCCCAATGTGATCTCAATTTTTGCCACAGTTTTTTGGAAATACAAGTAGTACTGAAGTGGTCAAAACAGAGATTGGTAATGGTGCGCTAGATACAGCACATCATTTAATGTAGAACTCACACAAAGAAGGAGGAAGAGGTGAAGGGGTTATTGTACAGTTCACATACAGTGGATGGATGAAGATAAGGTTGTTAATGTGCAGAATAAGGGGGGTGAAGGGATTAAAAAATGGCAATTTCAAAGACAGAATAGAATTAGCTGAAGTTTACAGGAGAGGGGGATTAAAAAGTATTGAATATCTTGAATATCTGCTGCATGTGAATTTCTATTAAGGAGTAAAAAATTCATTCATTCATGAGTTCCTCCTTCCTCTCTGTAAGAGGAAGGGGAGGGCTCTCCAATGTAAACACCAGTGTGTTTACATTTGTGATTACTGTGGTTTGTCAATATAGTAGTCACAAGGTACAGAACTGCTCTGATCAGCTCTGCACAGTGTGCATGTGATGTGAGCTGTAAATAGTAGTACAAACATAAAGTCCACCACTTCGTTATGATGCAGAAAAGGTAGACAGATTTTCTAAAAAAACAATCTTCTTTGGAAATTGTTAATCTAATTAGACCCTAAATTGCCTGCTTCTCTCTCTCTCTCTCGCTCGCTCGTTCTCACTCTCTCTATAGATGTAGCCAGGAGCTGGCTAAATTGTCTGCCGTGACAGGGGACACTTGTAGCATTTGCCACAGGGAGACTGTTTGTTTCTCTTTAGTGTTCAGCACAGATTCTGTTCACCACATCCTAAATGCAGAGCGGTGAAGTTTTATGTGAGAAAAGCAAAGGATCTTGGGACATTAAGGATGTAGTCTGGAAAGCCTAGTTTGCATTCGATTCAGACTGTTGTGCACTACAAGTTCCAGGCAGCTGAAGGAAGAGAACAGAATGCTGGTAGAGGGGATAAATAGCCTGTGTTGGGGAGGAGTCGGTCTCTTGGGACCACAGCCTTAATCTGGAAGCAATTACCCAGTCAGTTATCCAACTTTTGATCTTCACAATGAAGTTTGTTAAAGAAGTGGATTGTTACGTGCACAGTGCTGCAGTGTAAACTTGGTGTGGCCAGCAAAAAGTGGGCTTGACCATGTGGGTGTGATTTAAAGGTATACCTGCAACAGCTTTAATAAAAATCTGATATGGTACTCATAATTAGGAAAGAAATAAAGCCAATAATTTATAATGAATTATTATTATTGCTATTATTTTTGTTGTTACATATATTTTTTTATTCACTGACATTTTTTAGTTACATTTTGCTCCTCTGACTAGAAGAAAAAGATACAATGTACAGAGAGTTCAGGAATAGGTTTTTGCAGCGTGATCTCTGTACTAACCAATAAACGTCTGTCACTGTGATCATGTGATCAAAATCCAGTCCTCCCATCTCCTGATCATTAGTACAAGACCGCTTAGTTTTTGTACTGGGAGCACAGTATGGAAGGTATAGGAAGAATGCCATTCTCTGGAACGCCACATAAAGTCTGTTTAAAGTGCAGCGACCCAACAGGCTCTTGCAGCAAATGATAAACACAGATTACACTGAAAACACATTTGGCATACAATATTTGGAGAACATAATTTGACACTTACTTTTCTACGGAGTCCTGCGACACCTGTTCAGCATGTAGGAACCCCCCTTCTCCCCGGTGTGAAAGAAAACCCCCAGTCCCAGGGGGGTGCTGACATTACCCCAGGGTGGATCTGTGGCTGCAATAAAGGACAGAAGTAATGTTGGGGACCAGTCACTTTTTGTCTTGTTTATTTGTCCCAGTCTCACAGGGTGAGAGGGTTAGGGCTTCAGATACCTCAAGCACATGATTTCTAGACTCCACCACGCTCCTGTTGTCACAGTGCATAAATAGAACATGAACCATGGTATATTGCAAAAATAAGGACCAATAGGCAAATACCGGAAGCACTGTCTTCAGAGCTTTACAGCCAAGCAGTGGTTATATCTTTTTAAATCCTTCTTTCAGGGGAGTGCCAGGATCCTTCGAGGGCAGACTCAAACTGGCTTCTGACCTAGCAAGCAAAAACTACTATAATAGGAAGAAAGCTGCGCACAAAGAACAGTATGCTAAAAAGGCTGCTTGTACAAAGTATATCAAACCAAAAAATTATGTGAAGATGGTACAACGCCACTAAATGGAACAACTAACTAACTAAAGAAAAAAGAGGTGAACCAAAGTCCATAAGTCCATGTAGAGGAAAGATTCAAATGCTGAAAAAGTGGCCACAAATCCAACAATAATCTTGAAATGGAGTTTCTGGCAGAGATCACACAATCAATAAAGGGTGTACCCTTACCGGACAGATGGACCCCCTGTTACGGAAGGTCAAACAGGCGTGCGAAGTCAGTCACCAGAGACAAGTAAACGTCCAAATTCCTCTCCAATCAGCCACAGAACATCCGGGTAGGACCATGGAACCGGCAGACCTCAATGGACCCCAGGTGTACATAAGGGATGACCTCCAATAATACAAATGGGGGCGCACATGGTGAAGTACGTACGGATTTTATTAATAAAAGAAAGGTAAAAAACTCACATGTAACTGCTTGATACAGGCATGTTAATCGATTGATTGGCCGCGGCTTGAACAGCGTGACTGCATGGGGGCTAGCGTGCACGCTAGCCCCCATGCAGTCACGCTGTTCAAGCCGTTACATGTGAGTTTTTTACCTTTCTTTTATTAATAAAATCCGTACGTACTTCACCATGTGCACCCCATTTGTATTATTGGAGGTCATCCCTTATGTACACCTGGGGTCCATTGAGGTCTGCCGGTTCCATGGTCCTACCCGGATGTTCTGTGGCTGATTGGAGAGGAATTTGGACGTTTACTTGTCTCTGGTGACTGACTTCGCACGCCTGTTTGACCTTCCGTAACAGGGGGTCCATCTGTCCGGTAAGGGTACACCCTTTATTGATTGTGTGATCTCTGCCAGAAACTCCATTTCAAGATTATTGTTGGATTTGTGGCCACTTTTTCAGCATTTGAATCTTTCCTCTACATGGACTTATGGACTTTGGTTCACCTCTTTTTTCTCAAGCAAAAACTACTGCCTACCCCAGGCCACAGTCTGGGAAAAAAAGACAGACTAACAGCATGAACCACTGGCAACAGACATCCTAGTGTTTGGTCATGACAGAGATAAATGTTCATAACTCAGCAGTGTCATAGCTTCCCTGTCTATTGCCAACGTTTTCAGTTACACCTATTGACAGCAGCCTGGAACAGCAGCAACACTGAAATTAGGGGAAAGCCAAGTGAGATGCTACTTTTTGGCCTGGGAAGATTACTACCCAGCAGAATTAAAGCGTAGTTCTACTTTTGTTGAGAAAAAAAACATCCCCTCTGTGTGATCTGTGTACATTACAAGGATTTTAACAAACTTTGTTGTAGATTCCTACCTGAGGAAATTACTGATTGTTCCTCTGTGCCCATGTGGGAAAGTGAGTCTAATACAAGGGTTTTCATCATTCCCAATCAGCTGCTGCACCTGCAGGCCTCTAATGAGGACAGCTTCTGGGCCTGCACTCCTTTAGATGTGTTCCTATTCGGAGTATCTCACCAAAAATTACCAAAAATTACATTTTTGTTGCAGGGGATGACTGAAATCTGACTTCCATCTTAGTGCAGACTTCTGGGAAAATCAGTGAGCCAATCACACAAGAAGGAAATTATGTTTCTGAGGGACTTTTTGTACCCATTCTGTGTACAGCACACCTCCAGATAGCCATATTGCATTGCATTTTCAGAAAATTACAGCGGCTGCAGATTGAAAAAGAAAGATAATTTTTAATAACATTCAATTACAATATGATTTGTGTCGCAATTGTATGCACTATATTGTTTTTTCTTTATTATTATTTTTTTTTCCCATGAAAGTGGAGTTGCCCTTTAAATTTACTAGTCATCTCTGCTTACAGCAGGGTGGCTACAAAAATATTCAGCAAAAACTAGGACTATCACTAGACACAAAGTTAGTGCATACATATGAGCACTGTCCCCTGTGTACAGGTCATATTTATGAAATACTGTATATTCAATTGTAGCACTGTCCCCGAAGGGCCTGCTGTATGAAGACTTGTCAGGCCTCCTCTGATTACCAGCACATAGTCACTTAGGGACCAGTTCACACATCACTCCTTACTTCCAATGGCTCATCACACAATAAACAGTCCAGGGGTATAGGTTTTTAGTGTTTATTTTGGAACTTGGATGGGAGAAGGGAATAGTGGGTTACTCCAAATGTAACTATTCACAATGGATAAGGACAATTCTCATTTGGTCTCACTAGGTTGCTTGTGGAAGCAGCTGCACTGCCTAATCCATACTGCCACATGTATGGAAAGGGTTAAGTCTCCTTGCTCTTTTCTCTCCAGCAATAGACTTGGTGAATCGTCATTATCTTTGGGACACTCATTAGCATCCCCCTTTACTGACAACCGTCCACTGACTCTTCTAGCTGCAGGTGGCCCCCCCCCCTCAGGTCAGGCCCCTTGACACAGATCTGTACTCACTGTACTGCAGAATCAGATCATCCCATGTCTCCCCTTTCAGTCAGCTTCACTTGACCTCTGGGTTCAGTTCCTCACTAGCAATCTCCAGGCCCTCAGGTTGACTACCTGAGGCCGCATGGCACCTCTATTCAGCCGAAGAACCCAGAGCACATGTGCTCTTGGCTTTTATAAGGGATCCCAGCATGCACCGAGGCCCTTTTCCTCTGTCAAATCACCAGGGCTGTATCAAACACCTGTGCACCTATTTGTCAGGTTCATCCCACTGTCCAATATGCCTCCCTACAGGACCAGTGTGAAACACTCTGCAGAAAAAATGAGTTGCACCTGAGCACATTGAGCAGACCTCATTAGCAGATCCTGCTCTCTGGTAGGCAGAGAACAATATAGATTTACCTGCAGCCCTTCTGGTAAGCAGACAAGACTCAAAACTATACTTTGTCTCTAGCACCTACCTAGGAGGGTGCTACACAATCATACACACAGAAAATGTCCCATGTAAAAAAGCTAGGTCTTGTACACATTTTCAAACTCTTAATGCCCTGATCACCTTCTGGAAATGGTTGGATAAATCTAGCTCCAAGAAAATGTTTGTCTATGTGTGATAAACCAAAGGATTGAAGAAGAAAACTAGGGTAATTTAGTTGCTTTACCCAAAGCAGCAGTAGGCACTGACACATGACAGCAGGCAGAAATGGCACAGCAGCACAGGAGAAGGGAAAATGCTATTCCAACCGCTGAGCAGTGAGTCTATAGCTACCAGAATGCTCTGTGTTACTGGCTAATGCAGCCTGAAGGGGCATGAGCCTCACTTCCAGTAACTGTGCACAGTAAATTAGCTTTCATATTCTTTTCATGCATTACTACAGAACTAGTACACTGTCACTGCTGTCTCTCACAATGGGATTTCCATTTGAATGAGCCACTGCAGCATATGCAAAAAGAATGATGGCTCATGAGGTCAGTCAGCAGCTCTCTGCTCTGCCCCCTCCTCGCTCATTGGAGCGCTGGGCTGTGGAGGGGCAGGGAGTGGCCAGCCTAGGCTCTCAGTGGCTCACCAAGAGGCTGAGCCAAGTGTCAGTCCATGCACCTAGCGGATCCCGACTCCATGGTCGTGATGATGCGGTGCCTGGACCGACTTCTGTGACATTAGCAGAGAGCGGACTTCAGCTTTAACCATCTGTTCTACAAAGTTTACAGTTAGTCATGTTGAAAAAAGACACAAGTCCATCCAGTTCAACCAATAGAAGGGAAAAAAATATATGCAATCCTATATACACCATTCTATACTCACTCGATTCAGAGGTAGGCAAAAAAAAAAAACAATAAAGCATATTCAAATTTGCTCCGGGGGGGGGAACAAAATCCTTCCTGATCCCCCAAAAGGCAATCAGATACTTCATGGATCAACTTTACCTATAAATGTTGGTATCCAGTTATATTGTGTATCTAGGAAAGAATCCATGCTTTTTTTTTTTTTTAACAATCTACAGAGTTAGCCAGAACCAGCTCTTGAGGGAGTCTATTCCATATTTTCACAGATCTTACTTTGAAGAAGTCTTTCCATATTTGGAGATTACATTTATTTTGCTCTAGACATAAAGAGTGTCCCCTTATCCCTTATCCTCTGTGATGACCTTAAAGTGAATAACTCAACAACAAGTTCACTATATGGACCACTTATATGCATACCTGTTGATCATGTCCCTCCTTATTCTTCTCTTCTCAAGAGAGAATAAATTCAGTTCAGCTAATCTTTCCTCATAGCTGAACTCCTCCACACCTCTTATCAGTTTGGTTGTCTTTCTCTGCACTTTCTCCAGTTCCCTAATATCTTTTTTGTGAACTGGTGCCCTAAACTGGACTGCATATTCCAGATGAGGCTTTACTAATGATTTGTAAAGGGGCAAAATGATATATCTCTCTTCTGTCCTTACTTCTTTTAATACAATAAATGATTTTGCTCACTTATGAAACCACTGCTTGACATTGCATTCTATTATTAACCTTATGATCTACCATAGCTCCCAGATCCTTCTCCGCCATTAATTCCCCCAGTTGTTCTTGCTTTTAACCCCTAAATGCATAACTTTACATTTATCAACATTAAACCTCATTTGCCACATAGTTGCCCAAATAAACAGTGCATTTAGGTTGGCTTGTAAGTTGGAGACATCCTGTAAGGAAGTTATTCGACTGCATAGCTTGGTGTCACCTGCAAGCACCGAAATGGTACTTTGAATCCCAGCCCCTATATAATTTATAAATATATTAAAAAGTAAGGGTCCTAACACTGAAGCTTTCTGGTACACCACTGATAACCTTAGATCATTTAGAGTATGAATCATTAACCACTAATCCCTAAATTCAGTCTTTTAGCCAGTTTTCTATCCATTTACAAACTGATTTTTCCAAGCCTGTAAACTTTACCCTACACATTAGCTGTGGGTGGATCAGGGACGTGCAGTGAAGTCAGTGGCTGGTGAGGAACTGGCTAGTATCAGAGCCAGAATCAAAACACAAGGGAGGTATTGCCGCGAAGGTTAGTGGGAGAGCAATAATTCTAGCACTAGATCTCCTCTGTAACTCTAAACATGTAACCTGTAAAATATTTCTAAAGCGTTGCCTATGGGGATTTTTAAAGTGGAGTTTCACCCTTAAAAGTCACTTTGCCCCATCTGCTTGATCTGTGTCACCTGAAAAATAAATGGATAATCATGATTTTTTTTTTCTTTACTTACCTTGTTTTAGAAGAAAATATACTCACCTTACTTCCTCTTCCTCTCTCTTCGGCCTTGGCCCGCGCCGTCACTTCCTGCTTGCATTGATTCCTGGGAGCTGAGCGTCATCGCTCCCAGGAATCAATGCGCCTGCACAGGCCCCGCTCGTCAGTTCCGGTGCAGGCACATCATTCACTGCTAAACAGCTTCTGGGCATGCCCAGAAGCTGTGCAGGAATGATGTGCCTGCACCAGACATAACGAGCGGGGCCGGTGCAAGGCATTCGTGGACGAAGAGGACACAGAAGAGGACGCCAAAGAGTACAGGCTGGCTTCAGCTGCCCACACCTGAAATGACAGCGCTGGACAAGACATTTTCAAGGTAAGTATTTCTTCTAAAAGGTAAGTGCGACCCGGGACAGTTCAGAGGCTATCCATTGTGGAATGCACTAGCCCTGACTGTCCCGGGGGTATTTTTATTAAAAAAAACTTTCCGAGGGTGGAACTCCGCTTTTAAGTAATGAAATTTGGCACCATTCCACAAGTGTGCGCAATTTTAAAGCGTGACATATCTATTTACTCGGCGTAACATCATCTTTCACATTATACAAAAAGATCAGGCTAACTTTAGGGTTTTTTTTTATTCATAAAACATTTTTTTTCCTAAAAAAAAAAAAGCATTTGAAAAACTGTTGCGCAAATACCATGTGACATGAAAAGTTGTAACAACCACCATTTTATTCCATAGGGTGTCTGCTAAAAAAAAAAAAAAATATATATATATATATATATATATATATATATATATATATATATATATATATATATATATATAATGTTTGGGGGTTCTGAGTAATTTTCTAGCAAAAAATTATAATTTTTATATGTAGGAGAGAAGTGTTAGAATTGGTCTGGGTAGCAAGTGGTTAATTACCATTTGTAAGTAATATCACTATAAGTAACTATATATGTTTTAAAGGTAATTTACTATCTTTTCAAAAACTGTACTCATGCAGGTGGCTTAATGGACAAATTACTGAAATTTGAAGTTATGACTTCAAACCAGTAATTTCACAATAAATAGATAAATAATAAATATTATGTTATAACATATAGCATAATAATATATTATTTTGCTTAATTAAAAAAGTAACTTTTCAGCAGCAGTAGATTCTCCCTCTTAACTATATGAGGACTATGGATAAACCTTATACCCATAAACCCATGTTTTTCCCTTGTAAGAGGGCTGGGCTGGAAGGGAACATTCGTCTTTTAGACACATGCCCCCTTCTAGACACTGCAGTGAGAGGACAGGACAGCCTCCAATGTAGCATTTTTGTTGGACAGCTTGTACCAATGGTGCTTTCCCATTGGTCCAAGGCTCCAAGCTGTCCACTGAGCTCATTCCCTTTGACAAGAAGACATCCTCGCAGTCTGCTGCAAACAGTGTGTACCAGCTTGTATTTAAACTGGCCGCGCTGTATGTAGCTTCTGACAGGCTGCGTAAGGAGCACCGTAACTCCGGAACCATAGGTGCTAGGAGCCTAAATTTTAACCAGTGGTGGGGTAGAACTTCGGCTACTTTAAGGTTGCCGAGCTATGACCCTCAAAGCTCGATCAAATTTTTTTTTTATGTTCATGGCAGTTGAAGCTCTGCCTCACCTGCCTCCCCTGACTGCACCTCCCTGGTGTGGACCTGTGCCAAACATTTTTGCAAAATCCAAGTATACCACGTCCACAGCCACTCCTTTGTCCAAGGTTTTGCTTACCTCCTCTTAAAAAGAAATCAGATTTGTCTGACAACTACTGTCTTTCATGAATCCATGCTGCCATTATTAAAAAAAAAATAATAATTCTACCAAGAACTCATCTTTGTGGTATTTTATTAAACTCTCCAGTATCTTCCTGACTATAGAAGTTATACTAACAGGTCTATAGTTACTTGGTAAACACTTTGATCCCTTTTTAAATATAAGCACCACATTGAGATTACTCCAGTCCAGTGGTACTATGCCAGTCAATAAAGAGTCCCTAAAAATTAGAAACAATGGCTTGAAAATGACAGATCTTAGTTCTTTTAGGACACATGGGTGCATTTCATCTGGTCCAGGTGCTTTATTCGCCTTTATTCTGTCTTAATATTTCTGGTGATAGATTATGGGAGAATATGAATTCACAATTTGTAGTGGTAGTTGTTGTTTTCTTGATCATCAATTTTAGCAAAGGTATCTTCCAGTTGTATATGTAGATACTGAATGCAGTCAGTATTTAGATTTGTCTTTGTATCCAAACTGCTTACTTACCTTTTCTAGGTGGAAAACCTAGCTAGAATAATAGGATCACCCAAATATTTCAGATGTGGGGTGGATTTTAAGCTGGTGCCAGTGTAGGGCTGTATACCAGGTTGCCCTGATGGGCCACAGTCCTCCAGGGTTTTATCTAGGGTGGACTTCGGGGAACCCCTAACAGGATAGCACCTTATGGGGCTTGAAAATGTCTATTCTGCAGTGCTAATTCTTGGACCCTTTATAAAAACTGACCTAAAATCATGGTCTGCGTGACCAAGGACCATCATTAGTGTTCATTCTCCAGTGCATTCTGCCACTGCCTATGTGAGGTCATATCTTCCCCAATTGTGACCAGCATATATTAAAGCTCAACTCCAGCTTTAAAGAGATAAAGATAGCTTCCCTAATGTATGTAAACAGAAAAGTGCATATTTTGCTATGATAGGCTGACCATACACTATACTACCTGGTTGTACCTTTAGATCTACTATCAGCTATGTAGTCCAAGAACCTGCCTGATTTAATACAAATTGAATGTATTGTTTAGGTTTGTCCTCATATGTCATAACTGTGGTAAACCTAAAGGAGATTTTACAGATATTTTACAATTAGATTGTATAGTGTATGACTAGCTATACTTATCCCCTCTGGGGTGCTGTTCCATACTGATGCTCCTCTCTTCCCACTTGTAGCCACTCCTGTTTCCTGTTGAATAATGCCAAATGTCATTCAACCACTTTCTGTAATATCAAATTGTCACAAGCACACCGCTGGTCTAGACTCACAATACAAATTTGCATTGACTGGTGTTCTATCCATTATTGAGGACCACCTACTGTTGATTTCGGAAAAGAGGGCTGGCTCATCACGTGATCAACTGGAATTCTACTGGAATTAGGATATGCATGCTGGAAATGTTTTAAAGGGTGAAAGAAAGCTGAAGTTAGGCTTTACTTGAATGCCCCCCTCATAATGCAGATTCCTTATAACAGCTCTGTGCTCTTGAGTCTTGACTTTCTATTTCCCTTCTTTGGCTTAGCTAGTGACCTACTATTACCAGCAAAAAGATAATGAACACAAGAAGTTGACAATAAGGTATATAAAGACGTTTTATTATTTGACAGAATTCACAAACCTTATGGTACAAGCCTCATATATAATACAGCCTGTATATTGCTTTTTAAAATATCAAAGTGCACCTCCTGTGTATCATAAAGGAGCCTCTTGACTTAATAATAAAGGCAATGTAATTAGTTACACTACAGAATACTTTGAAGAATAGGCAACAGGAAATTATTTCCTTTCTTACTTAAAAGCTACACTTAGCTAGTATTTTTGTATTATTTTGGCCCCATTTGAACTAATGATTCACAGATGCAGTAATGAACCAGATTACAACAATTGCTTTTTTTTTTTTTGTAAAACAAACACATTAGGAGCCCAACTGAGAAAACAGTGGGTTTAGCAAATTAATTTCTATTCAATAACAGAAAGAAATCTAACAGTGCAAAAATCAATAGGACAAGAGGTAACATGGTCTGTCAATAAATACCTAATTAATTTAAACTTGTCCCATAACCATTGATAGCGTAACTATAAGTTTTAACTAATGATGTTGTAATGACCGGATGGTTAGATAATTTCTTATCCTCTCTAATAACAGAATTTTAGTTAAAAAAAAAAAGAACAGATTGTAGATATTAGTCCCTTCTCATAAAAATTGACAGCATTAGGCAGAGAATCCTTGATATATTATGCTGTTTCAATGTGCCATACATCTGGACTTGTACTCTGCAGTGTAGCAGAGAGGACCAACATTTATTCAAAATGCATGTTCCTCTCTTCTTACAGTATGTGATTGTGTCCTTTGATCTGTCAAAGAAAGAAAGAATCATTATATAACCAAATAGAAGAGGTCACGTCAAGATTAGCATAGTGAATGCAAGACAAGGTCAGTCCCTCAAAAATAAAAATGAATATAGTCTATTCATCTTTACCATAAAATATCCTTGAATGGTAAATCACTGGGTGCTAACAAAAAAAAAAATTAACAAGGGGTCATCTATTTGACCATCACGGCCTCCTGCTATTTTCCAGAAAACCTTCAAAGAAGTCAGATGTTCTAAAGGATCTGTTAAAAGAAATATTTATAGAATACATTTTATAATGTTTGCATACAGTCTAAGAAAATGCATGTAATAATGTACTGAATGAAGTAGGGGTCACTAAATATGGATCAGAATACCAAGAAAAATGTCATTTAAAAATGTTATAGCTGGAGAGATAGTGAAGATTATTGTATAAAAGGATTTCCGTAACAGAAAATTGGCCTTTTCATCCAGGGAGAGAATAGTAGAGATAGAGTATATACCACTGTCCTGTATTTGTTTATGGATAGGGACTAGTACTGCAAATGGTATGCAGTGCAGAGCAATGTTTTTCCAGCAATAATAACCACTTGACCTCCAGAAAATTTGACCAGGCCATTTTTTGCTATACGGCACTGCGTTATTTTAGCTGAGAATCGCGTGATCGTGCAACGCTGTACCCAAATAAAATGTATGTCTTTTTTTCCCCCATAAATAGAGCCTTCTTTTGGTGGGATTTTATCACCACTGGGTTTTTTAATTTTTTATAAAAAAATTTCTATAAACAAAAAAAGACATTTTGAAGAAAAAACTATATTTTCTTACTTTCTGCTATAAAACATATCCAATAAAAATTTGAAAAAAAAAAAAAAAGATTTATTTCTTCATAAATGTAGGCCAATATGTAATCTGCTACATATTTTTGGTAAAAAAAATAAAATAAATACCAATATGCGTATATTAATTGGTTTGCGCAAAAGTCATAGCTTCTACAAACAATGGTATATATAATGTAGTTTTTTTAATTTGTATTTTTTATTTATACTAGTAATGGCGGGACTGTGATATTGCAGACAATCTGACACTTTTGAAGCTTTGTGGGAACCAGTGATACTAATCCAGTGATCAGGGCTAAAAATATGCACTGTCACTGTACTAATGACACTGGCTGAGGTAGGGGTTAAACTTCGAGGGCGATCAAAGGGTTAAATGTGTGCCTAACCAGTGTTTTTGTGTACACAGTGTTAGGTGCTTTTACTAAGGGATGAAATGGATTTTCTTTCCATCCATCACATCCCGGCTGTCAGGACAGAGCTCTGCATTGTTTAAGAATTCAGAGCTCCATCCAGCCTCTCTCCTCTATGATCGACAGTTGACGGTGGACATCCGTTGGCCAGCACCCACTGATCAGCTTCTGCTGTGAATGGTGCGTCGGTGGAGCATGTGCGCACCCCCTATGCAGAAATGTAGAATCATGAATTTATACTTTTTTTTTTGCACAGAACAGTTACCCTGTAGCAGTAAAACTTTTTTTCCTTTTTTTTTTTTTTTTTTTTTAGGTTCAATATTGCAGGTCAGATTCTCAAAGTTTACAAAAATAACTAAAATTGCTAGCATCCCTATTTCTTACTGGCTCTTCAAAGTTTGAAAAATAAAAAGGTTGTACAACGGGAAATCATATGTCAAGATGCTGCAGTGCTACTCAGAATCACAGTAAAAATTTGCTGAAAAAAAAATGACTGTGATTGAGTATATGAAATTCACACTTAGGCCCCTTTCACACATGCTGTCCGTTTGTAGGGATGGCCTTGCGGTTCGCTAGTTCGCAGCCCCCCGATATTGCGAACATATGGCGTTGTTCGCAGCGGCCATATTAGTTTACATTGGGGAGAACTTTGACCCATGACACAGCCAACAGGTGGAACGGGACAGCCAATTTAAACATTTCAGCACATGGACATATCCCCTACTTTATAAATAGACCTGAGCTGGCGGCTATTTCACACTCTGCTTTTTGTCAGTGTAGGGAGAGGTTGGCTGTGTGCAGCAGGGACAGACTGTCATTGACACAAATCGCTATGTTAAGGTCCACAAAAGTCCTTCTAAGGGCTGGTATTTGGTACAGATGTACTGTCTCTTTTGTCAGTGTAGGGAGAGGATTGCTGTGTGCACCAGGGACAGATCGTCAGTGACACAAATCGCTCTTTTAAGGTCCACAAAAGTCCTTTTAAGGGCTGGTATTTGGTATAGGTGCACTGTCTCTTTTGTCAGTGTAGGGAGAGGTTTGCTGTGTGTACCAGGGACAGATCGTCAGTGACACAAATCGCTCTGTTAAGGTCCACAAGGGGGGATTGTGACCGATAAGCACACTCGCCTAGCTCATGACAGTGTTGACTACCTCACATTTAAAAAAATGAATGAGACCTTGAGACCTGGATCTCTGAGGAATTCAACAGATGTGACCAGTAGACCATGTTTGATTACAATTCCTCATGACAGGCCACAAATATCCGCCAGACCGCCATCCACCCACAACAATTCATGGTCCTTGTCTTTGGTAAATAAAGCGGCAGAAAAGGCATTTCATGTCCATTGAATGCCTACTTTTTGGGGCCTTTTATGGCCGACACTTACTTCTGTATCCTGTGAATGCCTAATGTACCTTCAGCCACAGAATACAACGTTCTTAGCTGTCAGGTAAAAACATGTGGGCTAATTTTTGGGGCCTATACTGGCCGACACTTACTTCTGTATCCTGTGAATGCCTAATGTACCTCCAGCCACAGAATACAATGTTCTTAGCTGTCAGGTAAACCCATGTGGGCTAATTTTTGGGGCCTTTTATGGCCGACACTTACTTCTGTATCCTGTGAATGCCTAATGTACCTTCAGCCACAGAATACAACATTCTTAGCTGTCAGGTAAACCCATGTGGGCTAATTTTTGGGGCCTATACTGGCCGACACTTACTTCTGTATCCTGTGAATGCCTAATGTACCTCCAGCCACAGAATACAATATTCTTAGCTGTCAGGTAATCCCATGTGGGCTAATTTTTGGGACCTTTTATGGCCGACACTTACTTCTTTTTTAGGGCAACATTTCCAATTGCAATACTTCTGTTATGACATTGTCCATGTGATGGGACTATTTGTGTACAGCTAGTAAGTCTTTTGTGGCTGCAAATACCTAAAGGTTTTTAAAGTTCGCCTCCCATTAAAGTCAATGGGGTCCGCCGCGAACTTGTGGTTTGTGGACTTTTGAGAAAGTTTGCAGCTAACGCTCGCAAACCACCCTGGCCGATGTTCGTCCATCACTCTCAGTTTGTCCTTTATTCATCCTCCCATTGACAGATGAAAACGGACATCAATGTATTCCTATGGAAAATCGGATGTAAATGGATGATCATCCATTTACATCAGTTTACCTCCGCATTGGTCATCATCAGATTTTTTTAAACTGATCAAAGCTCTATTTTTTTTCCGTTAAAAAAACAGATCGGACACAGGTCCAATCTGCTGTTTCTCATGCCGCTGGTGGTGGTAAACAAAGGGGAGGAACCAGAAGTGACAAATACTCGTGACTCCCGGTTTCCAGGGTTACAGACAGAGGGGAATGACATCAGTTCCTCTCTCTCTGTACCAGTCAGTTCCTCTCTCCCTGTACCATTGTTGCCGGTCGCATCACTCCCAGCCGCCGTAATGGGACCCCCTTCCACCACCCACAGAAGTGATTGAGCGGCTAATAAGCCACTCAGATCACTTCTGCCTTGTACAGAATCACCAGCTGTAGGCGCAGACATCATCCTGTTATTACCACTGAACCCCAAGGACGTACGGGTATGTCCATTTGGGGAAATGGTTAAGCAAGTTAAACTATTTAGACTTTTTCTGCCTCATATTACTGGGTTTGCCGACCTTTACATTTGCTGGTCAGCTTATCCACATATCTCTACATTAAGGTTTTCTATTTATTTATCTAGCACTCACATTTGAAGGGGCCACTGAGAATATGCCCAGGTCTCACTACAGTGGCTGCCTGTCATAGATACAGTTCCAACCACAGCAACAGTACAGGGTCAATCTAGGGGTTGTCTTTTTGGGGATTTTATTTGCAGAAACTTGAACAGGAGGGGATTTAGGGGTTCAGGATACTACACAAAACAATAGCAAGAATCAACAGGAGGACAAACTTCTTACAAAATCCTCTTAAAACAGCCTAGACTTGAGATAATAGGGAATGGCCAGTAAGTCTCTGTAAGAATAGACCCAATCCATTCAATAACCTTTGGCCCTCGATTCTCTCTAGCACATGCACACTTGAGACTCCAAAACAAAATCTTACTCTCAATATTCTAGGACAGCTGATACCAAATAGCTTCCACATCTCTTCAGTGAGAGAGACAAAGAGCCTTCTCCAGGCCAGACTCCAAGATGTTGCCCTCCAGCAAAAATTATTTTAGCATATCTTCTCCAAGGCCTCAGCTCAAAACAGGCCCAAACAGCAACTCCAGTACTCAGGCTGAAGCCCCAGGACAAGAACACTGAGCAGGCCTTCAAATAATGTATCACCTCTCCATCCACCTTTTGGGCAACCCCTTCCCATATTTATAAATCAGGGGTTGCCCCTTCTATTTTCTTCTTTTGGAAGCTTCCTCCAGAAGCAGTCAGGAGCAATCAACTATTGACCTTAGAAAAACCCTGACCAGACCAAAAAACAGATAATGTCTACGCTAAGTACAGTGAAGCCAAAAAACTAAATTAAGCCTAACTTTTGGCAGGGCACTACTGTACATCTGTTTTTTTCTCTTGGTTGAACAAGACAGACTTTAAACCTAAATACTGTATGTAACTACATGTAAAGGTGGAGAAAATATAGGAAATTGGAAGTATAAGATTCCATATAGTTAACACTAACATTATATACATTACTAACAAACAGTTATTAGAAAGCAATATTTTTTCATAACAGTAGTCTTTACAATTTATGGACAACTTGGCCAAACACTGCTTGAATTTCAATCAACTTTTGTCAAAACAGCCTGTTGGAAATTGCCGGTCAACAGCACCTGCATCCAATTAGATGCAGGCATTGTTTGGGTATTCTGACAGCCGGCAGCACCAGCTGTCAGAATACAATAGTCATGCAGGGGGGATTCATTCATCCATCCTTGCTGTGGATAGAGGAACCTCTTAGCCCCCGTTCACATTAGGTCGCTCTGACTTCGGGGGGCGACCTGTGAAGTCGCGTGCACCGCAACTTCGGCGCGACTTGCACGGACTTCATATAATGAATGTATATGCAAGTCACCTCCAGGTCACCCCAAAGTAGTACAGGACCCTTTTTCTAAGTCGGAGCGACTTGTGTCACTCCTATTAGAACCGGTCCTGTACTACTCAATGGACCCGACGGTGCGCGACTTGCCAGGCTGACTAAGTCGCCTGGCAAGTCGTAATAGTGTGAACGGGCTCTTAGACTTAACGAAATAAATCTTTATGTGTATGGCTAGCTTTTGGTGGTATTTGACTTTAAAATTATATTTTTATTTATAAAAAAATAATATCAAATATAAACGGAGTTCTTAAACTACAATTTAATTGAATAGTATTGTTGACTAAGATATAGTCTGTATAATTGCAGAAGTCTCATTGAGGGGAATTCTATTCTAATAGCAGGAAATTTGTTTTTATATATGGTAATGCATTTTGTTTTCATCATATGGTAATTTATGTTGCCATAGTAATCAAAGACAACTTTAGAGAACATTTATTGCTAAAAACGGTGGATGTCTCATTGATTGATATGGTATCTTTCCTTTGAATTTGCAAATCTTCATCCATTAAAGCAAAAGCTCAGCTTTGCTTGTCATGTGACTAGAGTTTCCTCAGTTATAGTACAAAGAGGATCAAGGCACAAATTTCTCATGCTGCTGGCAGCTTAATAAAAGTTTGCCTATGAGTCCATCACGTTGACCTGCCTAACCTCCCGCGTGTCTTCTTCTTTCACACTTAAGCTTCTTTATGCCACTTTCATGGTACATTATGTTCTCTTTTAACTTTTTCCTTTGCCGTTTAACCCTCCCTGACCTTTCTGCTCTTACATCTTTACCACCTACATTGTATTTATTCTGATGGAGAATTGGCTTTCCTTTTTCGCAGAGGACACCATTATTGAAAAAGTATTCTAATTTTCCTGTCTAAAACTTTCTCTATCCTGGCAAATGCACTTGATTTGTTGGAATAGGTTTTGACATCCTACCCTGAATTTTTTTTTACCTTTATCATACAGTACACAGCACAGGATTTGTATTCATAGACCATGAGTTATATGCTGCTATCTTCAGGTAATTGAACACTGACAATGGCTTTGCTGGGAACCCCCCCTTTTTTTTCTTTTTACTTTGACTGACACTACTATTAAGATCCAACTGCTTATTGTCTCTGGGTTCACTAGCACTGTAATTGGTCTGTAATGTTTACTTCATGCATTGGATCCTTTGTTTGGCACCCACCTTGGCACATGGTGTAACAAATGTTATTAGACACAGATTGCAGGTCCAGGGTCATGGGTACCCAGACCCTTAAAGTGGTTGTAAAGTATCCACAATAATCTCCCATAATAGGTTCTATTATAATACTGTAGCTGTTGACTTTTATTATAAGGACACTTACCTGTCCAGATATCCCACAATGTTGGCACCCCTAGCCGATGTGTCAATCGGCTTCGGGTGCAGACGCCGGTATCTGTAGAAAGGGAAACAGGAAGTGAAGCCTTGCAGCTTCACAGCCTGTTTCCTGCTGTGCATTTGCGAGTCACACTGCACTTTCTGAAAGGTTCCACGGTCTTCTGGGACCTCTGTGTATCTCCCAGAAGGCAGAGGGGGGGAGGAGGAGGGGCTGGAAATGACATAAATCACTGTGCGTCGATCTTGCCAGGAAGTGGGAGCGGGTACCTGTCAAAACCAGGTACCCACCATCCCCCTCCCCAAAAAGTGCCAAATGTGGAAGTGGAGGGGGGAAGGGTGCGAACAAACAGAGCTTCCTCTTTTGGGTGGACCTCTGCTTTATAAAAGGGAGAGAGGGAGATGCAGTCATGCTGAAAACACAGCAAGGTGACAGAAACACATAAACTGACCATGCTATCATGAATTGGCAGCCATGATTAGTGTGGTCAGTAAACAGAGAGGAACACAAGAACACGCAGGATCAACTAGGCATTGTACAACATGGAAAGGAATATATTACACTGAAAAAGCACTATGCTACATAGTGTGCCTTAAAGGGACAGGAGCATAATTATTTTTAGGGTTACAACCACTTTAAGTCCCTTTGGGGTATGCTCACCATGATGGGTAAAGTTTGATCACCTTTGGGAATACGCAGCAATGATAAATTAAGACAGGGTACCCCTGTAATTGTGGTTGTGTCCTGTTTACCATGTGTGGTGTTATTTCATTTGGCATGTTATCTTCTTCTGTAAATGCCTCTACTACATTGGCAAAAGATAACGTTTACCTTTTTTGAATTTGGCTGATTTTACACACAAAGCATTGCTGCTTGGTTTGTGACATAGTTGCAAACATTTGCTCCTCACTACCTGCCTCTCTAGAGACATAGACACAGGACAGGCTGTCGTCTGGGTGTTTTGGGTCCATTAACTCTTGTTTTTTTATAATATGTATGGGTCCGTTAACCCTTGTTACCTTGTGGTCTGTTTTGCGTTATTTGCAATTGTTGGCCACCCCTCCGTTTATTGCTATGGGATGACCCATGATTTATCACTACACATCATCTGTCCTGTACAGTATGATAAACATAGGAATTTTGACTTGGCTGTAAAATCCATATCTTGGAGTACAGCACAGGGCATGGGTCCCTCCCTTCTGTTATCTATTTCTCACTATTGCTTCCTACAAAACTGGACTCCCAAAGAGTGGGTGTGTTTATTTGAGGGTACACTGGGGAGAGAGGGGTTGTTCCGAGCGAAACTGTTGCCAATGTCCAATCACTTGAAGGTTGCAGATGCATGGACTATGACTATAGATTCTGTGTCCTGTACTGTACTCCAAGATATGGGATTTACAGGTAAGTCAAAATTTCCATTTTTAGCTTAGGCATATCAACTAAAATTATTAAATATGAGCATGAAGGGTTGAAATTTTCTATAGCAATAAGGAAGGGTCCTATTCCTGCATGTTTAGGGGAGGTCAGACAACAATATAAGTAATACAGGCCAAAAAAAAAAGAAACTGATAGGGGTTATAACCTTCCCTTACTCAAAAAGGGGAAAAAAAAGTTGTGTCTATAGTTCTACTTTAAGGAAAATAGACCGTGCAATTTGCAAGTTGCTCCAGAGCTTAGTAAATAAGGTAAAGCTTCACTTTACAAAGACTACCCAATTTCATGCAAGGAAAATAAAAAAAATGCATTTTTGCTTGCACATGATTGGATGATAGAAGTCAGCAGAGCTCCCCCTCATTTACTAAGCTCTGGAGCAACTTCACTTGCAAAGTCTCAGTCTATGTGCCTTTAGTAAACCAACCCCATTACTTTTAGTAAATCCACCCCATTACATGTCGTGAAATATATCTATTTTCTAAAGTCCTTTTGCCTGATTTTTGGAGACTTTTTGTGCATATAAGCATATCGATCATTTTCTGCAAACCTCCCAATCAATCTAAACATAAAACAATGTCCATGGATATCACAATGGTCTAATCCCCTGTTAGAACATGTCATATGTATTGGGGATACTTTAATTATTCATAATTATTTTTAGAGATATCTTTGGCTTAAATATTTGTAAGAGAGAACTGGATTATGAATGAAGTATTCTGATAAAGGTGTGGAACTTGAGCTGTAAGTGGGGAAAGGGGTGGCATCAATTTGAAGGTTTGACAGATTGATACCAGCGTGACACTTTCAAAAACATCGGAGAATGACAGTGACTATTCTTTAACTCACTTAACCTCCATAAAGTTTACCCTCCTTTATGACCAGGTAATTTTTGCAATACGAAACTGCATTACTTTAACTGACAATTGTGGGGTCATGAAGTGCTATACCCAAAAAAATATATATATTTTTTTCCCACAAATAGAGCTTTCTTTTGGTGGTTTTTAATCACCACTGCATTTATTTATTTATTTTTCATTAGAAAAATTTTGAGGAAAAAAAAAAATGAAAAAAAGAAAAAAAAATACTTTTTTTTTTTTTTTTTTTTTTACTTTCTGCTGTAAAACAGCAAATAAAAAATGTAAAAAAATCGAATTTGTTCACAAATTTAGGCCAATATGTATTCAGCTACATAGTTTTGGTAAAAAAAATCCCAATAACCTTTTCCTGTCCTGGGACCAAATTCTGTTTAATTTATCCATAAACAATATAGAGGATGAGAAAAACAGCTCAATCTCGATATTTGCAGATGATACAAAGTTAGGCAGGGCAATAATGAATGTGGATACCTTACAAGAAGAACTAAATAAAATAAAGGGGTGGGCAACTACATGGCAAATGGGGTTTAATGTTAAAAAATGTAAAGTAATGCATTTGGGTCCTAAAAATACGAATGCAAGTTACTCACTAGGGGGAGACCCTCTTAGGGAATCTAGGATGGAAAAGGACCTGGTGGTTCTAGTAGATGACAGGCTCAGCAATGACATGCAATGCCAAGTTGCTGCAAGCAAAGCCAACAGAGTATTGGCATGCATTATAAAGGGGGATTTACTCCAGAGATACAACGATAATCCTCCCACTCTACAAAACTCTGGTCTGGCCGCATCTTGAGTATGCAGTCCAGTTTTGGGCACCAGTCCACAAGAATGATGTGCTGGAACTGGAGAGAATCCAGAGAAGGGCAACAAAGCTAATAAAGGGACTAGAGGATGTCAGCCATGGGCAAAGACTACAAATATTGAATTTATTCTCTCTGGAGAGGAGACATTTGAGAGGGGATATGATAGCGATATACAAATACCGTACTGGTGACCCTAGCAAAGGGAAAAAAAATTTCAGTGAAAGGGAATTAAAAGAGACACTTGGCAACTCACTAAAATTGGAAGAGAAGCGGTTTAGCCCTAAACTGCGTAGAGGTTCTTTACTGACAGAGCGATAAGAATGTGAAATTCTCTTCCACAAGCAATGGTATCAGCAGGGAGCGTCAATTGTTTTAAAAAAATTATTACATGGGCACCTTACCGATTACAACATACAGGGATATACAATGTACTTTTGACAAAAACACAAGCACACACAACACAGGTTGAACTGGATGTACTGGTGTTTTTTCAATCTTACCAACTATGTATATTGATTCGTTTGCGCAAAAGTTATAGCGTCTACAATCTATGGTTTATATTCTGGAATTTTTATTTATTTCTATTTCTTTATACTAATAATCAGCAACATATAGCAGGACTGCGATATTGGGGTGGACAGTAACTGATACTTTTGACACTTTGTGGGAACCAGTGACACTAATACAGTGATCGATGCTAAAAATATGCATGGTCACTGTACTAATGACACTGGCTAGGAAGGAGTTAAACATCCAGGGCGAACAAAGGGTTAACTGTGTGCATAGCCAGTGTTTTTGTGTACACAGTATTAGGTGATTTTACTAAGGAAAGCGATGGATCTTATTTTCTGCTTTGCAGAGACACAATATCCATCACTCCACACCCACATGGAGCTCTGCCTTGTTTAGATAGGCAGAGCTCCATCCTGTGTCTCTGCCCAACAATCAGTGGGTGCTGGTGGACGTCCACTGCCCAGCACCTACAGATTGGCTTCTGCTGTAATTACTCAGTGGCCCACACATGTCCCCTAAGTGGAAGTGCAGAATCAACTGTAGCAGTATATCTGCTATAGGGCGGTCCTTAACTTGTTAACAAGAAAAAACAGACCCGTCCAAAGATATAGCAAATATTACAGCAAAAATTACTTTTCTCAACTAGAATTCCTCCAGAGGTAACCAGGGGAAAATAGTATAAACAATTACACGCATACAGTTTATGAATACCCTTCTTCTACCAATAAAAAATACAATATGGTATTTTCTATTGGTGGAAGAAGGATATTTATATAATGTATGTGTGTAACTTTTGATACTATTTTTATTCAATCAAGATAGGAGGAAGATTGCCATACTCAGGATAAGTAAAATAATGTGTTTTGGGGGTATAGATTGCAAGTATGCATATGCCATGTGAGAGAAATAACCTGTTAATATGACAATTTTGTAAAAAAAAAATCTCTATATTGCAAAGAATTGTGGGAAAAAATTACAACTTCAAAAAACTCACCATGTCTCTTACTAAATACCTTGGAATGTCTACTTTCCAAAAAGGGGTCATTTGGGGGGTATTTGTACTTTCTTGGCTGTCAGCACATTAGGTGTGATCAATTTTCAATTATTGGCACCAACGCTTGTAGACACAAAGACCAAATAATATATACTGATTTGGGTTATTTTTACCAAAGAATTGTAGCTGTATAAATTTTGGTCAAATATTATGAAGACAAATTACTAATTTGCAAAATTCTATAGCAGAAACAAAGAAAACATTTTTTTTTTTTTTTTTTTTACAAAATGTTAGATCTTTTTTTTTTTTTTAACAGTGCAAAAAAAAACAAATCCAGTGGTTATTAAATGCCATCAAAAGAAAGCTCTATTTTTGTGAAAGGACAAAAATGTAATACGGGTACAGTGTTGCTTGACTGAGTAATTGACATTCAAAGTGTGATAGCGCTGAAAGCTGAAAATTGGCCTGGTTAGGAAGGGGGTATAAGTGCTCAGTGGGCAAGTGGTTAAAGATATTTTGTATTTACCTAATTGAACTTAGTTGTTTTTGACACACCACGTGTGTCCTGTAAAAGCAGCTTCCTTTGATTAGTATTTCAGTCACCTTTTTTCTTTTGTGATAATACGTATGTTGCAGGGACCTCACTGATTTAGAGAGATGGCATATTTCTACCCGTTTACCTCTTTATTAACAATAAAAACTGGCAGGGGTTCTAATTCTTCTTTACTGTATCCATCCCACTGGATATCGCATTAGTTAAAATACCGCATGATTTCATGAGTTAAATACCACATATTTCGAAGAAACACTGCATGCGGTATTCTTATAGCGTTTTTTTTTTTTTGTGAATTGCAAAAACATTTTTGAAAGCACCATAAGCTATTTTACTGCAAATGTTAAAGTGGAAAATACCCTCTGTATCAGTTGTGGATATTTTTAACTGATTCATGACAAATCTTCCCATACACGTGTAATAATATCTCTCACCCACAGGTGGTTTGGTGAGCTTTGATGTTGTGTGTAAAGATGGTTGCCGCATATCCATATGGTTTTAGGGGGAAGTGCAACCATGTCTTGCTGACATCACTCACCTGTGATTGGTCAACAGGAATATTTACATCCTGTGGGTGGTCTTTGGTCTACAGTACTATAAATATGTCTCTAGTATGGGGGAAAGAGAGGTTCATTTTGAGAGGTTGGTTTTTTGGAGCTGTGGAAGGAAAGCATGCAGCAAAAAACCTCCTCACTCTCCTGTTCCAGATATTAAGTGTAAGCTGTTGCCAGAGTTAAGTATTATTTGACCTTTCTTTGGGATATTGGGAATAGGAGTGTATGTTTGAGTCTTGTTAATGCTTATGGTAACTTTTATGTGTAAGAAGCTTTATGTATTTCGATGTCCAGTTAAGTTTTGTCTAATGCTTTTTTATCAAAATCTGTTCACTTTAAATATTCACTAGATATTTCAGTGGCTGTCCAGTATACCTTAATTTATAAATAATGTTGTTCCCACATTTGATACACCGCTTTCTGAATAGAGCCCAATGGGAGCCAAGTTTTACAATTTTTAGGCATTGTCAAAAAAAATGGCAAAAGGGGATAGGATTTGGGGGGGGGGGGGGGTGAGCATTGCCCTGAAGGACATGTACCAAAACAAAAAATGTAAAAAAAAAAATTGTTTGACTGAGAGCAGTGATTTTAGTACTGCATAAAGTGAAGCAATAAAAACGCAAAATTCCATGAAATAACATGTGTTGCAATGTGTACAACCTATACAACCCACTACAGCTACACTGATATTTACAAAGAGAAAAAGGGTGTCAAAATTGCTGCCAAAATGATAGCACTCCAGCTGCTTCATTTTGTTTGTAAACAAAGTAGTACTGTTTAAGAGCCGGTTCACACTGAGGCGATCCGACTTCGGGGGCGACCTGTGAAGTCGCATGCACCGCTGTGCACCGTGACTTCGGCGCGACTTGCAGGGACTTCACATAATGGAAGTCTATGCAAGTCGCTCCCAGGTCGCCCCAAAGTAGTACAGGACCCTTTTTTTAAGTCGGAGCGACTTGTGTCGCTCCTATTAGAACGGGTCCTGTACTACTCAATGGACCGCGACCTACCGCGACTTGTCAGGCTGACAAGTCGCCTGACAAGTCGCGCTAGTCTGAATGGGCTCTAACAGTAATAAGTGCCGGTTCACATTTGTGGGATGCCGGAACACTGCGAATATACACCGTGTTCCCGCATCGCATCCGCACCCCTGGCAGTTCACACTGCCATATGCGATACGCAGGGGGTGTCAATTAAAAGTTAACGACACCCCCAGATCAGATCGCATATCGCAGTGCGATCTGCAAGATCGCACAGAATCGGATCGCACTAGTGTGAACCACCATGCGATCCGATTCTGCTGCAGCCCAAAAAAAGGGCCCTGTGCGTGTTGAGTGCGATCGCGGTGCGAATTCAGCCATACAAACTGTATGGCTGAATTTGCACCGCACAGAGATTGCATGTAATTTTAGGAGCAGTGCGCTCCGAATTACATGCAATCTCTGTGATCACCGAAATGTGAACCGGCACTAAGGGAGCTCCAAGATACCTGTCCTCCCCATGTGTGTGTGAATGACTAAGGAGCACTTAGTACCTCTACTCATTCACAAAAAATGTAAACAATTTAAAAAAACATTGAGTATATTATACCTTATATTACTAACAATTTGATACTTGTACTATGTCAAGAAATACTAATTAAAAAAAAAAAAAAACATCAATCAGGTTGTCCATGTCAATTATGGTGCCCGACACCCAGAAACCCACCAATAGAAAAAAAACTCCGCCCGGCCATGCCTTACTGCAGCCAATTTACGGGTCTGTGTATGACAGCTCATAAATACAAATGGGTGGATCTTCAAGGAGACATAATTGACTAAATATGGGTATGACCACCATATTTGATTAATGACACTACTGAGACGCAGTACTATGTACCCCCTACTCATTCATATGAGGGAGGGGGGCAGTATCTGGGGGCCCCCTCATTGCTAAAGGAGGCTTCCATATTCCAAAACACACAAGCTTAGATAAGGGTCTAGTATGAAATTGGGGGGGGGGGGGGATCCCATCCTTTTTTTCTTGATTTTATATACCAGACCTGAAGAGCTTTGTATAAATTGGAGGGGAACCCAATGCTGTTTAACTATCCCCAACCCTTTGCTTTCCTGGCTGGCTATTCCCAGCCATTCATAGGAATGGGGCAAATAATGTCACTAGTTGTTACGGACTCGGCGGTGCCTGCACTCGCTGGCAACCTTCAAGTGGATGTAAACCCCATTCATGAAATCTGACCTGGGCACATCTATCTGTAGAGTTTACTTATCTCCCTTTAAAGCCCTAAGTCCCGTGGCTTTCTCCTGCTCTGTTCTTCTGTTATCAGCATGATAACTTCTGACAAGTTCTCCATCAACTGAGATAAAACCAGGCTGAATTTTGTGTCAGGGTGGGTGCTATAAATAGATTAGCAGAGAGCTGGTCTATTCACAGCATAGCTCTTCATGTGCCTGCCTATGTGGAGAGGGGTTGTGTGCCTTTCCTCCAATCAGCTGTCTCACAGTGTATGGCCAAACTTCCCTCCCACAGGAAGAGAAAATTCTAAAAGGAAAGGCACTTTCTAAACAGTCTAGAAAGCTGAAGACAGCAGATATAGAAGTAAAACTTATGTAGGGAGATTTATTTAATATGTGTATTATCTGAGGCTGTTCACTTCACTGGGTATATGTGAGGGTTTACATCCACTTTAAAGCTAAACTCCAGGAATTCTGCCACTTTCCAAAATGTGCCAGATTACTATTACTAATTACTAATTATAAGATGCATGCCATATTGTGGACTTATCTCTTTACCGTATTTATCAGCGTATAACACGCACTTTTTCCTCCTAAAAATGGAGGAAAAAGCAGCAGTGCGTGTTATACGCCGATATTAAAAAAAAAAAACGGCCAGGAAGCATCGCCGAGAGCAGAAGGGGCGGGCCGGGCCGGGCCGAGGAGAAGGAAGGACTAGCTGTCATTAGAGCAGAAGGGGGGCGGGCCGAGCCGAGGAGAAGGAAGGACTAGCTGTCATTAGAGCAGAAGGGGGGCGGGGCGGGCCGAGGAGAAGGAAGGACTAGCTGTCATAAGAGCAGAAGGGGGGTGGGCCGAGCCGAGGAGAAGAGAGAACGAGCGAGCGCAGTCATCGGAAGTCCCGCCTATGACAGACGTCACACGTCTCGGCAGAGGAGGCGGGACTTCCGATGACTGCGCTCGCTCGTTCTCCCTTCTCCTCGGCTCGGCCCGCCCCTTCTGCTCTTACGGTATGACAGCTCGTCCTTCCTTCTCGGCTCGGCCCGCCCCCTTCTGCTCTTACGGTATGACAGCTCGTCCTTCCTTCTCGGCCCGGCCCACCCCTTCTGCTCTCGCCGCTGCTTCCTGGTCTTTTTTAAAACAAGATGAGGTTAGTTCCAATGGCGCTTGCAATGCTGCATATTTGGACATTGCGCTTGCTAAACTGCATGTATGGACACTTGGTGGGCTGCATGTATGGACACTTGGTGGGCTGCATGTATGGACACTTGGTGGGCTGCATTCATTGACACTGCTTGTGGGCTGCATGTATGGACACTGCTGGGGGGCTGCATTCATTGACACTGCTGGTGGGCTGCATATATTGAGGCTGGATATATGGACACTGCTGGTGAGGCTGCATTTATGGACACTGCTGATGAGGATGCATTCATGGGCACTGGTGATGTCATTTGATTTAAAAAAAAAAAAAATGTTCTGAGTTCAAAGCTGTTTATGTTAAATTTAAGCTTTTTTCCTGAAATTTCTCTCCAAATATTGGGGTGCGTGTTATACGCCAGCGCGTGTTATACGCCGATAAATACGGTATTTATCATTTATATTGTTACTATAGCTATCACTATACTTCCAGTTTTCTGATGCTGGACCTTCTGGTATCAGTTCTATCAGTTGCAAAGTCCCATGCAACCACTCTACCCATCCTTCCCCCTCCCACTGCCCAATCATAGACTACTTTGTATTATGTAAGCCTGTTTACAAAACACAAAGCCTTCTATGAATGGACAGCAGAGGAGGGGGGTAGGCAGAGCTGCTGCTGCTGTGTGAGAAAGCAGCATCTCTTTTGTCAGAGGGCCAGAAGTATAGCAATAGCTGTACTCCCAGAACTTAGTAAAACAGGCAGTTGCAAATAAAAGAGATCCTATAGGTGGAGTTAACCATTGGAGTTAACCTATAGTAAGCCAGCAGAGTGGCTGAAATCAAACAGTTCAACTTAAACAACCATTGACTGCGTGAAGCTGTTATGTATGATAGTGGAAGTAATACCATTATTACAGATGGTGTTTGCCTCCTGCTGAATAGGTAAATGTTTGCTTGTCCAAATGCCCGAACAGCAAGATCCATAAAGACATGGATGAGTGAGTTCAGAGTAGAGGAGCATGACTCGCCTGCACCTCAACCCAATAGATTAGCTTTGGAATGAATTAGAGTGGAGCCTGTGAGCCAGGCCTTCTCATCCAACATAGGTGCCTGACCTCACAAATGTACTTCTGGAAGAATGGTCAAACATTTCCATAAATACACTCCTAATCCTTATGGACAGCCTTCCCAGAAGAGTTGAAGCTGTTATAGTTGCAAAGAGTGAGCCAACTCAATATTGAACCCTATGGACTAAGACTGGGATGCCATTAAAGTTAATGTGCGTGTAAAGGCAGGCGTCCCAATACTTTTGGTAATATAGTGTTTATACGTATTGCAGTCTTTAAATGGTTAATTCTATTTACATTCTTCTCTAATGCAGAGTCTGGTGTCTGTGTATTACCTTCTATTTGAACAGTTGAAATATACATAAAGAACTGTTTTTCCAGCCAAATGATATATATATAATTCAGTGTCATCAACATTGTGATCCTGATATCCCTGCCAGACAGCACAGCCAGATACTTAACCACTTGCCGACCACTGCATGACTATATACTGCGGCAGTCTGGCGCTCCTGGGCAAAGCGACGTACCGGTATGTCGCTCACCCACGAGCCTGTAGGGGGCGAGCACGCTCCGCCGGAGGCCCGCTCCCGCCCCCCGCTCGTTCCCATCCCCACACGAGTGACCTGCAGCTCCGATGTCTGCCAGTCACTCGCGATCTCCCGCTGGAGAGGGAGAAAGGTAGACGGCTGATGTAAACAAAGCCGTCTGTCATTCTCCCTGATGTAACTGCAGAGACTATACGATCCTGCTATGTAGGATCGTATGTCTCTGTGGTTACATCACAAGCCACGCCCCCCCATAGTTAGAAGCACGCCCCTAGGGACACACTCAACCCCTTGATCACTAATAAAGTTAACCCCTTCCCCGCCAGTGTCATTTTTACAGTAACAGTGCATATTTATATGAAACAGGTGAAATATCCTCGCGCTTATGGTATAAATAAATATATGTGTTTGAAATATAATTAAAACTAAGAGTATACATAGCTGCTGCTAGAATATAAAGTGCTAGTGCTTTTAACGTGAACACATTTTAAGTAGTCCAGCGCTGCTACTAAACTTGTAATTAAGTGGAAAAAGTGCATTTGTGCAAAAGTGCCAAAATTAACAAACAAATTGAATTAAGTCCAAATAAATATACATCAAATCAATTAATCAAATGCTTGTAATAAAATCAGTCCAATGTATCACAAGTGTCCATAAATGTGGATAAGGAAAGTGCTTCAGTGCTTCACTTGTGCAGTAAAGTGCCAGTGCTCCCCCTGAGGTTCCCCACTTACCACAAGTCCCTGGACAACTAGCGGAGAGTGTAAATCCTTTGATGTGGTCACAACTTCTTGGGGACCCAGCTTGGAATATATCACTCAGTTGGAGAGATCCTTTACGACAGCCATCCTTATGTCCAGAGTTCCCTCATGAAAATAGAATAGAATGCAATCCATGGTGAAGTACATTTATGGACACTTGTGATACATTGGACTGATTTTATTACAAGCATTTGATTAATTGATTTGATGTATATTTATTTGGACTTAATTCAATTTGTTTGTTAATTTTGGCACTTTTGCACAAATGCACTTTTTACACTTAATTACAAGTTTAGTAGCAGCGCTGGACTACTTGGGATTTGTTCAGTGCATTTTTATAGCACTGATTACTGTAGTAATGTCACTGGTACCCCCAAAAGTGTCAAAAATGTCAGTCAGGGGTCTGATCTGTCCGCCGCAATGTCGCAGTCCCGCAAAAAAAAATCGCAGATCGCCGCCATTACTAGTTAAAAAAAAAAAACAATAAAAATGACATAAAGTGGAGCATAAGGTATCTGCCTTTGCAGATGATATCCTGCTTTACATAAGTAATCCGAGGATTACTTTGCCCAACATAATTAAAATAATGAAACAATATGGAGAACTATCCAATTTAAAAATTAATCAAAAAAAATCAGAAATATTAAATATTAATATCCCTAAACAAGAAGAGGAGATGTTAAAAAAAGAATTTCAGTTCAACTGGAGAAAAGATGAGATTAAATACTTAGGGATAAAATTAACCCCAACTCCAGAAAAACTCTACAAAACAAATTTTCTAGAACTTCTGAATGAAGTAAGATCAGAATTAAATAGATTATCTCCGAGAATTTTTTCCTGGATAGGGAGAATAAATACGATAAAAATGATAATCCTGCCAAAAATTATATATAAATTCCAGATGATTCCGATTTCATTACCTCAAGTATTTTTTAAAACACTGAAAAGATTAATATCCCGCTTTATTTGGAAATACAAAAAGCCAAGGGTAAAGTACACTACACTATGTAAAGGTAAGGGACAAGGGGGACTAGCCCTACCCGACTTTAAAAATTATTATTTTGCAGCAATACTCACAAGGGTGATAGAATGGACAAAAAAAAATAATGATAGAAATTGGGTGGTAATAGAAAGCACGATGAGTGGTACACACCTAGCAAAAGTTATATGGATACCTGAGAGGTTTAGAAATCTGGACACTAACACGCATATAATCACAAGACATGCTATTAAGGTTTGGGATAATATACATAAAAAAGAAAATTGGAAACACAATTCACCACTGATCCCGTTACAGGGCACAAAATTTTTTGCACCAGGGGAAGAGAAGGAATTGGGTAAATGGATAGAAGAAGGAGAAGCACAATTAGGGGATATAGTAGAGAAGGGGAAAATTATAACCTTGGCGGAGCTGAAACAAAGGAAAGAAAACTGGAAGATAAATGAGTGGAGGTATATCCAACTAAAGCACTTCACATTGTCACTACCGCAGCCATTGAGAGATAAAAACGACCTCCGCCCTCTTGAGCAATTATGTCTTAAAGATAAGATAATAAACAATATTTCGAATGTGTATAAAATACTATTAACAATAACAAAAGAGAGAGGAATAACATTAAAAGAAAAATGGGAAAGAGACCTCGGCCCGTGTAGTAACAACAAACAGTGGGATAAGAGCCTTCAATTAGTACATAAATCCGCGATAGACACCAACACGGAGGAGATGAACTATAAATTGATCACAAGGTGGTACAACACTCCTGATAAGATGGGAAGAATTCAGGTAGAGAGTTCAAGACTTTGCTGGAGGGGATGTCAGATGGTAGGGACTATAGCCCATATATGGTGGGAGTGCCCAAAAATTAAAGTATTCTGGAGTGAAGTTATAGAATTAATAAGTAAAATTACTAAAATAGATATTCCCTTGGATCCTTGGAAATGCATGTTTCATGGAACCCATATGTCAGTGAAACAATATAAAAAAACATTACTCCCTCACTTATTAAACTCAGCTAAGAGCTTGATTCCCTTTAATTGGCAAAAAGAAGAGGCCCCCTCCAGGAAAGAATGGCTGTTAAAAGTAGAGAAAATAAGAAAGTTGGAGCAGCTGAGGACCTGGGAGGAGGAAGAACAGGGGAATGAAGAGGAGATTTGGGATGAGTGGCAAGAGTTTAAGGACACAAGGGAATACAGAGAAATAATAGGAGTCGAATGATAAGAAGAGACGGGGGGGGGGGGGGGAGGGATAAGGAAGGGAGGGGGGGAAAAAAAAGGGATAAAAGGTAATATGTGTAAAATGTATATGAAAAAATTCTCCAGCGATTGGAGTGTTGTAAATAATTTTTTACCTGGAAAATTTAATAAAGAAATATAAAAAAAAAAAAAAATGACATAAATCTTTCCCGTAGTTAGTAAACGCAATAACTTTTGCGCAAACCAATCAAAATACGCTTATTGCGATTTTTTTTACCAAAAATATGTAGCAGAAAACAAATTGGCCTAAAATGTTAAAAATTTTGATTTTTACTTTTTTTTTTGAGAAATTCATTTAAAAAAATGTGAAAAATATTGTTATTTTTTCAAAATTGTTGTTATTTTTTTTTGTTTATAGAGCAAAAAGTAAAAATCGCACAGGTGATCAAATACCACCAAAAGAAAGCTCTGTTTGTGGGGAAAAAAAGACGTCAATTTCATTTGGGTACAGTGCCGCATGACCGCGCAATTGTCCGCTAAAGTCACGCAGTGCCAAATCGCAAAATAGGCCCTGGTCTTTGAGCAGCCAAATCCTCCGGGGCTTAAGTGGTTAAAGTGATTGTAAAGTGTTATTTTTTTTTAAAAAAAACTGGAAACATGTTATACTTACCTCCTCTGTGCAGTGGTTTTGCACAGAGCAGCCCGGATCCTCCTCGTCTCAGGTCCCTTGTTCCTGCTCCTGCTCCCCCCCCTCCTTTTGAGTGCCCCCACAGCAAGCAGCTTGCTATGGGGGCACTGGAGCCAAGCTCCGTGTGTCCATTCAGACATGAAGGTGCAGTTTGGCCCTGCCCCCTCTCTCCCCTGATTGGCTCACTGACTTTGACAGCCACAGGAACCAATGGCACCGTGGCTGTATCTCAGTCAATCAGGAGGGAGAGTCCCAGGGCGGCTGAGGGGCTCGTGGACATCACTGGACAGAGAGGGGGCTCAGGTAAGTAATAGGGGTGCTGGGAGGGGGAGCTGCTACAAACAGAAGGCTTTTTATCTTAATGCAAAGAATGCATTAAGATAAAAAAACCTTCCTGACTTTACAACTCCTTTAAACCTTCATAGCATCAGGATTATAATCTGGTTAGGAGCTTTGGACAAAACATTCACCTAACAAAAAAAAAAAAAAAGCCAGCAGCTCGGTATTGTCCATATCAACACTGTTGCCTTAGCACTGGGAATTCCAGTCCTGGGTCCGTGAGGTAGAGCATTGCTAATATTACATTTTTGGTCAAAACACCCCTTCAGCCTATTGACTGGACAGTGAAAGAGCAGCAGTGCACTAAGGAGATTATCACTCTGCTCATATTACCTTCACCTCTTGTATGTCTGTTTCTTGTGAGCATACTGTATGTGCATGCAGCGGAACCTGATTGGCTTCTAATGCAGACCGTCCCTCTCCCATAGAAATGAGTGGAATATATATTTATTCCTGTATGTATACATTTATTCAATGAGATCATATCTTCATTTTTATCTGGGTTTTGTTTAGCTTTGAGATACTAAGAAACTATACAATCATTGTTGTTTCTTTAAGGTACATGTTATAAATGAGATCTTTTAGGCAACCTTTGCTGTTGTTATTGTAACTTATGCAGACTACAAAGGGCACTTGGAATGTGTCGGGAATCTTGAACAGCTGACTCATTATATTCTGCAGCTTCACTGACACTGAGTTATGGCATTTTTTTTTTCTTTGCAAATGTAGGCCACCAATAGTTCTCTGTCTGTTGCAGCAGTAACAGCTCATAGCTTAATCTTAATACTTTCATATCTGTATGGAACCTGGATCTGTATTATATAGTAATAGCTCATGAATGTGTTTACTTCCCTGACTCAGACGAAGTCTATCCAAAAGGTATATTTTATTGACTTGTCATTTACTTAGTTATACATTTGTTTTGTGTTCTTGAACTTTTGTTTTACTGACATTTTTTATGCAATTATTTGTAGCACCTTCCCCCGAACGAGCTGTTTGATGTGTCAGATCCTCTGTTCTTGTGCCCATGGCTCTGCTTACAGCTCGGTATTCTCTGACACACCTGGCTGGGCTAAGAATATAAATGTAGACACCTGTACATATAAATACACCCAAACACGGCAACACATATTGGCAGAGGGATGGGGGATGGGGGTGGAGTAATGGGATCAGTGGCAGAGGGGTGGTGGAAGGAATGGGATCAGTGGCAGTGTCATGGGGGGGGGGGG
This sequence comes from Pelophylax lessonae, assembly GCF_965119305.1. Taxonomy (NCBI): domain Eukaryota; kingdom Metazoa; phylum Chordata; class Amphibia; order Anura; family Ranidae; genus Pelophylax; species Pelophylax lessonae. The sequence continues at coordinate 198,894,411 of NC_138772.1, forward strand.
GTCAGTGGCAGATGGATGGTGGGAGGGATGGGATCAGTGGCAGAGGGATGGTGGGGGGATAGGATGGAGGGATGGGATCAGTGGCAGAGGGATGGTGGGGGGAATAGGATGGTGGTGGAGGGATTGGATCAGGGGCAGAGGGATAGTGGGGGGGATGGGATGGTGGTGGAGGGATGGGATCAGGGGCAGAGGGATGGTGGGGGGGAGGGGATAGAGGGGTGGGATCAGTGGCAGAGGGATGGTGGGGGGGATAGCATGGTGGGAGGAATGGGATCAGTGGCAGAGGGATGGTGGGGGAAAGGATGGAGGGATGGGATCAGTGGCAGAGGGATGGTGGGGGGAATAGGATGGTGGTGGAGGGATTGGATCAGGGGCAGAGGGATAGTGGGGGGGATGGGATGGTGGTGGAGGGATGGGATCAGGGGCAGAGGGATGGTGGGGGGGAGGGGATAGAGGGGTGGGATCAGTGGCAGAGGGATGGTGGGGGGGATAGCATGGTGGGAGGAATGGGATCAGTGGCAGAGGGATAATGGGGGGATGAGATGGTGGTGGAGCGATGGTATCAGGGGCAGAGGGATGGTGGGATGGATGGGATCAGGGGCAGAGGGATAGTGGGGGGATGGGATGGCGGTGGAGGGATAGGATCAGGGCAGAGGGATGGTGGGGGGATGGGATGGTGGTGGAGGGATGGTATCAGGGGCAGAGGGATGGAGGGAGGAATGGAATCAGGGGCAGAGGGATAATGGGGGGATGAGATGGTGGTGGAGCGATGGTATCAGGGGCAGAGGGATGGTGGGATGGATGGGATCAGGGGCAGAGGGATAGTGGGGGGATGGGATGGCGGTGGAGGGATAGGATCAGGGCAGAGGGATGGTGGGGGGATGGGATGGTGGTGGAGGGATGGTATCAGGGGCAGAGGGATGGTGGGAGGGATGGGATCAGGGGCAGAGGGATAGTGGGGAGATGGGATGGTGGGTGGGATGGGATTAGTGGCAGAGGGATCATGAGGGGGATAGGATCAGTGGCAGAAGCATGGTGAGGGGGATGGGATGGTGACACTGGCACTCACCTGTTCCCAGTGTCAGTCGATCCCTCGCCTTGCTCACGCTCTCAGCCAGGCTTCACAGTGCCTCCAGTAGCAGCTCTACCGATGTGGGGACTCTGTCTTTACATTGGCTCACGCAGGGGAGATCTCCTCCCCCTTCACTCTACTGGCCCATCAGCTGATCAGCAGACTTTCTCCTCCACCCGACATTGATCTGCTTGGAGGAATGAGCGAAGCGCTGTGCCAGTAGCAGTGAGTGCTCACTCAGGCATAGTGAGTGTATAATGTCCCGACTGACATGATGCCTGCAATTAGTGGTGGGGGTGGGTGGCGCCCACAGTGTACAATTATGTCTGGAACATATTGCCCCGATTATTGTCTACAAGCAGGGGCCCGTCCCCCCCTTGTAGACACATTTCATAGGTTTTTAGCCATTTTAAGAGCTGGGTTATATTTGCAGACTGGTGTGAAGGGAAGTTTTCTTAGCGCGTGGAGGAAATTTTGCTGACAGACATGAGGAGGTCTTTTTTTTTTGGAAAAAGGGAATTTTTAGTGTGGGCCTGACTATGTTTTCTTAAGGGTGGGGGATTTTTACTGATGGGAGTAAGAGAGTTTATTGATATATTAAGGGGTGCTGGGTTCCGGCTTATGGGGATGAGCATGGTTTTTCTTGAAGGGTAAAGGTTTCTGATGGGGAGAGAAGAGCTTTTGTGAGGAGGTGGGGTTTGCTTGGGAGGGGAAGATTTGTGCTGAGAGTAGGATTTTTGCTTGGAAAGAATGAGGGGCTGTTTTTTTTCAGGGGATGGAGATTTGTTTTGGGGGGGGGGGGGGGGTACAATACATAGGCTGTCCCCGGTATTCTGAACATTACATACGTCTGACTCCTGCCCTTTGTGGGTTGCATGCTACTGACCCCTTTGCTTCATGTATTACATACTACTGACCCAAAATTTTGACACTTGCACTGGTGCATTACTTACAAATATCTCTGCACTATGTACAAAACATAATATTGATCCCTGCCCTGTGGTACACACTACTGATCCCTGCAAACTCTGCATTCAGTACTCCTGCACACCGTGAGCTGCATACCCCTAACCCCTACATTCTTTGCATTACATACTACTACTTGCCCCCACATTTTGTGGATTGTATGCTCCTGACCCCTGCATACTATACACTACAGACCCCGACCCCTCGACTCAGTGCATATTGTACTCTGTACCTCTGCCCTCTCTACTCTGGGCTGTATATTACATACTCCTGACCCCTGAACGTTATATGCTATATTATACATTACATACTCCATATGTTGTAAGTACAAGCACTGTGGGATATTTGCAAATAGACTTAGGCTCTATTTTATCCTTCCACTTTAAAGCCTTATACACTCACCATTTGCTTCAGTATGATGGGTGCACGGGTGCACTGCATAATTGTTTCCTTTAGGGTACAGCAGGGGAGCCCCAGGTTTTTTACAATCCTAGCAATGCCCCTGACAAAATGAACGTTATTGGGTGGCACAAAGCAAATACGAATGGAGGACAGGTATAAATGGGCTCTAAAGGTATATGTATATATATATATATTTTTTTTATGTGTTTCTAATTTACTGTGACACAGGGGAACATTTAAATGGTAACTCCACTTTCGTGGGGATAGAAATCAGCAAATAAAGAAAAAACAATAGAGCGTATACAATTGCGATACACAAATCATATTGTAATTGAATGTTATTAAAAATTACCTTTACTTTTCAATCTGCAGCTGTTGTAATGTTCTGAAAATGCAATGCAATATGGCTACCTGGAGCTGTTCTGTATACAGAATGTGTACTGACCACACCCCAGAAACATCATTTTCTGCTTGTGTGATTGGCTCACCAATTTTCCCAGAAGTCTGCCTAAGATACAAGTCAGATTTCAGGCATCCCCTGCAGCAAAAATTAAATTTTTGGTGAGATACTCCCAATAGAAACACTTCTAAAAGGATGCAGGCCCAGCAGCTTTCCTCATTAGAGCCCTGCAGCTGCCACAGCTGATAGATCATTATGAAACCACTCCCATTAGACCCACTCAGCACAGAGGAACAAACAATGATTTCTTTAGAATATCAAAACTTAGGAATCTGCAACAAAGTTTGTTAAAATCTCTGCAATGTACATAGATCACCCAGAGGGGAATGTTTCTTCTCAACAAAAGTGGAGTTACACTTTAAATTCGAACAATTCAAGTTTGCTTTAGTCTTGGTAACTTTGTGTGCTTTATATGCACATTTATTCCAAAGATCTTGTGTATTTACCACTGTATTTACTGAGCAATTTTATAGAACTGTTTGAAGAATAGGTGTACTAACAAACAAACAAAAAAAATAAAATATCCCTTGATGACTTCCAATGGACTCTTCATCATAAAAGTAAATGACATTCCATAATTTAGATTCACACCTAATGCTTGCTAAGAGCCACAGCTTTCTTTACAAGCTCTGCAACTGCTATAGAAAATAGCGGGCTGTCTCCCGAGTCTCTCATTATTTTTTATGGAAGGGATCAGCTCAACTGCGGAACAGCAGAAGAATATAGGAAAGCGGAGGATGAAAACAAAGCTGAACCTCTGGCATTCTATGGAAGCCAAATTACCACCATAAATCTGATATCTGTAACATATACTTTTTAAATCAAGGAACCAAGAGGCGGTGTTAGGTTAGGATATTTTGTTTTAGACACTGTCAATTTGGCAATTCAGCCATGTTTCTAAAGCCCTCCCGCTCCAGTTACAGTATAGTCACATTATCTGTGATCTCATGCCCTCTCTGACATGTGACAGTGCTTGGGCCTAGCCATTGGCCACTAGACCCTTGCACTGTCAATGGGAGGTGACACGCTCCCCTATTCTCAGAAGCATTGAGATTTCTATCCGGCGGCAGTGGAAGTAGGAGCAGTAGGGGTATCATGAGTATAACTGGGGCGGAGGCTTTAAAAACACAGGGGTTGAATCTTACTAAACTGTTACTAAAGATAAATAGACTGTGCACTTTGCAAAGTGCAGTTGCACTCTGCAAGAGCAGTTGCTCCAGATCTTAGTAAATAAGCTGAAGCTCTGCTGACTTCCATCATCCAATCATGTGCAAGCAAAAATGCAGCTTTCTTTAATTTTCCTTGCACCCTTGCATGTGCCTGGGTACTCTTTGCAAAGTGAAGCTTTACCTTATTTACTAAGCTCTGTAGCAACTGCAAAAGTGCGCTGACATGTGTGGTTCGTTTTGTTCCAAATAAATACCCGGACACATTTTTTGTTATTCTGAGATTCGGATATATCCGAATACCTGAATTACAGTATTAACGAAGTTCACCAAATGCTCTGAATAATGAAACTAAATTTGAATTGAATTTTACATCCAATTCCAGTCGAATTTGAACTGTAAACATATTTCTGATGTAATGCCAAAGTGATGTAATTTAAAGATACATTGTAATCATTTAATGAAGATTTTTCTTTTGTTTGTTCACTTTGCCACATTTGAATCGAAAAAAAAAATCTAAGGTATTTGATTTGACGGATTCAAAATTTATAGATTCGAAAAAAATCGGTGAATTTGAAGAGAATTTGAAAAAGACATGCAACGATTTCCGAATACAAATCCCGAATATGAATTGAATGAATCAAATGAATTTAACTAAAATAAATGACTAGATTAATGAATCTAAGCTTAACGAAACCAATTTTTTCATCATGCACATGTCTAAAGTGCACAGTCTATATGCCTTTAGTAAATCAACCGCAGAGTATCACTTTGCAAGTGTCTCTTTAACTATATTTGTTCCTTAAACTGAAAAGGGTATGCTATTTGTTCAGGATATACATATTTCCATCCTCCCTTCTACTTCTTGAGCCATATATGGCTACCACTTATTTTGTATTTTGTTTTGTCTCTTAACCGGTTCCCGACCAGCCGCCGCCTATTTACTGCGGCAATGTGGCTCTCCTGCATGTAGGGCTACGTTGGTTGCGAGCAGGGAGCTAGGGGGCTAGCTTAGCGGGGAAGCCAAAGCCCGGGTCAGACGGCTCTGATTGCCGCCTGACTCCCGCGAACACGGTCAGCTGTTGTAAACACAGCCGACAATTCTTCTCCCTGGAATGATCATAGATCCCCTGTGATCCTTCTATATAGGAACACAGGTCTCTATGATCATTTCACAAGCCACCCCCCCCCCCACAGTTAGAATCACTCCCCTAGGCTCACATTTAACCCTTGATCACCCACAATGTTAACCCCTTCCCTGCCAGTGTCATTATCACAGTAACAGTGCATATTTTTAGCATTGATAACTGTAGTAATGTCACTGGTCCCCCCAAAAGTGTCGAAAATGTCGAATCGTGTGTGGAGATCCGCCCGCTTGTGTAAACACAAGCGGGTGGATCTCCGAAGTGACAGGCAGGGTCAGATTGCAGTGTTCAGCATAGCTGAACCCTGGATCTGTCCTTGTGTCACACAGTCACCTCCCCCCATACACGTCAGTAAGCACCAGGCATATATTAACCCCCCCCTCTCCAATAAAATTAACCCCTTCACTGCCAGTGTCATTTTTACAGTAACAGTGCATATTTATAGCACTGATTACTGCAGTAATGTCACTGGTATCCCCAAAAGTGTCAATAATGTCAGTCAGGGGTCCAATCTTTCCGCCGCAATGTCACAGTCCCGTTAAAAATCGCAGATCGCCGCCATTACTAGTAGAAAAAAAAAATTAAAATGACATAAATCTTTCCCGTAGACGCGATAACTTTTGCGTAAACCAATCAAAATACATTTATTGCAATTTTTTTGCCAAAAAATATGTAACAGAAACAAATTGGCCTAAAATGTAAAAAAAATTTGATTTTTAAATCTTTTTTGGGGGGGGAATGTTATATAGCAGAAAGTGAAAAATATTTTTTTTTTTTTTTCAGAATTGTCGCTCTTTTTTTGTTTATTGCACAAAAAATAATCACAGAGGTGATCAAACACCACCAAAAGAAAGCTCTATTTGTGGGAAAAAAGGACATACATTTTAATTGGGTACAGCGTCGCACGGCCGCGCAATTGTCCGTTAAAGTAACGCAGTGCCGAATCGCAAAATATGGCCTGGTCATTAAGGGGGAAAATCTTCTGGTCCAGAAGTGGTTAAACTGAAAAGGGTATGCTATTCGTTCAGGATATACATATTTCCATCCTCCCTTCTACTTCTTGAGCTCATACATGGCTACCGCTTATTTCGTATTTTGTTTTGTCTCTTAAACGGTGTTTAATGCTATTTTGTGTATTTTGTGTATAGCACCAGATGAAATGTGGCAGTTCAATTTCCAAACAAATATTGGCAAAATGTATACTATACGTTGTGGCTGCTGCTCCTATCACCAGCTATTAAAAAGACAAAATATCACGAGTTTCATGGCAGATGACTGCACAGTAGGTAAGCCCTATATGCAGTAGGATCACATAGCACATTTCATAATCTGTTGTGTAAATAAAACCACATTTATCTCACAATATAGCTGTAATATTACAAGAAATCCTCTACAGCTCATTTATAAAGCACAAAGAAAACACCTTGTTTTGAAGTTTTTGTTCTTACTCCAATTCCTTTCACCGACTCCGACTTTTGCACAAAAACTGCATTGAATGTCCAGACTTGTTTTCCCCACCGGCTTCCTCTGCCATTAGATTCACTCAAACTCCATCCCCACACTCCATTTTAGAGAGGAAAATGGTGGTAAGAGGCACTGGGGGCAATTTACTAAAACTGGTGTACTGAGAATCTGGTGCAGCTGTGCATAGTAGCCAATCAGCTTCCAACTTCAGCTTGTTCAATTAAGCTTTGGCAATAAAACCTTGAAGCTGATTGGTTTCTATGCAAGGTTGCACCAGATTTTGCCCTCTACAGTTTTAGTAAATAACCCCCACTGTGATTGTTTTTTTTCCCTCCTAAGGGTCTTTCACACGGAGCCGACCGCATTGTGATCCGCTCCGGCACTTTTTTTTTTTTCACGCAGCGGATGACATTTGTGTCATCCGCTCCGTATGTCCGCATATCATCCCATACGTTTGCGGATGATATACGGACATAATGTAAGTCTATGGGCATTGCGGATGTTAGCGGATGACACCGCTGACATCCGATTTTCCTTCCTTTCCGTTTTTTGAACGGAGGAAAATTAGGGTTCCAAAAAATGGAACAAAACTGAAAGGAAGAAAATCGGATGTCAGCGGATGGTATTCCGCTGACATCCACAATGCCATTGACTTACATTATGTCCGTAAATCATCCGCAAAAAAATAGGATGATTTGCGGACATACGGAGCGCCCGTGTGAAAGAGCCCTAACCCTTCCGAATAATTGTCCATTTATCTCCATTAGGGCCTGTGCTAATGGGCTCTGGGTTTGTGTTGATAACATTAGTTTGACATCTGTTTAAAGCCGGTCATAGACGGAGTGAAAATCGTTTGATTCCCCCATCGACACAGTCAATGCCTTCCGCGGAGCCATTGGGATTTATTTTCTAAAGGCGAATTTACTTAGCCTAACAAGTGTACTGCAAGTGCACTTGGAAGTGCAGTCACTGTAGATCTGAGGGGAAGATCGAAATGAGGGGAAGCTCTGCTGATTTTTTATCATTCAATCATGTGCAAGCAAAAATGCTGTTTTTAAGTTTCCTTGCATGTCCCCCTCAGATTTACAGCAACTGCACTTCCAAGTGCACTTTAATGCAGAGTGGCTTTGCCTTTAGTAAATAAACCCCATTGTGTTCTCCTGGTAGGGATGGCTCCCGCTGGGAGAACATAGTGATTACTGGTAGCCGCTATAATAACCGCTAGCAATAATCGCATGTAAAATCCCACAGGCTGGTTGCACCCACGTTGATTGATCAACACTTTTGAGTTTATTCAGAATTCATTCACATGTGCTTTTGACCTGCAGTTGACCTCCTTCTGATCTGCACTGTTTCAAGTTGGTTTTGCATTCCTTCACAAGTCTATGGGAATGCAAAACCAACTTAAAACAGTGCAGATTAGAAGAAGGTCAACTGCAGGTCAAAACCCCTTTGAAGTGAACAAAAGCTCATCGACACAGGCCCTTATTACTATCTGACTTCCACTGAAAGCAACATGTTGAACTGTAAGTCGATATGATGAACATGCATTAAATGGGAGAGATTTTTGATGATGAAGAATATGTTTTGTTAATATATATTATGTATGTGTATTTTTTTTTTCTTTTTCAGTAACCCACTGTTACTGCAGTCCTTTAAGCCCTTGAATAAGCTGACAAAGGCGAAACACGTCGGAAGGAGTCTTTCCCTCCTTGTGTGATGTTTTATATATATATATGAGGTTATCCTAAATCATCATTGTTATTACACTATTTACATACATAAGGAGGGGTCTCTATCTTCAGGGGTGTGTTTGAGTAATGATGATGTGTTATCACCATGTTTTCTATTTCTGTCTCTATGGGGGGGGGGATGTAAACCCTAGCTTTATAGCTTTTAATTTTTATACAGTAAAGACGTTGTTTAATCAATGATTGTGTACTGATAATTATATTGAGAGGAGGTTCAACACCTTTAAAGTCCCACTAGTTTTCTATTTCCCTTAAAATTGTCCCCTTCTGGGATGTGGTGTTGACTTGGTCATCTAGGACCCCAGTGTTTCTTTCGAAGCAAAAAGCTCATCGACACAGGCCCTTTTTTCTATCTGCTCTCCTCAGACTTCCACTGGAAGCAACACGTTGAACTGTAAGTCTGCTTTACTCAATGCCATCCCTTCTATGAGATAAAAATGAGAATCAGGGCATTGGCAGTACCTTCATTTTTTTAGAACAGAGACAGTGGAGTTAATTTAGTAACGGCAAATAGACAGTTCACTTGCTGAGGGAAGTTGCACTTTGCGTGGAAATTTTCCTCAGAGCTTAGTAAATGAGGTGACACTGCTGACTTCCATCATCAAATCATGTGCAAGGAAAAAGGCTAAATTCTTTATTTTTCTTGCACGTGATTGGGTATTCTTGCCACATTCATTAAGCTTAAAGGCAAATTCCCTTGGAAAGTACATCTACCTTTGCAAAGTGAACATGCTTTAGTAAATAAACCCCAATGTCCTCATATCACCTCCTAGCATTTCCATTGTACTCTGTGTTCTTTGCTTTTGGGGGAGTAAGGGTGGTATTATTACCTAATGCCTCAGATAGCAGTACACAGAGGGGTTGATTTATTAAAGCAACTAGACTGTGCACTTTGCAAAAGATACATTTTGAATCAGTCGAATCAAACACTTCAGTTTTTTTTTTCCGATTCGAATGTGGCAAAGTGAACAAACAAAAGAAAAATCTTTATCACATGATTACAATGGCTCTTTAACCACTTTAAGACCGGAAGGATTTGCCCCCTTAATAACCAGGCCCTATTTGCAATTCGGCACTTTGTTACTTTAGCGGACAATTGCGCAGTCGTGTGACACTGTACCCAAATAAAATTGGCGTCCTTTTTTTCCCCACAAATAGAGCTTTCTTTTGGTGGTATTTGATCACCTGTGCGATTTTTATTTTTTGCGCTAAACAACAAAGAGCGACAATTTTGAAAAAAAAAAAAAACAATATTTTTTACATTCTGCTATGTGACATTCTCAAAAAATTTTTTTTAAAAATCTAATTTTTTTAACATTTTAGCCCAATGTTTTCTGCTACATATTTTTAGTAAAAAAAAATCGCAATAAGCATATTTTGATTGGTTTGCGCAAAAGTTATCGCGTCTACTAACTACAGGTAAGATTTATGTAATTTTTATTGTTTTTTGGGGGGTTTTTTACTAGTAATGGCTGCGATCTGCGATTTTTTGCGGGACTGCAACATTGGGGCGGACCCCTAACTGACATTTTCGACACTTTTGGGGGTACCAGTGACATTACTACAGTAATCAGTGTTAAAAATGTGCACTGTTACTGTAATAATGACACTGGCAGGGAAGGGGTTAACCCTGTAGGTGATCAAGGGGTTAAATGTTAGCCTAGGGGAGTGATTCTAACTGGGGGGGCGTGGCTTCTGAAATTACCATAGAGACATGAGATCCTATATAGAAGGATCACATAAGCTCTATGACCATTCCAGGGAGAAGAACGGTCGGCTGTGTTTACAACAGCCGACCATCCTTCTCTCTCAGCGGGTAAAGATCGCGGGTGTCAGCCAGCAATCGGAGCCGCCTGACACACGCATCAGATTCCCCGCTGATGATCGGGGGCAGGAGCGCGACGGTGCGCGCTCGCCATCTAGCTGCCACCAAGTAAACAATGTATCCATACGTTGTTTTGCCTGTACGAGCCACCCTGCCACCGTATATATATATAATAAGCGGTCGGCAAGTGATTAAATTACCTTTGTCTTGAAGACTAAGTAAACCCTCCTCTGCAACTTGTACCTATAGATAAGCCTATATTAAGGCTTACCTAAAGGTACTGTAAATATCTCCTAAACTTCAACCGTTTAGGAGATATTTAATTTGCATGCAGCCAGTGACATCACTGGCGCATGCGCTCTGAAGCAACGGCAGCTCGTGCCGTTCCTTCAGAGCCCCGTGCCATTACCGTTGGCTCCCGTGCGCATGCGCGGGAGTGACGTCATCATGGCTCCAGCCAATCAGATGGCCGGATGCCGCAAACCCAGAAGAAGGGCGACACAACATGTCACCCATGAGAGAGGTGAGCGGTCGGCACTTCGGGGCTTCGTTCTTAGGTAAGTATTTCATAATGAGCTAGTATGCAATGCAATGCATTAGGTGTTCTTTTTTTGAAAGAAAAAAAAAAAATCTGAGGTTTACAACCTCTTTAATAAAAGCAGCATTATTTCAAAATGGTTCTCTAAAACCCACACAGAGGTTGATTTACTAAAACTGGAAAGAGCAAAATATGGTGCAGCTGTGCATGGTAGCCAATCAGCTTCTAACTTTAGCTTGTTCAATTAAGCTTTGACAATTAAACTTAGAAGCTGATTGGTTTCTCTACAAGAGCTGCACCAGTTTTTCTGCTTTCCAGTATTAGTAAATCAACCCCAGTGTCTTTGATTTCAGAAATATGTTTACAGTTCAAACTCGTCAATTCAATTCGACTGAACTTTGATGTAAAATTTGAATTTTGTTTTGTTATATGGAGCATTCAGTAAACTTTGTTATACTGTAATTCAGGTATTCAGGAATCTCAGAATCTCAGAATAACAAAAAATGTGTCTGAATATTTATTTGGAACAAAACGAACCGCACATGTCTAGTGCACGCTGCAAGTGCACTTGCTCCAACGCGTAGTAAATGAGGTAAAGCTTAATTTTGCTCACATGCAAGGGAAAAAAAATTCATTTTTTTTCGCACTTGATTGGATGATGGAAGTCAGCAGAGCTTCAGCTTATTTACCAAGCTCTGGAGCAACTGCTCTTGCAGAGTGCAATCTGCACTTTGCAAAGTGCACAGTCAATCTGCCTTTAGTAAATCAACCCCAGAATGTCATGGTAACCATTGGCACGCATGGCATGCTGAGTGTTGTAAATCTCCTTTTGTAGGAGTGAAGAGTGATTCTGTCATTCATCTTTGAAAGTCAATGACATTGCAAGAGCTACATAAATCTAAAATCTATTGGCCTTCCACACTCCTAACCCGAACAGGAAAATACGGAGCAGATGGAAGTTTGTGCTCTGAATGTAGCTATGTGTCAAAAACTGCAAATGACTGACAATAACATAAAAGACGCATTCATACTATATGACATTAATATATATACAAACTGCTGTGATAGTTTGCAAACAATCATTTGTATTGTAGAACGGAATCTTAAACACATGTCAGATTCTTCTTTGGCCCCTGCAAATTGACTGTGAATAAATAAATGTGCAACTCTAATTATACTGAAACAAAAAGATTATTTCATGGTATATAAAAGCAGTGGGTGTTCTGTCTCGTGTTGAAATACAGAAGACAACGGGGAATTAAACATTTCCTAAACAATGGGACCATTCACTCCTACACACATAAATTATACATTGTCATAATAAAGGAGAATGTACTACATACAGTGTTTTTACTAAATGGTATAACAAGGTTTTTTTGTTTTTTTTTTCTAATATATACTTGAGATTATGTTTCAGGACTAAAAGTGCCGGTTCACACTACCGGGGCGCGACTTCGGGGGCGACCTGTGAAGTCGCGTGCACCGCGACTTCGGCGCGACTTGCACGGACTTCATATAATGAATGTCTATGCAAGTCGCTCCGATGTCGCCCAGAAGTAGTACAGAAACCTTTTTCTAAGTCGGAGCGACTTAAGTCGCTCCTATTAGAATGGTTCCCGTAGCACACAATGGACTGCGACTTGTCAGGCTGACCAGTCGCCTGACAAGTCGCGGTAGTGTGAATGGAGTCTAAACTGTTGTTCATAATAATACTTAGGGCTACATTTGTAGACCATGGTCATGAAAAAGGAACAATTTAACAAGTGCTATAGGAAAGCGGTGTTCGATACAAATGATCATTTCTTTTCTACCAACTTACCAAAGTATGGGATTGGGAAAAAACACATATAATGGGTTCTAACTAGGGATGAGCTCAAGCATGTTCAGTTCCCAGTCTCAACCCACCTGGGCCGTTCTGCTTGGTAGCTGTTACTCCACATTGCCAACCATATGCAGCTGAGGCATTCCCCACCCTGTCTGTACTTATACACCATATTTTCAAAAGTATTGGAAAGCCTGTCTTTACATGCACATGAACTTTAATGGCATTCTAATCTTAATCTGAAGGGTTCAATATGGAGTTAGCCAACCCTTTGCAGCCATAGCAGCTTCAACTCTTCTGGGAAGGTTGTCCACAAGGTTTAGGAGTGTGTCTATGGGAATGTTTGACCATTCTTCCAGAAGCGCATTTGTAAGGTTAGGCACTGATATGGACGAGAAGGCCTGGCTTGCGGTCTCCGCTCTAGATCATCCCAAAGGTCTTCTGAGAAGGCTGTCCGCAAGGTTTAGGAGTGTGTCTATTGAATGAATTAGAGCGGAGACTTTGAACCAAGCCTTCTCGTACAACATCAGTGCCTGACCTCACAAATGAGCTTCTGGAAGAATGGTCAAATATCCCCATAGACACACTCCTAAACCTTGTGGATAGCATTCCCAGAAGAGTTGAAGCTGTTATAGCTGCAAAGGGTGAGCCAACTCAATATTGAACCCACAGACAAAGACTGGGATGCCATTAAATTTCATGTGCATGTAAAGTAAGGTGTCCCAATACTTTTGAAAATATAGTGTATAAGTGCGGACAGGGTGAGGAATGCCACAGTTGCATATGGCTGGCAATGTACAGTAACAGCTTCCAAGCAGGATAGCTCAGGTGGTTCCAGACTGGGAACCGAACATGCTTGAGCTCATCCCTAGTTTGAATCCATTATATGTGTTTTTTTCTTCCAATCCCATATTTTGGCAAGTTGGTAGAAATGTAGTGTACAGTAATCCCCCGCTACATTGCGGTTCAGTTTTTGCGGTCCCGGTAATTCGCGTTTTTTTTTTGTAATGTTATTTTACTATATAAATCATTAAAAATGAAAGATTTTTGTGTTTTTCATAGCTCTTGCTCTGTCTCTAAGTATCTTTTATGTGTTTAAATGAGTTTCTATTGTTTTAAAAGTGTGTTTAAAGACCTTAAAATGCTTCTACACGTACAGTGACAGTAAAAAAACCATGCCTACAATGCATTTTAATAGGGTTTTTCTATTTCGCGGAATTTCACTTTTCGCGGCTGGGTCCGGAACGTAACCCCCGCAATGGAGGGGGGTTTACTGTAGTTCACATGCAGAATCAATAGTAATGACCATGGCCCCCTTCAAGAATTAGCGGCCCTGGATGAATGCTGGAGATGGTCGAAAGACACAAGAACGAACATAATAACACCAGACTGCCCCGCCTCCACTTTAAGGGCAATGTATAACACGGCACTTTGCAGTAGTTAAAAACTGCATGTGTGACCCTATTTACCATCATGAATATGGTAGACAAACAACACTTATAAGTAAACTAAAAGGTAACCTACAGTGGTTACACATACACACACATACAGTACATACATAAGGTTTGCCATAGCACCATGTGCTACCTAAAAACCCGGCACAAGGTTTTTGCATAGTTACATTGGTCGGAGCCAGACCGATGCAAATATGTAAAAAGTGCCATACCTAGAATTATTCTTAAGGCACATGATAAGGCATAACACCCTCAGATCAGGTGAACTATCAGTTGAGCTTGCACTATCTTACTTATAGAGGCCCTTTAAAACTCTGCAAAATCCTACATAAAATCAACATATGGTACAATCATAGCAGCATCTTGTGTGCAGATGGTTGAGTAGGGTTTGGAGTAAATAACGCGTTGTAAGCTGAGACAGAAGGTGAAGAGTTTTGTTAGTGTTACCCGCTTGGTACTGACAAATGTGAAAACATGCTTATTAACATTAGTCTCAAAAGCACTGAAAAGTCTGTAATATTTTAAATAAAAAGAGAAGCCAATTGAATGGACAAGCATCAACGATGTAAATATATTTTCTGTTATGTCCTTAACATTACAATTTCACAACTAGAATACACATTATAACTATATATCATTTAAATTAAAAAAAAAAAAAAAACAGGAACAGACACAGCACCACCTACAGGCCATAAAGTACGACTTCAATCCAAAAAAAAAGAACATGGTATGAGACATGGGAGCCAAAAATATCAATAATAAACAATAAAGACATATATACATACATACATACACACACATAAATAACAAGTAGTTTAATAACTTTAAACAGCCAAGGTGTCTAATAACTTAATAAATAAAGGAATACACCATTTCTAAACCTAAAACCTACAATAACCACATAGCCTAGCCTTAAAAAACGAAGGCCCAGCGTTCATTTAACCACTTGCCGCCCGCCCGCTGCAGATATACTGCGGCAGGCTGGCCGGGCTGCGCGAACCGACATATGGGTATGCCGGTTCGCGGCGGCCGTGATTGCCGCCGGGCACCCGCGATTGCTCCCCGCTGAGAGTAAAAGACGGTCTGCTGTTGTAAACCGTTATTCCCTCTGGAATGAACACAGAGCGCCTGTGATCCTCCTATTTAGGTCTCTGTGTTGATTCCACAAGTCCCTCCCCCATACAGTTAGAAAACACCTCCTAGGCTCACACTTAACCCTTTGATCACTCCTGGGTTGTGTTATTAAAACCCCTTCCCTGCCAGTGTCATTAAAACAGTAACAGTGCATATTTTAAGCACCGATTATTGCAGTAATGTCACTGGTCCCACCAAAAGTGTCAAAAATGTCAGTTAGGGGTCCGACCAGTCCGCCGCAATGTCGCAGTCCCGCTAAAAATTGCAGATCGCCTCCATCACTAGTAAAAATAAATAAAAATGACATAAATCTTTACCCTGGTTTTTAGACGTGATAACTTTTGCGCAAACCAATCAAAATACGCTTATTGGGATTTTTTTTTACCAAAAATATGTAGCAGAATACAAACTGGTCTAAAAGGATGAAAACATTTGATTTTTGCTTTTTTGGGGGGGGGAATGTTATAAAGCAGAATGTGGAAAATATTGTTTTTTTTTTTTTTTCAGAATTGTCGCTATTTTTTTGTTTATGGTGCAAAAAATAAAAATCGCAGAGGTGATCAAACACCACCAAAAGAAAGCTCTATTTATGGGGGAAAAAGGACAACAATTTCATTTAGGGACAGCGTCCGTTAAAGTAACGCAGTGCCGAATCACAAAAAATGGCCTGGTCATTAAGGGGGCAAATCCTTCCGGTCCAGAAGTGGATAACTATAAGGCTCCGTTCACATGTCAGCGTATGATCGCGGGCAGAACCGCCGCGGTTCCGCCCGCGATCCGGAGATTTATTGCAAATCGCGGGATGCCTAGCGTTGCCCGTTGATTTGCAATAGCCCCCCAAACGCCGAGCGATGTTTTGCCGCGATTTACGCCCGCCGAATCGCGGCAACATCGCGCAAACAAAATCGCGGGACGCAATACGCTCTAAAAAAGTACAAGAGCTTCTTTGGAGCGTATTGCGTCCCGCGATTTTGTTTGCGCGATGTTGCCGCGATTCGGCGGGCGTAAATCGCGGCAACATCGCTCGGCGTTTGGGGAGCTATTGCAAATCAACGGGCAACGCTAGGCGTCCCGCGATTTGCAATAAATCTCCGGATCGCGGGCGGAACCGCGGCGGTTCTGCCCGCGATCATACGCTGACATGTGAACAGAGCCTAAATCATTTAAATTAAAAAAAAAAAAAAAACAGCAACAGATACAGCACCACCTACAGGCCATCAAGTTCTACTTCAATTCATAAAAAATAGATCATGTATGAGTCAGGGGAGCTAAAAATATCAATAATAAACAATAAAAACACACATACATACACACAAATAACAAGTAGTTTAATAACTTTAAACAGCCACGGTGTCTAATAACTTAATAAATAAACAAATACACCATTTCTAAACCTAAAACCTACAATAACCAAATTGCCTAGGCTTAAAAAACGAAGGCCCACCGTTCATTTAATGGCCGCTTTTAATAAAATTAACTTTGTCTCTCCAGTATAATGCTGAATGACCAATCTTGTTAACAAATACTACAGGGATGATCATAATGGAAGGAGAGCTCTCTGTTGGTACTGTTGGGACTGCATCACAGGTGGTCTGGCGGGGACTTAAACAGCTGGCAGCTGCAAGTGAATTCACAGTCCACCAATTTAATCCAATCAATGTTGCCTCTGCTCATTCAAATCTTTCTTCCTCGTATTTCTGAATGGCACTATGAATACCCCTCCTAATCTTGTTCAAACAAAAAGAATTCACCCATGGGTGACTATAACAATTGAGGAACAATCTCTAAATGAAAATTAGGCAATCAAGTGGAAATAAAAATGTAAAGAGAAAATAAAGCATTTGGAGACCTTCATTTACAATATAAGCACGGAATATGATCCTTAAAGTTTCCCCATCTAAGCCCTCTAACCTCAAAACCATGAACATTAACAAGATGTGTCCAAAGATAAGTTCTTTGAATAATTAGGACAAGGTGCTCTCTTCCTTCCAGGGTTTAAAAGAAAAAAGAGAAATCCTGAAATGAACAAGGATCTGTGAGCATATATTCAACACCCATCAATCTCCCATCTGCCAGTTCTTCTAATAACTTCAGGAGGGAAGCCTAAATCATCAGCCTCCTTGGCTGTTCTGATACAGAAGGAATGGGTAGCAAAAGATAAACTCAATAAAGCCCCGTACACACGTACTGATCGTCGGCCGAACGATCGGCCGTCTTTTGTCCGAGGGCTGTCTTGTCTGTTGAAAAGTGCAAAAGACTGCACACGAATTTTGTCGGCCAACAACAGCCGACTGCAGAAGTGATGTCATGTGATGGTTAATGATAAAGAAAGAATGACCAGCGCTACGGACTATAATGTATGAAGGGAGTGTGAAATAAAAGATGTAAGCTGCCACCAATCAACCCTTAAGTGCAAGGGTGAGGGTGAAAATAATAGAATGTGACGATTGGTATTGGCGCTACCTTAAAGTGATGAAAAATACAATGCCACAAACAGGCGTGAGTGAAGAAAATAAAAAATAAAATAGAAAAAAAGAAGAAAATAAAAAAAGTTGAATAACCCACAAATTGCAAAGAATCACCGATTAATGTGGGTGAAAAACTCTTTAAAAAAATTGTATAAACAATGCGTATATCCAAATTATCAAATCAACAGCCAATATGGTGATAAGTGTAAATAACAAGGGTTTAATGGTAAAATAGTGATAAGTGTTAAATAAAAAAGTACCACAACCACAAGTGTATTACAATTGCCTGGTGTATGTGCCAAACATAATGTGATTAAGTGATCGATAAATGCTGTTATGTAGAGTCCAAACAGGCCACTAGGTGGCGCTTAGAATGATACGACCTGTACAGCGATGTGGAGGGGGTCTCTTCTCCGTTGCGGGGGAGCAGCCATGAGCCGGTGATGATTGCCCTAGGTGCTCACACAAAGAGAAGGCCCCATAGTGAATGCATAATCCGTATAGTAATGCAGGAAAAAGCGCAGTACACTCACTGTTTGGTTACGATGATCAGGATCAGAAGAACGGTGCGCGCCGGGATGCTTCCGCGTTCCACGGCCGACAACCGGAAGTGACGTTAGACGCACGAGACTCCGCCCTACGCGTTTCGTCAGAGGGACGTCAACTGGAGCGGCCCACAAACTTTCCTTGTCTTTTTTCTTTTCTGAGCATGCCCAGTCTTGCAAATCTGCTGTCTGTCAGCCGAAATCTGTACTGACTGGCGAACAATCGGCCGTTCTGGTGTTGGCCAACAAAAATTTTAATGCTTGCACGACAGATTCTGTTCGGCCGAAAATGCGCTATCGGCTGTCGGAAGCATCATACTAACAAGCCTACAATCGGCCGTTCGGTCGTCGGCCGAATCTTTACGGCCGACAATCGGTACGTGTGTACGGGCCTTAAGTCTTTGTTATCCTAAGCTTTAGACAATACTTTCTGAAACTGAAAAAAAAAGTAGGGAGAGACAATCTAGGTGAACTAAAAAACAACTTGAAGAAGGTTCTAACAGCCAAAAATAAACCAATTCCAAATACTGGGCAAGAGAGAGAGAGTTTTTAGAACTACGCAAACCTTATTGGACTTAGAAAAATAAAGACATTTTTTGATTGGCTGAGGGGGTAAAATCACATGACAAATGCTAATATTGGACATTAGTTAGCTGCAACAAATTTCACTGAGCTGAAATGCTAAAAACATATAAAAAAAAAAAAAAGAAAAGCAAAAATCCTGCCTGAAACAACACTATCTCGTAACTTTAGAAACAAACATTGTATAAAATGTTTAAATGGTCACTCACTAACAACAATTTCTTTCATATGAAAAAACAAAAAGCAAATAAATAAATAAAAAATATAGCATATACTGTACAATTTCCACACAAGTCATATTGTAACTGAATGTTATTAAGAATGATCTTTCCTTTTCAATCTGCAGAGCTGTCATTTTCTGTTAAATTCAATGCAATAGGGCAACCTGGAGGTATTCCACACCCCCAAAATGTCATTTGCAGTTTGTGTGATTGGCTTAATGTTTTTCTGAAAAGACAAAGATATAAATTGAATTTGAGACAATCTCTGCAAAATAAATGTTTTTTGTTTAAGTCCCGGTTCACACTACCGAGACTTGTCAGGCGACTTGGCCGCCTGACAAGTCGCGGTCCATTCAGTGCTATGGGAACCATTCTAATAGGAGCGACTGAAGTCGCTCCGACTTAGAAAATAGTTCCTGCACTACTTTTGACCGAAGTCGGAGCGACTTGCATTTACTTCCATTATGTGAAGTCCGTGCAAGTCGCGCTGAAGTCGCGGTGCGCGGCAACTTCACTAGTCGCCACCGAAGTCGGATCGCCATAGTGTGAACCGACACTAATTAGATAATCCCACAGGATAATTACTTCCACTAAAGGGATGTAGACTCTGCATGTTTCTCATTAGAACACTGCAAGTGTATCAGCTGATTAATAATTAAAAAGTCACTCCCATTCAGATTCACTCTGGAGACAACAACCAGCCTTTTCTTCAGAGCAGAAACAGGTAGGACTCTGCAACAAAGTTTGTTAATATTCTTGCTATGTACATTGATCACTCAGGGGGGATTTTTTTTTTTCTTAACAACAGAGGAGTTGCTCTTTATTAATTGAAATAACAAATCTACAGAATTAGGTCTTTTATCATCTTACATACATAGTTACATACATAGTAGGTGAGGTTGAATAAAGACAATAGTCCATCCAGTTCAACCTGTGTAGGTGTGTGTGGCTGTAATCATCTCACATACCCCTGAATGTTCTGATCCTTGAGATGTAAGTCTAAGAGTCTTTTGAAAGCCACCATACTACCCGCAGAAACCACCTCTTGTGGTAGAGAATTCCACAATCTTGTAGCCCTAACAGTAAAGAACCCCCCACGTTGCCTGAGGTTAAAACGCTTCTCCTCTAATCGCATTGTATGCCCTCGAGTCCTCATGCAATCCCTTCGAATGAACAGCTTTTTTTCTAAGCTGGGATCCCCATTAAGATATTTATAAATTGCTATCATGTCCCCCCTCAGACGTCTCTTCTCCAGGGAGAATAAATCGAGCGATTGTAGACGCTCTTCATAGTCAAGGTCCTCCAATCCCCTAATTAGTTTAGTTGCCCTTCTCTGGACTCTCTCCAGCTCCAACACATCCCTCCTGAGGACTGGCGACCAGAACTGGACAGAATACTCCAGATGCGGTCGGACCAGAGTTTTATAAAGTGGAAGGATTATAGTCTTGTCTCTGGAATACATCCCTTTCTTTATGCATGCTAATATTCTGCTGGCTTTGGCAGCTGCCGCTTGACATTGCATGCTGTTGCCTAATCTATCATCAACCAAGACTCCCAGATCCTTCTCCATTTTTGATTCCCCCAAGGGTTCCCCTCCTAACGTGTATTGTGCTTTTATGTTTTTAGTCCCCAAGTGCAAAACCTTACACTTCTCCACGTTAAACCTCATTTGCCATGTCGTTGCCCACTCTGTAATTTTGTCCAGGTCATTCTGTAGGATATCTGCTTCATGCTGTGCAGTTATTGCTCTGGCCAATTTTGTGTCATCTGCAAAAACTGATATCGAACTACTGATCCCGACCTCAATGTTGTTTATGAATAAATTGAACAAGGTTGGTCCCAGGACTGAGCCCTGGGGCACCCCGCTTACTACCTCAGACCAGTCTGAGTATGCGCTGTTTATTACCACTCTTTGGACACACCCTTTAAGCCAATTCCGTATCCAAGAGCAAACCCTGCTGTCGATACCCGCAGATCTTATTTTATAAATTAAGCGCTTGTGGGGAACTGTATCAAACGCCTTAGCGAAATCCAAGTACACCACATCCACTGGTCTCCCCCTATCTAGCTCACAGCTCACCTCCTCGTAGAATGTTAATAGATTGGTTTGACAAGAACTCCCATTTGTAAACCCGTGCTGATTACTACTGATGATGTTGTTGTCTTTAGCAAACTCTACGATATAGTCCCTTATCATCCCCTCCAGAAGTTTACATACTATTGATGTCAAACTGACAGGCCTATAATTTCCCGGGATATGCCTCTGGCCCTTTTTGAATATCGGAATCACGTTAGCTTTCTTCCAATCCCCTGGTACATCTCCTGTCCTAATACTGTCAGCAAAGATCAGGAACAGTGGTCTGGATATAACCTTACTGAGTTCCTTGAGTACTCTCGGATGTACGCCATCCGGGCCTGGTGATTTGTTTGTGTTGAGTTTATCCAGCCTTTCCCTGATTTCACCCTCTGTTAGCCATAGTGGCAAGTCCTGTGTATTACTACTAACCATACAGTCATGGTCAGTGTACCCCTCCTTTTCCTGCGTAAAGACTGACGAGAAAAAAGCATTCAGCACGGTTGCTTTTTCAGTGTCCTCTGTAACCATCCTCCCATCATTGTTAATTATGTGTGCAATATGCTCTGCCCTAGTTTTTTTGCTGTTGATATATTTAAAGAATTTCTTTGGGTTTTTTTTACTATCCTCCGCTATTTGTCTCTCAAAGTTGATTTTAGCCATCTTGATTTCTTGTTTACTTTTCTTATTTGCCTCCTTGTATTGCTCGAAAGTCGATACTGTGCCCTCTGATTTAAGATTGAAGATTGAATGAATGAAGATTGAAATTGCTTAGGCATACATCTAAGGTGCTGTTTAAGCTGTTAAAATGAAAATATGGCTGGTCAAGTAGCATCTTTAAGATAAAAAGAAACTCTAGCCAGAGTTCTATAGGCCCGTACACACGTACCGATTGTCGGCCGTAAATATTCGGCCGGCGACCGATCGGCCGATTGTAGGCTTGTTAGTATGATGCTTCCGACAGCCGACAGCGCATTTTCGGCCGAAAAGAATCTGATGTGCATGCTTTAAAATTTTTGTAGGCCAACACCAGAACGGCCGATTGTTCGCCAGTCAGTACAGAATTCGGCCGACAAACAGCAGATTTGCAAGACTGGGCATGCTCA